>NC_065876.1:17290312-17912890 GCF_933775445.1 Argentina anserina
GAAGACTAGAACTCATGGAAACAATATTTAGGGTTATTGACACGTCATTTTATAATCTGCAAGTCTGAACTGCAAAATACTGTGAAACTTAAAGACATACGCATGCCAGTACACACACAAAAACCCCATGTCTGATAGGAAGTGACAATGTTGATCAGTCATCCATGCAATTGGTGAAGAAATATAAAATGACAAGCTTTATACTTACTGTCATGTTTGCTTCGAAGAATTGTCATGACAGGAGAATTTTACAGCTGTAACACACTTATATTTCACAACAAAAATGCATCTATGAAAACAGCAACAGAAACACCTAAAGAACAAGCAATGACAAGTGAGTATGCTTGTGGCAACGACTGGAGTCCTCGCCTTCTATTCTCTTTGTTACCTTTACTTTGACAAAAATAAAAAAGCAAGAGAGAGAGACCAACAACAGAAATACAAGAAAGTACAGTGATGGGTATCACCAAACTCCTCTGAGACAGAAGCATCTAATTAATATAGTAATTGTATCTATTTTATAACAGAAACTGACCATGGAATTTAGTGGGACTCTTACCCTGAAGTTTGCATGCTGCCTCGGCCAAATGGAAAGCATCAGGTGTGTTATCTCCTTCAGAGCAGTAGCATAGTAAGCAGGTGACCTTCAATCCCTTAGCCTAATAAAATAAGAGCAAACCTGGATTAAGGTGATTTCTTGTCTCATGCTATAGCTTGTGAATCTAACCATTGTCCTTTTTTCTTATGTTTTTCACTGTCACATGGCTGTGGTTATGGATAGAGGCTAAGCAAGAATTGGTTGATTGAGTGGAGGAACTTCAAAAAAAAGATACATAAATATAAGAAATATTGTGTAATATTTTCTGGAAGCCCCTTGCTGAACACCCTATTAAAAGAACTTGTGTAACACCTTAATTACTAGAAGTGTGACTAGGTCCACTTATTGCTATTTTGGTATAACTCACAAGAGTACCTTGAAGCAAGAAAACAGTGCCGCGAAAGGCAAGCTTGGATAATAATATTCTTCTTCTTCAAATTCACCTTCAAAGGGCAAGCTGTCCTCTGGCATGGCATTGCCTTCAGCTAATGTGCTAAGATACTTCCAAGACCTCTGATTTGGGTTATAATCCTGAAGTCTTTTCCACCCAAGTTGTGCACAGTAATCATCTGTTCCATCAGCATTGGTGCTAGACAGATAATGCATCTGTGAACCACTGGAATATCACAGAACGTAAAACCAATCAAATACGTGCACGAAAGTACAAATGATTCAGCTACACAAAGACCATTCTCATGCAACAGAGTTCAGAGCTTCCCTCGGTTTTCATGATGCACAATAAAGTAAATGGAAGATGCTTCCTTCTATATTAGTTTCATAGTACACGGTACAAATCAAGTAGTAATAACAACTTATATATCCCATAGAAGTTCCAATATGTTATTAATATCACTAATTCAGCTCTGAAAATTAAGTAAAAGCAATCATAAGATAATAAAACTACTGCCACAAGAAGGAAGTCAGCCAAAAATTCATTGAACTTTTTAGGGTGGCAGAAAAATGAAGGGTTGAGTCTGACAATTATCATCACCTAAGTAGAAATAGTTTATTTCTAAGTATTATTGGATCATGTTTCTAAGGTAACTGCTTAACATATGATTGGATGCTTATGAATTAAGTTTTCTTTTAAGCGCATCAATTTTACCTTCACCTATAATGTTTGCCTCAACCTATCAGTGTCCAATTGTCCATATAAATACTCTCCCATGGTTGCTGAATTCAAATATTTTAAAATACAAAAGCAAATGTGCATGAAGAATTTCAACTCAGAGAAGCAAGCAGAAGCAATGACTGATGCTATCTGTACCTTGACATATCAATTCTCTGCCACCTCCCAAAGTCTAAGCTTGAAAGCACAATGACATGCTTCTTTCCGCTGGCAGCAACATAATCAGCCAAGTTCTTAGCAAATTCAATCATCATCCCCTGTGTAGAATAACCATTTTGATGTTATCCCCTAAAACATACAAAAGTAGAGCACTGTAACTGTGGTAAACCCTACTACTGTACCTTAACAACAGGTGATCTTTGTTGGATTAAAGACATTGCATTAGAAGAGGAGTCATAAGCTGCAAAACACGAAATTCACCTACTAAGAAAAAAAAAAGATACAGTAGAAAAATTACAGGTAAGAAAGAGCAAAAGGGAATGAGCACCTTCAAGAGGGAGAGCAAGCTCTCCTTGAGGAACAGGCCCATATGCATCGTTGCCAACACATGGAAGGATAAAGGGAGTGTCCAAATACCCGACTCTCTCTGCCTTTGTCGACGCAACTAAAAGATCCACCGCTAGCTGTCCCACATTTCCAATCGACAACGCTGGCTGGTATAACATTACCAAACTTTTAAAATTTCGCACTTCCAACTTCTCAAGCACTCAACAATCCAACAGACAAAGTAACAACGAAACTGCGGTAGTAAATTGAACAGACCAGGATTAGAGTGGAGGATTCCGCACGGAAGTGTTTTCTTTCTTCAGGAATGAATTCCATTTTCAACTGAAAGTCAAGTTCCACCCTGTGGTTGCTGATGTTGATGAACTTTTTTCTTGCTAGACAAATAAGCAACACAAAATTTGTCGTGAAATCAACAACAACAACAATTCAAGGTAACTTTAAACTAAGTAATACAAAAGAGGGTTTACGATGTAAAACCGAAGAAGTTGATAGTTAACATGGTCTGGCAGATTTAAGTCCCAGCTTTCAATATTCAGTATGTTTCAGAAGAACCTTAATCTATTGACCAATGGGGTTTTCTTAGTCATGAGCACACAGATTACAGACCAGGCAATTGGGTTCCTTGGTCCTTATAATCAGAGTGATATGGAATTTCAGTTTGAGTTTGATAACAATAGATGAATGGAACATGAATCCATGCAAAAACAATCAAACAGAAACCAAATAGTTAGAAAGAAGAGATCGAAGAATACCTCGGTGAAGATTGGCCAGGAATGTTTCTATGGCGCACTATTGCTCTTGCTGCTGAGAGAAAGAATGAATGGAGAAACGGAGGCTTTAGGCCGAAAGGAATGACTTTTTTTATGCAAATTTTAGAAGAGTAAGGATAATTAAGATTTTTTAGTTTTCTTTTCTTTTTTTATCATCAAAAAAATAACGAGTAAAAATTTCATCTACTCACAGTAAATAGGAGGCTATCAATTCGACTCACAACAGAGCTCTTTGTTAAAAATAAATAAAAAATTTGTTCTGATCCAGCTTGCATAGAAAGTCTTGGGTACTTTGCATGTAAATACACGACATCTCCCTACATTAAAGTATTAAAGAATTTGTAAGTGACCAAAAAATTACAATAGCATGTATTTTATGACATTCCATCTGCTGCCCAGCACCATCTGCCTCTAGAACAAAGTGTTACTCTTGCCAATAGAATGTTATGGGTCCGATTCACAAATGACTAGATGCAGCATTGGAATTATTTATATGATTGAAAATAATTTTGAAAAAAAATAATAATAAACAACAATCCATGAACTCCACCGCCTAACCCTTTTTTCTCATATATAACTTCCTTAGCCTAGTACCGAAAACAGACATGTTGTAAGACTAGTCACTAATGGAAGCATACTAGGTTGCAAAACTTCCCAAGTGATCGGAGGTCTAACACCCCTCACAAGAGATACCTAAATGGAACAGATATGGTTGCTCACTCGACCACCATTTTGAAATTGAAATAAACAGAAAAACTAACATGATTCTTCATATCCGATTGTAAAGCATCTCTATCTCTGGTGGTTCGTGCTTTTCGTAAGCTTTGTTATCATTACTGTGTTGGCATGAATGAACAAGCATATTACCCTTTTCAGTATCTTACATTTGCTAGCAGTTAGCTGCCTACTTGTAGGTGGTGATATCCATAATCTATCCATTAAATCCATTCATACTTTCATAGCAACAGTTTGCTCCTTACTCTCTTATCTAGTAATAATCCTGTACGACATGACAGGTTCTAAATAAATTAATAGCATCAATCATTCATAATGTTTTTTTTTATGTAATCAAGGGCCAGAATTAGTTACAAAGATTTAAATAACTTTGGTAGTATGAAACTAATCATACATCGGATTTGATACAATGAAAATCCTGTTTCCAAACAAGTCAAAGACGCATAATCATACACATCCTCCAACTTTCTGATCCCCAGAAAGCTTGGGTAATCATCGACGACAACCTACCAAGACCCTACCAGATGAAAAGCAGACCAGTCAGCCGCGTTTCACGGGCCTTTGGACATAAGACTTGTTAGGATCTTCAGTTTTTAGTTTGGGAGGACGAAGTTCTCCTTTCTTGGCCTGAATGCACACAGATGTTAGTACATAAACGCTTTTATTATTTTGTTTCAACTCAAACTATCAATTCTTTATTTTGCAATTAATGAAACCCAAGTAAAACTGCAACTCACCTTCTTTCCACCCTTTTTAAAATCTCTCCAGCTTGAAACCTGATCAATAGAAGGGATCAAACGCAAGTCCCAAGAAGGAGTTAGATTGGTAGGAACAAACTACTATATGAGATCCACACACCTATCATCTGCTCTCTAAGCATAGGAACTTGTAGGGTTAACAACTCAGATAGGCATTCCAACTACAAATAAAATTCAGGACCTACTATAATTTCTCTGTTAATAGAATTTTCCTATTAGTGTTTATACAGTAATGTTAAGTCAACATTTAGGCATCTTTCACATTGGACATATGATGTTGGGAATGATAACAAACTGTATCCAATTAATACCTTTTAAGGTTTCAGAAGAAAGAATTTCTGCATTTCTTAGGCTCAAGGGTATAGCATGGACTTTTGAAAAAGCATAAATGCACAACATATCTCCATGTATTCATACTACTCGTACACAACGGGAAATAAGAAATTCTAATTACAAAAATAAATAAAAAATAAATAGGAAGGTTGTTTTGCAGCATTGAATTGAACTATGTAAATTCTATATATTATGTAAGACATATAGTAGGTTGTGGCATAGAATAGTTTCTACAATGTGAGGTGGTTTGAACTCCCTAAGTGCCCAGCAAGATGGAGAGTAATTAGAATAACACGTCTGCTAGGAGACAAACAATGTATGTGATTGACATAGCCCCCTTTAGTGCTTCTTCTGGTCACGTATCTATAATATTTTATACATGTAACTGTGTATATTACTGCTTATATTCCCGTTTCTCATCAGTAACTTAACTCATCATTCTTTTACACTTTCAAAAGTACAATACAAGCAATTGAACCAGTTTCCCAGTTACCTTAAGCAGGAAGATCATGTACCTCTCTACACAAAATTCAGTTCCAAGACCTTATGATTAGATTAATCTAGGACTAACACTGACATCAATCATTGACTCTGTGATCTAAGTAGTATAATCTGTGAAATAAATCAAGGGCATCCAACATATTGGGCTTTGGCCAGTGTCTATAATCCTTCTAGGCATATAAAAGAACACGCAAAATCCTCCTTTAGGGAACCAACTATAATTACCTCACAGCAAACTGATGCCCATGTCACACATATTCGTACAGAAAATAGAAAAGAACAGAAACATACCCTGTTTTCTCTTGTATCTTCCCATGCTGCCTCATGATCTCGTTTTCTTTTCCACATCTCTTTGGCTTCTTCTTCATCTTTTTTCAATCTTCCTTCCTCTTCTGATATCTACAAGGCAATAAAAGACAAAGGAAACTACCATGAAACCTTAAACCTTCAGCAATAATGGTTCAAGCAAAGAAAAAAAATCAAGTTTCTAGCATACCCTCATTTGCATTTTTCTCCTCCGCCATTCTTGTTCTGTTAATATTTCTCGAACCTTCTTTTTTAGTTCTTGCTGAAACTCTTCTGACTGCTCATACTGTTGCTCATATTTTCCCTGAATCATATATCAAAGCATAATGTTTACAATTATATTGAGTAGGATATTGAAAAGCCCAATAAAATTAAATCGCATGACTAGGGACCGGTGTTACTTCCATTAGACGGGAAGAAAAGTAATGTAAAATTAATACATTTACAAGATACCATAACGGCATAACCTAAGCACACTCACAAGTCTACCGTTTTAGTTTGGAGCAAACACAAAAGGTTAGGGATTATTAGCTCAGCCCAGTAAAGGGTTAACCATATCCTTTATACTGCAAGTCTTGTGTGGATGGATTTCTTTCACCATTAGCATCTGGGTATAATTCTGTCCTTTTTTTCTGGTAATAACTAATTCTTTAAATCCCAAATCTGGGATACTGATAACAAGTGTAAGGTCCATAATCACGCTTCCAGATTGGTCAAGATGATGAACAAACACACACACCATCATATGCAATTATCGAAGATATATTGGAACAGAAAGTACCTCATCGACTAATGACTTTATTTTAGAAGCTGTATCTTTCTTCAACTGCTTCTTCCTTTTTGCCCTGAGTTCATCTGCATCCCATATTAAGAACAATGAGAATCCTTTCAACTCCATCAATAATGCAATCACTCCACCAAGGAAATTTTAAAAAATAACATAATAAGGAAAAATAACTTTTTTTTTTGTAGAGAGGATACTGGAGCTCTATGACCAAAAGAAGATACACAAGGTAGAAATTTAACGACAAACAAAAACAAGACAAATAAAGTATATTGGGACAACACAATGCTTCTATGCACACCAAGTTTTCATGAAAACATGTAAAAATGTCCATGTATATAGATGATGGCCAGATGAGTGACAAACAATTAGCGAATACATCAATCGATTGTTAAGCCCATTATTTTTTGTGTTCATATGAATGAAGAGTCCATTATACACAGAAAATTCCAGACACCAAGGTGAACATAAAAGTAAAATTTCTGACCTTTGGCCGCAGAGACTTGGCTAATGATATAGTCCCTTTCTTGTTGATCGAGTAAAAGTTGGTGGGCTTTCGCCAATGCTGAAAATAAATGGACAGTTCTATGTTAATAAAAGCATACATTAATAAAAACAAATGGGCATTAATATATCCTAAATGTATTGATGAGAATTTTAATTGATTTTAGTCTCTATGAACAACGCTCAAACAGCCAAATATCAACTTTATTGCTTCAAGAATACAAAGTACAAAAGCACAGAATACAAAACTCAGCTTAGATCTCAGCTTGAGGCCAAAATTGACAGGCTGATTATCAACATCTGTACTATGGATTTCAAGACTCAAATTCTGATTCATTAAACAGGTTACCCCTGCTTTCAGTTCTACAATACAGCATAAACTTACAATACCTTCAGATAGTATCAAGCATCAAATCATAACAGGTTTCCCATCTCATTCAAAATGTGTCCTCAAAACAAGATTAATGTGATGGTATTACATTAGTAATAACTAATATGCCATCACGTAAGTCCACTACCTTTTATTGCCTCAAGAAACACCCCCATCCCCCACACCACACCACCCCACTTACCTTTGCCTGCTGGAAAGTCGGAGATTGATAACGAGCCTTGAAATCAAAATCAAATTATCTACACTTACTAGGGACAGTTAATTTTTCACTCACTCCATTACCCTCCCACTACTGGATTAAAGTGATGCAAGCATAAGCTAGTCTGCTATCTGTGTCTTAAAACCAAAGGACTTCATTTATTTTAATAGAAATTAACTGCCATATCTCAAACATAGGCTTATAAACAAAACTGAAATAAAATAAGCAACGTAACAGATGTATTAAATCGAGTACAAAGAGTATGGAAGCAGAAATTAGCACCTCCAAAAGCCTCCTTAGCTTGCGGATGCTTGCACTTATCAGGATGAACCATCAAAGACAACTGCAAACAATTCACATAAAAATACCTCAATAAATGACTGGATCATAAGCAAGCAAAATAAAAAAATAAAAAATAAACGGCCACAGCTAGTGTCAACTGTCAACATATTATAAACTTACCTTTCGATACTGTTTTTTAACATCATCTTCGGTTGCATCAAACGGTAAGTTGAGATACTCGAAAGGATTTAACTTGAAGCAGTTGAGGATCCTGCATATTGTTCACAGAGACAATCCGGTACATATTATCAAATTCGAATGAAAACTGATTCCACAGTTCCAATTCGCGGGGGATCATATTGCTCACGATTCAATTCAAAACAAATGAAGATAACCTTAACCCTAGCTAGTTTCCGGTTGAATAATAACAGTAGGACATAGATATAGAAATACACGAGAGAGAGAGAGAGAGAGAGAGACCTGAGGACTTGGTTGTCCCTCTCGACTTCGCTGACTTCGGCGTAGAAGCTCTTGAGAAGCAAATCGTCGTCCATGGAGGAGGCAGCGTGTTTCAATTTCTTCTCCCAACCCACCCCCACACCGCACTAGGACTAGGCATTAACCGATTTGAAATGGATAAACGGGCCGAATCGGACCGAAAAAGTGAGCCGGTTAACCGAATTGTATTAAACAGACTGGAAAGTTATTAAAATTGCACCAAAACCGAATATAACAGGTTTGAAAATGGTTTTGGACTTCAGCCCAACTAAAAAAACCGAATAACCGAATTTTTTTAATTACTAAAAAAAGTATAATTTTAATATTGGGGTTTCATTAACTCATTCTCAATCTCTTAATCTAACTCGGCCGCTCGATCTCAGTCATCTCATTGTGCGAGACCAACTCCGCCTCCACTCAATCTCTTTCCAAAAACTCTGCCTCTACTCCGCCTCCATTCCACTTCCTAAGGGTATCATTCTTCATCTCTGATTCTATTTCTCTCACTAGTTCTCTTTAAGTTGAGAGTATTAGTTTGGATTTGGGAATTTTTATGTTAAAGTTTATGAATTCTGGGTTTGCTTCTGTTAGATCCCAAGAGCTTTGCTTATGAGTTTATATAGTTTTGTTTCGAATAGGGTTTTATGAATTGATTGAATTTTGGGTTTGCTTCTGGGTTAATAAATTATGCGTTCTCAGTTTATATATATAGTTTTGATTCAAATTTGATTCCAACTGTTATAGTGTTGACGAATTCATCTGCTTGTGCCCAAACTATGAAAATTCGATGTTTGTATCATAATTGCTTCTTTATTTCAAACTATATGATGGAGTCTAATAATGCTTTCATCAGTTCAATATGGTAATCTAGATTGCATACTAGTTGGTTCAGCTATACGCCTATACTAATTCTCAAGTTTTGTCTCTATTTGTTAATGCAGCACTGCAACATCTGCATCTATTTACTTATTACATGCTCTTGTTTATGATAATAGATATGATAATGATATTATGATCTCTTTTTATTTCTTCTCACTACATTGCTTCTGTTTAATTCTCATTTGTAGGATAGATAGCAACTCTGAGGGATTTGATTCTACTCCTTGTGGGAGCAGCACACCTGGAACTGGGACACCATCAAGCACACCTTCATCAACCCAAGTGCCTCGGCTTCTTCCTCCACCTGCTGCTGCTCAACCTTCAGCAACCCAAGCACAAGCCACTGCTAGTACTGAGACGCAAGGACAAGGGACTGAAACAAAGAAGAGGAAGAATGCAAGTGTTGTTTGGGATCATGTTGTCAAGTTAACCAATCCTGATGGCTCGAGGATGGAGAAGTCGGTGGCCAAGTGTAAGTACTGCCCTACTACTTACCTTGTGCACTCAAAGGGGAATGGGACTTCAACCATGAGGTATCACATGCTCATGTGCACCAAGTGTCTTCTGTATGTTGCCAATAAGAAATAGAGGTATCTCTCTTTTGATACTCCTGAAAATGGGCAAGGTTTGAAATCGTATGTGTATGATCCTGAAGTTACTAGGCTGTGTTTAGCTAGGATGGTTATTAGGATGAGCTTCCTTTTAGCTTTGTGGAGAAAAAAGGGTTTATGGATCTTATAAAATCATTGCAGCCACAGTTTACTCCATCTTCCCGTAGGCAAGTAACTAAAGACATTTGGGACTTGTATCAAAGTGAAAAAACAAGGATGAAGAATTTTTTAGTTGCCTATGGTCAAAGAGTTAGTTTAACCACATACATTTGGACTTCAATCCAAAATATCAACTATATAGTTTTAACTGCACACTTTGCTGATGATGATTGGAAGTTGTATAAGCGTATTATTAACTTTGTTGTCATCCCTAATCATAAGGATAAGACTATAGGGCAGCTTGTTGAGACATGTTTGATAGGATGGGGAATAGAGAAGGTTTTTACAGTTGTTGTGGATAATGCTAGCTCAAATCAAGTTGCACTTGATTATATGAGGGAGAAGATAGAAAATTGGAATGAACTTGTATTGAATATATCATTTTTGCATATGAAGTGTTACTGCTATATTCTTAACCTTATTGTTAAGGATGGCCTGGAAGAGCTAGGTGACTCAATTGAAGCAATTAGAAATTGTGTGAAGTATATTAGATATTCTCCCTCAAGGCTTGAGAGATTTAGGAAGTGTGCTGCACAAGAGAAATGTGACCATAAGGGTGGAATTATCCTTTTGGATGTATGCACTAGGTGGAACTCCACTTTCTTCATGTTTGATGTTGGTTGGAAATATAAGAAGGCTTTTGCAAGGATGAAGGATGAAGATGAACAATTTGATAGTTGTTTCAGTGAGAAAGTTGGTGGGAAGAAAAAGCACTGTAACTATTTCTCTTTACTATTTTTCTGTTTGATTTTCACTTATATGTTGGTTTATGCAAATTATATGTATGTTAGTTAATGGTTGTTACATGTTCTTTCTTTGAAGGATTGGGCCTCCTACTTCTGTTGACTGGGACAAGGCACATAGACTTGTGAAATTTTTAAAGATATTTTACGATGCAACAATTCAGTTCAGTGGGAGCAAGGTGGTGACTGCAAATCAGCTTGTTCAGTGGATGTGCACCATTATTGGGGAGTTAGAGAAGTGCATCAACAGTGATGACCCTCTCATGAAGAGCATTGGGATAACAATGAAGGAGAAGTATGATAAATACTGGGGGTAGCTAAAAGACATGAACAAGATATGCATAATTGCTATTCTGATGGATCCAAGATACAAGGAGTTGTATTTGGAGTATTTCTTCCCAAAGCTACAAAAGGACAAGACAAGAGTAAAGTTGATGGTTGAACAAGTGAAGCTTATCTTTGGGAAGATGTACTTGGAGTATGTTGATGATGATCCAGAAGCTGCTCAAGCTTTAATTGAAGCCATAATGCCTCAGATGGACAGTGCAGTTGATAATACAAACCTGGAGTAAGATAAGTCATGCTTCAAATATTAATGCATTCTTGAAGTTAAGGAAAGAGCAACATGTGGTGGAGATAAAATCAGAGGTGGATAAGTACCTCTTGGAAGCTTCTAAGGATCCTACAAATGCCAAATTTGATATTTTGGCATGGTGGAAAGAGAATGCACCTAGATATCCCATATTATCTCAGATTGCAAGGGATGTGTATGATGTTCCTATCCCCACAGTGGCATCAGAATCTGCATTCTCTCTTGGGAAAAGGGTGATAGATCCATTTAGAGCAAGTCTAACTCCAAGAATGGTTGAATGTCTTGTCTGTTGTAGTGATTGGCTCTGAGCTAATAGTGATTCATCTCTTTACAAGGAGCCCACAGACTCTGAGTTTGCTCTTTATGCGGAGCTTGAGAAACTTGAAATAGGTACATTTCTCTTAACTTATGTGCCAAAACTTAATATTACACCATACACTCTAAAATATCAGTTTCTAATGCTTGTGTACTTTTTTTGGGACTAGGAACTGATGGTAGCACATCATCATCTTGTGTGCATTGATTGGTTGGGAGTGAAGGTTTGAAGTAGACTAGGTAAGAAGTGATGTACATATGGTTTTCTTGTTAAACTTGAACTGCTACTTATGTTTCATTTGCTTCTTTAATTGTTGGTTTGTAACTTAAGTACTTCACAATGATTATAGATTTATGGTTTGTAACTTAATTTCTAAATTGTTGTGTTGGACACTTGAACTGTTAGTTATGTTGAATTGTTTATTTGTTATGGACTTAATGTATTATGGTATTCATGTATTGTTATGATTCTGTTGGAATGTTGAAATGTTAACTAAGTAAGGTAACATATACAAGGCTAAATTTCAAAAATATACATGTTATACATCATTGGGCTATACGTTTCTGAAAGCCCATTTGTTAACCAAAACCGAACCGGTCTGAAATTGTTTTCAGTTGTTTTCGGTTTCCCCAAATATTTCGGTTAAGGCTTTTGGATAATGGTTATGGATTGAATAAATGAGAAACCATTTAAATCGGTTTCGACCTCGGTTTGAACCTAAAACCGACCCGAACCGACATATGCCCAGCCCTACACCGCACTTGGTTCCGTTAGATTTAGACCCCAACACCAAAAAGGCATCCCAACATTTCAAGAATTTTCTACTCTCTCTCTCTCTCTCTACTCGGGCCTGGGCCAAATGGCCTGGGGGTTGGTCTTTTAAAAAGAAAAAGGGCCGACGGTCCAGATGCAAGATGAAAGTTGGACGGCCAAGATTTTAAAATGCAAAAAAAGAAATTTCTGAAAACAACACTGTAAAACAATTTTAAACACAACAACTTTGAAAATACATACAATACAAACATAGCAACTTAGCGTCGAAAAATACTTATGCGAATACTCTCGCGCTCGTGGAAACGTGTAATTTAATATAAAAAATATTAAACTTTATATTCAACATCTCGGAAGAATGTCAGTTATCCTTTGACCGGAGCTGTCTGAAATTCATTTTTTGGATTCGACCCCACACCCTAGTCCGTAATATTACGTGGTTGTGAACATATAAGCCTTATTCGGCCGTCCGCCCTCGGTAATAGGTCTACCCATAAGGCATGTTAATAACGTTTACTGTTGACCAGATAAACCGACGGTCAAACAAGCCCAAAATTTGATAAATTTTCTCCCATATGCAAAGTATATGTAACGATCACATCTTGTGGTGTTAATGGTATAAGTGTAACTCAAATGTAGTATAAAGGTTATATTATATTTGTGGCCACTTCGGTGATCGACAATCTAAGTAACGAATATGGTCGATCGGTATCAACTGATGTGACATTTATATTTATTATGAAATCCAGTCAAAAATTCGTCAATTTTAGATATCGTTTGACCGTTAAATTCACAAGTCAACAGAAAAATGCGTGTTTTTACTAAACTCAAACCCTTTGACCAGTGCCGTCAGAAATTCCTTTTATGGATTTGATCGCACACCCTCGTCCAGTAATATTATGTGGTTGGGAACATGTAAGCCTCATTCAACCGTCATGTAACATCCTTAAATTCACAATAAAATTTCGAATTTATGGATACTAACACTATGATATAACTTCAATAAATGAAATTATGTTACATCAACGGAATATCATCCAGCCATCATATAACATCCCTAAATTCAAAACAATAAAATTTCGAATTTGTGGATGCTAACACTCTGATATAACTTCAATAAATGAAATTACGTTACAGTAGCTTTTCCAAGTTTAACAAAACACTTAGATTACAAACTATAACAAAACGTAATTTGACGAGTGTAAGTTGTACAATAGTCAACTCTCACAAGTCCTCACCAAAATAAAAAAATGAACAGAAGCAAAAACAACACTCTACTGTTACGCTGCTCACGAATTCCACCTCTACTACTGCAAAAATACCTGTAGTGCTACCCCATATACCAATAATGGTACACTAGGATTATAAACACAAACCTGGTCAGCTTAACAGTTGGTATGAGTAAACTTAAATAAATACTCAATCCAACATCAACCACGCAACTAATGTCACCACTATCACAATATCTCACAACACATGCATAATCACAATAACAATGCAATCAATGCAAACACAATACACTCACAAAAATATCACAACACATGCAGAATATTTCTGGGTTAATGCGACCTTCAAATCTCACCCAAAAGATTGGCAATAAGACTAGAGCTATTGCTAATCGTTCCCACATTCGGGCAAGGTGTGGTCCCGACACTGCCTACGCCACAAAGGCAGAACATTTAAATCTATTTTGCCACTTGGGCCGCCACTAAGGCAAAAAAATATATATTATTTTTCTTTCACCAATCTGGCCGCTACAAAGGCAGAACAACGCACACAAAGTCTTTTGCCAAAAAGCCGCCATAAAGGAAAAACAAGATCACACAAGGCCAAGCAACAACAATCATACCAGAAGGTACATTTTATTCCCTCCCGGCTTCAACACAAATATCAATAATCACAATAATGCTGGAAGGTACATTTTCTTCCCTTCTGGCCAAACAAGATATATATACACTTCAACTATACAGTTATTTCATCCGCAACCTCCAATTTACCGAGAGATACATTTTATTCCCCTCGGTCCCATCTTCCAAAGTTTATAAACCAACAAAATTATACACATTATCTTTCACAATTAAAATGTAACAATATAT
Source organism: Argentina anserina (assembly GCF_933775445.1). NCBI lineage: Eukaryota > Viridiplantae > Streptophyta > Magnoliopsida > Rosales > Rosaceae > Argentina > Argentina anserina. The sequence continues at coordinate 17,304,775 of NC_065876.1, forward strand.
TACAAATATTCTAATCACATACTAACATGAATAAGGACAATATATAGTCAATGATAAATATGTGCATATCCCATTACCATTTAGATATGCATATTTAAATCACCAAATATATATATATATATATATGAGTACATAACGATCTTACATTAATATAACTGATGACATTATAATAAAATATATCAAGTTACCGCCAAATGTAACTAGCATATACGTGAGGTTTAGTCACCTTAATGCTTGCTTCCACTTATAACTCAACAAGTCGAAAACTTGTTTCCAACTCAAACCCCTAAGTTGAACAAAGCTCCACTTATTAAAAAGGAACCAAAACAAACCACAAACAAACACAAAAACACTAAGGACACTCAAAACACTTCTAACCGGCCAATCTCCAACACCAACCCTCACTTTAATCTTAAACAAACAACAACTTTCTCTCCCTCACATCTAACACACACTAACAACAAGAACTAACAAAATCAACTAAGTTACTCTCCAATCCACCCCAAACACAGTGGCACTGCCACAACTATCCACCACCACCTCAACTCTCCCTTCAAAACACCAAAACCAAACGTCGCAACCACACACCCAACTGTCCCGAACCATATTCACTGCCCCAACACTTCTAAATTAAAAATTCAAGTGGAGGGATGGAGGTTTTACTCACGAGATCGTCGGAGCAGCTGGAGAACAATCGGAGTGAACAATGACTTTTTTGTCACTGTAGCAGATATAAGGAATTTGAGGTTTTAAGCTCAAACTATCTCCAAGCTACTGGAACCGTGACCAAAGGCGTGAGGAAAGTCTACTGAAGTTGTCTCCATGCTTGGAACTCGCCGGTGACGAAATCCCAGGTGGCAGCGGAATAGTGACCTTGCAGCAATGGCAACGTCACGTACAACCCTCCTCTCGTCATGATTCTTGGCTCAAACAACAGAGAATGAAGCGATGAAGAGAAAGAGACCGGTGACACAGCCTATGGTGGCCGAATGGTTGAGAAATCAGTTGGGAAAATTTCTGAAAATTGAGGAGATGAACAGTGTCGGGGAGAGGGAAATATCGGGAGAGGAGAGAGAAATTACTAATAGTGATGAAATGATATTTTTGAATTGAGTTTCTATTTCTCTCTCTTTCCCCTTATAATGTCTTCCAATATTGGAAACTCACTTCCGTTACCCATAACCCCCTCATACGACTTCCGATTAAATCGTGTCACATATCCACGAACTCGTAATCAAAAACTCCATAACTATTGTGAAGGAAATTTTCTGAAATGAGCTACGGATTAAAAGTCAACTCTAGCACCAATTTGAATTTCAAAAGTAAGCTAAAATTTAGTTGAATTTAACTTTATCTCATAAATTTTACATTCTTGTTTTATATTTTCTTTAATCACTTGATTATATATATATATATATTCTCTTCATAGAAGTATTCCATGTTGAACAAAGTTTCATATTTTCTTTCAAAAGATGAAAAGAGACTTTGATTAGAATCTTCAGAAAGATTTGTATTCTTGTTTCGAAGTAAGGGAAGAAGGTAAGTGTCCATAGTACTTCTTGCATATGTCTTTGTGAGATAATTGAAGAAATATTCTAAAAGAATTGAAGAAGAGGGAAGAAAGGGGAAAAGAGTTTTGTAACATCTCTAAATTCATAACACTAAAATTTCAAATTTATGGATGCTAACACTCTGATATAATTTCAATAAATAAAATTACGGTACACCAGCTTAATATCATTACTAAGTTTAACAAAATACTTGGATTACAAACTGTAACAAAACGTAATTACACGAATGTAAGTTGTACATTAATCACTCTCACAAGTCCTAACCAAAATCAGACTAAAATGGATAGAAGCAATAATAGCGCTCTGCTGTCACGCTACGGAAAACTATCCACCTATATTGTCTCACAGTACCTGCAGTATTATCCCCTGCACCAATAATGATACACCAAGATTGTAAATACAAACCTGGTCAGCAACAAAACTGGTATGAGTAAACTAAAAGAAATACTTAAGGATAATGTAACATATTTCTAAACTCAGAAATATGTATAAAACAACATTCATCACAACACTAACAACGTCAAACACGCAACTAATGCCACAACAACGCACATATCGGAACACATGCATAATCACAACTGACAATCACATCGTAACACATGTAAAACATTCTGGGTTAATGCGACCCTCAAGTCGCACCCAGAAGATTGGCAGTAATACTAGAGCTCTAGATGATCATCCCCACAACCGGCCAAGGAGTGGTTATGACATATGCTTATGCCACTAAGGCCGCCACAAAGACAGAACATTAAAATACATTTTGCTACTTGGGCCGCCGCTAAGGCTAAATCATATGTATTCATTTTCTTTCGCCAAACTGGCCACCACTAAGGAAAAACAACTCATACAAAGTCTTTAGCCTTAAAAGGGCCGCCACAAAGACAACACCACAACCCACAAAGCCATACACGCAACAATCATACCGGAAGGTACATTTTTTCCCTCCCAGCCAAACAACATATAAACACTTTGACTATACACATATTCTATCCAAAATCCTCCAGTTTACCGAGAGGTACATTTTATTCCCCATAGGTCTCATCCTCCACAATTCAATATAAACCAACTGAAAACACAATATATTTCACAACATAATAGCTTTATATACTTAGTGATAAATATATGCATATCCTATTACCATTTAGATATACGTATATAAATCACCAAGTATATACACATTTATATTTCAATCACACAACAAGTAAAAATATACATAATGTAAGTTCACACGTCTAATTACCACCAAGGGTAACTAGACCAAACGTGAAGTTTACTCATCTCTAAACTTGCTCAAACTTCTAGTTCACCGAGTATGAAAACTCGTCTCCACCTCAAACACCTAAGTGACAACAAAAATTACTTAGTAAGGAAAGTAACCCAAGACAACCCAACAACCCTTTTATGAACCAAAGAGTTAGGTACTTCCTCCTATCTCAACCTTTCCGAAATAACCAAAAAGAGAAGCTCCTAATTTACTAAGGCCACCCACTCAGCCTAACTCACCAATCTTAACAAAGCGAAACCTCACGACCCGTAGTACACCAAATTGAAACTCTAAACGCAAACACTCCCCAACCTTGCCGCCGACCTTACTAAAACTAACCACCCTTCACCACTCAAAATCCCAAACACTCACATTTTTACCTACACATCCACTAAAAACACAGCCACCAAAACATCATCAAACTAACTCTAACTCAGCCACACCACACTTCTACCCACATCTCAACAAAAGGAATCCCAAAATCTACAAGTCTAACTAACTAATTGATTGTGGAAAGGACCTCTCACCTTAGTGACTGTCCAGTTGGCTGAAAACTGCCAGAGATGCAGTTGTGTGTCATTCCCAAATGCTGCTGCTGCAAGCTCGTGATGCAGCTCACAACAACCTCCCTAACTTGAAGGGACTTGAGCCAAGACTACAAGGCTTGATTTCCTGGTCACCCGGAGCCCTAGGACTCAACTGTGACAGAAACCCACAGAGGGGAAGGAGTTTTTGTCACATCCCGGAACCAGCTCCGTCGTAATACGATATTATCCGCTTTAGGCATAGCCTTCACTGTTTTATATCTGCTTGTGGTAATGACTCACTCCAACCTGTTTTCTTACTACCTACCAAGGCTCTCAACAAGTTTCCCAAGCTTTTGTGCACCACCTATGTTTGTCCGTCAGTTTGGGTGTGGTGAGTGGTACTAAACTGTAGCTTTGTACCCAATTTCCGCCATAAGCTGCGCCAAAAATGTCTGAAAAATTTAGTATATATGTCCGAAGTAATGGTGCTAGGGATGCCATGCAATCTTACAATCTCTCGCAAATAAATATGAGCAATATGACTAGCATCCATGATCTTCTTGCAAGGTAGAAAATGAACCGTCTTTGAGAAACGATCCACCACTACCAAAATGGAATCATATCCTTGCTTTGTTCTTGGTAAGCCTAGAATGAAATCCATACTCACGTCGATCCAGGGAGCTTGAGGTTCAGGCAAGGGTGTGTAGAGTCCTGTGTTTTGGCTACGACTTTTAGCTACATGACAAGTTCTGCAGCGTTGCACATACCTCAACATTTCTTTAGATAGCTTTGGCCAATAGAATTTGTCATTAACTAGTGCTAGTGTTTTTTCACGCCCAAAATGGCCTCCCAAACCACCACCTTGTTGCTCTTCGATGATCAAAAGAGGCATATAGCAGTTAGGGATGCAGAGCCGACTTCCCTTGAACAAGTATCCATCTTTCATATGAAAATCAGATGTGGGTTTTGATGCCACACATTCTTCCCACGTACTCCCAAAATCAGAATCATCCTTATATAGCTCTTTTAATTGCTCAAACCCAAGCACTTGAAACTCAAGGCATCTGCCACTTTATTTTGAACCCCAGATTTATGCCGGATCACAAAGTCATACTCTTGGAGTTCTTCTACCCATTGTGCATGCCTTCGATTCACCTTGTGTTGACCATTGATAAATTTCAATGCTTCATGGTCAGAGTACATGATAAACTCTTTATAGATCAAATATTGTCTCCACTGCCGAAGAGCTTGCATAATTGCATAAAATTCAATATCATAGGTTGAGTACCTTTGCCTTGTCTCATTGAGATTTTCGCTGAAGAATGCTACCGGCTTTCCTTCTTGGTATAGAACTGCCCCAACACCAATCTTTAAAGCATCACAATCAACCTCAAATACTTTCTGAAAATCCGACAATACCAACACATGTGCGTCAATGATGGCTTGTTTGATAGCTTGGAAGCTCCTCTCTGTTGCCTCAGTCCAGTTAAATATGTTACTCTTCAGACAATCCATCATAGGTGCGACAATAGAACTGGAATTTCTAATAAATCTACGATAGAATGAGGCTAACCCATGAAAACTCCGAATATCATGTATAGACTGCGGTGTAGGCCACTCGAGGATAGCTTTAACCTTTTTGCTGTCTACTTTAATACCATCAGCAGAAAATAACATAGCCCAAAAATATTAAACTTTAAGTAAGGAACACACACTTCTTCACATTGGCATAAAGCTTTTGTTCCCTGCGTACTTCAAAAATCTTCTTCAAGTGATCAACATGTTGAGATGCATCCGGGCTATAGACAAGAATATCGTCAAAATACACCACAACAAATTTCCAATATATGTTCGAAATACCTGATTCATCAAGCGCATAAATGTGTTTGGGGCATTTGTCAAACCAAACGGCATAACCATCCATTCAAATAAACCATCACGAGTGTCACGACCTCGAAATTTCCAAGTGTTAAACTCAAAAATCGAAGTCATGAAAAACTCGAAAACAATCTCAATAAATCGAAATCATCTTATAGTCACAGCGTATCGTAACTGAGTTCATAGTACATCTCAGTCGATTCGATTATTACAAAACCAATTTATAATTCAAGCATTATATCAAATGGGAATGTAAAATCCTCTCAATCCTCACCACAAAATAGAACTAAAGAAACTTGAAATCTTCAGAGTAGCTCTCTAATTCTGCTAATCCACATCTGCAGAACTATCATCTACACCATCGAATAGGTGCACCAGGATTGTAAACACAAACTCGGTAAGCTTTGCAGCTCGTATGAGTAAAACAACAGTATAACATGCATAGTAATACAAGAGAAACATACTGAAAACATTTAATTATAAATGTACTCATGAGTCACAAGACGGCCTATCTGGTTGTCCAATAATATCTGAAAATATAAGTGCTCATGAGGAATCGGGCAACCTATCTGTTTACCCAAATACATTTATAATACGGGTACTCATGAGACCCAAGTACTCATCTGTTACCTCTCATGCAATACGCCGTCAGACATTGGGCAACCCATATGTTAGCCAATATCACAAAAATATGGATACTCATAAGCAGGTAAACCATCTGTTACCCCTCATGTAGTACACCGGCAGACAAACTAGAGGTCTAACTGAATCGTAACTGTCGCCTGGCCAAGGCTAGGTTCCGACATGCCAACACGTCCAAAGACATAAAAACGGTTTAACATAACTCAAGTTAAAACCACGTACAATACATTCCTCACATGTTGTTATACAAAAAGTCAAGCAATTCATGTTTAAATAAAATAAATATTGGTGCTATAAATAAACTCATTTGGAAATATGAATATGACCGTATGTGGTATAAAAACTCATATATATGTATCGTATTTACCATTTATACACATACACAACCCACTATACAATATATATATATATATATATATCATAGTTTGGTCTTTTAAATATAGCGTAATTACGAATCACCGCCAATGGTAGACTCGTCATAGTGAGATTTACTCACCTTACTTTCCTGAGCGTAATATCCACAATACCGAAATCAATTCCTTCACTTGTTTAGTCGATCACCTAGATTGGATAAGAAGTGATTAGAAACGTTACGTAAAATCTCAAATGCCGAATCAGTACTACTGTTACCTGCTCAGCAGTTTACGGTGTTTACATAATTACTGTTCACTTAACAAGGTTCACATATCACTGTTCATGTACGTATTATTTACGTATTACTGTTCATGTACGTAATGTTTAACGTATTATTGTTCATGTACGTACTGTTTACGTATTACTATTCCAGTAAAGACTAATCACTGATTTACTATTTCTGAAAATTACTTTTACAATTACTGTACGTAATTTACTTTTACATTTACTCCTTAGAAATCACTTTTACAATTAACCGTACAGAAATTACTGTTACATTTTTAATGTACAAAAATTATTTTTTACAAAAATATACTGTTCGGAAATCACTGTTCACGCGTCGGTGTACGCGGTACGCACTCTCCCTCCTCCTCCGATTCTCCACAAAATCTCCACAAATCTTCCCAAACTTCACACAATCACTCATATCATTCAATTTAAAGCTTTTCCGTACCTATGTGGAGCCCTAGAACTGCCGAGAGTCGTCAGAGGAGCTCGAGATGCTGACGGGGTCGATTTTTGGGGAGGATGCGATGCGGTTTGATTCGAGTCCCAAATCAATCGCAAAAGGCGTTAGAGAGTGACGACCAGTGGAGTGGGATGATCGCCGAGTGCTTGCGTCGCCGGAGGCGGAGCTTGGACTGCAGCGAAGCGCAGGAGCTTCCAGTTAGTGATTGAGCTTCGTTGCGGCGAGCGGTGACGTGATGCGTCCGAGGGTGGCAACTAGAGCCGTGCGGTACCTTTGAGGCAGGCGGTGAGGGCCACGGAGGCCGGAGTCATGGAGATCACCGGAGGCAATTTGAGAGGGAAAAGGGTCGGGGAGAGAGAGAGGGATGGCTGTGGGATGAGAGGAGGAGAGAATGGGGTTTATCTTTTTGGAAACCCTTGTTTCCAAAAAATTCCTTTTATACTTTTTCCAAAATCAGAAACTAACTTCCGTCGCTAATAACTTTGACATACGACGTCCGATTAGACGAGTTCACGAAATCGTATCGATGAGCTCTACAACTTTCATGAAGGAAGTTTTCGGAAACGAGCGAAGGAATATAAGTCGAAGGAATATAAATTCCGAAAACGGTTTCGTTTCGTTTTGAAATCACCGTGAAGCAAAAAAAATGCGATTTATTAAATTTTTCAAGTTTAATAATTTCCAAGAATTCATACAATTCGAACCCGAAAATTCGGGATATTACAATGAGTCTTGAATGTTGTTTTCCACTCATCACCAGGACGCATCCCTATTTGATTATAGCCACTCCTCAAATCAATTTTCGAGAATATCTTTGCCCCGGATAAATGATCTAGCATGTCATCCAAGCAAGGAATGGGAAATCTATACTTCACTGTAATTTTGTTGATGGATCTTCTGTCGACACACATACGCCATGTCACATCTTTCTTAGGTGTGAGTAATGCTGGAACCGCGCACGGACTCATGCTCTGCCAGATAACCCCTTTTTCTAGAAATTATGTCACTTGTCTGTTGAGCTCCTCATATTCTTGCGGACTCATACGGTAGGGAGGCCTATTAGGTAGGCTAGACCCCGTGACAAGGCCAATACAGTGTTGGATATTCCTCATTGGTGGTAACCCTGCAGGCAACTCATTTGGAATGACATCACTAAATTCTTGTAGAATGGGCGTTAACTTCGTAGGAATATTGAGATGATCTGGACATGTGTCTTTCACAATGAGTCAGTATAACTCGCCACCATTGTCTTCAGATTCTCCAAGGAATTTATCCATAGACAAAAAACTGTTATTCTCCCTTTTGGTTGGCTTTGGACTGCTCTCAGACTTAGACGGCCCCAAGATTACCTTCACATCATCTTTGACAAAACTCTAAGTATTTTTGTATCCATCATGTATTGCTCTACCATCAAACTGCCAAGGACGTCCCAACAACAAATGACATGCATCCATCGGAGCAACGTCACACCACTGTGCATCTTTGTATTTGATACCAATAGAGAACGTCACCAAGCATCGCTGGTTAACAATCACATCATTCCGCTTCTTGAACCATGAGAGCTTATATGATTCTGGCTTTCATTCTGTCTTCAAACTAAGTTTATCGACCATCTCCTCAGACACTGTATTCTCACAACTCCCTCCATCAATAATAACATGACATACCTTTCTATTAGCTGTGCATTTCATATGAAAAGATGTTGTGCCTCAACCAATTGGGATCCTCCTCCACCTTTACAGTATTCATCACCCTTCGGATTACCAATGAGTCGCCACGGTCACTCCATGTGATTTCTTCATCAACTTCTTCTTTATAGTCGTCATACACAGGTGGTCCATCTATTCGATCGCTTGACTCACCCAATTCCTCTACTAAACTGACGATTCTCCGATTAGGACATTCGGACGCAATATGTCCTTGTCCCGAGCACCTAAAACACTTGACATTCTTCCTATCTCCATATTTCAAAGTACGACTCTCTTAAGGCAGATTTTTCTGTACTTCCACAAGTTTTCCATGCTCCGCATTTGTTATCATCTTCGCATCCCCAAATTTTCTTTGCTCATAATCTTCACCCCCAACACGCTTATTTCGAGGCTTTTGTTGTTTCTCTATCTGGATTGCCAACTTGTACACATCATTAGAGGACCAAAATTGATGCAACACCAGAACATCATGATTTCTTTCCTCAACTCTGCAAGGTACCGTGTAATCGTCTGCTCTTCTGTTTCAATCACAGCACATCTCATACTCAAGAGGTCAAACTCTTCAGTAAATTCATCAACAGATCGAAGACATTGCCTCAAGCCACGTAACTTCATAAAGGAATCTTGTACATAATTGTCTGGTAAGAATTTCTCCTTCATTGCCTTTTTCATCTTTTCCCAGGACTTAATCTTTGACTTTCCCAAGCGTTCGCGCCGAAGCTTCAATGTTTTCCACCACGCAGAGACATGTTTTGTTAGTTTGATTGCAACCATCTTCACCTTGTCTTCGTTAGGAACAATATTGGTATATGAAGAGGAAGAGTCCTGCTAGAAAGGAAACTACTGAAATAAAAGATACCCGGAATAATACTCTACCTAAATAAGTAAACATAGAATCTAATATAAATCTAGATGATAAGGGAAGAAGATCTTGCATTACTTTGTGACATAATCCTTGAGATATGGTGGACTTTGAACCTTCCTCTTAGGCCTGCTTGTGACATCAGTAGATGCTCATGCATTAGATCCAAATCCACCTTCCAGTGTCACCAGCACATTTCTCTCAATTAATTAACAAACTTCATCCATCAGATAGTGTTCTCATGCTAGACAGTTTAACACTAGCTAGTGTGTTGCAGATTGTTACAAGAATATAATTTATATATCTACATTCAAGAATGATTTGTACTTTGAGACCCATAGGCATGAGCCAGCTACTAGAATTTAGGGTGGACTGCAAAACTGGCCCCAAAATGGCAGAAGAACAAACTATAACAACCTGAAGGCCAATTGTTTTTCCGAACTCCAGCGCCTCACTCTCTGCCTGTTTTTTCGAAACATAATACCATTTCTTAGACGTTTTCATGGATTCAAGACTCTTAATATATTAAACATCAGACCAACAGCTCTCGTCCTTCACTTGATCTTTAGGCCAGTTCGGGTTCATCACAACTGTAGCAGTAGAGGACACAAGAACAACTCTCTTCACCTTGGCCTCTAAGCTAGCTTTCAACACATTAAGCGTTCCCCTCACTGCCGGTTCAAGTACTTCTGCTTCGGGGTCTTCTACCTCAGTTGTTGGTACAAGACTGGCAACATGGAAAACACCACTGCAACTCGAAATTGCCGAACATAGAGAGCTAACAAGATATACATGAAATCTCTAGATGAAGGAAACGGACCCATGAAATCAATGCCCCACATATCAAAAATTTCGACAATTATGATAGGGGATAGAGACATTTGATCTCGCCTACCAATATTACCAGTCCATTGACACCTATCACAAGAAACACAAAACAAATATGCATCCTTGAAAATAGTAGGCCAATAAAAACCACATTCAAATACTTTCAAAGTTGTTCTACGATGCCCAAAATGACCTCCACATGCCTCATTATGACAAAAATTCAGAATTAACCTATGCTCATTCTCTTGGACACATATCCTAATGACTTGATCACTACATTGTTTCCATAAATACGGTTCATCCCACATATAGTATCTAGCCATCTTCTTCAATTTAGCCTTATTAGCATGCGACAGTGTACTAGGAAAGTCCTTAGTAACTAATTAATTGACAATATCTGCATACCAAGGCACACTTATCTCAATCCCAAAGAGCTGCTCATCTGGGAAAGTCTCACGTAGTGGCTCTCTTTCCTCATCTCGCACGATCCTACTCAAATGATCAGCCACCACATTCTCACTTCCCTTCTTGTCTCGAATCTCAAGGTCAAACTCTTGAATCAACAGTATCCACTGGATCACCTAGGCTTAGCAACCTTCTTAGTCATCAAATACCTTAAGGCTGCATGGTCATAATACACAACAACTTTAGAATGCAAAAGATATGATCGAAATTTTTCTAAAGCAAAGATTACAGCCAAAAGCTCATTTTCTGTAGTCAAATAATTCATCTGGGCCTCATTGAGAGTCCTAGACGCATAGTAGATCACTATAGGCTTCTTTTCTCTTCTTTGGCCCAACACTGCTCAAACTGCATAATCTGAAGCATCGCACATCAATTCAAAAGGCAGGTTCCAATCTGGAGGACAAATGATGGGTGCACTAGTCAACAATTCCTTCAATTTCACAAACGCTTTCTCACATGCATCATCCCATATGAACGGCACCTCCTTCTGCAATAGGGTACACATAGCTCTCGCCACCATGGAAAAATCCTTGATGAATATCCTATAAAATCCTGCATGACAAAGAAAAGAACGAACCTCTCTCACAGTTGTGGGAGAGGGTAAGTGATGCATACCATCAACCTTAGCCTTGTCTACCTCAATACCCTTAGCAGATACAATATGTCCCAAAACTATCCCTTGATTAACCATGAAATGACATTTTTTCCAATTAAGCACCAGGTTAGTTTCTACACACCTTTTCAATATTAACTCTAAGTTCTTTAAACATGCATCAAAGTCTTTTCCATAAACATTAAAATCATCCATAAAGACCTCAATGATATTTTCGATAAAGTCAGAGAAAATAGCAAGCATACACGCTAAAATGTACCTGGTGCATTGCACAATCCAAAGGGCATGCAACGATAGGCAAAAGTGCCAAATGGACATGTATATGTCGTTTTCTCTTGATATTCCGGATGAATGCATATCTGGTTGTAGCCACTATACCCATCTAGAAAACAAAAGAACTTGTGCCCGGCTAATCTTTCCAACATCTGGTCCATGAACGGCAAAGGCATGTGATCTTTGCGTGTTGTAACATTCAGCTTCCTATAATCAATACACATCCTATGACCGGTCACCAACCTCTGGGGTATTAACTCATTCGCCTCATTTTTTCACAACAGTTACCCCACTCTTCTTAGGCACAACTTACACTGGTGAAATCCACCGACTGTCTGAGATAGGATAGATCACTCCACAATCAAGCAGCTTGATCACCTCATCTTTCACGATTTTTATCATTGGTGGGTGCAATCTCCTCTGAGCATCACGTGTAGGCTTAGCGCCATCCTCCAATAGTATTCTATGAACACAAGTTGTAGGGATTATTCCCTTGCTATCCGCCAAAGTCCATCCAATAGCGGTCTTGTTCCTCTTAAGCACATCAATCAATCTAGCTTCCTACTGCTCACTCAGCGTTGATGACACAATAACTGGTAGAGTATCATCCTTTCCAAGGTAAACATACTTCAAATGATATGGAAGCTCCTTCATATCTAACTTTGGGGCTTGAACCACATATGGTAATAGTTTGTTAGTGGAAATGGGAATTGACAAGAAAGAGTGATACTTTTTTGTACGATTGAGCTTCAAGCTCGCAAAGCATTTCGAAAATCTTGGGCTCAAGATCAGCCCACTCCTCTCTTGGGACACGGTCCCCATGCTTATCAAATCCGGCCCCTTGCTCCATAGCTAATTGCTATGCTTCCAACGTTTCTGACATAACTTGTGCAATAGAATCAACAACATCCACATAAAAGCATGAGTAAAGGTCAGAAATCGGGTATTTCATAACCTCAAAAACGTTGAAGCTGATAACATCTCCATCGAATTCCATTGAGAAGCTCTCATTTTCCACATCGATACATGCCCTAGAAATCCTTATGAACGGTCTCCCCAAAAGCAGTGGAGTTGTCTCCAAGGGTGATACCTCCATGTCTAGCACATAAAAATCTACAGGAAAAATCAAGTGACTGACCTGCACAAGGACATCCTCAACATACCCCTTAGGGTACTTGTTAAATCGATCAGCTAATTGAATAATCACGTTATCATTCTTCAAAGGTCCTAATCCTAGTGATTGATAAACATTATAAGGCATAACATTTATTGAAGCACCTAGATCAAGCATAACATTATCAAATAACGTGTTACTAATTTTGCATGGGACAAAGAAACTTCCCGAGTTTTTCATCTTAAGGGGTAGCTTCCTTTGGATGACAACAGAAACTGTCTCATTCATCTTCACTACGTTCTCCCCCTAGTTTTGCTTCTTGAAGTGCAAAGCTCCTTTAGGAATTTCGCATACTTGGGAATCTGTTTGATACACTCCAACAATAGAAGGTTAACTTGAACCTTCCTAAAGACTTCTAACACCTCCTCATCTGATTTATCATTCTTGCTCTTTGCAAACCTAGAAGGAAAAGGTACACACGAAACAAGATTAGTTTTAACTAAATCACTTGAGTTAGAAATTGTACCTTGGGGTGCACCATGGGACGGCACCATCTCCTTCTTAGAGGTAGCTGGATCTTTCTCCAATTCCTTCTTCAAAGCAATTTCGTCACTTCCTTGCTCCTCAAGAAGATCATGGGCCTTATGGGCCTTCTTTGCAACATTTGGCCTCTCCTTAAGCTCAAGCCCACTTCTTGTCATGATAGCGTGGGCTTGCTCATTTCTTGGGTTTGGTATGACACCACTTGACAACTTCTCTTGCTTAGAAAAATGGCCCATCAAGTCCACTACTTGGCCCATATGCGTTTTTAGCTCCGCAATGTCTTTGCTATTTGCTTGTTAACCCACTACCAAAGTTTGAGTAATAGTGTTCAACTGACTTTGTCCAGCAGCTAAGGATTTCAACATTTCATCATAGTTTGGAGTAGCAGCCACGTTTTGAGGTGGTACATTGAGTAGTGGAGCTTGTGGTCTAAACAAACCAGCCGGACGAGGCCCAAATTGTATAACATTCTGACGTGGCCTTAGTACATTCTCATTGTTAGACCACTGAAAGTTAGGATGATCACGTAGGCCAGGATTGTAGGTGTTTGAATATGGATTGTACCTCTGACCTCCTTGATATCTAAGGGCATTGACTTCCTCATACCCTCCACTTGAAGCAACTTGAGGACACTGATCAGTAGGGTGCCCCTCCGTACATATTCCACAAGCTTGAGCTCCACTAGTCTTCATGAAACGACTCATCATCTTGGACAACTTGTCAACCTTGTCCTCTAGAGCAGAGTTCGAACTAGAGTGAGTTTCATGCACCTGCCGTGTAGCACTTGCAGATGTCCCAAATTGTTCATTGTTCATTGCTCTCTTCTCCAAAAAGATCTTATGCCACTACATTGCTCTTGTCCAAAAATGAACCACCACCAGCTGAATCAAGGAACTCTCTTTCCATATGTAGAAGGCCTTCATAAAAGTATTGAAGTAATAGACCTTCCCTTATTCCATGAGTTGGACATGATGCTACAAGAGACTTGAATCTCTCGTAGTAGTTGTAAAACGACTCATCCGGCCCTTGCTTGATACAAATGATATGCTTCCTTATATGAGTAACTCTTGAAGATGGGAAGTACTTTGATAGAAACTCGTTCACCATGGTAGTCCAAGAAGTAATCCTACCAGCTGGCACCTCAAACAACCATTTCTGAGCACGATCCTCCAATGAGTAAGGAAAAGCTCTCATCTTCATAATCTGAATGTCTGCTCCTGTTAGGCACATAGTCTCACAGTTGAACTGGAACAAAGTGAGATGTTGATTAGGATTCTCACCAGAATGTCCATGAAACTTGGGCAAATGGTGTAGAAATCCACTCTTCAAAACAAAGTCACTAGTCTTGCCCTCCTCTGGGACATGATACGCAATGTTAAAGGGCGTTGTCCCACCAACTGCTCCTTCAACATGACCATTTTGTTCTCTAATCGATGCCATTACTTCCTCTTGAACTTCAGGTTCTGGATCAGGTACATCGAAATTCAACTGGGCCAATGGAAATGGGCTTGTCAACAATTCTAACTCCAGATCCTCAAAGAATAATGGATTGAGCCCACTACAACTTGATGCACTTGGAAATGGCGAAATGGACACAAACTCTCTCTCTTCGTGAAATGAATCTGATTCAATGGAAACGTTATCAAGCTGAGATTGAGGCTGGATTTTTTTCAGGCGTGCACTAATCTCTTCGGACCAACCACTAATCTTGGATATTCATTAGCCTGAAAAGAACACATATTAGAATCTTTAAAAAGTATGAAATATAAGTATAAGTAAATATAAACTTCTTTCTTTTTCTCAAATTTTCGTTTTCTCAAATTTTCGTTTTCTTTCTTCTATCACAAACGTCACTCTTCTTCCTTTCTTTGTTCCGTTTTTCTTGTTTCTTTTCAAATTTTGTTTCTTTGTTCTTCTATGTTTCGAAATATACAAGTGTATGAGTATCACTAAGTCTAATTAATTGTATTCACACACAATCCTAACTTTTAAGGTACGTGGAGCAGAGGAGCTAACTGTGTAATGGACTGAAACCGTCCCCACTAAGGGTTTTGCTTTATCCGATATACCTTAAAAATTATAGTATCATTTTCTTTTGAAACTATATACATCTATTTATACAAAGTTATTTTCTAAGTTATAAAGCGAGGTGGACATGCGGCCTAAGTACGTCGTCTAGACACAAACTCATTCCTTTGTTTCAGAAGGCTGGATAGCTGGAATCAGAGATAGTCACAAGGCAAGACTCATTTGTTGGACACCACAGGGGCCACATCCTCGAAATTATGATTTCCCTATCGACTCCATCACCGAGATGTATGTCAGTCTATGGGCCTATGAGATCCAATTTTGTAAACCTTGAACCAAGGTAATGAAAATAGCATGCCCCTTACTCATCTCAGAATAACTTTGTGTGTTAGACTCAGTGTTCTAAAAAGCGGTCTAGGCGGCGCTAGGAGGTCACCCACCGCAGCGCTTTTTGCCTCGGCGGCTATCTGTGGCGTTTTGTGAATTAGGCGGCCTTATTCAGTCATATCAGACCTAGGCGGTCCTAGGCGGTCTAATCAGCCATATTTAGTCTTAGGCGGTCAACCATCATTTGACATTAAAAAAAACCTAAAAGAAGTCGCAACTCTCACTCTTTGTCTATTTTCTGAAAACTGAATCTCATCAACAGAATAAGAGGAAAGAAATATGAATATGAAGTTTGAGTCCGATACTGAATCAGTTAGGAAATAATTTGGAGAGAAACAAATTGAGATTTAGTATTATTGCATTTGTTTCATTATTTATCTTTTCTTCAATTATTTTTATGGACTTTCTACTTAAGTTATGTGAATTTAGACTATTTTAAGTATTTTTAAAATTAATATTAAACATCATTATATATTTTTAATCATTAAAATAGTTTAAATATATGTATAAAAATAAATAAATATTTAATAATTCAAAACCGCCTAGGCGCCGCCTAGGAGGCCGCCTAACCGTCTAGGCGCTAGGAGGTGGCTGTCTGCCTGCATACCGCCCAGCGGTTTTTAGAACCTTGGTTAGACTGGCCTCTAAGTGTTAATAAAAGTCGCCCTCAACCCCAAGTGACCTTTGCAAGGTACAAATGGAGGGTTAAGGCTAATATTAACAAAATTGACTTTACATATTCCGTTCACCTTATAACTTACAATAAATTAAGCATAAATAAACATTTTTAGCTTTCTTAAAAATTTATCTAAGTGTAACAAGTATCCTATATGCATACTACAACAAGGAAACAATTAAAAACACAAACTCTACCACATTTACAATTTATGATTTGTACTTTTTTTAGCCTTTCTTTTCGAATTACTGTTCACAAAAGCACTATTTTACGATTACTGTTCACAAAAACATATTAACCAAAATACAATTATACAATTCACAATATAGCACAAAAGTAACACTTCAAAGCATTGAGAATTAATCAATTCCCCGGCAACGACGCCAAAATGATAAAGTGTTGGTTAGAACGTCTATAAAATACCCTGAAAACATTATCGTTAGTATAGAATAAGGAGGGACGTTCAATCTGGGGAATCAAAAGGGCCTCAAAACTTTTCAAGTTATTGGGGGATTTAATTTGGATTCTAAAACTAATACTTAAAATAAATCCTAAATTACTTCTATACAATTGATCTACCACTCATCACATAACCAAAACACGAATTCTACTCAAGAAACATGTATGACACGCATAGAACAACCAATAGGCTGTAACAATTTTCGATTATTTGTTAGTCCATTTCAATTCCAATTCTAATTACAGCCCGAATCGGTTCATCTAATCGTTAAGACTTCTTAGTTATTTAGAATCAACGAAGCGTTCAATCCTAAACATACGCTAAAAAGAGTTCAACATAATGAAGCGTTCTAGTTAAACAACAAAGTAGCACATAAGCACATTAAGTCAAAATGGAGACATGTAAGCAAGCATGGCGTCACTCATCTTGATTAAGCATGCAAATTTCTAGAACTATCACAACCCTAAACAAGTACCAATAATTGAAACACGAAGCACATACTCACTTAAAAAACACTTTGGTGAATGAAATCACAACCTTAGGAGAACCATGGCATTGGCTTCCTCAAGCATTGATTTAGATGTACAAATTCATGGAATTAATTGAAAGAAAACCTAAAACAATTCAAAAATTATACTGCCCTTAACTATTACACACGGCATACACACATGATCAAGAGTTCATACAATCAAAACATAAAACCAAATAAGTCTGAAAATATATTCTTCATATATGAAACCGAAAATAACATTCATTAGTTCATACAATAAATTCGAAATTTGCATCAAACCAAAAGAAAGATTACAGGTCATGGTTGAATCACACAATAGAAACCTTGAAGGATAAAGCAAGGATGATTTCGATTATGGGGAGGCAAGAGGATGGCACGGCTATGGTGGTGATGGATGAAGGTTGTGGCTTGAATTTTTTGGATGTATTTTGGCAGAGGTTCGGCCTAGCTTTGTGAGAGAATGGTGATGCCAATTATGAAGGAATGCCATGCGTTATATCAAGGAAGGAGGGGAGGAGAGGCTGCTCGGTTTTGGGCTACTTGGTCTATCCATGTACGGCTAGGATCTTCTCTTCACAATTGAATCGAATGGCTCTCCTAGTTCCTTGGATTACTTCAGCTCTTATCTCCTCCTTTCTCTCATGTATACATGGCTGGACTCTCCTTATCCAGGGCTGAATTGAATAACACGGCTCCTTATCCTTTGCTGAATGGTAGACACGGCTTGTTCTCCTTCTTTTCCTCAAGAGTCATGCACGGCATCCACTTCCTTTGGCTTCAAATTGCACGGCTGAAACTCCCTTTTATTTCTCCATTTATCTCTTCAAAACATAGATAATTCTATCCTTGATTTTCTGAATAGGTAGCACGGCCAAGGACTCCTTGTTATACACGGCCTCTTTGCTTCTCTCAAGCCGTGAGTTTCCTTCTTCCTCAAGCCTTGGCACGCCTTATCTTCATCTGATCCATACCGCATAGGACTCATATTTCTTCTCTAATTCGTGCATTATCTCATCCATTCTCCTCTTGCACGGCTAGGATTCATTTTCCCTTCGAATTTTCTCTTAAATCCAAATCTGAAAATAAGAAAAGAAAATCAATAGTAAGAGATAATGAATTTCGAAAATCATGTCTTAATCTAGACAATTGTTGTCTTAAAAAGACACATGTAGTAGATGAGCTTAGCTAGATTAGGAAAGTTTCTAATTTGCAAAAAAGAAACTTACTAAAACAAGTAAGTTACTAGAATAGGAAAGTTCATATAGGAAAGTTTCGTAATAAGAGTTTGAGTTCAAGTATGACTCTCCCAAATGGTACGTTTCCTAGTCTAACAAGGATTCCTAATGCAAATAGGACTCTCAAGATATTGCAAATGCGACCAAAACGTATAAAGATGAAGACTCTTAATCCAACTAGGTTTCCTAGTCCTATACGGATTCCTACTCAAACTAGGACTCTAGACCAATTCTTCATTTTTAACTCATTTAAGCACAAAGACACATCCAATACCATCCAAGACTCATATTGTGACTCAACGACTCGATATTACAACAATAAGGGCTAAGCAAAGTACAAATGGATGTATAAACATATTAAGAACGTAGCACAAAGTGCTCCTATCAAGGTACGTGGAGCAGATGAGTCTACTGTGCAATAGACTGAAACAGCCCCAAGTATGGTCATGTTTTATCCGATATACCATAAAAATTAGGGTATCATTTTCTTTTGAAGCTATATATATGTATTTATACAAAGTTAATTTCTAAGTTATAAAACAAGGTGGATATACGGCCTAAGTATGTTGTTTAGACACAAACTCATTTTTTTGTTTTAGAATGCTGGATAGCTGAATTCAGAAATAGTCACAAAACATGACTCATTTGTTGGACACCACGGAGGCTACACCCTCTAAAGGATGTTTCCACTATCGACTCCATCACCGAGATGGAAAATGTCATTTTATAGCCTTCCAAAATCGGAAATCAAACTTCAGTTGCTAACAACTTTCACATACAATATCTGATTAAGGTGTGCCGCATGTCCACGAACTCGTATCGTCGAGCTCTACAACTTTCATGAATAAACTTTTCGAAGATGAGCGACGGAATGAAAGTCGACTTTTTGAGCCACTGAAAACGTAACGTTTTTCAACCTTGATTCCCGAAATCAGTTTCATTTGCAAAGATATCGACAAAAAGGCGTAAAAATGCGATTTTATTAGAATTACTAAGCTTAATAATTTACAAGAAATTGTACGAATTTAATTCGAAAATTCAGGGTATTACAGTTCAGTCTGGGAAATTGAAGGGAACTCTAAACTTTTAGTGTTAGCAAATAATAGGGGGTTTGATATGATTATTAACTACTAAAGTAAAACCTAAATTACTATTTACATGAGGACTTCTCTTTACCAAACTAAACCAAATTCACCAATGCACCACTTAATTACAAGTTTGGTTCTATCATGAATTCTAATTCATTTGATTACATACTTTTAGACATCAATACAATTAGAGCCTTAGGGGAACATCTAATCATGTAAGATTTCTATTGACATTTAGGATGACTTATGGCCTCACCTAAATTGCATGCAATCAAGTTTAACAACACTTAAGGTAGAAATCAAACAAGATTATATTTAAGCACCAAATCAAAATCTTTGTTGGAGACATGTTTCACGGTGGCGTCACTCACCATGGGGTACATGTAAATTTCCAGAATTTTCCACTTTAATTAACACAAACCGAACTTACTTAGGACATGATTCGATTTGTGTCAATATGGATGAGGAAGATAGCACTCAAATACAATCTTAGGGACTGCATTCAAGTACTAAATTTGTATGCACATATCTGAAAATTATCTAAGAGAAAGTAAAAGAAGAGTAGAACACAACAATAGAAATACAAACTTCAATAATTATAAGAACATAGATTTAGCATAGTTTCAAAAACATATCAAATACAATCTGAAAATTTTGAAGATTTGTTTGGATTCCCACAAGATTGGTGATGTTTTAAATTAAAAAATAATATTACTTATGTTTCTGTTCTTTTATAGGTAATATAAATTAAATTAATATTTATTAATTTGTTTGTGTCAAAAAAAAATTAGTTTGCTTTGTCCGCACAGATACTCGTATTTGTGTTAGTGCTTCACAATTAGTGAGGTTAGGCACCAAGGCTTAATTAGACTAGTAGCGAATAGCGGTAGAATATTTATCTTCAATAACATGCATAGATGTTTTGTGTTACAAAAATTTAAATGAGATATAACTATAGTCTTAGACTGTCATCCTTTCACATAAGAATTTAGTGACACGGTAATTGCACATACATATTGTTTCACCGGAAATACAGAAAGCATGACAATATTTATAGTTTGATTTGCTTAATCCAAGACTCCAATCTTCTGGTAGCTTTCAATGGAATCAATAAGAGTTTCCTCTAGTGGCCGGTAACTCCAACCCAATCTCTGCAACTTTTCTGAACTCAGCTTCTCTTCTTCTTCCTTCGTATGTGTAAGCCTGCCAATTCCAACAAAGAGGGGGCAACACATGATCACAACACTCTAAAACAAATCGTGATTTTTTGTGCTAAATTAGTTAGATCTTAATATAGGTTAAATGTAGTGTAAAATAATATAGAGATTGGGATTGCTTAGACATGAAATTATGGTCTAACTCAAATAAAGTTAATAAAAAAGTACGTACTCCGGGGAATAGTTGTAGTTGGGATGTGAAATCTTCAAGTATTTCTCTACTACTTCTTCAACCCCAATTGCATGTGATGTGCATATGTATCTTTCTCCAGCCTCAGCTTTCTTGTATACAAGAAGCAGTGCAGCAGCTAAATCGCGAGCATCCACCAACGTCCAATAATTGTATCCCGCCTTATCAAATCCGCCTTTTTAGAGAGCCAATTTGCATAATTAGACACTAAAATTAATGTTCACTTGCCTAACAACATATATAAGATGCATATGTAGGTGACACTGTAAATTCAGCACTACTAATCTAATCGTGTACCTTTGAATACTGAAGGCACGAGCCAGCTACTAGTATTCATAGTTGATTGCAACAATGGCCCCAAAATAGCAGAAGGACAAACAGTTACAACCTCAAGTCCGCTAGTGCTTCTTCCAAACTCCAAAGCTGCCGCTTCTGCTTGTGTTTTGGAAAGATAGTACCATTCCTTACTGGACTTAACATATTCAACATCAGACCAACAGCTCTCATCTTTCACTTGATCCTTCGGCCAGTTCGGGTTCTTCACAATAGCAGCTATCGAGGACACAACAACAACTCTCTTCACCTTGGCCTCTAAGCTAGCTTTCAGCACATTAAGCGTTCCCCTCACCGCCGGTTCAAGTACTTCTGCTTCGGGGTCTTCTACCTCAGTTGTTGGTACAGGACTGGCAACATGGAACACACCACTGCAACCCGAAATTGCCGAACATAGAGAATCATAGTCTAGCAAATCTGCCTTGAACAGTTTCAGGTTCTCTGATGCTTTCTCAAGCTTGTTCAAGTGCTCGTACTTGCTACCACCTGCTTGCACAATTAATACACATACTATGAGAGCCTATGAAATTGATTCACCAGCTATATAACATACATATCAAGAAAATACAAGAACAACATATCATGCAATTTACAGAAACATTTCACCCAACTCTATATGCTGAATTCCTGATTATAGCCAGAAAACAATTTAACTCGGAATTATAGATGATAATACAACGAATGAAGCTTGACCTGGTTGTCTGACGGTTCCATGTACAATATAGCCCTGAGAGAGAAGAAGCTTGACTACCCAAGAAGCAGCAAATCCTCCAGCTCCAGTTACGCACACATATTCATTCGCACCCACCATCTTGTGTGTCTATGTTTCACTTGACTCACCGACTCTTTCTTTCTTTCTACCACAGATATAGCCCTCCTTTTCCTCTTGTTTTATATATTTAAATTTTTTAAAAAAAAACCTTCTATTTTAATTCTCATGACTTGATTACAATACAAAATACTGGGTTTGGGATCTTATATATAAACTATCAAGTGTGTGCAAGTCATGTAGCTAGGACTTTTCTTGAGGTAGGACAAAGGGTCACTAAAGGTGTTTCCATAAATCAACATAGGCAGCTTAAGTTGTGCGACTTAGGGGTGTTAATTGAAAATCGAAAACCGAAAAAAACTCGAACCATAACCGAATCATAATTGAAAAAAACCGAAGAAAAAAAAAAGCGCACCAAACCACAAAAAAACCGCACCAAACCGAAAGATTTGGTGTAGTTTTGGTTTGGGATGTTTGGAAACCGAAACCGAACCGAAAAAACCGAATATATATATATTATAAAAAAAATTATATTATTTATAGATATATTTAATATACATATATATATATATTATTTTTACCATATCTGTATTTATATATGCTGATCACATCCGACGGTCGAAATTTAATAATTTGAATTTTAGATATCGGAACCACAACATGTCTACTAATGTGGTATAACTTGTTTAGTGGTCTTTTTGCAAATGTATGCAGTTGTGAAGCAACTATATCTTATAAATAGAATTTTACAAATCTGTCCACATGATACGTTACGTATAGTGAAATATGGTTATGGTAAAAAATCACATATTTTCGATAACGTTTGTGTCCCGATCGAGGCGGTCAACCCTTTTTACGCTTATTATCCCCTATGGGTAGCCTTATCCTTGGAACGTAAAATTTTTGAAAATTTTACATGAGCTGCTACATCACATATATGTGAGAGTGTGTGCATGAAAAAATCCACCAAAACTAGTCAATAATGAGGGGGTAAGAACAAATTCACTTAATTAGATGAAATTAAGTTAATGTTGACCACATCGATCGAGACCCAAATATTATCAACATTAGATGAATTTTTTACCATATCCTTATTTAAATATGCTGATCACATCTGACGGTCAAAATTTAATATTTTGAATTTTAGACATTGGAACCACAACATGCCTACTAATGTGGTATAACTTGTTTAGTGGTCTTTTTGCAAATGTATGCATTTGTGAAGCAACTATATATTATAAATAGAATTTTGCAAATATATCCGCATGATGCGTTACGTATTGTGAAATATGGTTATGGTAAAAAAATCACATATTTTCGATAACGTTTGTGTCCCGATCGAGGCGGTCAACCATTTTTACGCTTATTATTCCCTATGGGCCTATGGGTAGCCCTATCCCTGGAAGGTAAAATTTTTGAAAATTTTACACGAGCTGCTACATCACATATATATGAGAGTGTGTGCGTGAAAGAATCCACCAAAACTAGTTAAGAAGGAGGGGGTAAGAACGAATTCACACTTAATTAGATGAAATTAAGTTAATGTTGACCACATCGATCGAGACCCAAATTTTATCAAAATTAGATGAATTTTTTACCATATCCGTATTTAAATATGCTGATCACATCTGACGGTCAAAATTTAATATTTTGAATTTTAGACATTGGAACCACAACATGCCTACTAATGTGGTATAAGTTGTTTAGTGGCTTTTTGCAATTGTATGCATTTGTGAAGCAACTATATCTTGTAAATAGAATTTTGCAAATCTGTCCGCGTGTTCTTTTTATTTCGTTAAGAATCAAGTAGATAGACAAGGAAAGAAATTCCGATTTTCTTTACAAAAAAACCGAAAAAAAAACCGATATATACCAGAGAAAAACCAAACCGAACCAAACCGAACACAATTGGTTTTTGAAAAAAAAAAGTAAAAAACCAAACCGAATAAATAGAACGATTTGGTGTTCGGTATCACCTATAAACCGCACCATTCACACCGATTAACACCCCTAGTTCGACTGTAGAAACAACCGAAGAAAATACACACACTATGGGAATAAATATTGAGGAGACTAGACTAACAGATTAATTAACTACTAGTCCAACTAGCTCGTAGTCGTCTTCCAGAAGAAACTAAAGAAATGGATTAGCTGACATCAATCACATCATAACCACAGAAGACAGAACGATTATGATTCGAGAGAAACAGAAGAGCTAGCCATGATGGTCATCGGTGGTGCACTGTTAATTATTTCCATGCCCGGACCTGAGGTCAGGCTGCAACAGTGGCCGCCTCAGCACCATTTTCTCACCCTTTAAAATCTCCAATACTTTTTAAATAGTTTGGTTACTCGATCAAAAATTTTTCTTTCATGGTTAATTTTATTAGAACTCTCACTCCGGTTATATTTCCAAACTAAATGGTTCATAATTTTAAAAAGACTGATACATAAAAATAATTATTAAAGTTTTTGAATTTAGATGAATAAATGTGTAATTTAGTACTAGATTATTTATTAATTTTTACTAAAGTACTAGATGACATTATTTTACGACCCGGCTCAGGTCTTGAAATCTCAGATCCGGTCTTAATATCCAAGTAAAGCAAATATTAAAAATTAAAATATATCATATGTGGTGAAACTACCAGTAACCCTATCACTTAAGTGAATTTTCAACTCCATTGTGTTAAGGAACTCAAATGTGACAGATTCCCACTAAGCTTGTTCCCGCGGTTATGGTTGACTTGACTAAACACGTAGTATTCGAGAAGAAATTAAAGAAATGGATTGGCTGCCATCAATCACATCATAACCATAGAACGATTATGATTCGAGAGAAACACAAGAGGTAGCCATGATGGTCATCGGTGGTGTACTGTTAATTATTTCACCGTATGTCTTCTCTTCTAGAAAAAGGAAAGAAAGATGAAGACACCAATACAAGAAGAAGAAAGAAAGAAAGAAAGAAAGAAGATAAAGATGAAGGCTAATGTACAAGAAATTGAACACAAATGAAAATATTGTGGTGGTAAAATCACTTACTTCAACATGAAGGATTTTGAAGAATCAAAATCGATGGCTTGTGGATAAGCCATGAAAGGAGAACTCTTCTAGGTTAATTCTACTTGGTTAGTAAGAATTATTAGCTATGAAGAAAGGTTCAAGTTGGACACTACCTCTTTCACCTCCTCTTTGTAGAAGAGTTCAAGTTGGACACTACCTATCACAACTCCGAATTTTCGAATGATAAAAATTCTAATTCGAAGTTATGATAACTCTAAACCAATCTCAAATATAATGAAATCGTCTTACCGCAACAGTGTATCGAAACTGAATTCACAGTACGACTCAGTTGTGTAATATTCCGGAAATTTATAATTATTTTCTAATTATTGTTTGGAGATATTTAAATTGGTGGTGATCTGATTATATAGTACGAGGGAGAAAACGAAAGTGTTCGAGCGATTTATACTCAGAAACGTTACCGTGAGGGGTCAAGAGTTGACTCTTTATCCGTTAGGAATCTCAGAAAACTTCATTCATGAAAGTCGTAGAGTTCGTTAATACGAATTCGTAGACACGTGGCACGCCTACATCGGAATTCGTATGAAGAAGTTACAAATCAAAAGGTATTTGGACACTTTTGGAAAATAGTATAAGTAGGGGAATTAAAGAGAAAAATGGGGAGAAAATCACAAATTCGGATCAGGTACAGTTCACCCGAAAACCCATATTTTTTCCTCCTGAGCAGCCGATTTTGAGCTGCCGGATCTCCGCCGTCTGACAACCATAGACCAGCGCACCGGTCCCGTTTGAAAGGTTGATGCGTCTCCTGTCGATTGGTGGCAACGTCACTCGCCAGATCACCGCCGTTGGGAGCGGTGAATGCCGAAAGTGCACAGTTTAACCTCGCCGGATCTCCCTCCTTCGGCCACCAATCGGTGAGATTCTTGTCTCATTTTGAAGGTATCCTTCTATACTACAAACTCTCCAAAAGATTTAACCCAAATGTTTTTGTGCTAAGTTTTAAATTGGGTTTTTTTTTGTTTTTGTTAAATTGAAGTGTTTAGGCTCACATTTGACTTTGTGGTGAACTATAAAGTTGTTAGGAATATCATTTAGATTGTGGATTCACCGAGAGCCAATAATGTACTACGGTGCCAGACATCAGGACACGGTTATCACCGTAGTAATAAAAAATACAGTGTCGGACATAAGTACAACGGATTCACCGTGATGGTGCTCGGACATCAGGACACGAGATTCACCATATAATAAAGAAACTTGCGGTGCTAGATATCAGTACACGGAATCACCGACTTATAAACATGCATAAAATAAAAGGGCTAGTCTCAAGACAATACGACCAAAGTAAAATGCAAATAAATGCAACATGCGATAAAGACGTATAACATATACATTTTATATATAGAAAACCACTAACCCGGAAGGCACCGGTTCACCCTACCTGATATAGCAGTGTCGAAGTCCACGCCCCAAATCACGCTCCTCGTGCTCCGCGTAGAATCGCGTCCCGCAAACATATCTCATAACTAAACAAATAACGAAAAGGGATAAATAAGGGTCACGACATTTTTAGTCGATTTAGTAATTGATCATCGGTTTGACTAGTTTGACTACCCCAATCGAGGTCTCGGAATGATTGGTTGACTTTTTTAAAAGTCAGTGTGAATTTATTTTACAGATATTCGTATCTTAGATTTAAGACGCGAATAATCGATAAATGGAAATCTTAAATTTACTCTTCCGGCATTTAAATCTCTCACGCTTAAGAGTTCTTCGATTTCTGATCCGGGGGGAAATCGAGTTTAAGGTTTAATCGTAAAGCTAAAATTACGTTTTCGCGAAAGGTTATTAATTTTCCGTATTCCGATCTAAATCGAGAAACTTAAAGGTAAAAAAGTTGAAACGAGATTTAAGTAAAAACTAAAGTAATTACTTTTAGGCAAAATAGTAACTTTTCAAATTTTTTACCGCTAGGGGTAAGACCGTAATTATTCAAAGTCAACATGGGTATTTTGGTCATTTCATAGGGGCGGTAAAACAGTAAAAAGGTAAGTTTGAAACAGTAAAAATCAGGGTTTTTACCCTCCACCTCCGATCACACTCCGATCAGAAAATCCGGCCACACAACCTATTCTAATTCACTCCAAATCAACAACACCAGCAATGCAACGGGGTCAAAATCAGAAAGAGAAGAAGGCGGTTTGTACCTCTGCAACTCAAACGAAAAAGTCGATGAGCTGTGCTCCTCCTATCTCCGATCTCAAATGCCAGCGGCAATAGCTCGGCCTCTCGACGTCTTCTGTTGCCACACCGAGATTCCTGGTCGTCCCTTTAGCCCACCACAATACTGTGTTTCGAGGAGGAGAGTCGCCGGAGTTCGAAGAACACACCGGCGAGACCAACAATTTGAAAACGGTGAATGAAAGCTCCAAAACTCTAAGAAAGATAGTAGATCGACTGGGCATTGAAAGGTACAAGTGGATCTTACCAAGGGAAGCTTCGCGACGTAGCCAGAGCTCAGGAAAATCTTCGTCGACCCCCACTGCCTCAAAACTCCAAGTTGCCGAAGAGTGGTTGCATGTTGAAGCTGCTGGAACCATCGGAGAGAGGAGATGGAGGCGGTCACGACGGTGGTGGTATTGGGGCGAGACATCGCCGAACGACGGCGGTGCGGTCTGGAGCAGGCGGCGGTGTTATGCTCTGTTTCGAAACAGAGGGAGAGAGAACGAGATGCGACCAGGGAGAGAGATATAAAGAGAGGCTAGAGTGTGTATGGTAGTTAGGTATATATAAGTTGATCTGACGGTCCAAATCAGTTCGCTCAAATGGACGGCCAAGATTTAAAACCAGAAAATAGGAAATTCTTAAAATACGTTTTAAAAGAGTTAATTTCGTAAACTCGTAGGAAACCGAGCGTCAGAAAAATATTTCTCGAGTACTCCCGCGCTCGTAACGACGCGTAGTTTAATACAAAAATATTAAACTACATTTTTGACATCTCGGAAAAATATCGGTTAGCGTGACAATAATGCCAGAAATATGAAGAAATTTTCTAGGGCCTCACATCTCATGAGTACCCATATTTTAAATGATTTTGGATAACAGATGGGTTGCCCAATGTCTCATGATTACACATATTTTTAAATTGGGTAACAGATGGTTTGTCTAATGTCACATGAGTATGTTTGTCTTTACATGTTATATGTCATATTTCCTTTGTATGCGATGTTGTTATACTGTTGGTTTACTCATACATGCTGAAAAGCTTACTGAGTTTGTGTTTACAATCTCGGTGCACCAATTCGATGGTGTAGTGGATAGTTCTGCAGGTGGGGATTAACAGATTCGGAGGACTTACTCTGAAGATTTCTTTTTTCTATTTTTGGTGAGGATTGAGTGAATATTACATTTTCATTGGTTATAATACTGAGGTATAAACTGGTTATGTATTATTCAAGTCGACTGAGTCGTGCTGTGGACTCAGTTTTGATACACGTTTCAATATATTTGAGAATGTTTTAGAGTTTTCATGGATTCGAATTCGAATTTTTATTATTCGAAATTTCGGGGCTGTGACAAATTGACTTGAATAATACATTACCAGTTTATACACTCAAGTATTAAAAAAATTAGAAATGTAATATTCACTCAATTCTCTCCACAAACAGAAGAATGAAACCCTTAGTAATCCTCCGAATAAGCTCTCTGAGCCAGCTAATCTCCACCTGCAGGACTACCCTTACACCATTATATTGGTGCACCGAGATTATAAACACAAACCTGGTAAGCTTTGCAGCCTGTATGAGTAAACCAACATTATAACATTCATCACATACAAGGGAAATATAACATATAACATCTTAAGACATGTGTTCTCATGTGACACTGGGCAACCTATCTGTTATCCAAAATCATTTCAAAACATGGGTACTCATGAGACCCAAGCAACCCATATGTTACTCCTCATGTAGTACACTGGCAGACACTGGGCAACTCATCTGTTACCCAGTATCATTTTAAAACATGGGTACTCATGAGACCTTAGCAACCATCTGTTACCCCTTATGCAGTACACCGACATACAGACTAGAGCTCTAACTGATCGTAACCGACACCAGCCAAAGTTTGGTTCCGATTTAATACCAACAACGTCCGAAGACTATAAAATGTTTTAACAAGACTCAATGTTAAAATATGTACAATATAACAATCCACACATGTTTATGTACTACAACCAAGCGACTCTTACACAACAATAAAAATATAGTCACTCCAATAATCCGTTATACCAGAAGGTACGTTATCTTCTTTCTGGTCTCATCCGCCACAATTAATCGAACACAATACAACCTCATAATTTAAATAAACATTATGACATTATATAATATAGCAACTCATATATATGTATCGTATTTACCATTTTCGTATACATACACAACTCACTATATTATATAGATTTCACAGTTCACTCTTTTTAAGAAATCGTAAATGAGTCACCGCCAATCGTAAATAGCAAGCTCCAAGATCATCATTTTATTCCAATAGTCCAGCCTCAACGCAGCTTTCAACAGAGTCTATGAGAGTCTCATCCAATCTCCGGTAACTCCAACCTAGCTTTTCCAGTTTCGCTGAGCTCACCTTTAAACCCCTTTCCGCTTCGACGAAGCAGGCACTATATAGACATATGATTAATTAAAATAATATAAAGAGAAAACATTCCTACAAAATCCAGTCCATAGTAAATTGGCATTTGTATGCTGGTCAATCAGGTAATATTATTCACAGTGAGTCTGTGATTACATTATAGCCATAAGGGAAAAACTTACTTTGCAGGATAATTGTACTTGGGGTAAAAGCTCCTCAACTTCTCAATCAGCTCCTGTGTCTTAAAATGGTGAGACACACAGAGGTATCTTCCTTCAGCCTCAGGCTTCTCATAGGTCAGAAGGACTGCTTGAGCTAAATCCCGCACATCAACTAAACTGTGGCCTGTATTCCATTGAAGCACTCCCTGGTGCATGTAGATATCGGTAGCAAGTAGTATGCAAGTTTGACCGAAGATACCATGTGTAGACAGTTAACAAAATGAATTTACTATCGATTATTTCATATATGTTTTTGGCATGCAGTGGAATGCGTGGTTTAATAAGTACCCTTTAAAATCTTGATGAGGATCAAGGTGCTTGCATTTATAGTGGACTGTACAACTGGCCCCCAAATAAGTGTAGGACAAACAGTTACCAGGTCAATTTTCCTTTCCTTTTTGCTAACTCCAGGGCCTCAGATTCTGCTTCAATTTTTGAAAGGCGATACCAGTGCTGGAAAAAGAAAGAACTAGGTCAACATATGAATTTAAAAAATCTGGCGTTGGAAGGATATTACTGTTGAACTGTAGATATAACTGAAAAAGAATACCATAAAATCACATAAAAAACTTGTGAAGTAGCAGTGCAGTGTGCATAGGCAGCATAGCTAACGGACGCCCATGATTTCAGATTTGCATAAGCTGAGTTCTAAATTCTAACTAAATATGAACTTGAGGATATATAGTTTTCTCAGAGACCCTTGCTCTTTTAATCACACTTGCTTTGCGTAGGACACCCAAATTACACCATTTTAGTAATGTTTTGCACTTCGTATGAACACTGTGAAGAAATATTGGAATGCCATGTCAAAGGGCGCTTATTAACAACAATATTTTTTGTTATACCTACAAACAATTGAGAGTTCTCACTACTCTCATTCCTAATTTACTGGCAGCTTTTGAAAAAAATGAAAGATAATAGATGTTCTTTTTGTTCTTGGTGATCCTCTTTGAATTAAAGAATGAACAGATCGTTGTATTTATATGATTATATACTAGATAGGGGGCCCGCGCTTTGCTGCGGTTTTGTATTACTAAATCAAGTGTTGTACCTGATTACTTCAGTTAGATTAATTGAAACTCTAAGAATCTGAATTAGACAAATCTGAGTTAGATTACTGAACATACAAACAGTTTTTACAGGAAACTGGTTTTGGTTGTGTAGTAGAACTATTTGTCTCTAGTACAACTGACCCAAAATAGAGGAGCCTAATCTAACAATCTGAGTTAGATTACTTAATATACAATAGTTTTTACAGGAAACTGGTTTTGGTTGCAGTACAACTGTTTGTTTCCATCCAAAAACTGGGACAGCATTTAGATAACAAAAAAAATGCTGAACTCTAGGTTTTCCTCTTACTGCATCAGTGGTGAACTTGAATGGATGTGGAGTTTAGTTTGGGGTTTGTTCAAAAAGGATATTGCCCCAACCTCTTTTGCACCAATTTATCCATTGCTTTTGTTTGCTGCTGTGATACAAAAGCACAACTACTGCTGTACCGACATAAAAGCTATAGATATAGATAGAAAATGCTTTCAGCCTAGTTCATTCTCTCTTATCTTTTTCACTTTGTTTCTTCTCTGTAAGAGATGGGGTTGCCTCTTTGCCTTGCCTGTCATTTGAAATTAATAAGGCTGTGAATATCAGAGGTTATAAATATTGGAGGTGGCTAATAGTGAAGAAAGATCAAGTATACCTAAATTTTGGATGGAAGAAGATAATTATTTTTTCTTGTAGTAATGTTAAAGAGATCATAGGAGAAATTAAACAGAAATGTTTCAACTCTTATTTTCATGCTTCAAATGCAAAAACTAACACTAATTTAAGAATTCCAAGTCATGGATGTTAACGGTTACCTTTTGGTCTTCTTGTCTTTCTCTGGTGCATCCATTGATTTGCCTATGAGATTAGCTGCCCTTTTTTCTCATACGTTTTTTGAGGTGTGGCTGATATTGGTTCATCGTTGTCTGGGTTTGGTTGTATGCCCTTTACAGTGATTTCACGGTCGAGCTTAACTTGAAGATCAAACAGGTACTTGTTGCCTCTTTTGGCGGCTATTTCTTCCGGTAGATCATGATTACCCGCATAGTTTTTTTTTTCTAGCAATTCTGAACATGTGTAGCCAAAGAGCTGTTCTGCCTATTGTCACATTAGTGTTAGGGTGATTTGATCCTCCTTGTCATCTTCTATAGTTAGATAAACTCTATAACTGTTTGTGTAACAAAAGTAATCAATTCACATGATAATAGAGTTCTTCAATTCAGCCCTAACATGTGAAAGCCTAAAGGATTATAAAAAAATGTTATGGTTGGCTAAAATTTTGAAATTTTCAAAAATATCATTTTTAACAAAATATGAAAAATACGTGAGGTAGTTATATGTTTTCATAAAGATGCCTCACCATGGCAAAGCTCCTTTTACAACGTTATGTTTCTGACATTCGTAGGTGCCATCATCTCCATGTTGCTTTAGCTGCTTGTTACAATTTGGTTATGAGCAACTATTGTACCACCACCCACTGTGAGTTGAGAATCTGATGATCGTTGCACAACATACAACTATTTGATCATGTGGAAATTACATTAGTTTCAGTATGAAGTCTAATTTAATACCAGAATTCAAAAATTAGTTTATAAGAGAAGTGAAAATAATGTGCCCAGGTCAGTTTTTGCTGAGCTAGGGCATAGAAGTATTTTCTTGGGTTTATTTTTCTCTTTTTTCAATTAGATAATATAATAACATATTTTACCTTATAGGCTTCTGGGTCCCGTGTATATAGATCAAAAATTGTCTTCCATGTTTCATCTTTTTTCCTCTGCTTGTATGGTGCACTGATTATTGGTTTGTCTCCTGGTTTGTTAAACCTGTATTTGATATTGGTAATTGTGTTATGTTTGTATATAAATAATATATTTAAGTTAATTACAATACTTACTCTGCCTCATATTCTGCAGAATCTGGCAATTGTGGGTTATAGATAATGCATGTGTGATTTGTGCTTGTTGGTGTTATGTAATCTGTTGATAAAAAGTAAGGAAAACATAAATAAGTGTAATGTTGATGATTACGTAATGGTTTTAAATTAAAGCTGTGTCTATGGCTATTTTATCATAAGCAGTTAGATATAAGTGGTTGAATAATGAATACCTCGGAACTTTTTTAGATTCAAACTTGTAAATGCGACAAACACTGATGTTGTTGGGTCCTCAAGAACTTTCAAGTCAAAACTTCTTGCATGGTGTCCCCAAAGTGTGACTATTACGCATTGTCTCCTACATTATCAAATGTGGATAGTTGAAGTTATTATAAAAGGCAATTAAAATTTTCAAAACTCAAATTTAATAAAGACATACCTAAGATTTTCAAGAGTAACCACACAAATGGATTCATGTTCATCTGTTGATGGTATATATCGCTTGCGTTCTGATTGAACATCTTTAATGCAGCCATAAATATCCTGCATTATAGAAGAAGCATATGTCGTCAACATGATTCACTCTATTAAGAAGGCAGCATATATTAGTTAAAAATTGAACTTTTGTTTGATAACTTGCCTATGAGCACGATTTGTTCTTTCTTTTGTTTGTCTTTTTCTGCGTGTTCTTTGAAGCGATCTTCAACTTGCTCAAACTGTAAGAATTGGAATGCATATCTTGGAATTAAGCATGTGTCTTGTTTTAGTGGGATAGACTTCGTGGGTTGATTGAAAGTCAATTGTAGATTACGATCCACCACTTTGTATCCAAAGACATGTTTCTTGGTGAAGACATGATAAATGTCATACATGCAGCCTTCTTCCAGTTTGGTTGTGTACTCATAGTCATTCTCAGCAACAATAGCATGCATGGTGTCAGCCTACATGAACAGTTGTATTGAGAAGAATAAATTCAAACAGAACAAAAGTTATAATCTTGTATTGGCAATTCCAATTATTTGTATGAAATATCGGTGTGGTAATATAGATCTTTAAGAGATAATAATGTTCTAAAGCTTACTCTTTCATCGATCAGAAGATAGTGTAATCCATCAAAGAATTCGCTTTTAAACTTTTTTGGCCTCCATGCTCTTGCAACACGAATTCTAATTCTGCCCACATATTGATTTGGGCGTATGTCATTCAGATATGTTATGCTCATCTCACTCATTGCCTGACTATCAGAAAAAGAGTTAATTATAGTGATATTAATGAAGTTGTCAATGCACATATACTAAGTGAATTTTTGAAACAACAGTAACCTAATAGAAAAGGATATTAAAAAAAATCTTAGGTATTATGTAAAATTGAAAGAAAATAAGTACAAAGGATATCAGTTAATCTTACCAAATTAGTTTTTATATAATATTGATAAATCAACTATTCAAATTAGATATTGTGAAACTTTAAAACCAAATTAGATAAACAAATTTAAACTATTTCAGATCAATTGAGTTTGTATAAGAGTAGAGATGTTGTATGAAACCGTAAAGGATAGTTTCTAAAAGGCTAGTGTAAGTGAGCCAATGTTGTATGAATAGTTCATTATGTTAGATGAGACAAAGTTTTTGATCTAAGCAAAAGAACCAGTAAATTATATTGTTCATTATAAGATTGTCATTAATGAAAATTCACATAGCATGAACAACAAAATATAAATACCTGACAGAGTTGCATTTTCATTTCTCATATCACCTGCAGCTGCCACCGACATCCCTTCAATTTCTATTGGGTCAGCAGCCACACTCGCAAAAACATTTTGTTCAAAAAATTTCATCATTCCCGACTTCCTTTCAGGTGTCATACTTGCTATAAAAACGCATTATCAAACAATCAAAAAGATTAACAAAATAACTAAATAATAAACCGATATATATATATATATATATATTCATTGTTATTTGGCAATTGTTCTACAACCCTAACTAACCCTGAAAACTACAACCTGCACAGACAGCCTATGAACACATAGACACCCTCTAAATCAAAGTTGAAATTATTGAGTTGTTTGCATCATTTGAGTCATGGTGTAGACTCAAATTAAGCAACTCCATAATAGTTTGGTGTCATAGCTGTCCTATATACAGTATACTGAACCTATAACCCTGTTATATAATACACAGAAAGCATGTAAATATAGAATAAGCACATTATGATCTTAATAAAAGACAGTAAGAGAGCAGTACCCAAAAATTACAATGAGGTTGGTTCCGCTTTGCCCAAATGAAAGTTCCAATTTCTATGCCACCACAACAAAAGTTTCTGTTATACCTCACCTGCATGTGTAAAAATACATATATTAGTGTGTTGACGATAAAAAATAGCAAAATGGATGAACATGAAGGCAGATAGAAAATAACAGAGAATCTAAGACATAAATTTATGAGATTGTATATCGTTTGGAACACAGATTCAAGTGTTTTAGGCACTGTATGCTGTGTGCATTTTAAAGTTTCACTATACATGCATACATATTTCAATGGTACATATTTCAATAGTGGGGAAATTGTATTTACCGCTAGCGATCCTATTCTTAATATCTAAAACATCATGTTCACTCAAGGATGAAAAAATATCACCTAATTGATCATATGTAAAATACATTTGTTTTAATAGGTTATTCAAATTACATTGATAATATTAATCAATATTAGCATTTGGATCGTGGGGTATTGTACTGTAAGCCATTCCAATTGACTTTGAAACTTGATTATATGAAAAAAATTGAAAGCAAACAAAGCCCAGCTGAAATATCAGGTCAATTGATGAGCCAATATATGACCGAAAACAGGGAGAAAAACGAAAAACCCAAAAATTGATGGAACCAATCAAACAACAAAATTGATGTAATCAAAGTAGTTAGGAAGGGAAAAAAAACTGAATACGGGGATTAAAACATGATTGAAACATGAAATTGATCTAAGGAGAACAATTGACTTTGAAACTTGATTATATGAAAAAAATTGAAAGCAAACAAAGCCCGGCTGAAATATCAAGTCAATTGATGAGCCGATATATGACCGAAAACAGGAAGAAAAACGAAAAACCCTAAAATTGTTGGAACCAATCAAACAACAAAATTGATGTAATCAAAGTAGTTAGGAAGGGAAAAAAACCTGAATACGGGGATTGAAACATGAAATTGATCTAAGGGGAACTCACCAAAGCGACGCAGGTCTCATGACCGCAAAGTTTGCCGGAAGATTTGGGTTCTAAGGGGAAAAGGAGTATGAGGAGAAAGCAGAGACTTTGTTCTGGTTGTCGGGTTGCAGTTTATCAAGTTCTTTGTTCTGCTCTCTAGGCTAAGTAGCTTTTTAATGAATTGCTTTTCAACCCAAAAAATACGTGGTCCATGGGAATAGCCACAGCTGGCCAGGAAAAGGACAGAGTCCTTAAGAACAGTACCGACTATAGCGTGTCTAATATATAGTAAATTCATACTTCTCATTACTGTAACTAGAATCAAGCAGATCATTACGACTGGTTGATTGTGTACAACGTGAATTATGTCTCATTACCTTAACCTTTCGGCAGTATTCCTTATCTGACCAACAAGTTTCATCCGAGACTTGTCCATCTGCCCACCTAGGATTGAAGGTTACAGCAGTAAGAGAGGACACAAAAACAACTCGCTTGACTTTTGCATCAAGAGATAAAATCAACATTTGATGATAATCATATATTATTATGTATCATCTTAATTAGCACACTTCTTGGTAACAAAATGTAGTCTGCTTTGATTACTGACTCACGAGATAGAATGATTACAGATAGTTATGCACCTTCAAATGCTGGAATCGATTTACATTATTAACCAGAGCCATTCTTATGTAAAATAACAGTATGAAGTATGAACTATCATAAGAGCAATAAAATACATCGAGCATATCTAACTATAAATAATGAGATTGAGACTCTTGCCTCCGGGTCTTCGTTCTCTCTCCCTCAGAAACCGAGAATGCAGGCGGAGCTCCCTAGCCCCGTTCCGCTTCAAGACCACCACCAATATTTTCATCTCTTCCTCCGCTACAAGACCTGTTAATTGCATGTGGGATTTGAGCCCATTTGATTCAGATTAGGAAATAAGGCTGGCGATGTGATCTGATGAAGCAAAATTTCGCTAAAACCCAGAAAATCGATGGAGGATAGCCTTGTAGCTAGCCTCTCTCTAATTTACTCTTCCCACTCTTAATGACCCAGCAAAAGAACTAAGCTTGGGCCGAGTGTTGTATTGATTAGCTTGGTTGCATTTTTTTCCAAGTATTTCAAGGGTACCCAATAAATGTGTTGTAAACGGTTTTTAGAAAAAACAAATGTACGTTTGTTTATCCAGGATCTAGGGACAGCTAGTTGTTGGGTACCCATATGAGTAATTTTTATTATCGACCTCGTGGATACGTTGCTGTTTATACCTTTCACTGAATGATAAATCGGCTTTACTTCCCTACTAAAAAAATATTGATAATCATAATTGAGTTACTAATTTGTTGCCAAAGTAGTGAAAAGAAAATGTGACACGAAAGAAAATGTATATTGTGCTACCCTTTGTTTTTTCTTTAGACAATATATTTTGCGTGAGCGGGGAGACAGTACCAATGCCCCAAGCACAAGACCATCAGAGCAGAATGGAAAAGAAAAACAAACAAAAACAAAACAAGGGGGAACAATTGGGAAAGTAAAACCCCTAGAGGCTACAGTTCCCTCTCTCATATCTCAACCCTTCCCTTAAATCCACCCTCCCTTCTTCTTCTTCTTCTTCTTCTTCTTCTTCTCGCTCCAACCTATTTATCCCCCCCCATTTTACTCCCTTGTTCTCTCTCTCTCTCTCTCTCTCTCTCTCTCTCTCTCTCTCTTCCAATTTCAATTCACAATTAAAATCCCCAATTCACCTTACTCAACAAACCCTAATTTCAATTCCTCTCTTCACTCCCCGCGCCACTTGACATTGCGATTGAGATTGAACGCCAGAACCAGAGATACGGAGAGAAGAAGAAAGCGAGAGAGCGAGAATGGAGGGGATACCGCACCCAGTACCTCGAACAGTGGAGGAAGTCTTCAGCGACTTCAGAGGCCGACGCGCCGGTTTGATTAAGGCCCTCACCACCGGTTAGTTCTCTCGCTTTGTTTACTAGTTGACAGAGACTAATTGATTTCGTTAATCTCATGCCTTGTTTGTTTGTTTTTTTTTTTTTTTTTCTGCAGAGGTTCAGAAGTTTTACCAGCAGTGCGATCCTGGTGGGTCTTCTCTTCTCTTTTGGCTTTTACTCTTCATTGTTCTTCAATTCAATTTCGATATGTTGCGACTTGTTAAACAATGTGTTTGAATGATTTTGATTATATTTGTAGAAATACATGCTGTTAAACAAGTACAAACACATGCTTTTTTCGGTTTTAAAACAAGCCGAATGTGGAGTTTTCTGCTTGCTTCCTGTCATTCGGTGTTGCAATGCTGGAATAGGAAGTCTGTTTGGTTTGATACTATATTGTTTTCATTGGTAACTTCGTTGATTAGTTTGGAATTTTGGACACCTCTTTCCAAGTTAGTCTACAAACTGGTTGGTAATTTTGTGTCAATGAAATGAATTAGAGGATTAAGGTGAAATTTTCTACCTCTGAGTTCCCTGCTACAGTGGTGTATTTTTATGCAAGCACAAAGATTGGTTTTTTTTTTTAGCTCTGTTCGTAAAGGATTTCTTGCCAACTTTGATTCTGATGTCTTATGTTGTTTAGAATTTTTTACCTTCTGTTTTCAGAGTTGTAAAGCATCTAAAGAGTTTGTATGTCATGTGGTTTGACAAAATCTATTCTGTTTTTATTATTTGTGGTTAACACAAGTTTTGTGCTTATATAGAGAAGGAGAATTTGTGTTTGTATGGACTGCCAAATGAGACATGGGAAGTTAACCTTCCTGTCGAAGAGGTGCCTCCTGAGCTTCCTGAACCAGCATTAGGTATAAACTTTGCTAGGGATGGGATGGCAGAAAAGGACTGGTTGTCGCTCGTTGCCGTACACAGCGATTCATGGTTGCTTGCTGTTGCATTCTATTTTGGTGCACGCTTTGGGTTTGGCAAGAATGAAAGGTATCCATTACTTTCCATGTCGCACACACATAGCAATATGCATTTAGTATTAGAACAATTTACCATTTGCTGTTACTTTACTACTGTGAAATGAAATTCACAACCATGGTTGATATGAAGAATTTTACTTTGGTGTTAATCCCATTGGAATACAACATTATCAATTGCATATTCTTGGTTGCAAACATTCATCTAATTACTTGGGTGGGATGAATCTTAAATTGCCGCCCCTTTTCTGGACATGACTGTGGGAATGTTTTTTTAGAGAAATGTAGAGACACTAAATTATAAGTAAAAATGTGAATTTGAATGGCAAGTAATAATTTGTTATATTTTTGTTCTTTTTTCTTTTAATTCAAACAAGAAGTAATGGTTTTAAGAGTAATTTATTGCATTTTCAACAGCACGTCACATCATAAAGTTAAAATGGTAGTTCAGCAACTACTACCAGGCACAAGTTTCTTTTGAACCCTAACCGTATATTGAATCTTGATTTCCCTCGGTGACTAGAGAAAAAATTTTCATTTCTTTTGTAACTCCATATTTGATTTAAGAATTTCTCTGTGTCTGAAGGTTTCTTTATACTATCAAATTTTTACCTCCTTTTAATGTAGGTTTATAAAAAGATTATACCAATTGACAGATTGATTAATAAACATGTATTAGTTATGCAAATGAACCTCTTTGCATAAGTCCTATTATCTGTTTATTTACAAGGTTTCATTCACTTTTCTTTTTTGGTTTGATACATGCACGATTTTCAAAATTCATTGCTAAGTAGCTGATATTTAGGCTGCTTTCATTAGTCGAGCCTGCTGATTGTTAATAGAAAAATCGTGTTTGATTGTTCTTTGACCTATTTACTTATTTAAATTTTAGAGTACCGTGTTTTCAGACTTGTCATTACCTAGTTAGAAGTAAACAGACGAAGTCTTGTATGTACATGTTCATATGATCTGAAGGTATACTCACACGGACATACACATAGATAGAGGTCCATTGCCAGTGGCAACCTGCCTGAGGTGGGGTCCGTTGGAGGGTGAATTTTTTTTGTAACTGTTGTAATGGTGCAGCTATTTGTTAGATTTAGGCTTTGGACTGTGCAGCTATCTGTTTGTGTATGTGTGCACAATTATGTCTGTGATTCAAATATACCCACCTGGGGATGAGATCATTATCAAACATGATCTTCAGTATACTGATACCCATTTCTCTCATTTGTGGATATGGGCTTTGGCCTAAAACACACTCTGCTGGCTTAAGCTTTAGTATTTTCTGAAGAGATGTGATGCTTGACTTCTGTCTGGTATTGAAGCAGTTTCTTTCGTGATGGGATTGAGTGTCAGAGTAGAGCCTTTCATGCTGTAGGACGGAGAAAGATCACCTTTTGTTATGTAATTGAGTGTATAAGTATTTCTAGTGGTTCTAACCTCTATTAAACTATGGAACTTGCAGAAAGAAGCTCTTTCAGATGATAAATGATCTTCCCACCATATTTGAAGTTGTTACAGGCAATGCCAGGCAGCCTACAAATCAATCTGGTATTCATCACAACAGTAGCAAGAGTAAATCAAGTGGCAAGCCGGTAAGGGGACAGATTAGTTTGAGGGATTTTGTTTTCTTTTTTATTGTTATTAGTGTAAGTAATGGTAGATCTTCCTTTGTTGGTGCTGAGCAGTCTCGCCAACCTGAAATCAACCTGAGTAAAGGGGTAAAGATGTCTCCGCTAGTGAAAGAAGATGAGGAAAGTGGGGAAGAAGAAGAAGAAGATGATGATGATGAACAAGGTGCTACTTGTGGGGCATGTGGAGACAACTATGGTGCTGACGAGTTCTGGATTTGCTGTGATGTGTGTGAGAGATGGTTCCATGGGAAGTGTGTGAAGATTACACCTGCAAAGGCTGAGCATATCAAGCAGTACAAGTGCCCAAGCTGCAGTAGCAAGAGGGCTAGAGTTTGATTCTAGGTTATGAAGTTGGAGAGCAATAATGATCAAAGAAATCAGATGAGGGGCTTGCAGTTATCAGTACATTTTGGAGTAAAACAGAAGTCAGTTGTCTACCTTTTAGTTAAATGAATTTGAATGACCTGCAGATGGGATTCTAAGTTTTGCTACTTTTGGCTCTTGTTCTGTCTAATTTTAGCACGAATTTGTTCCTAATATGAATAGTCAGTTATAAATATGTCCATGCAGTTTCTGTGTTTGACTTTGATACATTTCTAAATGTGTTTATGTGGTTTATTTTATTAATCCCGCCGTGTTGCAAATTTTGCTGTTCATGCTGCTGTCTGATCTTGATTAAGATATTTCTAGTGTTATATTAACATCTCTTATAACAAAGCACAATGTTGAGCAATTGTTCATGCAGGCATGATGCAAGGGGAGGGTTTCTGGTAAGTCACTCAGAGATGTACCAGAAGGCTCTGGTTCTTATTATAAGACATCAAGGTTTTGATGGACAATAGAACTTGCTGAAGGCAGGTTTAGTTGAAAAGTGGAGGACATCAAAGCATTTCCATGAAGCTGAAATAGCCGTATATTTACTGGCACTTGGACATAGTTGAGCAAAGTGTGTGCTCCATCTTTTTGTCATTTTCAATTTTTCAACATATTGTTCTGTAAAAATGCAGAGGTGCCAAGTGATTATTATTAATGTTATGCTCGCTTATTTATCGCACAATAGAAATTGAAATTTGTTGTCAAAAACTAATACAAGTGGTGAATGCACACAGTGATGATAAATCATACATCAGTCACTGCCTATCATTGGAGCATTCAGTCATGGATTTAAGCCGGGAGCCTATGCTTTTAGCTTCTGGTGAACATTCATTCTTCCATATTTCATGCAAGTTTAGCTCAGCTGAAGTTGCAACATGGTTTACTTCAGTTGGATCAAACAGCTTATACATACATTCGCAGTGATTCACTTGTTTCACGATACAATCTGAACAAGCTCAACAGGCATATTATGTTTAACAATGCCATTGTTGCTTTCTTTAGACATGTGCTTCATATGATCATATCCACCCTTTAAAAAGTTCGTGATAGTAATATCTCTGTTACTTCTAACCATTGAGCCGTGGGTATATGTGGTCTTGTGGAGATCATTCTATAGTGTTAGTTAGCTAAATATTAACTAAGATATTGGAGTCAAATTAAATAACTAGCGCTGAAATTGTACAAGAGTGGCGATTGGATCTCCTTGTTTCGTATACCATGTAATGAATATGTTAGGATGTGACGAGGAATAAATTAGGAAAGGTCTTGGTTAGTCTTCCTACAAAGATATGGTTTAGTGAAAGTCTTCTTTTTTCTATGACTACTGTAATTTGATTCTAATTGGGATGCCTATATTGTTTATAGATGTGTCGGCATGACACGGTTATTATTGAGTGTATATCATTTGTGTAATGGAGAAGAGATTTCATAGACGAGTACAACTCCCCGCTAAAACATAGTCAAATTATAATTAAACATATGGTTATATGATTTCATGGTGAAGCAAGACATGCTGATTCACCATGCCCAATTTTATCTCTCAAATTTTGTAGAGGGTTTTTTTTCCCCCTCAAATCAAAAACACACAAAATACATAAGGACTAAACATGAAGTGTACTTTCTCAACACACAATATATATTAAGTACTTTTGTACAAGACTACAAGAGTACATGTATGTTTTTGAATCAAGAATTGTACTTTTGTATACAGTAGTATTTAATTCATAAATAAAAATACATACAAATGATATTATATCATATATGCTATGACTTTCTTTTTTTGAAAAACGACAATATCATGACATATATATATAATAAAATGTATGAAAGTCTACTTAAACATAAAACGCCCTCCATAGGACTTCAAGACATTAGAACCATGTGAAATAAACTAAAGCTTAGCGAATTAAACCATACCATACCATACCATGTATGATACTATACCATACCATGTATGATACTATACCATACCATATATGCCATGATTTATGGTATTTGGTTTCTTTAAAAAAAATGAAAAAAAATTAATACATTGTTGCAGTATGATAGAAACGAGAATAATAACAACATACAAGAACATAGCCGAACTCTTTATTGATTAATAATGAGGCATATATATAGCATTACATATAGAGTATCTTGGAGAATTAGAGATTCATATCTATTACATTAAAGTATAATCTACTCCAATAATGAAATCTAAATAGGATAAGACACACAATAAGTACACCGGAATTGGAAATATAAAACCCAGTAAACTTCACAAGTTATATGAGTAAACCAAAAAAAATACTTAATATAAAGCATCAACATCACAACATGACCACCACAACCACAACCTGTCACAACAATATCAACTACTCAACCATCATAACTCCACCATTCCAATAGCATCATCACATATGATACTCACGATAATTGAGTCATTCATGAGTTACAACACTTTGCCCCATGAATGTGATCGGTTTGATTACTCGAGATCAATATTAACCTTATAAGAATCGTTAGTAGTATAAAGTAAGAGGGTATCGTTCATAAACCGGGGATCCATCCAGGGCAAAGAATCAGAAACATTTAACAACGAATTCATAAGAGTTTAAAAGATTTGAGATATATTTCGGATTAAACAGAAAATAAACCTAAACTAATATATACATGTGATCAATCAA
The DNA here is from genome assembly GCF_933775445.1 of Argentina anserina. Taxonomy (NCBI): domain Eukaryota; kingdom Viridiplantae; phylum Streptophyta; class Magnoliopsida; order Rosales; family Rosaceae; genus Argentina; species Argentina anserina. The sequence continues at coordinate 17,348,677 of NC_065876.1, forward strand.
CCAACACATAAACATCACCAAACAAAATGTCACAAGTAGCTTCAAAATCATAATCTCATCATATGCAAACACCGAGCCTTAGCGGATAAGTATTGAGTGAACAAACAACAACCTAATGCCGAACTAGGTTACTTAGCGCATCCCTAACTCGAAACATGGTCTGGTAATCCTATCTTAGCGCTTAGAAATTACATGGTAACATGTCATTCTCAATCTTACCACTTCATTGATTCATCTCTTATCTAATTACTTAGCGCATCTTAGATAACAACGGATCATGGTTAATTCCTAGTGATTACTAACAAGTCAAATATGTCACTTACTTTAACAAGTTAACAAAAATACTTCAGAAATCATATATGCAAAACTAACTTAGCGCCTTGAATCACATATAGTTAACGCACAAGAAAGAGAATCATTAAATCATTGAATTATAAACTCACGACATCTACATAGAAATCATAGAAAATAAAATCAGAACTACTTTATAACATCTTGCAAAATCGTAAACTACATGAGAGTATTTCAAAAATTCAGAACTAGCCAAAAACATAAACACAACATCACACAATGAATCCAAACCGAAAACATAAGTGAAGAAGTAATGAGTTACACTTTGTGAATCTCCTTAGCGGTATCAAAACAAGGCAGCACGGCTTCAACTTGAATGACAATCCTAGGCGTAGCGCTTTGGATCGAATGGAATGAAAGAAAGATGATGTTTTTGGCTTGAATGGCTTTGAGGATGATGAGTAGTGTTTAAGGCAGAGCTTTGGCTAGTCTTGTGAGCAAGATTGATGATGTTTTTATGTGGAAATGAGGTGCTATATATAGAGGAAGAAACCCAAGGGAGGCTGGCCACAAATTCCACAAAGTTGAAACCAAATTGGTTAAGGTTTCCTAGATTTTCTCAATTTGACAGATCTGACATTTTGTGCCTTGTTCTGGCCATAACTTTCTTTAGAAAATAGATATTGAGTTGATTCCAACGGTATTTGAAAATAGACTCCCATAGCTTTTCATCCATATATCATGCACTTTCTAAATCATTGTGAGCTGTCCTGGGATCCCGTTAAAGTTGGATGATCTGCACTGCCAGAATTTTGATTTTTATTAGGATTGGACATTAATTGCATATCTTCTTCCTCCTTTAATGTTGATTTCTTTTGCACAAATTTCTTCCTTTGAAGTAGGGAGGCAGCAAGAGTCTTAATTATTGCAGCCTTGTTTGAATTTTCTTACTTCTTCTCATTAATTTGTTGCATGCCTTTTTTGACTTTCTTACCTCTTCTCATTAGTTTTCTGCATGCATTCTTTGACATTCTTTGGTGCAGGAATTTATGGTGATTCTGATATATATTCATGCATGTATACATAGGAGAAACAAGGTCCCAACTTTCCCTCACAACCCTTGGATCAAAAGCAAATCAATGGCTGAGATAATTCTACTGAGTTCACTGAACCTCTGAGTAATGATTCGGTCATATCTCCCTGTATGAATAAGATATTGATTTGATTCTAAATCCTACAGAAACTAGACTCACACAGCTCTTTATCCATATATGGTACGTCTTCTAATTCAATCGGAGCTATCCAAGGGATCCCGTCGAAGTTGGACTACGAATCTTGACATCATTTTGATTCTTGCAAGGATTGGGCTTTTAAGTGCATATATTCTTTTATTTCCTTATGGAACTAGGATTGTTTTCCTTCTCCAACATAGATTTGTATTTCCTAATAAAAATAAGTACGTTAGAAACAAATAAATAGGAAATGATGAATCCTACTCGAACAAGGAATCATATCTCAACAAGGATTCTTTACACTTAGCACGATTTCATCATCAATTCACTCATAATCGATATAAGCTCTACCTAGACACTTATTCATACAAAAGAAACTAAAATATACTAAATAAGAGATAACAAAGAGTTCATAGGGCATAAACGCATTAAGAACGTCACACTTTGTGCTCCTATCAGAATGATGCTCTACTCAATAAACTAATCATGAATTACAACGCTTTGCCCCATGATTAGTAGACACAAACACTAGAGCTCTAGATAAATCATCCACACACCCTGCCAAGGTGTGGTTTCGACATTGCCACTTTGGTACAACAAACAAAATAACAGATTTTCACCACTGTGGCAAAATAGTTTGACAACACCACAACAATATCAAAATTCACAACAATAACACTGGAATGTACATTTTCTTCCCTTCCGGTCAAACATCACAACAACACTTCAAATATACATTTATTGCATCCACAAATCCATTTTACCGAGATGTACATTTTATTCCCTCTCGGTCTCATCTTCCACACAATATCTCAAAATGATAAACAAAGCATAACAATAATAAATAAATAAAGGACCACAAATAATAATGTAACAATATATATTCAATGCTAATATTTGCACATTCCCATTAACATTTAGAAGCACATCTATATATCATTAAATATATATAACAATTACAATAATTAAAACATGCATTTACTTAAGTATACAAAACGTAAAAATAAATATGTTTAGTTACAGCCAAGGGTAACTTGCACAAATATGAGGTTTACTCACCTTATAATCGCTACATTTGCAACTTCAAGTGAGATTCACTCACTTGCTTCCACAACAGCTAAGTACCTAAGTGACAAAACTTCACTTAGTAAAAATAAGTCTGAATTTAAATAATGCAACTCAACTTACTAAAAACTCAAAGGGCTTGCTGCCCTCTTCTTACTTCACTTCACCTTTTGTACCCACTTAACACGAAAACAAGTCATTTCCTCTTCGACTACACAAACTAATAACTCAAACAAACCACGCTCCCATTTCACCAAAAACCACCATCTCGGCCTCTTTCATAAACTAACCAAACTTAATAAACACATTGCATATACACTTGTAACAAAACTAACCAAACTTAAAATTGCTGAATACACTCCCCAAAGCACCAACTACACCTAAACTCATCTAAAATCTCCCTAAACAGCTGTCCACAACCAGGCAATAAATCAAAAATGAACGAACTCTAGTTGAACTCACCAATGAGTTTCACAACCACAAAAATAGTGCTCCTACTCCTAAATACAAAATTACTAGGCACCCTTTAATCTAACTCGACTTACACGGCTCAATTCGCTTGAACCTACTCACTGCCCCCAAAACCAAAAACTACTTAATTCAATTTACCCAAATTCAAAGATCAAGTGTAGAGAACACAGCTTCCTTACCTACATTGATTGTCGAGATGACCGAGAAGCTACCGGAGACAGAGCTACAGTTCTCATCGATGCAGCAGTTGTAGCACTAAGTTGTAGCTCAAAACAACCTCCAAAGTTGGTGCAGACGTGACCTACGAACGAGGGTGTCGCTTGAAGGTAGGCTCGAACCCTAGACTCGCTAGCGACGGAGTGCACAATGAAGGCACGATTTTAGCAGAAACTTCGGATGTTGCTACGATTGGTGGGCGGCGAGGAGTGATGTACCACCACCACCAAGTTGAAAAGGACGTCGACACGGTTCCAATGACACCAATGGCGACTAGAAAGGTGGTTGGACGAGGGAGATTGGAGGAAAAGAAGGTATCCGTTGAAAATGAAAGGATGGAGATAATGAACAGTGCATGTGCGACTATTCTAAAATAGTTTCTGATTTTTAGGTTTCTATTTTTCACCCTCCCTTTTAAATCCCTTTCAAAATCGAAAACTAAACTTCTGTTACTAACAACTTCCACATATGACATCCGATTTAAGCGTGTCGTGTGTCTATGACTTTCGTGAAGAAAGTTTTCAGTTAAGAGTGACAGATTAAAAGTCAACTCTTAAGTCAAATGGACTGATTTGTTTAACACGTTTTTAGCTCTCAAAACCAATTCCACTTGCACAAAGGCTACTTAAAAGGCGTAGAATAAGAATTTATACAATTTACCATTCCATTAATCTCTGAGAAATTACAAGAAATGGAAATCAAAATTTCGGGTTATTACACAATCTTTGCATCATAAGTCCTGCAAATATCGCATGATTTCATCATTCTCATTACACTTACGAACAATAACTAACATAACAAGACTAGTTACGCCTGTATTGATTCTTTCCACGTCGGTCAAGTTGCTCATTGTTGATACTTTATAGCGGCATAAGAGCATAAGTGAATACATCATCAATCATGGGAGATCAATCCATTAACACACGCGCGCGCTAATACGATGAATTTAGAGATTTTGTTTATTCTCTAACATCAACAAAAGGAGTTTGTAGCATCCCACAAAAACTTAGTTGATAGACATGTTCAGAGAATATCTCTTGATGATGGGCGAAATATTTGTGCCTACGTACTTCGCTTCTTTCTGGTTTTTTTATTACAGAGAATTTGATGGTCTCCCCCCTCTTTCGGGTAGGAGCCAAGACCGAAGCTATGACCCTTATTAGTCCATCTTTGCGTTTGCCGCCCTTGTTTTGTGGTGCAATACCACAGGCGCTGACAACACCACACGTACAATGGTGACATCGTCGGCTTCCTTCCGGCGTTAATTCCTGGCGTTAAAACCGGAATGGGAGCATTCCATATCTCCCCCTAAAGAGATCAACGGTTGTAGATTGGAAATAGCGGGCAAGTGTTGGTGATTCATAACCAACCAAAATACTTAATCGTTTCATGTAGACCTATTGAGATACTAAAAGTGAGGCACATAAACAACTTAAACAACTAGGTGTTAGTGAAAAGAACGTTGGAATCGTATCCAGTAACCATCTAGTACGCACTAAACGTTTGGCAAGTTGTGGGTCTGACACGAATAAGTGTCACTGCATGCAACATTATTACATATCTCTATGCAAAGACCGGTAAGTTAGTACTCATAACCAAGGCCAAGTCTCTGCTAGATCATTATATGAATGAACATGAGGAACAAAATGTTCAACGACGATCCTAGTAGACATGCAATACGAAATCATCAAAGAACTTGGAGGTGAACTCTCCAACGATATCCAATCGAATAGATTTGAGAGGACGGCAAGGGTGGTGAGCCCTTAGTATGATGCTCATTTAGCAAATGCAGCATTCATTTTGGATAACAAAGTGACGTGTGACCAACGCATCGTTGCATCAACCAATACCATAAAATACTTAGAAGGTCTACATTCTTGGTTGAATAAGTCAACAAATGTCATCTTGAATATGTTGTAAGAATGAACTATACTCAATTGAAGCCTTCACATGAGATGGTTGACAATAAGAGTCATCAATTAAGCATGTTTTGTCAGGAGGCCATGCATGGGGGCCTGCAGAGATGTGCATGGGTCGTGCAGGGAAGCTGCGAGGCAGTTGCAGGGGCTGTAGGGTTATGCAAGGCAGCTACGGGGTAGTTGCAGGAACCATTTTTGAATTTCTGATAAAGATATTCCTCTCCATTCTAAACATAAGTATCCATATGAAAATTATTGGCATGTGTGACTTTTAAAACTTAGCAAGTCGCGAAGATATAAAACATAATCTCCACACGAGATCCGTAAAACAACTATATGTCCCGTTGAACAATGTAGGTGGTTGTGCAAATAGCAAGACACTTGATTTTGCCGCAGGACATCATCAAAATAAATTAAAATAGTCAACAACACGGTGAACTTCTCTAAACAATACACCATAGAATATTGTAAGAGGGGGGATAAAAAAAAGTGCAATATCATCGAGTGTATCACATGACAATAGTACTACATTCTTTAATGTACATGTTGGAAATGGATGTTAGAAGAAACCATCCAAATGGTGCGGGTGGTCACCAATAACTAAAGTCGGTTGAGATATGAAAAACGACTCGGAGAAAACCGGAAAATATAACCGGAAAACCATGTTAAAGAATGCTCAAAACAGAATGAAACTTTGGCAAGGTACTGGAAAACAACGAGAAAAATATGAAGCAAAGAACATAGTCAAAATAGATTGACTAATCAAATATATAGCAAATAAATCGTGCTTATGAAATAGGGCGGAGCCAGCTTGAGGCTCAAAATATGCTATCTTGAGAATAGAAGAATGTTGTGTTTCCATCTCCAAAGCTCCCTCAATATAAATAGATACAAGGATGACTCGTGTTTCTTGGATGTAGAGCATGCATCAAGGTCAACTCTAGTAAGACAACGTCATAGACGTAAATTGAATCACTTGTTAAGTACGTGTGTCCCATAGAATTTTCTATTTTGGGATCTTTTGTCAACAAATAATGCTGCTTCAAAGTAATGAATTTCAACTCAAATAAATGAGTACGAATACCTTGGGATTATCGTCCATAGACATGAGTTCAAAAACCACAAAAATGCAAATAACAGTCACGATGGCGAGACATCCACAAGAAACGAGAGTTGTATTGGTTTCAAATGAACGAAACTATTCAAGTATGTAACATGAATTAGAAGGGTTGTGATGTATATGGTCACACAATAATCAATGCAAAACGGCGATTCTCATGATCGCACCCAAAACAGCGGTACACTTAGGCGACCACACGAATTCGATTTTTTTCTTTTAAATAATAACGTGACTCCTCCAAGACCGTTACACGAAAATCGTCGACTAATGATAGAATAATAATTCTCCCGGAATATACATAAAATAAATATAAGGGCTTTTGGCAACGGATGGGATAAGTAGAGAGAGAGAGAGAGAGGAGAGAGAGTGTGTGAGGAATTGTTGTTGTCTTGAAACAGAAATGGCGTCCTCTGCAACTCTCTCCTTGCTCTACTCCTCCTTCACCTCTCACTGCAAAATCTCACCTCCCTCCTCTCATTTCAACTCCACTCTCACCTCTCTCTCCCTCTCTTCTTCTTCTTCCTCCTCGCACAAGCTTCTCTCCTCCTCTTCAAGACTCGCATTCCCTCTCCTCCCCAAGTCGTCCGAGATCGACTCCGCCGTCCTCGAAGCTCCCGAGCCTGTTGCTTCAGATCCCGCCGCCTCGGAAGTTTCTGCACCCCCAAAACGGGAGGAGATATTCGCCGTTGTTATGGTAAGGTTTTTCCTCTCTCGGTCTATTTGATTTTGGTTTCGTTGTTGATTGCTCTGACTATGATCGTGTGGTCCAGATTGGAGGGCGGCAGTACATTGTGATACCTGGAAGGTATATCTACACCCAGCGGCTCAAGGGAGCCAAGGTCAATGATAAGGTCTGTGTTTTCTTCATTTAATGATTCCTTGCTTTGAATTCTTGTTATATTTGTTTCAATTTAGCTGTAGATTTTAGTATTAATCAACACTGGTGAGTGGTGAGTGTAGAGTCAGATATTGACACAATGACACCGGAAATGAGCTTCGGTCATGGTTTGGTATACCTTTGGTTTTAGGTGGCAGCCACTGAGGGTTGCAGAAAAATTGTTAGTTGTAGATTTATGGCACACTGTTGATAATTTCTGTCGTAAGTGGATTTTGATAAAAGATGTTTGTACAAGTCTTCATTCTGTGGTATCGGAAGTTCTTGTCTTTGCAAGATACCGTAAGAGTTGGATCCTGCATTGTATGGTGGAGCTTCTGAGACCTGTGAGGGTGAATGAAGAGCTGACGCATACATTGTTTCGATTGTGCTCTAACAAAGCCCATTTATTTCTGTAGTCTTCCCATTAATTCGTACTAGTTTTAAGGACACTATCATCTAAAATTGTAAGGAACTCTGGTGGACAAAAGAAAGTAGTAGCTAGCATAGTTTGAAAGGGATGGAGTGATTAATGATGGAGATAATAAGCCTTTCTCTGCACAGTTTTGGATTTCCGTCATCGAGTTTCTAGATACTCGCATACTTCTGTTTAAGTAAGCTGAAACTGAATCATTTGTCCTGATCTATGGGTGCAAGGAGCACATGTTAAATGCTTCACATGTGCAGACTTTTGCAGCAGGCTTTAATTTTGCTTTACAATTGCTGCATGTTGCATTCCAAACTAAAGTGTAAGGTTAAAAATCGAATTCCAGGAGTTGACTAAAATCACAACACACCAACAGATTCAATATTCAGTCATTTCCACTGAGGTCATTAGAATCCTTTTACGTGTTGTGGTTTGAACTAGTAAGTTCACATTTCAAGTGTTGCCCAATAGTCCTGAGGAAATAGGAACTGTATTGCCCAATAGTCAGCATGGCTTGAAAGGGATGGAGTGATTAGTGATGGAGATGCAATGAGGCTTTCTCTTCACAGTTTTGGATTGTTCTGTTTGAATAAGCTGAAACTGAATCATGTCTCCTGATATATGGGAGGAACACATGTTGTATGCTTCAGACTTTTACACCAAGCTTTAATTTTGCTTTTTATCTGCTGGTGTAGGTTGAATAATAGCCATTTTATTGAGTTCGATTTTCCATGGTCCCGTAATAAGCTGAAGCTTGAAAGCTATAGATTGCCAATGGCATATTTTTAATGACTTGGTCAGTTCCCTACATAAACCTTCTAGTTTGCATTATAGAATTGCAATGAACTGATGAGATATGTTGTGGAAATGGCCACATTGGCCAGCGATGATGTGGAGTGGTGGAAGTGTGCGGAAGTTTGAAAAATTATAAAGGATTTTTTTCTTCTGTCTTTTTTTGTTTAATTTATTTTTTAAAGGTAGCATCTTAGGTTATATACAGTGGACGGGTAATTATTTCGGTCTTATGATGGAACTTGAATACATTTTCTCATTTAACTTCAAGAGTTTTATATATGGGCTTTGTAATAATTGATGAGTGAACTGAATGGAGGACTTTCACAAAGGGCATAATAGAAGTGCTTTTATACAACAGTTTGAGGAATTAGAGTGTCTTTTGTTTACCCAAAAGGTGGCATCTTAGGTTATCTACAATAGATAGGTATTTGTTTCTGTCTTGTGATGGAATTAGAATGTACTCTCCTGTTTAACTTAAAGAGCTATGTATATGGGGTTTGCAGTAATTGATGAGGAGTGGACTGAATGGAATTGCATGTTTACTAAGCACATAATAGAAGAGTATCAAGAAGAACAAAGCGGATTCTATGACCTCATTAATGCATGTAGAAAATTCTACTAAAAACAAATTCTGAAACTAACATTGGTGATTAGCATGTACTTCATGTATACAACAAAGCCCTGACCCAGCCGTGAAAGCATTAGATTTTCTAATTTATGAAACACGAGGTTATACCAATATATCAGTGCTTATTTTCCGAGAGTTCATCAAAGGTTTGTCCTCTGATGTTTACGTTTAATCTTATGCAGGTTGTTCTGAACAAGGTGCTGCTTGTGGGAACAAAAACAACTACCTACATTGGAAAACCAGTAGTGACAAATGCTGCTATCCATGCTGTAGTTGAAGAGCAAGTAATTCACTATATCAGTGTTCCGTTTTACTATAACTAATAGCTTGTCTCTATGTGTTAATCTTAGAAGTAAATCCAAACTAATAAGGTTTTGTGGTTTCCACCTTTGATGGTCGACCCATTATAATGCAGGGACTGAATGACAAAGTGGTAGTCTTCAAGTATAAGAAGAAGAAGAATTATAGGAGAAACATTGGTCACCGACAGGTATTACACTGATTATCTGCTTTCTTTGTGTACCGGCCTAACAGAAGAGTTAGTGCAACTATAATAATTGCAAAAAAATAAAAATTGTCATACCTATTTAATTAGTTCCATTGATTAGATTGGATATATGAATGAAGGAAACAAAACAAGGTTTTTGTTTGGAGTAAAAGGATGATAGAGACTTAATAAACCATCCAGATATGTGCGTTAATCATTTTACTGCAACGGGATTTTGCCTGTCATCTAATCTATCATATTCTTCTTTATGTCACTGTAACTTAATCCTAGCCCCATTTTTAGAGCAGTCATGCAATTTAGTTCATTTCAACTCAAACAAGATTTAGGAAGCCAAATTCCTCCAAGTATGATCCTAAACGTATACATTCCCAGTACAAATTATGTTATTATGTATTGAATACTCTAAATCTCTATAGTTGAAGCATTTGACAAGTTTAAATTTTGGAAGTATACCTGTATGCTAGATGCATAATTACATGTTTATCCTGAATAGACACTGAATCTCAAAACACCTGTGTAATTGAGCTTTTTGTTAGTGGTGTCCTGTGAGTGTTTTAATCTCACTGTTAAACCTGATATGGAAAAATGAGAGTGCAAAGTGTCTTATTGGTGGGATTTGTATTTGAGTCCTATCTGATCTAATGGTTTAACGTATTATATTATTTGTATATATGTTCTTATGTTCCTTCTAGTTCTATCTCTACTTTCTCTGTGTTTCAATTTTTGGAGCTTGTATGTTTGAGATGACAAGCTTTGATGCTATTGATTTAGCTTCCACTCATGTGTGCAGCCAAATTCACGCATAAGGATTACAGCTATCACTGGCTATCAAGACTATGCAGCAGTTACCCTCGACTCATAGGGGTCCCGTTGGGTAAAGGTGTAGGACTCCGAGCATTCTGCTGTCTGGATTGATTTCTAATTTTTGTATCTAAGTGTAAGGTGCCGTATGAAAACAATGTACTTGTAGCTCAATTGTATTATGAATTATGTTCCAGTTATACTATATTTCACGTAATTGCGAAATTTATTTGCTGAATCACAATTCATGATTGGCCAAAGGAAAAACATGGAATCGCAAGTCTACTTGGCCAAGTAGGCTCACAACTGGTACAATCAGAACTTAAACCTGAGAGTCATCAGCTTTCACAGAACTTGAGGGAATGGCGATCTTTGAACCAGTTGGGCGACCCAAATGCCTGCTGATGAAATCACCAACCTTCAGGAGCTTGTCCAAATCCACATTGGTTTCCAGCCCAAGTTCACTGAGCATGTATACTACATCTTCAGTGGCAACGTTACCGGAAGCTCCCTTAGCATATGGACACCCACCTAAACCTGCAACAGAGGAGTCGACTGTGCCAATGCCCATCTGAAGAGAGACCAGAATATTCGGAAGAGACTGCCCATAAGTGTCATGGAAATGAACAGCCAGCTTCTCAACTGGAACAACAGCCTTCACAGCTTCAAGCATTGGCACAACAGTCCTTGGGTTACCAACTCCAGTCGTGTCGGCGAGAGAAATCTCAAAGCACCCCATGTCAAAGAGTTGTTTTGCTACATAAGCAACTTTTGATGGATGAATAGCTCCCTCTTCTGGACATCCAATGGCACAAGATACATACCCTCGAACAGGGATCGAAAGCTCCTTTGCAGCACGAGTAACAGCTCGGTAACGAATGAGGCTTTCTTCAATGGTACAATTGATGTTCACCTTTGAAAATGACTCGGAAGCTGATGCGAAAATCGCTACTTCCTTAGCACCAGCTGCAACTGCTGCTTCAAAGCCTTTCAGATTAGGTGTTAGAACAGGCAATGTAGCACCACCCTCAAGATTGCGCACCGCTTCCATTACATCCTTTGCATCTGCTAGCTGAGGAACCCATTTGGGTGAAACAAAACTCGTAGCCTCAACGACAGATAACCCAGAAGAAACCAGCCTCTGGATCAGCTCAATCTTTATAGCTGTAGATACTATCTTCTTCTCATTTTGTAGGCCATCCCTTGGACCAACTTCTACTATCTTCACAAACTTTGGTAATCCTATTCCTTTCAGGAACCTACGTGTTGCATCTTTTTCATTGCAAATGGTCTTGAAGTTACATTCATCATCTGACAAGAACAATGATCCGAAACTACTTCTGAAAACCTTGTGATTTCTGCCAAAGCTGAAAGCCTCTTGGTTGAAGGAGAAGTAGTCACTTGCATACTCTTCATTGCAGCTATTGGATGTGCTACAACCTGTTCCTTGGTCAACATCATCTGATCTTCTTGACCTGCAAACACTAGAAGAGAATTTCTGAATCCTATCAAAAACAAGTGGCTTCTCCAAGCTTGACATGGTGCTGCAAGTAGATTGTGAAAGGCCAAACTGAAGTTCTCTGAGAAGAAGCACCGTTTAGGGTTTCAGATCAAGAATCCCTGTAAGTTGGGAAGAACACGCTTAAGGAAGGTTGTATAAGGCCTTAACCTTTGTTAGGTGTGGCTGAAAACCTAATTTAAGAAGGAGAAGGAGGCGTAGGTAGATGGCAGGTTTACATTCTTTCACCTAAATTAGGTGGTCAAGTAATTATGTTTACACAAGGAAATAGAGAGGGATGGGGAAAGGGTTGGTAGGTGTTTTGGGGTTGGTTTTACATTCTTGCACCTAACCCTGTGTTATGGGGGTAGTTTACACTTTAAATCAATCTATTCTCCTTAAATAAACTTTGATATGGGAAAGCTAGGTTAGGCACCTTGCCTTTCTCGTGTGGCGTACTTTGATCTTACGTAGCCATATTATTGGTGAACGGTGATGGTTCAACTGCAAATGTATGGTGATTACTCCAGGATGTTGACCTTACTATTTTCCATCCACCACACATTCGAGTGGTATTCAGACTATCAGATCTTATGTTACATCAAGGATCTGCAGTATTGATGAGGCCAACTCCACTTAATGCTATAACCTCGTTTCCATTCTCTGAAACCAACAATTCAAACTAGGTTTCCTGGAGAAACTGCAGGAATATTAAGTCGTCTGAGTGATGTTTGCTACTTGCTGGGGCTGGTTGTGGGGTAGCTGACGAATAAGGTCCTTATCGATCATGTGGCTTGAGGGTTGGTACTCAATGTTCCGATTCACCAAAACTCCGGTGAAGGAATTTTGGGATGTTTAGAAGGATTTGTCTTAGAAGGATTCTGCAAGTATCATATCTATGCAATATGCAGTTGTCTTAGTGAGAGGAGATTTTTCATATTGATACTAGTCCTATGTGTGACCAAATGGTTGAAACCAAAGCCCTTACAACAACCAACCCCTAACTAATCCAAATCAGAGGCAGACATAGATAAAGGACAAGTGTACTTCCATAGTTCCATCCATGAGTTCAACTCTGTAGAATGACCAATAGCAGCTATAGCATGAAGAATATCTCTTTCAAGAACTTTAATTTTTAAGGCATTGAGATTCTGCCATTAATGCTACCGACAAGAATTTTGGGATCCTCTCTGAGCACCAAAGCTTCAGCTACAACTCTGATTTTCTGGATGATTTAAGAATAGGTCATCTCGTCTACTTCAGAAAAGTCTGGAGCAGCTCGTTTATAAATTATAATGCAACAATAAACCATTGAAATTGGATTTTATAATATTATGGTCCGGAGGCTTCCATGTATGATAGAAATTGATCGGTAAATAGGGATTGTATTCTAGAGATTAGCATTCCAGTAGTTCGTAATCATTCTAGCAGCTGCAGAAATTATCGGAGTAGAAATCTTGTTGGGAAAAAACGAACACTCATACATACATGGATACAGGAAAGACGAGAAGATATCCCGACTAGTAAGAGTTCCAGAAGTGTCCAATATACAAAGAGTAATTCCGATCAAATGATGAATAGCATCCGAGGAAACATTGCAAATCTGGCAGAACAAGAAGAATCTGGCAAAATGAAGAGATGATCCATACTTTTGACATCCTAAATGAACAGTCTGTGAACGTGTTGCTTAGGTTCAACAATCACATGATTTCCAATTGCAAATTACAGTAAATATCAAAGTAATATGACTAACCAAATTCTTATCTCTCTGCACATCCAACTCTGCTCAAATGAGACACAAAAGTAAACTAAGAATGGAATCAAATGCCTGGCTTTCTAGGTTTCATTTTATATTCCTAATTTCTTTTCTAATAACTCGATATATGAAAAAAAAATTAAAACAGAAATACTCAATTGGCTTGCTACTTCATGTTCCAGAAGGATTAATTATGTGACTTATGTCCCTATCCTTTACTAGCATGAATGTGCAAATTGGTTCTTGAACATTACCAGTCTCCGCAAGAACATTGCCCATCACTGAAATGGTGAAACCGGTTGTTATCCCTCAAGATAATTTTCCTATCTTCCAACTTAGAGATCATCTTAATAATAGCTGTATGGCAATCCCTGCACACCCTCAGATTCGTCACCACTCTAATCACTGACTTTGCTTCTGTAACAAGAAGAGCGAAGCACACGGCCAATTTTTCACTATGAGTACCCACCATCTCTTCTTTCTCTTCCTCATCAACATCTCTTAGCACACAGGCCTTATCAGCAATGTAGCCAGCATTCCTCACATTCCTTCCTAATTCTGCCAATCACCTATAAATTTCATCTGACAGCTCATGTGATCTGTCTCCCCCAATGAACTTGTGCAGCTTACCATTGTATTCCACCCAACTCCAACCAGTTGCCTTTCTCACACCTGAATTTCTCATTGTTTCTCTAACTCTCACCAAATCATCCCACCTGCCTGCAGAGGCATATAGGTTTGAAAAAGTAAAACGTAGTTTCCTGAATTATGTGGTTCAAGCACAAAGAGCTTACTTGCAGCGAACTCCCCAATATCGATTCCTTTGTGAATCCGGCTTGCATTTAAAAGAGATCCATAAACCCCAGCATGTGGCTCTTTCTGCATGCCATCAACTATTTGCGTCATCTACTTTGCCAATCCGAACTAATAAGGACGAGTTTGGCCCGAGGTGAGGTTTTTTATATTCAGCTTTAGCTGAGCTTATTGAATAATTAGTTGCAGCTGAATTGTGAGAATAAGAATAATCAGCTGTGAGTACTTGAAGTGTTTGGTAAATATTGATATAAAAGTGCGGTGAGTTTAGAAAAATGTGGTACTAAGGTAATAGACAGATTATAATCTCTCCCCCAGATTAAAAGTTCCAATTTGTAACTTTTAGAATTTACCTCGGTGTGTGAAATTTTCATATAATCACCTACAATTTCTATTTGTCAAACACATCAGTCAAATTTTTTGATAATTTAAGCCCATAATCTGATAAAAACTCTGGGCCAAATTCCTCCTAAATCAACTATGCATGCATAATGATCTACATCAGATAATTGATAGATTCAAAGATTTTCCTACCATCTTCTAACAACCCGGCGTGGCTGCATGCTGTCAGAATACTAACACATGTTTCACGGTTCGGCTCAATAAATTCTTCTTTTATCTTCCACATTAGCTTGACAGCTTCCATTCCATGACCATGAGCCGCAAACCCAGAAATCAATGCATTGTAGGAAACCACATCTCGTTTGCTCATTTCGTTGAATATTCTCTTTGCACCATCCATGCTTCCACATTTAGAGTAAAAGAATATCATGGAGTTGTATACCAATATATATGATGTTTGGTGATATAGTTGACGGCCCAATTACCTGTTTCCAACGCCCTAAGATGCCCACATGCTGAGATGACACTAACCATAGTGACTTCATTTGGTTTGGGGTCATGTCCACCAGTCATATCTTTAAAGAGTTCTGAGCATAACCAGAAATCATCGAGTTCCATGACACAACATCTCTTTCCGGCATCTTATCAAAGAGCTCTATAGCTGAAGTCAAATCCCCAACCCTTGCATATGCTGAGATCATAGCATTCCATGGACCACAGCCCTTATACACCCCCAATTCATCAAAAACTTCTCTAGCACTCTCAACACTCCCACGCTTTGCATACGTATCAAGCATCACTGTTCTGCCAAAATAACTTAAATGCATCCGGTTCTGGTTCAGCTTCTGGATGAACGAATCCTCAATGGGACTATTCCCACACGTTGAACACGCCGAAATGACAACTGCCCACGTAGTCTCATTCGGCCTATCTCCAGACTCCATCATGTCATGAAACAACCTCAAAGCCTCCTCTGGACATCCATTCTGCGCATAAGCTGAAAGCATCGCATTCCACGACACCACATTCTTCTCCGGAATATTATCAAAACACCTCCTCGCGTTCTCCAAGTCCTTCATCCTCGCGTACCCGGTAACCATAGTAGTCCAAGAAACAACATTCTTCTCAGGCATTACGTCAAACAGCTTACACGCTTCAACTCTATTCCCCCACTTCCAATACCCTGAAATCATGTTATTCCAATCTACCAGACCCCTCTCAGGCATTTCATCGAACACCTTGCGGGCAGGCTCAACCGGCCCATTTCGAGTACACACTCATCACAGCATTGCGAACGTAACGATCGGAGTCGAGACCCAATTTCACTACATGCGCGTGGAACGCAATGCCGGCGCTGCCGGAGGATTTGATCAGAAGGGGGTACACAAATGTACCAGCATACACGTCGTCGCGGCGCCGCATTATCTGATAGAGTGAAACAACATGGTTGGAGAAAGCAGTGCCCAGAGGGGCGTAGAATTGGAGCATGGAGACGAAGAAATGTGTGGCTTTGGTGGTGGAGGGAAGTTCCGATGAAGTGGGCATGGAGCTGCCTCAACTGTCTCACATTGCGTATGTTGCATAGAATGGTGTCCAATTCCAACAGTGGCATATGCCCAAAATTGAAAACCTATGCTAGATCAACAGTTGCCAATACTGACCAAGATTTGAGAACACCATATAGGAAAGGCTTGGTTTTCTTGACCTTCCATTTTGATATGATAAGACCAATTTGGTATACCTGAATTAGATTTGACCTTAGTCTCAAGTTTCTCTAATAAGTAGCTATCTTAATTAAGTTTCCACAGGTAATCAATTTGCTATCCATAAAGTTTTTTTTTTTTTACTGATTCGCTGCCATTTTGTAAAAGTAAATGACTGGATTTTGATCCAAACGTTGGTCGCCAGTTGCAACTTGCAAGACTCCAAACACCGGCCGCAAGACCCCATCCAATCACCGGCGGACGGATTTCGGTCACCACTCAATAATGGATTATCTACCCCAAGGGGTTACAGTTTTGTAATTACTTATCCATGTAACCTCAAATAAATTAATAACACTCAGTAACTCCAATAACCCTTATTATCTAAACCAAGTTTTGAACGCCGGATCTCTAATTGTCACACCTCATTTCACATAGTTGAGATAATATCCGCTTTGGGCTCGTTGCCCCATGCGGTTTTGTATTGTGACATTTAGTTAGAAAGATAACAGACATGTAGGTCACAGATCCCACATCATCCCAATAAAAAGTGACACTAAATCAGTTTCTCCCCATTATTTGTTTTACAAAGCAATTATCATGTTTTAAGTCAATTATTTAATCGGCTATTCTCAATTTCTGATTCAATCTTTAAATTTCATGTCTTATTTTGTACATGTAAAGAAATTGCCTCTTCTTCTTCTTATTATTATTTTTTTTATTTGGATATATATTCAATGATTCTCTGTCAATCTGTCCTCACATGCTTGCTAGCCCTACTACTCCTTACCGTCATCTTTTCTTCATGCAGAATTAATAGCTGCTTCTCTTCCTGGAGTCACTGCTTGGTACTGACACATTTAGACCCCAACAGATTCCCAATTAAGTTGTGACGTACACATATTACCACTATTGTACTACTGTATAATGACCACGGAAATTTTTGAACACTGTTGTGAGAGAAAGATCTAAATCTAATATCAACCATTATTACTGATGTGTCTGTTCCCAACTTGATGATCGACCTCTTTGTTTGCCCCAAATGTACACCGCATTTACATATTCGATCATCAGTGATCATCATATCACTCGTTGATCATGAGCTTCCTTTCATCAACCTTAATTGGCCTCTATATCTGTGGCCCTCAAAGGCTATAACGTCTCTGAGAAATCTGTCCTGGGGAGAAGTTAATTGCACAACGGCTAGTTCAATCAAATGCCACAGCCCATGCATCGATCCCTCCTTAGCTTATATACAACTCAAGGAAAATAATTCGAGAAGAGATCATTAAACATCATTAGTGTGGCAGCTAGGAATAATGAGTTCAAAAGAATGAATGCTGAAATTAAACTCAGAATTTGAAGCAGGTCCTTGTTGTGAAGTACTTATTATTACGTAATCGTTGCCATGGAAAGCCCAATTAAGCCGCTCAAACTTGAAGAAGTAAGGTGCAATGACTGGATGGACCTTTTGAAGATTAAGATTTGCGACTTATCAGTTAATTATTACTCATGAGTCATGACCATTCTTGGATAAATGACTCGAATGGTAGTTTTTACTCTATATAGCACGGTGTCCTCATCCATCATTCATATATCTGGCACTAAACTGTAGTTTTTATCTTGGGGATTCAATCAGAATCATTGAGTTCAATTATACATCACTCAATTAGTCAACAATAGAAGGTTGGTAGTGAATGCCCCGATATTAATGATGATATGCATACCGAAATAGGTTACTGTACGATATCGATATTCAATTCTTATCCTCCTAATTTGGATCCACTATGTGGTCTTATTCATGTTGTGTTGATGTTTACAGTAAGAACTAAGAAGTGTACGTTGTTTTGTGCTTTTCTTAGAATATTTAGTAGGCTATATCTGCTTCTCCAAAATCCAGATAGATGCAGACGAATTAAGAATGTCCTTGCTAATTTGGAGTCTGCTTGGACAAAGAGTTGTGAAGACCCTTTTAAGAGTGCATGCATGAATCTGAGTTGCCATGAATAGACCTAAACGTACCTACTAAACTTATACCTTATTTTCATTTTTGTGACAATAAATTAGATCAACTTCGATCAAGTACACGTCGGAGAGGCATTATGGGTCCATCCTCTACCTTGGGTTTTCAAACAAGAGGATTGGCAGTTATTTTTGTGTGATGATGATCACATGTATATATGAAGTGTAATTTATAAATTAACCGGATGGAAATATTTGTGTTGTGATTATCTTGTGCTTTACTACCACAACG
The DNA here is from genome assembly GCF_933775445.1 of Argentina anserina. NCBI lineage: Eukaryota > Viridiplantae > Streptophyta > Magnoliopsida > Rosales > Rosaceae > Argentina > Argentina anserina. The sequence goes on from NC_065876.1 coordinate 17,367,390, forward strand.
CCAATTCTCTTCTGAATGATATCTGATATGACTTGTAGGGGAATCAGGCGACACAAATGTTGTGCATGTAGTCCGATAAAACTCGGACTAGAAAAATTGGGCAAGTGGCGAATCGAACCTTTGAAACTAGGAATTTCTTATTCATTGGTGGCAGTCTTAGTGGATGGGACATTGATCCAATCTTATTCATTCCAATAATACTGAGCTAAGTTGCAAACAAAAGCTAGCATGCATGTTGATACCTGATAACACCCGTAAACATAGAGATACATTGCATTGGTATAAATTAAGTTGGTGATGTACATGCCATGTGAACCTTCGTTGGAGGCATCAATCAAATTCGACATCATTTATTTTGTAGATTGGTACAAAATTAAAAGGACCAAAGTAGAAATAATTTTATTAACTTAGCATGTCCTTGTAGCTCTGCCTAGCATAACATGACGTTCATGTGCCTAAAGCTCAATTCCTCAATCTTCCTGACGGATGTCCTAAAATGATCACTTAGGCCGGTTTGGTTGACAAGAATGTTAAGACATAAAAATAAATTGTTTTCATTTCCAAACTAATTTTGAATAGATTGAGTAAGTTTTTATAGTGCCATACGGATGTTTGGAAGATATTGAAATTAAAAATTTAGATTTATTTTTCCGTTACTATTGTTGTGTTTGGTATTATTTTTCCGTTACCATTAGTGTGCCTTCGTTAAAGTAAATAACGGAATGAGTTAATGACGTTTATGGTCAACAGACGTAACAGATCAATCACCATTATTCCTTAATTACTATTGTAATTACCATTTATTTCTATTATAATCTTGACCCATATATAAAAGGGATTATCAATGAGATGAGTAGACAATTCCATTTTTCCTACAACAAACTTATCTTTTCTAAAATACAAAATGTAGATTATTATCCATTATATTTATTGCTAAAAAAAATTCAAAATGGGAAATCAAATTGCATAGAATGATTTAATTGATTACTTTCTTTTTTGATAAACATCATTAGTAAAAAATTGAATGTAGATGAAACGACCCCAAAATTTCGAGCTTAAAAACTCAAAATTCTAAAGTCGTTAAACACCAAATAATCTCAAATAAATCGAAATCATTAAAGCGTAACAGCGGATCACATCTGAGTTTAAAATATAACTCAGTCAAGCCGATTATTACAAACCCAAATGATAGTTCAACATATAACAAATGGAATTGTATAATCCTCACAACAACCTCACAAATAAAATCACACCAAATCACACACACAATCCACGCTGGAACCTCACCACGACTGGATGCGATCGACTTCGAGTCTTCGGAGTCGTCACTCAATCACCACTACTCAGCACCTGCGGAAGTATCCCCTACACCATTGGAATTGGTGCACCGGGATTGCAACACAAACCCGGTAAGCTTTGCAGCTCGTATGAGTAAAATATTAAAATAACTCTCGTCTCGTAAAAGACACAACTCCACATCAACACAGTATAATGAAAATCATGAGAAAACGAGCAACCCATCTGGTTACTCTAATACTTTCACAAAATGGTAACTAATGAGCGCTGGTACACATCCGTTACCCCTCACTTAGTATACCGCTGATGTTGGGTAACCACCCGCCACCCAACATCCAAAACAAGCTGAGTACCCATGAGCAGATAACCACCCGTTACCTCCATGCAGTACTATGGCAGACAGACTAGAGCTCTAACTGTATCGTAACCTTCGCCCGGCCAAAGGCTAGGTTCCGACTTGCCTCACATGTACAATAATCTCACATCATATTGTACCACACATCACGTCCGAAGACAAATCACAATATTTCACATTTTCCGTGATAAATCATGTACAATAATCACACATCATATTGTACGTTTTAAAACTTTCACGATATATCCACAATAAAAATCATAACAGTATATTATATAGCAAACTATATATATTCGTACTTATTTACCATTTATACAATATATACATAGTCCACTATATCCTATACAGGTCATATTTCATAAACCTGAAAATTACGTACGATAATCTCACATCATATCGTACCATTTAAATCACACACATGCACAATTTTTCTGTCACCGAAATGACTATTTTTAATGAATTAATAACAGTACGTAATTTAATGAACTATATATATATATATGTACTTATTACCATTATACTGTATATATGTAGTCCACAAAATTATATACATGTTGTAATTCATCTGATAAACACACTTGTAAAAATGTTGAATCACCACGAGGGTAGATTCGTAATTCAGTGAGATTTTACTCACCTTAATGACTTGAGCGTAATTCCACAATTCGCGATGCTAATTCCTTTCCTCGATTTAACGATCACCTTAAAAGAATAAGAAAAGAATTTAGAATCGTTTCGTAAACCTTTAAATGCCAAAACAGTAATATACGGTTACTGTTCAGCAATTTTGGTTTTTACGAAGTTACTGTTCACTGTTCACTATTCACGGGTACTGTACAATACTCAATTAATACGTATTTCTGTACGTATAAATAATATATACGTATTTCTGTACGTATAAATAATATATACGTATTTCTGTACGTATAAATAATATATACGTATTTCTGTACGTATAAATATTAATTCGTATTTCTGTACGTATAAATATTAATACGTATTTCTGTACGTATAAATATTAATACGTATTTCTGTACGTATAAATATTAATACGTATTTCTGTACGTATAAATATTAATACGTATTTCTGTACGTATAAATATTAATACGTATTTCTGTACGTATACGTACGATTTAAATGTAAATACAAATTCAGTAAATAAAATTTACTAAATTACCCTTTTACAAAATTACTTTTTACATTTACTGAAAGTAATTTATAATTACATTTACCGAAGGTAAAATTTAATTACATTTACCGTAGTAAATAAAAATTACATTTACCGTACACAGTAAATTACCAAAATACCCCTATCGTAAAACATTTTTACACAGCCGCACGTGGCGGCGCGTGTGGCACACGCGCCACCTCCGGCGGGCCGCGCGTGGGGCCCACGCGCCGAGGCTAACCACGGCGCGTGTCACGCCACCGCTACCTCAAATCCCTCCCTTTTCTTCCTCCTTCCCCCTCTCCGGCCTCACGCCGCCTTTATACCCCTACACGCTCCCACACGCGCCGCCTAAGGCGGCGGTGTTCACCATACCCCTCCTCCCTCCGATCTTCTCCACAACCACTCCAATTCGCTTCCAAAATCACAACAATCAATCATCACAACCAAATAAACTTAAATCTCACCTAATGGATCTCTCGGATTCACCGAAACTCGTCGGATTGGCCGTGCTCGGCTCGGGGTGAGGAGCGGTGTGGCGAGCAAGGGGTTTTGGTGAGATGGGCCTCGCGATGCCGTAGGGAGGAGCGGCGTAGTCACGACCGCCTGGAAAGGAAGATCGTCGGCGATGGAGTCTTCGAAGGGGGAGGCTCGGTGTCGATCCACCGCGATAAAGGAGGGCGCGTATTGCTTCGGAAAGGGTGTAGACGAGCTTGTGGTGGAGTGGCGACCGGTGGTGAGCAGCACGGAGCCGGAGTTCGTCCGATCTTAGAGGGAAATTTCTTGAAGGGGAGGGGTGAGTCGGGGAAGGAAGAGAGAACCGAAGGAGAGAGAGAGAGAGAGAGAGAGAGAGAAAGAAGGAAGGAGGCGGAAGTGAAGAGAGAGATAGGGTTTTCCAATTATGGAAACCCTAATCTCCAAAATGTCCTTATATACTTGTTTCCAAAATCGGAAACAACTTCTATCGTTAATAACTTCTACGTACGTCGTCCGATTAGAACGCGTCACATATCCACGAACTCGTATCGACGAGCTCTACAACTTTCGTGAAGGAAGTTTTCGCAACCGATCGACGGAATAAACGTCGATATAAACGTTACGGAAATGTAATGTTTTTTAGAATTTAAACGTTCCGAGAACGTTTCCGTTTCTCGTTTAATAACATCGCAACCAAACACATTCATTCTAATTAAAATTCGACATTTTATAGAATTCGAATCAAACTAATATTGTTCGTAAAATTGGGGTTATTACAGTAGACTATTTAATGTATCCACTAACTAAAATTTCTCATAAATTTCGATTTGAGCCAAAGAACAAAACTCGTTAATTAATTAGAGATTATAATATTTCATATACGTTGATATTAATTAGTGAGTTGCATATATATCAATGAATGAAAAAATAGTTTACTAATTTTATTATGAATTTAGAAATTAAGTGGAAAAGTGAATTAATCTCATAAAATAGTTTGTGTGATTATTATGTATTTTTGAGTTGTATATAACAATGAATATGAAATATAGTAAGAAAGAAATTAATAGATAGTAGTTTAATTTCATATATCAAATTAAATTATGAGCATTTTAAGAAAATAATGGAGGTCTAATTAGCATTTTAATTATCTGTAAAAATAAAATAAATGTCCATTGAGTAAGCATGACAAAATAATATTTTTAAGAATATAAATAGAAGCTCCCACAACTTATAAAAAAAAAGATCCAAAAGAAAATGTAATTTAAAAGGAATATTTATGTAATGTGTCTTTGTCGATGGGAATATGTGATCTGATGCTAGCCTTTGCTCCTCTGACTTGACTTGTGACTACTGTCGAGTGCGATGGGTTAAGCTTCACATTTTTTTTCTTGGTGGGACGGTTTATTGTTCCCAAATCGCGCTTTCTCGACTTCTAGGAACAATCCTGAAGATCCCAAGACTCCGTAGGGGCTTTCAGTTCAGGTCTTCATGATGTCGAGGAGATGTATCTCTTCTAATGTGATAACGTATGAGATCGACATTGTGTGATGTTGGGAGCGAGACGAGTGGTATTATCGTTGTACCATGTTGGTGTTGAATAAGTACGCCGACTTCATTACAGTTCTATTGAATAAGTCATCTATATCCACGGTGACATGGGTTGTCATCAAAGGTAGCGGAAGGTAATGATGTCTATAACAGGAGAATACGTCTCTTCATAGTCAATGCCAGGTCGTTGTGAGAATCCTTGCGCCACGAGTCTTGCCTTATAGCGCAAGATCTCGTTCATCTCATTACGCTTACGAACGAAGACCCATTTATGTCCAACAGGTTTGACATCTCTTGGAGTCAATTCAACATTTTCGAAGACTTCTCTCTTCGCTAATGAGTCAAGTTCTACTTGGATTGCTTCTTTCCACTTCGGCCAATCTGCTTTGCGTTCGCATTCAGCTACAGAGCGAGGTTCAACATCGTCTTCAGATATGATCTCATGTGCGACGGAATAAGCGAAAACGTCATCAATGCATGTAGTGGCTCGGTTTCAGACCGACTGCTCACTTGTGTAGTTCACTGAGATTTCGTTGTTCTCTGGCATCAAACAAGGTTCCATAGCGTCCCACGGTAACACTTGAGTTGATTCATGGACATAGCTGTAATCAGAGACAACTTCATACGATGATGATTCATCGTTGATGACGCGTTGTGCCTTAGTCGTTCGCTTCTTTTTAGGTTTTGAATCCCTAGAGTTTATCGGTCTCCCCCTTTTCCTTTAAGGAGCCGAGGCCGAAGCTGCTCCATGCCGGGCCATCTCGACATCGTCGCCACAAGGGGCGCCGGCAACACCACGGCGTACGGTGGTGCCGCCGCCGGCCTCCGTCCCACTGTCAGGGGCGGTGCCAACGTTGCTAGGTCCAGGAGCTTGTCTTCCACGCCCGTATTTCGGGACATCCAACCGTGCCGGTACGTTCGCAGCGGGTATGTTCGATCTCGTCACTTTAGCAATATCTACAAAGCCGTCGGGCATCAAATCCGTGACTTTCTGGAGGTCGATAATGCGTTGCACTTCTAACTCGCTTTGAGCAGTGCGGGGATCATAATGAGACATAGTGGGGACACACCACGTCAATTTCTGACGTTCATTTGGAATGATAACATTTCCATCTCCCCCTAACGACGGGAAGCATGTCTCATCAAAGTGACAATCTGCAAATCTTGCAGTAAAGAGATCTCCGGTGGTTGGTGCTAAGTAGCGGACAATCGTTGGGGAATTATAGCCAACGTAGATACCTAATCATCTCTGAGGACCCATCTTAGTACGCAGCGGAGGCGTAATAGGCACATAAACGGCGCAACCAAAGATGCGTAAGTGTGAAATATTGGGTTCGTAACCAGTTACCATCTGGTACGCACTAAACGCTTGGTTAGCCGCGGGTCGGAAACGAATAAGTGTCGCTGCATGCAACACTGCATATCCCCACGCAGAGACCGGCAGGTTAGTACCCATAATCATTGCCCGAGCAACAAACTGAATACGCTTGATGGTAGCCTCTGCTAGACCGTTCTGTGAATGAACATGAGGAACGGGATGTTCAACTTCGATCCCAATAGACATGCAGTAATCATCAAATGTTTTGGAGGTGAATTCTCCAACATTATCCAAACAAATGGATTTGATAGGATAATCGGGGTGGTGAGCCCGAAGTTTGATGATCTCAGCTAATAACTTAGCAAATGCAGCATTCCTTGTGGATAGCAAAGCGACGTGTGACCAACGCGTCGATGCAGCAACCAATACCATAAAATATGATAGGAGCACAAAGTGTGACGTTCTTAATGTGATTATGCCCTATTCTTACTCTTTGTTACCTCTTATTTAGTATGTTTTAGTTTCTTTTGTATGAATAAGTGTCTAGGTAGAGCTTATATCAATTATAAGTAAATTGATGATGAAATCGTGCTAAGTGTTAATAATCCTTGTTGAGATATGATTCCTTGTTCGAGTAGGATTCATCCTTTCGTATTTCTTTGTTTCTAATATACTTATTCTTATTAGGAAATACAAATCCATGTTGGAGAAGGAAAGCAATCCTAGTTCCACAAGGAAAGAGAAGAATATACACTTAAAAGCCCAATCCATGCAAGAATGAAAATGCTGTCAAGATTTGTAGTCCAACTTCGACGGGCTCCCCTGGATAGCTCCGATTGTATTAGAAGATGTACCTTATATGGATAAAAAGGATATTGAGTCTAGTTTCTGTAGGATTTGGAATCAAATCAATATCTTATTACTACAGGGAGATATGACCAAATCATTACTCAGAGGTCAGGTGAGCTCGGCGGAATTATCTCAGCCATTGATTTGTTTTTGATCCAAGGGTTATGAGGGAAACTTGGGACCTTGTTTGTCCTGCATATAGAGCACAAATATGATCAGAATCTCCATAAATCCCTGCACCAAAGAATGTCAAAGAAGGCATGCAGCAAATTAAATGAGAAGAGGCAAGAAAGTCAAAGAAGGCATGCAGCAAATTTAATGAGGAGAGCTAAGAAAAATCAAACATGGCTGCAACAATTAAGACTTTTGCTGCCTCCCTAATTTAAAGGAAGAAATTTGTACAAAAGAAATCATCATTAAAGGAGGAAGAAGATATGCAATTAATGCAAAAGATATGCAATCCTTATAGAAATCAGAATTCTGGCACTGCAGGTCATCCAACTTTGACGAGCTCCCCTGGACAGCTCAGAATGATTGAGAAAGTGCATGATATATGGATGAAAAGCCACGGAAGTCTAGTTGAAATTACCAGTTGGAATCATCTCAATATCTATTTTCTAGAGAAAGTTATGGCCACAACAAGGGACAAAGGTCAGATCTGCCGAATCTAGGAAACCTCAACCAATTTGGTTTCAACTTTGTGGACTTTGTGGCCATCCTCCCTTGGGTTTCTTCCTCTATATATAGCACCTCATTTCCACAGATAAACATCATCAACCTTGCTCACAAGACTTGCCAAAGCTCTGCCCAAACACTTTCATTCACCAAGCATCATAGAATCCGAATTCACCACCCTTCATCATATTTTCTGTCCAAAGCTTGGGAGCCTAGGATACCATACTCTTGAAGATCTCGTGCTACCTCTGTAAGGAACCTTGGGAGGAGAATTATAAAGTGTAACTCTTTGATCTTCATGTTAAGTTTTCGGGTTTTTATGTTCTTGTTCTTGGATGATTTATGTTTAGGTTTTGTTAAAGATATTTTTATTCTTGTCTATGAGATATTTGTAACTTTTGAATGACATGATGAATTAAGGTTTTTGATTTTTAATTCAATGATTTTAAGTGTTATGCCATGAGTTTATGTTTATTTATTTAAATGATTTTCGGTGTGTTCTTACTTACGTGTGTGATTGATACCCGGAAGTTGACGTCGCATGTGTAATAATCCAAAGTTATAAACGATTTTGATACTTGGGAGTTGATTAATTGTTTGTTCTTTGTCACCTTCACCGATTATTGCCTAGGTTCGGTTAGACTTGTGCATTTGAATATGTTTATCTTTTCTATGTGATTTTTGGAATTGCATGATTGTTGGTTAAGTAGGTGACATGCTTAATGAATTCAATATGCGTGGCTTTGAAGTTGCATGGTAGGATAAGTATGTTAGATTTCGAATGAGGTTGGGACTGAGTTCGAATGTGTTAAAGTGTCATTGAGTTAGGAACCTTGGGAGGAACTTAACTGCATAACCGATTCTAGGATGTATAATGAACCTTATGGCATGAACTTAATTGAGATTAGATTTCGTTACCTTTGTTCTTATGTTATTTGTTTGGTAATTGCTTATGTGTTGGTTGGTTGATCACATGTATATATTAGCTTAGGTTTATTTTCTGTTGGAACCGAAATATATCTCAAATCTTTTAAACTCTTATGAATTCGTTGTTAAATGTTTGTGATTCTTTACCCTGGTTGGATCCCCGGTTTGTGAACGATACCCTCTTGCTTTATACTACTAACGATGCTTACAGGGTTAATATTGATCTCGAATAATCGAGCCGATCAAAATATCGAAAAGGTCCGCATTCTGGTTGAATAGGTCTACAAATGTCACCTTGGATACGTTGTAAGAATTGAATGTTCTCGGTCGAAGCCTTAGCAAAAGAAGGACTTCCTTGAAATTTAGCAAGACAACAAGCTTTGCAAAACGAGCGATGGGCATCAGAAATTGCCATGGAGGCATTTGAAAGCACGGGAGGCATCACAAGCTCATGTGAAGGAGGGGATGCTGCCACCGACGGCATGAAAACCGTGGAGCTGCCGAGTGAGGCATGCTCGGCCACACCATCCAGTGCATGGGTAGGCACGGCCTCACCGTGCGGAGCACAGGTGAGGTGATCCTCCAATCGCTTCCGGGACTTGAAAAATGGATGACCATGTGAATTCTTAAGAATTCTAATCATCATATCACGTCCAGGGTGCACGAGGCGGGCATGCCAAAGCATATAAGAGTCTGAATCACAAAAGTTGCGTTCAACCGCATATGATTCAAAGATTCGAATGGAATTAAGATACAAACCATTCCCAAGACTCTTCATCTTCTCTAAGATGCGGCGATGGCCTGCTTTCTCAGAGGTAACACAAAGATATTCCTCTCCATTCTCAACATAAGTATCGAGGTGAAAACCATTGGCACGTATGTCCTTAAAACTTAGCAAGGTGCGGGGAGACTTCGGCGCATAAAGAGCGTCTACGACGTTAAGAGTCGTACAATTAGGCAACATGAAAGAAGCAGTGCCTCTTCCTTGAATGATAGATTTCGAGCCAATCATTGTAGTGATCGAAGAAGTCGAAAACACTAGATATGTGAACAACTGCCTGTGCGTAGGACAGTGTCGGTGGTTCCGCAATTAGCTAGACATTCGATTTCACCGCGGGACATCTACAAAATGACAATTAAGAGAGTCAGCGACACAGGAACAATTCTATACAATACGCCGTAGGATATTGTAAGAATGGGAATCGGAACAAAGGTCGATCCCATCAAATGTATCACATGGCAATAGTACTACATTATTCAACTAAAGAGTTGGAAATCATGGTATTGAAGCAGTGAAATACCAAACAGTAAACTAGGGTGGTAGAAACCATCCAAAAATGGTGTGGAAACACACACAAAGAGTGCCGGTGAGCGCATATAACGGACTTGGAGAAAACTGGAAAAACGAACCGGAAAACCATGTCAAAATGACTCAAAACCGGGTGAATTTTGGACGAGGAAAACTTGGCAGCGGGGATTGCTGAAACAAGGTCCAAAATCACAATGTAGTGCTATTGGGGTCTCATGTAACCCAAAAGCGTCCAATTTAAAAACCATGTAAGTTGCACACGTTGATCATCATGCTAAGTATAGGGTAAATAAAATTCTCAAAGAGATCGTCTTGTAAGCAAGAGAATGAGAAATTTTATTGAATGTCAATCTTTAATACATCACGCATGAACTTCTAATTCCAAAATCAAAAGACTATTACAAAGTCAATGAAAATAACAATGGCGGTCGGCCATAACAATACTTGAATCATAAAGCTAAAGAAGCTAAAACGACTAGTCAAAGTCGGGAGTGTCCATGGTAGTGGCCGGAGGCCTAGCCTTAGAGGCAAGGGGCTCGGACTTCATGGAGATATGGTGAGTCTCGATCTCATGGTCCTCATCCACATGATTCGATTCGGGTTGTAGAAACTTCTTGTAGGCGGAGTAAGCCTTGATCATCTCTTTGCTTGGCGACAATCGCGATTAAAGTGCTTAAAGGAGCCACATTTGAAGCATGGAGACTTGCCATTACCGGAAGTGGAGGCATGACGAGGCGCACGGCCTCCTTGAATTTTAGGATGGGGATGGCCTCCCCCGGAGGGTGCGGCGCCGCCACTATCACGGGTCCAAGTATTGGACCGAGGCCGAGACCGGCCTCGTTGCCTCCCACCACGAGAGTTGTTGTTTTGGTGCTGATATGGAGCGTTCCTTGATTGATTCTTTTGCTTAGGAGCTTTCCCATAGTTAGACTGTGGCGTAGAAATTCTTTTAGTGCCAACAGGTCTATTGTTGTTATTGAGGAGGATCTCAGAATGTTTCTCCTTCTTAGCCAAGAGCGCCATTAAGTCGGCGAAAGACCGGATCTTCCCTTCCTCTACATGAGTGTGGTACGTATGAGCTTGAACCTCATAGTTGATTGGAAACGTGTCCAATGTCTTATTGAGAAGATCTAGGTCAGTCTTGATGACACCAACGGTGCCAAGATCGGATTGCAAGCATAGCATATCCTGATTGAAATCATCCACTTTCTTATAGTCCAATAGACGGATGTTATCCCATCTAACGGTCAATTCAGGAAGAAGCTTATCATGAACGTTGTTGTACCGCAAGCGTAGTTTGTCCCATAATTCTTTAGGATCTTTTACGTTCAAGTATTGCCTCTTGAGAGTTGCATGGATGTGACGTCTCATAAAGATGAGAGTCTGAGTCTTAGGCATGGGTGGGAAATCAGCAGGAGGGTCGACAAACATGCCTTCGATCCCTCGGCTCTCGAAAGCAAGCTCCATGTCGAAAACCCAGCGGTGGTATTCCTTTCCTTCTAGATCAAGAAGGCCAAATTCCGGTCGAGATGGCGATGACATCTATAAAACGAATACGGAATCGATTAGATTCAAGTATAATAGGAATTAGAAGGGGTGACGTATTTGGTCACAAGAAAAATCGATGCAAGCGGCGATACTCATGATCGCACCCAAAACAGCGGTGCACTCAGGCGACCACACAAAAATCGATTAACTTCCCTTTTAAACAATCGTGACTCCCCCAGGACCGTCACACATAAAACATCGACCAAGAGGGGAAACCCATCCCTCTATAGTCTCATCGGCATTATAAGAAAGGCCGGAATTAAGACAAGAAGAAGGCTAATACCGCCCGATATAATATATCTATACGTTCAAAAGCGGGAACGTTTATGAAAAATTTACCTTTGAAGGTTTGTAGTATACGGGAGTAGCTTCTCTTGAGCGAAGTCCTTGCTTGTGAATTTCGCGTTTCTTGCGTGAATATGCGGGAGGAGCAATTTTGAATGTTTTGATGCGGGGACTTGCGGGGCAAAAAGATGTTTGCAGAGCGAATGCGGAGGAGACCCTGCGGGGCTGCAGGGGTCGCGAGCGGGGCTACAAAGGTCGCGAGCGGGGCTGCAGAGGTCCCGAGCGGGGCTGCGTTCGGAGCTGTAGGGGGGGCTGCAAGGGTTGTGTGCGTGGCTGGGAGCAGGGACTGCGATGCGGCGGCGAGCAGGAGGCGCGCCGGCGTGGAGATGCCGGAGGCCGGAATCGACGGCGGCCAGCGGAGGAAGAGAAGAGAGAAAAAAAATTCTAGGGCTCTAAAAAAATCAGGATTTTAGGGCAACGTGCTGATAACGTGATGCAGGGTGAAATAATTGTGTATTATTGAATGATATGGTGGCCTATATATAGGCATTTACAAAACCACAATCTCGTAGGATTCGGAGTCCTAATCTATTATGGAGATGCTAATCTATCTCCTAACAGGAAACCTATTAGGTTAAGACACACACAATGGTAGAATAGTAATTCTCCCGGAACAATATATATATATATATATATATATATATATATATATATATATATATAAAAGAAATCGTTGATTTGTATTTGGCGAGTTTTTGGGTCAGACTTAGTATTTAGATTCTCCAACATTTAATCAAAAGATTTGTGAAACATCGGATCTGACTACATTATGATTTTCGTGATATGTTTTGTAGCTGGATGTCATCTCTCACTCTCACTCTCTTAAACCTAAGATTTTCATCATTTATGAGAAGATCAAAGGTTTTTTTCCTGCTTGGCCTTGTTCCTTTATGATGAATCAGGGTGTGATGAGTTTTTAATCTAAGAGAATGATGAATTATTATAAGAAGAATCGAGTTGCAGGTGATTGCCAATGAGAACCCTAAAAATGATGGTAGAGATGGTTTGGGTGTTCTCATCCGAGATCGAATTAAGGAGTTTGGCGCGTCGATGGGTATGGAGGTGGATGAACCAACTTGGTCTGAGGGATGTTTGTAGGTTACAATGCCGAAATCATAGGCAATCTAATGCCATTGGAGCCAATTGGGGCCTAAGGTTAGGCTCGGGTCGGCTTGGGTCCGAAAATTTGTAAAACCGACCCGATCCGATAGTCGGATTTTTATTATCATAAAACACATACTGATTTAGACTGATCCGATTCGGTTTTTCGGGTTTTCGGGTCGGCCAAAACAGGAAAAAACACTGAAATATGAAATGAATACCCTAATGCTCATTGGTTTTTTTTTTTTATCAATCACCATAATTCACCACTACAAAGTCTACAAAGCCACCATTCACCAACACTACATATTTCAAATATTCCAACAACAAATACTTATCAATCCATAATATTAATTGAGCAGTTTTTGACATGAATAAATGATAAAAATCATAGAATTGGGTTGTTTCCTCTAGCTGCTCTACCCACATCTTCAATCTCCAATTTTTGTTGTCCAAAAATACAAACAAACACTAAGTAAGAGGAATGAAGGCACAAATGTAATAGAAGTGCAACGAGTAAGTAAGATGATTCGAACGAGATTCAAATTTTAGACTCTAATCACTCGTCCACCATCTGGAAAGCAGCAGTTACATTCTTACATGCATACTATTGAAGGGTTATTTGTTAGGTGTGTTGACCATTAAGTCTTACTGAGTAATGCTATCTCTAAACACCAACTAAAGTATGCATTCCAAATGGCAATAATGCAGTCCCAAAAGCCTAGTACGCTTTCCATATACCATTCTATGATAAACTAAACAATGCATTCACTTCAACTAGCTTGAGATACATGGGTTCCAAGAAGTAAAGATCATACGAATGATGATTAGTAACTCAAGCAACCAGTAAAGATCATAAAAAAGTGCAAATACATTTTTTCTTTTTTCTAGTCCGATCTTTTGGAGTTGTTGATATTTTTGGAGATTTAGAGGAACATGACATTTCAGGCGAATCCACTACTGCACCTTCTTCCCTCTCATATTCTGCAAAAATACAAAGTTTAAAAGAACATGAACATATTATTTACATACCCTATAAAGATATATAAAGAATTTGGTTCAATTAGCACAGAAAACATATAAAGAAGAATTCATACCTTCCTCCACACTTTCATAAAATTCAATCTCATCAACATGAGGAACATATTGAACATTGCCAATGCTCTCAGATTTGATCCAGTTTTGGTAACATATTAAAGCTTCTACTGTTTTGGGACTTAGTGAACTTCTAAAAAGATCAATGACCTTTCTCCCAAGTACTAAAGCAACACTCACTTGCCACAGTACTAACTTGAATTGCCAAAATGTCCTTGGCAACTGCAGCAAGGTTCGGATATTTGGCTCCATTGAGTTTCCATCATCCCAACAAGTCCCATTTTTGGGGATCAAGAGGCTTCTCAATAGGATCTAGCAGGTTACTTTCCACCTCTCCAACCACAGCTTCGGAGTCTTCAAGCTCTCTTTCCCACTCTAGTTCCATGTCCAAAATCTTTCTCATAGGTTCAGTTTGCTTTTTGGATCTAGATTTGGTTGATTTACTGCCTTGGCTGAGAGCCTGAGACAACTCTCTCCACTTCTAGATTTTCCCTTGCTTGAATTTTGAGGCCATGATGATGATGCATACAAATCACAAAGGCTAACCAGCAAATCCTTAACCTCTGCAGACTTCATCTTAATAGCCCACATATCCATTTTTAGCCACTTCTTGCAAATACTTTCGAAATTTCTTAGCTTGAACCTTGGATTTATTACCAAACTAATAAAAAGAACTGATTATAGTCATCCAAAGTCCCAAAATACTTAACAAATACTTCAACATCCCAAAATACTTAACAAATACTATAAACAAGAACTGATTATAGTCATCCAAAGTCCCAAAATAGAGGCTAATGAGAGAGCCTCTATTGATTCCAGAGAGTAATGAAATTATAATCATATGAACACCAACACATACCTCTAAGCCTCAAGCAGCCTATTTTACACATAAGCATAATATAAGAGCTACATATCACTTAAACTAGAGGAACCCAATAGCATTAGCAACAACAAAAAATGGCAAAAGACATATCTTCACAGAATCTGAATGAACACAGACCACCAAACAAAAACTAGCATATGAGCAGCTGCAAATGAACCCGGAAAGCCAAAAGATACAAGAGTCATACGTGAATGGAGAATCATAGACGCACCTTCTGCTTTTACTATAGAGATCACAATCACAATCTACATTCCCCCATGCTTAGAATTTGCAAGGCCACTACTCTGGTCATGCATCAGAAAGAAACGCAATCAAAAGAAACTCAATCAGCACAATCTCATCTTAAAACAAAATGACTATTATCAAGCTAATGACTATAATCAAAAGAGCAAGTTGTTGGTTTATGCATACATAACACATGATTCATGCAAGAGCATGCACTTATTAAGTTTCACAAAGAATACCTCACTCATCTCCACAAAGTTAATGCTTCCAAGAAAAAATCTCATCAGAATTTGGAAATAGTAAATAGCTTCAACATATAAATAGACCCATTTAAGAAACCTGATACATTGCACTTTATGTGCACAAACAAATAGGACTATAATCATGTCTTACTAAACTAAAGCCTCTTTACTAAATTGAGCTTGCTATGAAAGAAGTTCAAAAGCCCCAACGAAATTCCAATACAAACTAAATCATATATCAAAAATTGAAATCATGTATATTGTTTACTACAGATTACCGTGTAACAATAGTGAGAGTGTGTGTGTGTGTGTGTTACCTCCAGTGCTTTGACAAGAGCAGGACGATCATTCGTTATACATAAACAAAGAGCTCAGATTCAATATAGAGTAGCAGAGGACTAGAAGAAGAACACAGTGGAGTTGTTTGAAGGGAGATCTCAGATTTGAGATTCAAAATCGGGTCATGCCGGTCTTTAACTTCAACTTTGATATAAAACCTGAACCGATTTTTTTTTTTTACAAAATCAATTATTTAAATAGACCGAACCAAAAAATTTATATTCAAACCCGAACCGAGTTGAGCTTTTCTTGTCTCAGGTTAAATGCCCAGTCTTATTGGGGCCTAATCTTGCTCCACCTTAAAATTACTTTCATAGTTAAGTTGTCAATGTATCGTGACTGGAATCCAATACCTAATAACTAACTTCATAGGCAATGGTACTCTTATCACTTAAGCCATTCTATTTGGTACAAAATTTTGATAAGCAAAATTCTATTGGGTGAATACTCTGAATTTAAATAAATTAACAGCTACCTGTGTAGATTAATGCTCAAAAATCGTGGATGTACAAAATCAGAGGACAGCACTCACTCACCAAATTTCCTAAAACATAAATTGACGATGGGATCCTGTACTGTCACTACTGTGTGGATTGTAGTGATGATTCTACATTTACTTCGATTTCATTTTCAGGAACTTGTAAAAATCCCAGACTCCCAAGTCTCAAACAAGACACGACAAGAGAGTCCTCCTCACATTTCAGACAGGGAGTGTGACGCAGATCAAATTTTGGAGACCAACTTTTGAGATTTCATGGGGGGCGCCAACCATAAATCCAAAAAACCCTAAACACAAACACCCAAAAAAACCAGAGAGCAGAAAAGTGATGTGGGGGACAGTGAGAGGTCTCTGACCAGAACACAGAAACCACTTTGTCCATTTACCCAGCATCTAAAACACTTCTCTCATCTCATCTCATCTCATCTCATTCTTCACAGTGAGGATTTGAGTGCTCTGAATCAGCAGACCCAGATCTGCGAAGTGGCTGCCTTTGCTTTCCGGGTTCTCTCTGTTCTTCTCTAAAGATGCTGTCTTTACCAAGTTCCGATTAAAGGGCGCACCTTTGTTGAGAAAAGGGATGTCATTTTGTATTGGGGAAATGAGATGATGGGTTGTATATAAGAGAAAGGGGCAATGTCAGTAGCAGCAATGGGGGTGTCTGATCCGAGCCAACTCCACTTGAAGAAGGAGCTCACTCAGATTCGAAAGGCCGCCCGCCTTCTCCGCGATCCGGGGACCACTTCCTCCTGGCGCTCTCCTTTGGCTTCCTCTAGATCCGCGGCGCTTCCTTCGGGTCGCTCCACTTCTCAAAACACAACCAACAATGGCGACAACAACAACAACAACAACAACAAGAAGGTGTTCTTGTACAACTGGAAAGGCTCTTCCAAGTCGTCTAGGAATGGTGAGTTCGAGGAAGATGAGGATGAGGATGAGGAGGAGGACTATGGTGTGGAAGATGAGGATGAAGCCTCTTCACTTGCGGCCTTGAGTGTGGGTGACAGCTTGAGCCACGGAGGAGACTCAAGGAGTGATACTTGTGGAGGTCAGAGCCGGTCGTTGATGCTGCTACGGCGGAGGTACCCGAATCTCCTGCCGCCGATCAAAGATGGTGGGAAGAAAGCAAGTAAGAAAATCGAGACACATTCTCATGTTTTGTCGAAATATCAGCAGAAGGAGTTGATTCTTGGCAGGAACATGAGAAAGGGCGGCCGCGACAATGAGCAGTCTGATGACACTGAGGATTACTCTAATTCTGAGGATCTGAGGCAAATGAGAGGGGCTTCACCATTGCTGTTGAAGCTTAGGCACAAGCATTGGCCTCCTGCTTCGGCTAATGTTAGGAGGAATGATGGTAGAGTTGAGGACTCTTCTTATTGCTATAGTACTCCTGCATTGTCGACTAGTTCTTATAACAGGTATGGTGTTCGGAATCCGAGTACTGTTGGATCTTGGGATGGGACTGCAACTTCAATGAATGATGGGGATGATGAGGTTGAGGATCATTTGGATATTCCCGGTAGCAAGGGATGTGGGATTCCTTGTTATTGGTCCAAAAAGACACCTAAGCACAGAGGAATGCATGGAAGCTGTTGCTCCCCTTCGCTTTCGGATACTATAAGGAGA
This sequence comes from Argentina anserina, assembly GCF_933775445.1. Lineage (NCBI taxonomy): Eukaryota > Viridiplantae > Streptophyta > Magnoliopsida > Rosales > Rosaceae > Argentina > Argentina anserina. The sequence goes on from NC_065876.1 coordinate 17,385,219, forward strand.
AAAGGAAGTGTTCTTTTGTGTGGGAGTCAGAATGTTTATCCTAGAAGACGGGGGTCCTCGTCAGGTTCTAATAAGCGGATGATTGCATCTAGAAGTGCCCAAGGTGTTCTGCCATTGCTAAACAATAGTGGTGATGGTAGGGGAGGGTCATCTATAGGAACTGGGAGGAGTGATGATGAACTTTCCACGAACTTTGGGGAGCTTGATTTAGAAGCTTTGAGTAGATTAGATGGGCGGAGATGGTCATCAAGCTGCCGAAGTCAAGAAGGCTTGGAAATTGTAACTTTCAGTGGAGTTGGGGAAGAGGGAAGCACTCCAGAGAGTGTTAGAAGTTTTAGCCAGAAGTACAAGCCGATGTTTTTCCGTGAATTGATTGGCCAGAATATTGTGGTGCAATCACTTATAAATGCTATTGGTAGGTGTAGGATTGCTCCTGTTTATCTTTTCCAGGGACCCCGTGGAACTGGAAAAACGTCAGCAGCTAGAATTTTTGCTGCTTCTTTGAATTGCCTAGCTCCAGATGAAACTAAACCCTGTGGCTACTGCAGGGAGTGCACTAAATTTATGTCTGGTAAGAATAAAGATCTATTGGAAGTTGATGGTACCAATAAGAAAGGCATTGATAAAGTTAGGTACCTATTGAGAACTTTATCCACGGCTCCCTCATCAGCATCATCAAGGTATAAGGTTTTTGTGATTGATGAGTGTCACTTATTGCCTTCTAAGACATGGTTGGCATTTCTTAAATATTTGGAAGAACCACCGCAGCGAGTTGTCTTTATATTCATTACAACTGATTTGGATAATGTTCCTCGTACTATACAATCCCGGTGTCAGAAATATCTCTTCAACAAAATCAAGGATAGTGAGATTGTGGCCAGGTTGAGGAAAATTGCTGTTGAAGAGAACTTAGATGTTGAACCAGATGCATTAGATTTGATTGCTTTGAATGCAGATGGTTCACTTCGAGATGCAGAAACTATGTTGGACCAGTTGAGTTTGCTGGGTAAAAGAATTTCAACATCTCTTGTGAATGAACTTGTGAGTTTCCTCTGCCTATAGTTTCCTGACATGGTGTAATTTAGCATGAGTTTAGCACACTGATGCAAAGTCATGGCTTGTCGAAGAAAAACAAAAGCACTAAATTTTTAGTCTAGTATTATGTTGGATATTTTCAAATCCATTAACTTGTCATTTATCTTCTGCAGGTGGGAGTTGTTTCCGATGACAAGTTACTAGAACTTTTGGAGTTAGCAATGTCATCGGACACTGCAGAAACAGTGAAAAGGGCGAGAGATTTGATGGACTCTGGGGTTGATCCCATGGTTTTGATGTCTCAATTGGCCAGCTTAATTATGGATATCATTGCTGGAACGAACAGTACTAATGATGCCAAACATGACTCCTCATATGGCGCTCAGAACTGTGAGTGTTTCCCCTTAACTTTTGACGCAGAAACACTGTTCAGTCTATTTTATAAATTAATGATTCATGACCAAATGACGAACAATCAAGTATAAGTGTATAACTGTATAAGTATATAGATCAATGTTGGTAAATGGTAACACTAATGGATTCATTCAACCATGATAAGAATACTACAACATGGCACATGGGTGAATGGATATTATGTCATGATGCTGGCATGCTGCAATCTACAAGATTCCTGTATGTGGACAATGTGGTTGGTTCCATGTCTATCTATCTGCTAGCTTAGAATAGATTTACGTATTGGCTGGTTAGAACTAGCGATCTCCTGGCTCCATTTCAAATTAAAGAATATAACGATCACGAAGAACCAAATTTGGAATCTTGTACTGATAATTAGTGTGTTAAAAGGGTAGGGCTCTATCATGCGATCCACTTGCATAGTTTCTTTCTATAACTCTTCAAGAGATACCATGGTACAAATGATTTTAAACTTTGCAATTAGTTCAAGATTGTTAGGTTCGTATTATAAAATGTTATGGATCTGATACGTGTGCCATGTTGTTATTTTCTTTGCTATTGGTTCCTCTGCTAGCATACTTCTGGTACTCTTAAATTTATTCTTTTGAAATGTTCACACCAATCTAGATTACGAAAAGTACTTGTATATCTCAGAGTGGTCAATTACATTAATAATGCTGGAGACATAAGATAGTCTCTACTAACTGTATTTATTGCGCTATAACATCATATGTTATTCTGGCTTATATTCTTTTGGCTCTTTTGCGGCTCTGGCTGATTTTTAATAATTTAATTCAGTAAATATGTTACATTTTTGTTTTGGTTTCTGTATTTACTTTTTTTTTTTCCAATTGTGGTGGTCGTTGTACTTCAGTGACTGAAGCAGAATTGGAGAGATTAAAACATGCTTTGAAGATTCTTTCGGAGGCTGAAAAACAGCTTAGGGTTTCAAGTGAGCGCTCAACATGGTTTACAGCAACTCTATTGCAACTTGGTTCAGTGCCTTCTCCAGACCTTAGTCACTCATGCAGCAGGAGGCATAGCTGCAAGACAACCGAGGATGGTTCTTCAAGTGCTTCAACTTCAAGAGAAGCTGCCACTTACAAACAAAAGTTAGATGGTCACTACATGCTTCAAAAATCAACTCAGCATACTTTTGCACACAGAGCACCGAATGACAATTCCAATCATCAGGGAGATTTGTTATCAAGAAAGAATGGGTTTGGTGTGAATACCAAGCCCTCACATGATCAGTTTGTGGATAGTGGTGCTTCAACTCCCTCGTGTGGAAATGTTATGGCTGGAAATATGGGCCTTAGATGTGTAAACTCTGAGAAGTTAAATGATGTCTGGGCACAGTGTATTGTTAAGTGTCATTCAAAGACACTGAGGCAGCTACTACATTCTCATGGAAAGCTAGTGTCTATATCTGAAGCTGAAGCTGAAGGTAACCTCTTAAGCTTCTCATGTATTCTTTTGTTGATTTGTGCATACGCATGATGAGCTATACATGACACCACCTGTTAATGTCAGACGTCGCTGCAGTGATTTTGTGTGAACAAAAATCCTTATTTGTAAATTTGACGTCGTTCTTGCAGTGACTAATTATCATTTCTGACTAGAAAATTATAGTTTATAGTTATATCCATTTGCATTCATATCGGTGATAGTTTTATATGCCATTGTGGTATATGGTATGCTTGTTCTCTCGGCTGATGATGTACAAACATGAAAGGAAGGGGAAAACCAAAAAACGAAAAAAAGAGCAACTTAGGCTTGATATTATCTCCTGTTCTAGTGTTCTACATATACATCCTCTTTGTTAGATTTCACAGTAAATGAGATGTCATGAATGTCACTGGGTGTAAAATGCTGAATTTTATAAGGATGCTTAAGCTATACGTTCCACTTTTATCAAATAAGGGGCATTGTTGCAGATAGCGTATTACTTTTAATCATACTTTAAATGATGGAGTGCCTGCCTGCCTCTGTGTTCTCTGTCTGTATATATATAGAATGTAAAATATGTGCATATATGTAAAATTAATGTGTACAAAAGTAAACCCCCCTATGCATTTCGTTTCCATTTCTTCCTTTTGATCAAACTGGCAATTATATACAGGTGTTCTGGTTGCTTATGTTGCATTTGAAGATGGAAGTATTAAGTCTAGAGCAGAAAGATTTGTGAGCAGTATCACAAATTCAATGGAAATAGTTCTCAGACGCAACATAGAGGTTAGAATTGTCCACTTGCCAGGTGGGGAGGCTTCTCTAAATGGTCCTAGTCCAGTTCACTTGCTGGAAGGTCTAAAGCAGGCAACAACTATTGCAGAACTTGTCAGGGAAAGGAAAAGAGTTGGTTCAAATGCCACGGATGGTTATTCCAATTGTTCTCTTTTTCTGGATGGGACACACAAGTCAACCTCTGATTCATCAGACTTGATCGCTGATGGCAATGCTCAAACAAGTGATACAAGAGAGAGCAGACAGGAGATCCCAATGCAGAGAATAGAATCTATCATTCGCGAGCAAAGGTTAGAAACTGCGTGGCTACAAGTTGCAGAGAAAGGCACCCCCGGTTCGTTGAGTCATTTGAAACCTGAAAAGAATCAGGTCCTGCCTCAGGATGGCATATATTACGAAGATCAGATGGAATCAATGAATTCAATGGGATTATCCTCTCAGCAATGGGATGATGGATTAAATCATGACGTAAAAATTTTGAACGCTAACAGTGGGAAGGTGGTTCAGCAGGAGCAAATTGGTAAAAGGGCTGATCGTTATCCTATGTCACCGAGTTCACTACATGAGAAGGGCAAGTCCGACAAAGATAACCTGTGAGTATTTATTTCTTGACCATATTCAATTAAAAGTTATTTTTACTCCTTGATCGAAAAAAGAAAAGCATCATGGTGGACAAACTAGATTCCTTGATATTATCCTGCACAATTTGTTATAAGCATTCTGTAGTAGTATGAACACTTCATCTTAGCTTACTGAAAACTAAGCATTACATGTTGTTTTGGTGGCATTGAAAGTCTAAACAGCAAGCACGGAAGTTTCAAGCAGAAATCGCTTAACATGAATGTTGTTGTTACTTGTTAGCATAATAATGAAAGTAGATATGAGGTTTCTAAATGGCTTTGTGACACATTGGTAGTTACAACAGTGCTATTAGTTGTGAGGGTGCTTTGGCCATTATTGAAGATATATTGGGCGGTTTCTTCTAATTGGTCGTGATATAAGGGAAAGAGTCAATACGAGTTGCTAGGGGTTTGACTTGACAATAAGAGAGCTGCGCTGCCTTCCAGTTTGATTTTTTTTTGGGGGGCGTTTCTTCTGGGGAGTTCTGTTTGTAAGTTTTTCTTTCTATATTGAAAAAAAAGAAGGAAAAATAACAATAAGAGTGCTGGTGGTGGTGGTTGTGTTCAAGATTAGGATAGTAGTGATGGTTTTGATCTGGTAGATGAGGTGGTGTTTTTAAGTGTCGACAGTAAGAGTCTTAACATTTATAAATAGGTGATGTTCAGATATGTTTTTTATATAAATTGTTGTTAGTTGTGGTTTTCAAATCCATCTTCAGTATTTTAGACACTTCATGTTATACACAGTTGCATTCCCTATTGGTGCTGAATTTTGAATAATCAGAAGTGCTAAATTTTTTTCCGAAACTATTTAATTTGCTGTAAGTGTTTAGTGCTGAATATTCAAGGCATTCATGTGCTTAGATTCCAGAGCCTTCATATTGTTGGAGGATTCTGTAATCCTAATTTGGTGCAGGATCTGTCGCTTCAATTGATGCATTCTCATGGCTTTTCTTTTTGTTTCATTTGCTGTCTATTCTAATATGTTGTTGGCAAAATTATACGGGTTATATTACTAAATGTCGAGTAGTCGTGCATCCACAGTTATTCATATCCATCATATGCACATCCTTATTCTTAGTTTTTCTATAGGGGCGATGAATCAGGGTCAGCTAGAGGAGGTTGCAGCGGATTTTTTCCTTGTTATAACACCAGGCGTCGTAAAAGAGGGAAGGTAAAAAGTTATTACATCTATACGTTTGTCTTAAAATTGGAAAACTAGCTTGACTTGAGAGCAACATCTAAAGATTTGTGCCTCTAAACAGGTAAAAGGGACCCCTATTCAACCACGGAAAGGTAGACGGTTTTCATTGTTTAGTGTGTGTGGGAAGTCAAGGAAAACAGCAGAGAAGACAAGATAATGGGAGGAGTTTTGGCTATACTGTTTCACTTGGTTACACATTTTCCTGTATTTATGTCCCCATTTGATCCATTCTTCAAAGATTCAGTGATAGGGTGATAGGGTGCTGCAGAGAATGTAAAGGTGTCTCTTTTGAACTGGTTAATCTGTGTCCATCCAATTTTTATTTAATCAATACAAATAAATTGGTAAAATCTTGAATGGATTCAAGTTGCTCCTATTCTCTTTGGAACTAGTTAATCTGTGTCCATTCATGTTATAATTTTGTTTCCAATTGAAGGTAGTTGTTTTTAATTGTTCTGTTTCAACAGAAGCATCAAGTTTATGCCTTTGTTAATTACGACTGATTGCTTAGGCCTTATGTGCAGTGGCGACGGTAGTAAGGGGTGTAGTTGAGAACACCCCAGCCCCAAGCAGAAGCATCAAAACCAGGTAAGGTTTGAAGCTGGGTGAGTAGAGTGCACCAACTCGGCTCCAAATCGAGTGTTGGTTTCATGTTCTCAAGAGCCAGCCGAGCATTTTCTCGGTCTATGTGTCTTTGTTGTAGCTCAGCCTGACGGAGCTTATTACTATCAACATTATGTTTGGTCTGATCAGACAATTTAGTCGAGTAATGTTGATAGTGGCTGCTCTTTCTCCAGGCCTGGAGAGCCTCTTTGACTGGATCACCCATCTCGATCTGCTTTTAGGGTTTTTCCCAATCAAATTGATATTCAAACACCACACCAACTTTGACACAATCAATCTCTTTTTTTCTTAATCTCTTTTCTTTCTTGAATCAATCAACGATCTAATATACGCTCTTTTATATATTACTGAAATTGAAATACTACCACAACTGAAACCCCCGATCCGATCAAACAAATATTGATCGTCGGAAATTGGAATGAGATCGGAGAAATCTCAGCTCTCCCCCGCCGATTGGAATTTGATCTGAGAAGATCTGAATCGTGTAGAACTGCAACTATGAAAGCCAAGCGGTGGGGATTCTTCCTGGGTTTGATCGATCGAGAGAAACTGAAATGACAGAGATTCAAATCAAAGTGAGAGAGAGAGAGAGAGAGAGAGAGAGAGAGAGAGAGAGAGAGAGAGAGAGCAATGATGAATTGATCAAGACAAAAGAGTAGTGAAGTGGGAAGATGATTTAGGGGCTGTAATATGACCGTTGGGTTATTACTTAGGAAGTAAGCAAATCTTATCTCTATTAATTAGCTGTATTAATTTTCTGGGCTCATCCTACTGTATTTATTTATTTTATATGTTTTTATTTATATATATATATATTTATATTCTGCCTTCGTTTGAATAAATAATAATAATAATAATAATATAACCCACTTTAAACCCAAAGCCCACCTCCACACGCGCCAAGCGCGTCAAGGACTCGCAGCCGCAGCCGGAGGAGAAGGAGCAGAAAGCGCCGCTTCTTTTGTGGTTTGATTACGATTTTGATCATGGCTGATCGAGGAGCTGGCCAAGGATAAGAAGGAGATCGAGGCATTCATCATTCATGGTGTTTCAAGCTCATGAGATAGAACTCTGATGGTTGTCAAATGTGGCAACTCTTCAGGAGACCAGTGTTTAACTATGGTGTTTCACCTGTCTTGCTTCTTATCCCTATTTAATTTTTATGGGTTATAATTCTTGTGGAATCATATGAGGTGCTTTTTCATTGTTTGTTGTTCTGAATTGTATTGGAAATTAGTGATGAGAGCAAGTTCTAACTTTTGGCAAAACTTACTTGTTTAGATTTCAGGTTGTTTTGAGTCAACTTTGTCCTTTTCAGGTGTGTAGTACTTACTCCTGTGAAGCTATTTTCCTTCCTTTATTTCACTGAAATGGTTGTCTGCTTAGAAACATGAGAATTAGTGATGGGAGTCGTTAAACAATATTGTTACGTGCATGTGGTACTTACTCTATGTTAAAGAAACATTGTTATTGATCACCTTTTGCATTCTGATCGATATGCTAGAGCCTACGGACATCAAAAACTGGTTTTCCAAGCTATGTGTACGAGTCACCTTCACTGGATGCTTCTGATGGTTTTGGAGATTCTCTTTTAGTAAACAAAGTAAATGCAAGAAGGATGGGGTTTTGGTTGAAAGCAGTAAGAGACAAAATGAAGAGGAATTAAGGAACTTAAGTATAAAGATAAGTGTCAGTAAAGAGGCTGTGGGTGAGAAGGAACAGTGAAGAGGGCTTCCAATTTGTGACAGCTCTTGGAGAGTTACTAAGCAGGCAAGCCAGCCAGTAAGTGAGGTAACTTTCTGTACGTATCTACTACCTTGTAGCTAATTTCAATAACCTGAAGCAATACATCCACAATTTGAAGATCTAATATATAGTGAAAATTAACAAAAAGATCCGATGTCCAGGAAATTGCAATAAATCAGTAGTGAACCCCAATATGGTGTACTGCATAAAGAAGTCTTAAAAGATATTATCACAGGTCTATGCCCCAATATCCCAGAAAAATACATTCTTTTCACGAGTTCAACAAGCCAAGTCACTGAACTGTATTCCAAGTTGATCATAAACGTGTCAGACAGATATGTATTTTCCTTCAAGATGATCATTGGTTGTACACCAGTTATTTCATCAAGGAAACCTCAAACTTTATCATCAACCTCATGAAAGTTTGCACTGTTCCAATCAGTTGGCAACCAATTTTTCACGAGGATGTTTCATTAGTCCTATTGTGCCTCTTAATCTGCAGAGCCTACTGACATCCGAAACTGGTTCTCAAGCAATGTTTATGACTCCATTTTTGGATACAGCTGACAGTTTTGGAGATTTTGTTTCTAGACATATAATAGATGAGAAGGATGAGGTTTCAGTTGAAAAGAGTGTGTTTGGAGGGTTTTAGTAAAGCTCCAACAATGGTATTACTGCAAAAATTGATGAGAACTCTTTAAAAGGACCACCAAATAGAGGTTAAGGAACAGTTACATTAGCAGGAAAGGATGCTGTGTTTGAAAGAATTTCCTTGGCAGACACAACAAATTTTCATCATTCTCCGGCGGCAATGATCGCTGGGAAATGGAAGTGTCCTCAGCAACGTAGGCCAAATTTGGGACCTCCTTTGAAGCAGCTTGGACTTGAGCACTGGTTTCAGAAGTCATGAAGACATAAAGCCTAAATTTGGACAATCAGATGCAGAGAGGCCAACATAATGTGAAAACTCGAGCTTTGGAGTTTGAAGGATCTTTGACATAATAGAATAATGACCTAAACAAAGCATTTCATCATTCTCCACATCTTGATGTATATTACATCAAAAGTTATAGTAATGGCTATAACTTATATCTTTAACTTGTGTATATTTTCTTGATTTATATTTAGACTGTAACTCCATGATGCAGGTATTTGCTTTTCATATTAATTGTCTATCATGTTTTATCACTTATAAATATATGCTCATTCTAATGCAGGGACGGAGTAAATGACTGTACATGCAGACTTAATATAATAATTCAAGCATCAATTACTATCTCTCTTGTGTGCTTGCAAGTTGAAGTTACTCGGTTGTATCTGCAAATGCCTATTGGTAGGTTCGCAATCGAACTGTATCTAATCCTGATGAAATGCATGTATGCGTATATGTATATATTTATGTGTTTGGGTATTCAAATTGATGTTATGTCTGTAACATTCTTGATTTGCATTATTATTAGAGTAGTGCTGACTAGACAAATTGTTAATGGCTCCAGATTTCGTTGGCAGGAACACACGATGATGACTGCAACTGAGGTGCAAGATTTCATGAACAAGCTGCATTTCATAATCTCATTTCTAGAGGTCATTGGTTGTGTTTTACCTTTCTTGCTTTCTTTAATTGCTTGTTTTTAAATTTTAACAATGGCGTTGGGAATAATAAGAACTGGAATACCTGTATGAGCCTATGAGGTGAGTAGTTGGTTTGAGTTCTAATACTGGAATTGATATGCTCATTCGTGCTAAAGGCTAGCATTGTTTCTTTTACCTGAGAATTTCAAGATTTCCTGTTGTCTTTTTATCTTCTCTTATAAGTAATTTTATCAGATTATCTAATAGTTGCAACTTTCAACCATCTGTAAGTCAATATAAGTTTCAATGTGCTCAGCATCGTTAGGTTGAAATATGGTCATTCTTGTACTGTATCTGTTTCAAAATCTTCACAATTGAAGAGAGAATAGGCTTGATATCTATTTTTTCCTCAACCTACTTCACAATACAGAATCTCACTTAAGCCCAAGAGTTTCACAAAACTTACTCTAAAGTCCTTAAAAGAGTTCCCCTGAAGGATCTGCCTAAATTGGTACAATGGAGTTAAAAACCATAGTTTGTAATAAGACGCATATAATGTCCCATATGTTGTGGTGAAAAACCTTTTTTTTCCTTTAAATTTTCTTGATACCATCTTATCAGGTACTTCCCATTCCTACCATGGATGTTATTGAAGGTGTAGAAAGTGATTTTATTCACCCTTTGGATACAAGTTTACAAATCATGTCGTAGCATTTGTGCTACCTCTATGCTACTGTTACAAAGAGAGAATAAAGTGTATTTACAGTATATCAAAACTGATATGTACTCACACCAAATAAACATCGAATTCTTAACTCATGCTACGTTAAGGCCTTGATAAATTATTGGCTCTAACAGAGTAACAGAAAGGGGCTGCACTAGGTGGTGGACTTGAAATTGCTTTATCATGTGATATTAGGATATGTGGTTTTTTTATTTTAATAGAAAAACTAATTGTCCTTGTAAAATAACAAGCTTCCTCAATGTGTTATTATGACTACAATCTGATTGCTTCCATCCTTATGATGCAGGAGAAGATGCAGTATTGAGATTTCCAGAAACTGAACTTGCTATTATTCCTGGGTATGTGCTAAATATAAATTGACACACTATAGCTCTTGCTGTTCTCGTCATAGGTTGTTGCATCCTGCCTCTGTATGGCTGTTCTCGTCCGAAGTTTCTTTTTTTGTTTTTCAATAGAGAAAGAATGTGAAGTAACTCAAATAAGTAAATCCAAAAAGCAGAAATTTACAGCTTTGCCCCACACATCTTTTTCCTAATCTAATTGGGTCTCTAGTCATTTTCGGTGAAGAAAACCAATATGAACTAGGATTTGAATAAGCCTTCTGACATTTTAACGTAAGGAGAGCCTTACGAATCCAAGTCGTAGAGGAAGTCAAATCCAAATTGGTTTTATTCATGATGCTCCATATTTGCTTATATATATACATAATCATCTTATTGTTTCCTTATTCAACTCACTAAGCAAACCATTCACTTAACTCTTCCATTCCTATTTTGCCGAAGCAGTTACTTCATTTAGCTTATGCATGTTATTACACATATTAAAAGAACGCTTGTGTTCTGTGTTGGTGTCTCTTTGTACGTAAAAGATGTTGGGTGATAACAAGAATCAGATTCTTCCGCACAACCAAGTACCTAAAGTCTCGATCAATATGCCGCCACAGGGAGGCTCCAACTGCTTTGAGTCTTTTGATGATGACGGCCGCCTCAAAAGAACCGGAACGATTTGGACTGCGAGTGCTCACATTATTACTGCTGTAGTTGGTTCTGGGGTTCTATCCCTAACTTGGGCCATAGCTCAGCTTGGATGGGTGTCTGGCCCTATTGTCATGGTCTTGTTCTCTTTGGTGACTTACTACACCAACGCTACTCTCTGAATGCTACCGCTCCGGTGATTCTGTCACTGGAAAAAGAAACTAACATGGATGTTGTTCGATCCGACCTAGGTGGAGTCAAGGTCAAGATTTGTGGATATGTTCAGTATTTAAACATCGTTGGAGTTGCCATTGGATACACTATAGCATCATCCATTAGCATGATGGCAATCAAGAGGTCTAACTGCTTCCACAAAAGAGGTGGAAATGATCCATGCCATACCAATAGCAACCCCTACATGATCGCGTTCAGTATATCACAAATCATATTCTCTCAAATTTCAAACTTTGATCAGTTGTGGTGGCTTTCCGTTGTTGCTTCAGTCATGTCTTTTACTTACTCGACGATTGGGCTTGGCCTTGGAATTGCTAAAGTTGCAGAAACTAGAACAATCATGGGAAGTATGACTGGAATAAACATTGGAACTGTGACTGAAACCGAAAAGATATGGAGGAGCTTCCAAGCTCTTGGTAATATAGCTTTGGCCTACTCTTACTCTCTTATTTTGATTGAAATTCAAGACACAGTAAGATCTCCACCATCTGAAGCCAAAACAATGAAGAAGGCCACTATAATTAGTGTTGCAACAACAACCCTTTTCTACATGCTATGTGGCTGCATGGGCTATGCTGCTTTTGGAGACTTATCCCCTGGAAACTTGCTCACTGGTTTTGGATTCTATAACCCATTTTGGCTCTTAGACATTGCCAACGTTGCTGTAGTAGTCCACCTTGTTGGTGCATACCAAGTCTACTGCCAACCCTTATTTGCTTTTGTTGAGAAAACAGCAGCGGCAAAGTACCCAGATAACGAATTCATCTCAAGAGAAATCAATATCCGAGTTCCCGGTCTTGGCTGTTGCAACCTTAACTACTTTAGATTGGTGTGGAGGACTACCTTTGTGATTGCGACCACTGTAATCTCTATGCTCCTTCCATTCTTTAACGATATGGTTGGACTTCTCGGGGCTTTCGGATTCTGGCCATTGACTGTTTACTTCCCAGTTGAGATGTACATTGTACAGAAGAAGATACCAAAGTGGAGCGCAAAATGGCTTTTCCTCCAAACCCTAAGTGCCGTTTGCCTCATTGTATCAATAGCTGCTGCTGCTGGCTCAATAGCTGGGGTGATTTCAGACCTCAAGACATATAAACCCTTCACGACCAGCTATTGATTCATCAAGAGTTAACCGGTTCCATTATTAATTTGCATTTTCTTAATCAAGGAAATAGATTTGGTGATTAGGGTCGAGTCCTAGCTAGCCTCCTCGATCTTGTTCAACCGGTGATGTATGTTGTTGTTAGTTGTTTTTTATCTGTATTTGTTGTTTTATGTAATCTTCAACTGAAGGCCGGGAAAGCTTTGGCCGTGTATGTAACAATGTATTTCTCCAAAAAAAAAAAAACGTGTTTAGTATTACAACTAAAATTTATGCTCGTAATTCAACATGTTCAACATTACATATAAATAGAAAGCAATACTGGTTTGCAATCTTTTGTTGATCATAAACGTGTCAGACAGATATGTATTTTCCTTCAAGATGATCATTGGTTGTACACCAGTTATTTCATCATGGAAAGTTCAAACTTTCTCAACGACCTCATGAAAGTTTCCACCATTCCAATCAGCTGACAACCAATTTTTCTCGAGGATGTTGCATTAGTCCATTTGAACAAGATTTCCCTGATTTTTGCAAAGAAGAGTACTTCCTCTCAATAATTTTATAAGAATCATTGTTTTTATCTTTTTTTTACCTTAAATAGTCTGACAGAATCTCCTTTTGTAGGTTCCAGGGCCTTTGGATTCCTCCACATTTGTCAGGTTTGTATATATTACTCCTAAAGCTCTTTCTTTCCAAATTACATGGCTGCTGAGAGCATATATATGTATTAGCAGTTTATTTACACAAATTTCTATATTAGGAGCAGTCTTTTATTTTTGGTCAAGAATTAGGAGCAGTCTTTAAATTGTAAATTTGTGCCTCTTAATCTTGCAGAGCCTACTGACAACCGAAACTGGTTCTCAAGCTATGTTTATGACTCTCCGTCTTTGGATAAAGCTGACGGTTTTGGAGATTTTTTTTGTAGATTATGTCTTTAATCACATTCTTTGGCTCTTTGCTTGCTCGACACTGCACCAAAGGTTTATTTTCTATTTGCTGATTTAGTTCCTTAGCCAGGTACTGTAAAACTCAGGATGAGATAATATTGATGGTGCTGCAAGAATAAGATTATAAGTTAATTGAGCTAAATTCCTAAATACCTTGCATTTGGTGGCATTTCTGTCTTTCCTTGTCAATTGTCGATTATGTGTTTAACAAAATCCTTTGCTTGTCTTGACACTGCACAAAAGGTTTCTGTTTTTGTTGCTGATTTAAAGACTGCTCCTTAGCCAGGCACTGTTAACTTCTTGGTGGAGGAAATTAATTCATGTTCTTCAACTATATTAGGTGGCAGCTGATAGATTGATGTTCTTCAACCATATATATCCTTGATTTACTTTCAGAAATCCTGAGCAACGTACTAGTCTTCATTCTACATCTGTACTCAACCTTCCAATTACATTCTGTGATCGATATTAAGTTGTCACAAAACATTATTCAAAACTCTGCATACTGATTTACTAGAACTTGTTGAATGCCAGCAACTAACATAATTATTGGATACGAAGACGGGCACACAGGCAAACATATGTAAGAAATTAAGTTGAAATTAAATGATTAGTCAGCTTAACAAGAAGCAATTATTATTTTGCATATAGTACATAACTACACTATATATGTGACCATCTGCATATGATGACCCTGCCAAGCTTATGTACTGCTGCATCAGCAGTATGTGGACCACAAGCAATAGAAGTTCCTACTCATCTTTGAAGCAACATTGTAATATCATCAATCAGATTACCGTACTGGAGAACCTGATATGCTTCTGGCTGGATGTCTGAGCTTGATTACCACAAGGCAGAGTTTCTGAGCAACTCAGGTTTCGATATGTTAACAACTCAGGTTTGAATTGAGAGGTGTAAATTCTGTAAGCAGTAAACCTGTGGTGTCTGCATTTCTCAAAATGACAAAAGACTCATTGTTTGCCTGGATCTATATGTAGTAATTTATGATCTGCAAACAGGTTAAGAGATCCCTGATATGTGTTTAAGTGGGGACACAAATTGCTCAACTACCTCTTGCAAGGATACATACCTATTGATACACCTTGAAGTACAAGAAAATAATAGAAATGAGCTACTACATGGTATCTTAATAGTCTTATTATACACACGTTTCCCTTGCGGGAAAACATGGAGTAACTAAACCAAATGCATCATATAAATTGGCTGTAGTTTTAACTTTTAAGTATTCATCAACTTCAAGTAGTATACCTTAGCTTAGGTAAAGGATAGGTGTGTAAATACCTTCCGTTTCTGTGTGATGACCAAGTTCTTACAAAATGTTCATCATCTTTGTCATGGCTTTAGTCTGTAGGTGGATAATATAACCAGATTATTGAAAAATTATATTCCTTTCTGAGTCTTCTCCCTTTCTGAAAGTCTTTTTTTTTTCCAATCAACTGCAAACATGTCTTCTCCCTTCAAATTGGTTTCTTTTGGACTAGTTGATCTGTGTCCATTTTTATTTGATCGAATAAATTGGTAAAATCTTGAATGGATTCAAGTTGTTCCTTTTCTCCTTTGAACTAGTTAATCTGTGTCCATTCAAGTTATAATTTTGTTTCCAATTGAAGGTAGTTGTTTTTTATTGTTCAGTTTCAACAGAAGCATCAAGTTTATGCCTTTGTTAATTACGACTGATTGCTTAGGCCTTATGTGCAGTGGCGACGGTAGTAAGGGGTGTAGTTGAGAACACCCCAGCCCCAAGCAGAAGCATCAAAACCAGGTAAGGTTTGAAGCTGGGTGAGTAGAGTGCACCAACTCGGCTCCAAATCGAGTGTTGGTTTCATGTTCTCAAGAGCCAGCCGAGCATTTTCTCGGTCTATGTGTCTTTGTTGTAGCTCAGCCTGACGGAGCTTATTACTATCAACATTATGTTTGGTCTGATCAGACAATTTAGTCGAGTAATGTTGATAGTGGCTGCTCTTTCTCCAGGCCTGGAGAGCCTCTTTGACTGGATCACCCATCTCGATCTGCTTTTAGGGTTTTTCCCAATCAAATTGATATTCAAACACCACACCAACTTTGACACAATCAATCTCTTTTTTTCTTAATCTCTTTTCTTTCTTGAATCAATCAACGATCTAATATACGCTCTTTTATATATTACTGAAATTGAAATACTACCACAACTGAAACCCCCAATCCGATCAAACAAATATTGATCGTCGAAAATTGGAATGAGATCGGAGAAATCTCAGCTCTCCCCCGCCGATTGGAATTTGATCTGAGAAGATCTGAATTGTGTAGAACTGCAACTATGAAAGCCCAGCGGTGGGGATTTTTCCTGGGCCAGATCGATCGAGAGAAACTGAAATGACAGAGATTCAAATGGAAATGAAAGAGAGAGAGAGAAGAGTGGCGAAGTGGGGATATGATGATGATTATATAGATTAAATTTAGGGTCTGCAATATGACCGTTGGGTAGTAACTGCGTCGAAAGTAAGCAAAGCTTATCTCTATTAAGTATTAATTAAGTTTCTGGGCTCGAAATAAATATTTCCTGTTTTTATTTATTCATTTATATCCTATTGGCTTCGTTTAAATTTAACCCCACTTCCCTCAAAGAGGGGCAAAACCCAAAGCCACCGCCACACGCGCCAAGCGCGTCAAGGCCTCTCAGCCGCAGCCGGAACCCAAATCCCACCGTCGAGGGAGCAAAAGCTTGCAATAGAACCTTTCACACATTTTCCTGCAGAATTCCGTAGCTGGCATTCAGGCTTTAATGGGCAATATAAGTAGGCAAACAAGCATATCAGCATTTCCGGTATAAAACAAAACACAGCATTCCTCACAAGTCACAACACGGTTCCGGTAAACAAAGTAAGTCGCTGGCAGTCCTAAGAGACACATTGTCCATACATGTTAAGGAGACCGCAGGCCAAGAAAGAAGATAAGGACGTCATGATGGAGAGCCAGTGAGGTCTTGCGTATACACCAGCAAAAACGCAAGGGAAATGCTTGGATATTTGATATGTTGCTGGATCCCCTAAAAAAAATCTAAACTTATGTTGATCATCTTTTAAACTTATGTTCATGTAAACCCATTCGTCAGGTTGTAGACTAACCAAGTTTTCCATTTTATATACTTTTCCGCATAAATTTATGATTGACTCGACAAAAATTGGTTCTTAGCCAAGCTACCTACGTAAAAGTTTACTGCTGATTCGCAATAGCTGCATATCTCAGCAAGGGAAGCTGTTGAATGAATCAAGCCACTTCGAAATGATTCGAAGACAAATGTCAAGATTATCATCCGGAAGACTTTTCAGTGTCCATACTCAATATTCTTTCTGCAAGTAATAAATTATCTGGGGTTGAAACCTGCAAAGTATTTGTAGTGCAATGAAATAAGACTTCTTTCTGTTACAGATGGAACTTTGAAATACAACTCTAATTCGATGGGGTGCTGAGCATTGGTTCTGTATTTGTGTTAGCTGCAAAAAGATGCAAAGAGTAGGATATTTAACTACCTTGATATTGGTGTAAGATCCTTCAGTGATGTAGACAGGATGTGGAAGGTGCTCAACAATAGACACGTCATCAGTCACCTCAAGGACCTCTCTGTGAACATTACAATTATTAAGACATGAGAAAGATGGAATCACTTATTGGTGTCCAACATTGTTTTAATCGAAAATTACATGGCAAAACTCAGACTTTTGTCTCACTAGATATATATCTAACAGCATTATGAGTCAACTCTCAAGATTAGTTTCTTGTTTTTTTTTTTTTTGTAACATCAAAAACAAGGATCAGAGTCCAGAGTCCTTGTTTTGAAGCTGGCTACTGCTTTGATGCCTGGAAGGGTCCGAGGCCTCAAGCTCGTCAAAGTGGATGTGGATAATTAGAGTTGTGTAGTTTTTTTTTTCAGTTTAGCTTCTGTTAGGGAAGATGCTCCCCTAATCTAGAGCTCTCAAATCAAGCATTGTCAAGTACACAAACATCGAGGTCATTTGGCAGCAATTCGATGACCAAGAGCGGATATTGGTACTATACCTAAATTGCTCTATCCTATACTATTCTTCTTTATTTTGCCAACAATTAGCCTACTTAAATAGAAGAGAAGCAGATGGATCTTGACGGTAAAACTGATTATATTTTTAACATTTGTAGGATATACAGATATACACTGCCTCACGTCAAGGGGATGACCAAGTTGATTTGGATAATTTTTACGGGTAAATTCTTTCAAAATTTTGTTGTCTATGTCATGGCTGGAAGTTACTTATATTACATTACAACATTATCGAAAACTTTCATCCTCTTTCCCTTTCTGGGAAGTCATTTTTCTCAAGCAATTTTAAACATGTCTGTTTCCATGCAAACACCTATAATTTGGTCTCTGCACCTAAACATGTCACTTCAACACTCAGGATGTGTAGAGAGAACAACATTTATGTAATAGCTTCAGGTTGTGATGGCTTCACTTAAAAGAAAAATGTATTGCTCTAAGACACAAAGCATGACTAACACAAAACATGGTGATCTATTTATATAATCTCAAAACAGAATAACGTGAATATATTAGATCTAAAAGTAAAGAGAGTCTGACCTTCTCAACATCTCCTGTTGATACCAGAGGTCTTGCAGAACCATGGATGCGAACAAGCTCAGAGGTCAAATCAAAAGCCTGTACATGGAAGTTGAATATGATGTTAAGTTATGCAATCATACTTACAGTAATACAGTTTGGAAAATAAAATCACCAATTGAAGACACTATTTCTATTCCATACAATAAATTAAGAACTTCAGTCGACTTGTGCCACTACTAGGTGAGCAAAGGCATGTGAAGAATGCTTAGTCATAATGACAAGAAAGAAAACGGTGATTTTCACACAAAATTTAAGTAATTTTCACACTTGCACTCCCCACTCCCCTTTGATGTTTTAGAAAAGGAGTAAGCGTGTGTCATACAATGTGCTCATATATACGGTACTAAACTATTTTCGTTGTTTTTTCAACTGTTAAATGAGGCAGCACAGACACCATCATATGGATGAGTAATTTTTACAATAAAAAAATAGTATAATCCAAGAAACAAAACCTGACAGCCATCTCATATTCAAATATTGTGAAATTTTGCAACAAGACTTTGAGATACAGCAGATCAAGGACTTCAGGCTAATACTAGGCTAAAACTGAAAGACCTTTCCTTGGAAGATTAACAAATAGAATTCTTCCGGATCAAGGTGACTATTGTTTCGTAAATTATGTTCCTTCTGGATCTTATCCCTGGCATCTGAGAACACGACCAAAACCAAATCAGAATAAATGTAGTCCAACAGCACTACACCCACCAGACAAACATCTCCAAAGAGACAAACTCACACTACAACAATAGCCATAAAAAATAAAAAATAAAAAAGACGGTAACAGAACCTTCAAACACATCCCTGTAGGAAGGATCACAAACTACAATGATTTCCTTCACTTCAGGCATCCGCGAGAAAGTATAGAAGCTGCACAGTAAACAAAAACAAAAAGGTTCCCTGTGATTTAGGTCCTAAAACTAAACACGAAAAACTACCTAAATCGACGCGATGTAAAATCAAACAAAAAGCATTTGTTGAATAAGTTAACCTGTACAATGCAATCGGCTGGCTCAACAGCGGTAGATATTGTTTCAGCATACTGGCCTAGTTGCAAAAACACAGCAAAAAGACCATCACACAACAAATTAATCATCAATCGAAACACGAAAAATGGTGACAAATATGGAGGAACTTACACCCATCCTTTTACCCTTGCCACCAGCCAAAAAATCACCGAAACGCTCTTCTCTCACTATCACCGTCTCCGGTTTCTGCATCACATAGCCAAACACAAAACAAACTCAGATGACCAATTTGTAATACAATCGAAACAAGAACAAGCGCCCTGATACATACATTTTGCTGTGCGGAGAAGCAAATGACGAGGGAGGTTGCGATTCCGGCGTCATGGTGCTTTTTCTCCCTGGAATTGAATCGATGACCTGAAAGACGATGAAGTATGACTGTATGAGATAACAGTAAGGGAGTAGAAGAAGAGAATTGAGAAATGGAGGAGGAGGTTTGGGGGGGGGGGGGGGGTTCCTGTGAAGCTTAGGTTGGAGGAGGGTGAGATTCTGTGGAGGTGAGTTTCGTTTGAGAAGAAGAGAGAAGAAGAGGAGGAGGAGAGGGTGAAGTGAAGTCTGTGAACCAAGAGCGCCATGGCAGTGAAGAATGCCGGCCACTATCTCTGTAATGGTCAACTTCAGACAGATAATAACATGGAATAATTACCTAATGTTGACTGTTGGAAAATTTACTCCAACTGTCAATATGAGTTACTTCTCAATCCTAACATGTCACAACAGTCATGTCATCAATTTCGAAGTGGCAATGGTTCACGTACTACGGGTATGTTTGGTGCAGCTAGGCTTCCCAAAATAACCAAATTTAAAAAACTTATCATCAATCAATTCACTTTTGCACCATCCAAACTTCATATTCAAAAGGCTATAGTGAATACTTTTTATTGAATTTCAAAACCAGAAAGAAGCACTGAAGGACGAAACTCCAGACTCGATTCCTCTTGCTGAGCAGCCAATCTGCACGAGAAACCAACATCAAAAACAGAACTTGCTAAACCGAAGATTTTAATAGGAATTGGGAAACCAAAGGAAAGAACTATGTCGGGTATGCTTACATTACATACATGACTATTGAACATTGAAACACTAGCAAAGTGGAAGAGTACTTGATAAAAATGAACAAATAAAAAGAAACAAATTGGAGCTAATCTGCAGTGGTTTAAATCATAAGAATCAATACCACAATGAAGTCGCATGCAGTGATAAGTGTATTCATGCAGCTGTCTACCAGACTTTTGGCAGGACATACATTCCCTAGGTTTTCAATTCAGTAAAAAATACTAGTCTCCGACCTATTAATTCAACTAATATTGTTCTAATCCCTAAAACTGACTCTTGACAGGGTGAATCATTTTAAACCAATCAGCCTATGTAATGTAAGGAATTGTGAGCTACAAAACAATTTATAACATCTTAGGGAACAGGCCTTACTTTCTCAAATGCATTATGCAGGGTGCTTCTGCATTCGGTAGGCAACTATGACAATATTGATTGCTCATGAACTTCACCTCTTATTTACTCCAAAGAAAAGAAAGCCTAATCTTATGGCTACAGAAATCCATCTTGTATGAGCTTATGATTTCATAAATTGGAATGATAAAAAAGCTTGCCTGTCTACATTTAGTTTTCATCAACAATGGATTGACATGCTGATGAACTGCATTACTTCAATCACTTTCTCATTTTTAGTAAATGGCACAGCTACTGACCGTTTCAAATTCTTAAGGGACATCAGATAGGGAGATCTTCTCTCCCCTAAATTCTTATTTTGCTTAGAACCTCTCATCAGAAGCTCAAACCTGAAGTCTTGTACTGCTAAAACCATATTGTTACTCTACCAGCTCCAAAAGGACCAAAAATTTGTAATTTATTTTTTTGCACATGATTGCCTCCTCTTCAGCAGGGCTTCACCAACCGCAGCTAGGAATTTTGAACAAATTCTCTCTTTTTTCTTCTGCTTCGGACGGAAAATTAGCTATAACAAATTAACAAGTCCACACTCTTCTTCTTTAACCATGTCAGTAATCATTTAAAGATTGTATTTCAATTTTTTTGTAAATCCAATCTCGTTCTACTAATGGCAAGTAATTAGGTTACTTTGCCAACAGGTGGTAGACTTTCTCTTCTTAAAGCCAACTGATCAGGTATAACCAAATCAGATTTTCTCTTGCTTCAAGTGTCTGAATGAACTTGCTTTTAAAATTTATATTAATTAATAAAAAAACTTTTTTGGGGCTCTGATTGTTCTAATCCCATTTCCTGGTCAGCTAGTTGCACTCTAAACATAAAGGAAGACTCAGAGTTAGAGCTGCTGTTAATTTCAATAAGGCTGCTCTTGCAAAGTTTGGTTCAGAACTTATGAAACAACCTGATAACCTTCTGGTTTAATTCATCAGTTCAAAATATAGGATAAGAATTTAAATTTTTTATGTGTTGAACCTCTTAGTTCTCAAATGCTTGTTAATGGATCTTACAAAATACAATTTTCTACAGGACGGGATGCGTTGGATTGTCAGAAAAAGGTTCTGAAATTAACTTCTGGCTTTTCAATTGGAGCCATCCCAAACTGTAGACATTGAAAATAGTTCGTGGCATTTAGATTTTATGAAAGGTTTACAACACCTTGATACAATTTCACAGATCTATGCCTTACCTTTGCCCCACTACCATTGTAATGGACTAACGATCAGCTTATTTGGGAATCCTACTGGTTATGGAATGTTTACCGTTGAGTCTGCCTGCGATTTGATTACTATAAAACTGCGGCACCCGATCCGTGTTATACGTGAAAATGCAGACATTAAAAAATCAATCTTAAATCAAGCTTTGTGCTTGGCAACTAATTTGAGGAAATCTTATACACGTGACTATTTTTTGAAACTACTGTACATCTTCACGAATCAGCTACGCAGTTAGAAGTTGGTCTTTTGCTTAATTCTAAACTCTAAACTATGTAAGTAATAGATTTCAGGTATGCTAACGATACAATTACTATTGTACTGATTCAAACAAAAAATGTACCTCTTAATTCAAAACATGAGGATATTAAAATAAAAATAAAACGCAAAGAACAAATCAAGGAATGAATTGAAACCGGGAAAGGGAGAGGAGGTTGGGGGATCTGAGTTACCTCAGTGGGAAGAGGAGGGAGGAGGAGAGATGACGCGGTTGTAGAACTGCTCGCCGACCAAGTAGACGCCGAAGGCGACGAGAGCGATGCCGAGGCCGGGAGTGGCGTGGCGGAGCTGATTCGAGAGCATCGGGTGCTTCCTCCACTCGTCCCTCCTCCTGAAAAACTCTCCGGTCGTTCCCAGCGGCTTGCTGCTTCCCATTTCTTTCTTCCTTCCTTCCTTCCTTCCTTTGTTTTTTTCTCTTGATTTTGCACAAATACCCCCACACTGTTTTTCATACAGTAGGCCTTTTTTCTATATAATTGAATGTACTAGAGTATTAGGCCGCGCTTTGCCGCGGCTTGTGCGTCTGTTTTCGGATAGTGAAATTTCATACAAACACTTTTTCAAAGTTTACGAACAGAGAATAGTCACAGAGATTTGGATTGTCTATTATTTATTTACAAACACAGTTATATTATATAGTTTTGGCAATGTAAGCCACCTAAGAAATTAAATGATACGAAAAAAAGTAAATAACTACCTAAGGTTGCTCCATTCACCAGAGTACCAATATAGGTTGATAGCAGCTAGTGCGGAGAATATGCTGCAAATCTAATTAAAACAAAATTTAAAAAATTCTTGAACTGCGTATTTTAGTTTCAAGTTAAATGATATGAATATGATTTAAAAGTATAGTACGCTTACAATTACATTTTTCTAATGAATATCATTTCAATGACTGTCAAATTCAGTCGTCTCTTTTGAAGAAAACATAATGAAATGTTCCTTTGCATATGTATGTTTGCCTTCTGTATAAAATTAATTAAAGATAATGAAACAAACATAAGGGATAATTATGACAGTGAACATCATCATACACTATACCAGGGGATGAACAAAACTTACTGATCAATAACTTGACAATGAAGGAAATTGCAAACCAAAGCTGTTATTGGTCCTTACAGTATCGCATTAGGACAAAAATCATGACAGTGACATCATATACTAAGAAGTGTAATGAGGTAAACTTACTTGTCCCTTTTAATTGGCTAAACGCACAGTTGATTGGGAAGCTCTTGTTAACCAAAAGCAAGTACGAAATAACTGACCCACCTGCATTAGAAAGTAATCAGGAAACTTGTGAAACAACATACTTAAAGAAAAATATAGGTCACAACAAAGAAAAAATATCAACAGAAAAAATTCATGAAAAAACACAAAATGGAACAAAGATAAATTGACGACATTAAGCATACCCGAATATGATGCAAAACCAATAAAATTTGACCAGTAAGAGCTGAGTGGGATTTTTAGTTGTACATAACATTATTATTATTACTTTTCATTTTTGAATACTTCACTTTACTGGACATAAACTGAATTTCACAATCATAATAACACGTCTTTGAATACTATATTTTTTGTGTATTTATTTGGTATATCTTCACTATTACGTATTAAAAATTTTAAGCAATGTTTCGATGTAACGCGAGATACAACAACATAAAGTTGTCCATGAGTGAAAACTTGATCAGAAAGATATACGACAATTTGATTAAGTGATTGCCCTTAACTTTTATTTATTGTCATCGCATAACATGGTCTCACTGGAAATTGCCAGTGTTTAAATTTAAATGGCCATTTGTGTTCATTTTTATATGACATAATTCTTGGAATAAAAACTTTGTCACCGATATTACTTCCTGTCAGAATTTCAACTTCAATTAATCTGTCGAATAATTTAGTTATTATTAGTCTAGTACCATTGCATAATCCGCAAATTTGATTTAAATTTCTCAACAACATAATTGACATAACGACTTTCAGAATTAATTGATGAGTTGGTAATCCACTAAACTCTAACTGATTTAAAAATTCAATTGGATATAAAAGATCAATATTTTCATTACTACCGGTGTCATGAGAAATTGAATCACAACTTAAATAAAACTTTTTTATCACCTGGTAGTAAATTAACTACATAATTATTTATTTCATTTACAGTTGTATTCCGCGGGGTCACAATAGTGCGTTCTCTTAAATAATCTAAATTTTTATAATTTATATTGAAATTAGGATATGTCACTAAAAATAATGCCTCAATTGTATTTAAATCGTATTGAACTAACAACTCTTCAGGAATTTCTATCCATGATGTATCATTATCACCTGTGTCAAAATTTGATGCAATTTTACTGTCGCCTATTTGTAGTATCCAATCTGCAAATGTACTAATTTCTTGTTTTTCTTTTTCAGTCAAATCTTTTTTCATCAATCTCATATTTTTAGTTAAATTAAATACTTTAAATAATTTCCATAAAGATGAATGGTTTATTGATGCTTGGATAATATGTTCTTTACCCTTTCTTGAAACAATCGGCAATATATAACTTTCTAAAAAAATCATAGTGGTTTCCAAACTATCAAGACTATTGCATAATCAGGTGAATACATTAACATACAGCCCGAATGCCACTTAAATGTCTGTATCAATGCAATATCATGATTGAATCAATATTAAATGCAAGAAATAAAATGAATATGGAATAGACACTCGAACATACCAATTAAACTATCGGCTGATGTATTGTTGCAAACTGTAGTCCCTTCAGTCAGCTCTAAATTTCCAGATTTTTTTGGCAAAAACATATTGCCCAAAAGATCTATGTTGGCATGCAAAATCTACAAAGAGAAAAATAAGAAAAACCAAATAACCACCCAACACTAATACAGCAGGACATTCTATACATTATTACATCAAAACTATCACAAAATAAATAAATAAACATTTGTAAAGTACATAAGTTAAAAAAATTATTATTCACTGTAACAGCAAAATAGTTAAAAGAGAGTTCAATACATATTTGAATTCAACAACATTAACTTAATTAAAACCATTTTTTAGTGAGAACAACTAATATATTATTTAAAGCATTATGCCTCGTTAATCATATTAACCCAAAATTTAAGAGATACATGTCATATTAACTCTGTTATCAGAAAGATATGCAGAAGCGGGTTCTGTCTCAATTGGCACTTGATTTTCACCTTCATGAAAAACATGTTCAAAAAACTGCATTCTTGTAGATAATTTGCGCTGGCGGGGTTGCCATGGCATAGCTGCAATAGCATTTTAAAATAATAAGTATAATAAAGTCCTTCATATAGTTTTACACTAACAAACAACATACATTCTTAATATACAACTAAGCCTATTTAGATGGCCTCGTACTTTAAAGTGAAGATTGATACATTTCTCCACAGCTACTACGATTATCTATTTCTATGATAAAAGTGATTGAAAACACACAATGACTTGCCTGATTTACTTTTAGTTAAAGAAACCTTGAAAGTTGCACTATCACCCACTTTCCTCCCAGCAGCAGTAGCAACACAAAAATTAGACACCAACACTGTAACAGCTTGAATAAATCAATTGATTACAGAAAATGAACAAAAAGATGATAGCTACGAAAATCAAAATATAAACCTGAAGGAGATAACAACAGTGAAAGTAGAAAGAGCAACACAGGGACAAACAGCAGGAAAAACCATAAATAAGATCTTCGCATAAAACCTGTAAAGATGTATAGAGAGCCTTCGTTAAACATGAGGACAATGTATACAATTTCTGCTTTATTCGACTAAATAAGATGAAGAAATAAAAAAAACTGAAGCGAAAAATATACCGTCCTCTATTAAGAAGCTCAATTGCGAGAAAATGAAATGAAAATGAAAACATGGAACTACTCATATGATCAAATACCATAACTCAGATTGTTCTGACTGACATCGAAAATGAACAAATTGACTAAATTATGTACTGACGAAAGAAAATTTACAAATCTTGAGTTCGGATATAAATGACCAAGAACTTCGATGACTTGCATAAACAGAACCATGACGGAACTCAACAACAACCTGAGTACTCTTTCCATTAAAACATAATACAGCCTCAACTTTTTTTCAGAACCAAAAGTGAAATCCATCCTCAGAAACACGAATTAAGTATTGAATTAGAATTCAGAACACACATCTAATTCAATCAATCTTTATAAGAATGCCTATGGAAAAACAAAATTGGCACAATAGCCTCTAATGGAAACGCAAAGTATGGTCCAGCAAAAATCATAATAGTAAACTCATTTCACTTAACAAACCCAACTCATTATATATATATATATATCCTCTCACAAAATCCATTCACAGTATCCTTTCAAATAAAGATCTTAGGGCTAAATTGATCTATAAAAATTAATTCTAAAACAAACATAAGCAGATTTCTAAAGGAAAAAAAAAACCAAGCTAATTGAAATTGTCCACACAAAATAGAATAACAACATGAAAGCTCTTTCTTCCTTGGCCTTTTAGCCTCTAATGGAAGTTGTTCCCATTCAAAACAAAAAGCCCTTTCTTCCCATCACTCCGTCTGTATTTAACCCATGACACAATTTGAAGATATTTTTTCAAGAACCCACAAAAGTCGTAAATTGAAGGGTACTTTAACCAAGTATGTATCCCAATTATGAATAAGGAAAATGAAGCAGTGCAATCAAATATCTAACCCTGGGATAGAAGATTTTGAGGAACCTTGATCTATACAAAAATAAAACCATGCCGTCCTTACAAATAAGAAGCATTGACTGTTTGGGTTATGTATCATGCCGTCCTTCCTTACTAACTCACAGGATTGAATTCAATGGGATATAGAATCTGAAAATTCCCCAGACCTAAATACATGAATGAAGAAGATAGATGAGAGAGACTAACCGAAAGTCAGAAACAAACTCTTCCGCCACCTCTCTGTAAACGGACGAGCAGCCAAACCACCAAAGCTCTCTCTCTCTCTCTCTGTTTTTTTTTTCTGGTTATGCCTCTCTAAATCCGCACTCTGCCTCGAAGAAACAAAAAAACATAAGGGGATAAGGGAGACGGAAGCACACACGTCAAGCATAGGACACGCGTCTATATCAGGTTAATCAGCGGAGGCCCTAACACCCAGCCCAGATATGGCAGCCCCAGGCCCAAACAGTATTGTAGTGTGACTGTAGAGGTACTGTAGCTATACTGTTGAAAATGCAACCGGCGTATAATATATAGTAAATTAGCATTTTTTTGCACTGAAGTCCCCCCTAGTGGTTAAATTTGTTTAATCTTCCCCTTCTTTTTATTTTTGTTGCACATTATCTCTTTTATTTTGGAAATCTTCAAAACAAATATGATATAACACCCTCATTTCCCCACAACTTAATACATAAGTAAATGCATTGTTAAATTGATTTTTCTTATAAATAATCCGATTAAATCAATTCATTTTACAACGGTGACATCTAAAAAAAACTAAGACACGCATTGTCATATGATCAATTTTCTCACAAATTCACCAATGTTTAGTTTCATTTCAAACCTAGAAGGTTGCATCCATTAGAAAATGACTTGCCGGCACACTAGATTGGGCAAGGTACATTGAGGGTATAGATTGAAACAAAGTCACACTCAGTGTACCCTAACCAGTTAGATAAAAACTCATTCACAATAGGAGCCATACCGCATAATGTTGTTGACCCATCACAGACAAACCATCATCACATTAAGGTACCACCTTCGTCAAAACACCAACGTCTGGTTACACAACCACCATCATACTATCCCACCGTTGTTGTCAGAATAGCATTGTCGCGTAGTTGCTCAACCTCCATCTCACTACCGTAAAAGAGAGCGACAACATTAACATCGCACTACAACATGTAAACTTAATATGGACATATCATTACAGTTCATGAGGAAATCAACAACTTACCATTTACTAGTAAAACAAGTAATGGAAAATCATGTAAATAGAATTCCGGGTTGACTTATGCAAATTGTATCAAATATACAGTTATGGGGATATGCAATAAATTGGTGATCGATCTAATTGAACTCTGATTGAGGTGATCAATCAAAACATAAGTGATATAGAAATCAAGCATATAATATTCTACACTAATTTAGTCTCATTTATGGGAGTGGCTGAGTACTAGTTGAACTATATATAAGTTCGGTATCTACACACTCTCTTCATTATTTTTACTAAGAATTAAGTCTCATAGAGTTTAGAGAGAGAGAGAGATGTGTAGAAGACTTGAGTTGGGATCAATGGCCTCTTCTATAGGTTTGTTGACTTCCCTCAAGATCTCTATTACTAATATTTATGTTGTTGTATGTTGTGTGTGTTTCTTGTGTGCTTAGATCCTATGGATCAAAAGATTTTAGGATTACAGATATGATTAGCTAACCAGCCGATGTGCAGCCCAAAAAGCAGGAAACAAAACTAGAATGCCTTGATCACATTCTGATTTGAGCTCTGGAATCACTTTTTATTCAAATTCATATGTCGGCATACACATCATATATAATACCAAAATGCCAAATTTTCTCTACAAAAAGAAATGACAAAAACAATTATTGGGAAACTTCGTCGCTATAATAACGTCCGCGTAAAATCGCCATAAAATATCCTCCCTATATTCTGTTCCAAAGTCTCAAACTTCCTCCGATCAAAATCAAAATCCAAAACCCTAGAAAATTCCCCAAATCCGATCGAGCATGGGCAACACGGAGAAGCTGATGAACCAGATCATGGAGTTGAAATTCACCTCCAAGTCACTGCAGCGCCAATCCCGGAAGTGCGAGAAGGAAGAGAAGGCCGAGAAGCTCAAGATCAAGAAAGCCATGGAGAAAGGCAACGTCGACGGCGCCCGGATCTACGCCGAGAACGCCATCCGCAAACGCACCGAGCAAATGAACTACCTCCGCCTCGCCTCCCGCCTCGACGCCGTCGTCGCCCGCCTCGACACCCAGGCCAAGATGACCACCATCAACAAGTCCATGGGCAATATCGTCAAATCCCTCGAGTCCTCTCTCAACACCGGAAACCTCCAGAAGATGTCGGAGACGATGGACTCGTTCGAGAAGCAGTTCGTCAATATGGAGGTCCAGGCCGAGTTCATGGAGAGCTCCATGGCCGGCTCCACGTCGCTTTCCACGCCGGAAGGCGAGGTCAACAGTCTGATGCAACAGGTGGCCGATGATTATGGCCTCGAGGTCTCCGTGGGCCTGCCGCAGCCGGCGGCCCACGCCGTGCCGACCAAGGAAGCCGAAAAGGTCGATGAGGATGATCTTTCCAGGAGGCTTGCGGAGCTCAAGGCTAGAGGTTAATGTGGAGATGATTTCGGTGCGTACTTGATGTATAATGCTGCTGCTTATTCTGGTTTGTAGAATTATGAGCTCCGCTATGAGAACTGTTTGGAAGGTTTCAACTTGATACATATTTGTGTATAATTTGACGAATTAAGTCGCTGCTGGCTTTGTTGCATATGTGTGTTTAATCATCTCATTAGCAATATGGTTGAATCTATGTGTTTATGTCGCTGCTGGCTTTGTTGCATATATGTGTTTAATCATTTCATTAGCAATGTGGTTGAATCTATGTGATTTTGTTGAATTGGATATGGTATGTGGTATGTTTGAATTTGATTGGTGGATGGTTGTTTCTTTTGGTTTTGTCGAGATCTGTTGTGTTATTGAATCAGGTTTCTGGCACCTCTTTGCGTATAGTATGGTCCTGATTGACTGAATTCTGATAGTTGACTTCAATTCAAGGTTGAGTTTATTACTTGGTTTGTTAGTTGTTACTGCTATATTCTCTATTTAGTTGCGTCATGGGAGCGAGTTTTGGTGTGGAGATCACAGCTGGTTCAATCAATCATCTCTATTCTCCTTTTCTTTTGATTTTGTTATGAGTTCCATTTGTTTGCTGTGTGGAGTGTATCAGAATTGGGGTTTCCAGATTAGCTGTGTTAAGAACAGAGAAAGGGTTTCGGTTTGGAATGGATGATTCTACATTAGCTCTTCTTGGATTCTTAACTGCTTAGTTTTGTCAGACACATTATGCGCTGATCATGTTCTGAATGCTTGGAATTGGCTTTGTTGTCTGAATCTCTGACGGAATCTCTGAGATAATTGCAAGGGGTGTCAGCTCCCATTGTAAGTTTGGTTTTTCTTGGGTTGCTTTGTAAATCGTGAGTCAATGTTGATTGTTGGGATGATACAAGTTTGTTTTCAAACTAGGACGACTGCTAGAACTATACCATTCTTCCTATAAGGTCGGTTCTACTATTATTGATTATGCCAAAGAAAAAAAAGGATTGCCAATGCAATTAGGATTGAAAATAACATCCGTAGCTTGTGGGAATTGGGAAGGGTTGAAGCGAAAGAAAAAAATGGAGGAAGATCATAACCCTTGCAAGGGATAAAATTAAGGCCCGAGTCCCTACCATTGTGTTTCAGGTCATATAAGTTTAGTATCAGTTTGGCAGTCTAGTCATTCATCCTCTCCTTTCCCCATTTCTCTTAGCTCTGGCCAATATATAATGGAGCCATTTTTATTGGGTATGCTTAGCTTGAACAAATATAGTAAAATCTCGTTAAATTAATACCCGATTAATTAATAACTTCGTTAAAATAATATTTTTTGCCGATCCCGACTCGGGAGTAACGTGTTAAATTAATATTTTACTAAATTTATAAGATAATAGAAATTTAAGAGTTTACATAGAGCTCATTCAATATATAAATTGATAATTTCTTATAACACATAAATAATTTTACATTTAAGAAGACTTTTTAAATAAAAGACTCAATTCTTGCTTGTTTCCTCTTGAAAATGATGTCATCTTAAATCTCATCATGCACTTTTCTTAACATGGTAAGAACTTCTGGTGTGGTTTTTCTCATAGTGCAACAAGAAATTATTCAATGTCTTCACTACCATATATGAGATCTTCTTTTCCTGAAAGGGCTCCATAATAGAACTATCATCTTCAATTTCATTATCACAAAGATGTTCCATGATGCTCTCAATTATCTCCTCGCCAGTCATCAACTCTGAAGTTGTTATATTTTCGTTAGGGTAGTTCAAAATGTATTCAACTTCCATTCTGTTACTATAGTTCAACCCTTTGATAAGACCTTCCAAATACTGAACACCTTCACCCTGTAATTGTTTATCCAAATTCTAAAAAACCATGTTATCCGTTGACCCAATTTTACCATGACGAAAGCAAATATGAGCCTCTATTTATAGAGGATTACATGAACCATCTACATTATGTAAGAACTAGGAAACCTATCTCTACTTGTGTAAAAATAAACCTATTACTTTAAGGAATTTAATGTACGTTCCTATAAATTAATAAATTATTATTTTATTGATTTATTAATATATTAATAACGCGATAAATTAATATTTTTTACTAATCCTGAGACTATTAATTTATGAACAAACTACTCAAAAAAGTATCAGACAACAATTTAGTTGCAAATAACTCAATACTTAATTTGATAAAGCAAATAATGACCAAAATCTACAAATAAGGACAAAATGATGACAAGTTGTCACATGTCATAAAATATTTTACTTTTTTCCCCTCTTTAACCCGTAGTGTTTGTTACTATTAATGAAGAGGTTATCTGGTACTGTCGATTATAAAAATTAACTGTTATTGTCGACTATAAAAACGAACTGCTACTGTGAACTATAAATCTAGCTGCTACCGTCGACTAAGAAACTAACTGCTGATAGGAGCACTTTTTACGACGTTCTTAACATGTTTTTACCTCAATTTGTACTTTGTTTAGCCCTTATTGTTGTACTATTGAGTCATTGAGTCGAAATAAGAGTCTTGGGCGGTATTAGATGTATTTTTGTGCTTACATGAGTTAAAAACGCATAATTCGTCTAGAGTCCTAGTTTGACTAGGAATCCTTGTTAGGTTTTGAAACTAATTATCTCTTACTTATGATTTTATTTTCTTATTTTCAGATTGGATTGAAGAGATAATTAAAGAAAAAAAGATGGAGCCAAGTCATGCAACAATTAAATAGAAGATGATCATTAAAGGCATAAAACATGACATGTTTTAGGGATTAAAGCATGGCATGTTTTAGGGAATAAAACTTTCCATGATTTAAGGGATTAAAGCATGGCATTATTATAGAAAGAAAGAAGCAATTTCAAACCCTCCATCTTTCCTCTATATATACATGGCTTCACCTCTCAAATATCATCACTTCTCATTAGCATTCAAGAGCCAAAACTCTACCAAAACACCACCATAAATTTCCCTCACAAATTAGCCAAGCCGTCCACCCCAAAACTATCATCATCTCCACCGAGTTTCACTATTGAAGACACACCTCCAAGGTTCCTACAACGTGTGATTCTCGCAACTCATCTCCATGGCTTCGTCTATTTGTATTAATCTACAATTATTTGTCTATGAAGATTGTAAGTTGTTATTTATGTGGAAATATTGGTTTTGTATTTGTTTTAGAATTTTCAGATTGTTTTATTGGATTTTTGGATCTTTGCCGAATTGATGGTTTTCTATAATTAATGAGTTTGTATTTCTATTGTTGTGTTATAATCATCTTTCTCATAATTTTAGATAATTTTCAGATATGTGCATATGAATTTAGTGCTTAGATGCATTCCCTAAGATTGTGTTTGAGTGCTAGATTCATCAACCATATTGACACAAATCGAATCATGCCCTAAGTAGGTTCGATTTGTGTTGATTAAAAGTGGTAAAAATTCTGGAAATTTGCATGTGAAACCATGGTGGGTGACGCCATACATGAAACATGTCTCCACCAAAGATTTGGTGCTTAAATGTAATCTTGTTTGATTTCTACTCTAAGTGTTATTGAATTCGATTGCATGCAAATTTAGATTAGGCCCTAAGTCAATCTAAATGTTAATTGAAATCTTGCACGATTAGATGATCTCATAAGGCTCTAATTGTATTGGTGTCTAAAAAGTATGTAATTGGTTGAATTAGAATGCATGATAGGTTCGAACTTGTAATTATGTGTTGTAATAGTAAATTTGGTTTAAGTTTGTTAAAGAGAAGTCGATCATGTAAATAATAATTTAGGTTTTATTTTAGTAGTTAATAATCAATCTCAAACCCCCCATTATTTGTTAACACTAAAAGTTTAGAGTTCCTTTCAATTCCCCGGAAAGAATGATCTCTGCTTATTCTATACTAACGATGATGTTTTACAGGGTTTATTAACAAAACGCTCTATCATTTTGACGCCGTTGCCGGGCAATTGAGAAAATCTCAATTTTTTGAAGTGTTAATTATGTACTATATTCCGATTTTGTACTCTCATTGCATTGCCGGTTCATCCACACTCTTTCGGTTCTATCGGTTGATCCCATCTCTTCCGGTTTCTCCGATTCATCACATCTCTTCTGTTTTCCCCGGTTTATCCCCTCTCTTCCGGTTCCGATAAGCGGACTAACCCCGCTAGTCAAAATCATATCTCACTGCACCTTGAGTCTCACTCGCGAACGCATAACAACATCATTGTAGCCCACCGAAGCCAATCAATCAGACTAACTGAGATAACTGAAACCACAACCCGAACGATCACACAAGACTCAGAGTTTACCCCACATACATTTACCTGACAATAAATCTCATGATCCTAACACTAATTCCGACATGAGTAATAATTAATGTCATACTAATTATCTAACTATATAATAAATAATAACTCATATTCTAATATAGAATATTTGTGGTTGTGCTCAAAACTTAATTAGGCTGCCTACGTACCCTATAAAAGTGATCAAGCCATTCATAGTTCAATATCCACCAAGACAAACACTCCGACCAACTGAAACCACGAAACCTACAACCGCCAACGATCAATAATAAAGGTCGGTACCACAAACACATCATCACAACCGACACACATAACCAATATCATATCCATCATTCATCAAGCACACAACACCATTTACATTATAAATCATAACAATCACATCTTTAACACGTGGTTATCAGTCAATACAAACACATCACGGCCAACATTAAATGAACTCAAAGTCTATGGTAATAACACATTATTCCTTATAACGATAATCTAAATCCACAACCTCATATGACAACCAAATTCAATAGTTAAGACATCAATAGGTTCGTATCGATGTACACTACTCGATGGAGCGACTCACTGCTCCAAAAATGGCAGCACGTGCCACCGACGTACCGCCACAGTGGCTGCGCGTGGGCCGCACGCACCACCGTTCCTCTCTCCAAATCAACTTGACCCCAACATGAAAGTTATAGATTATACAAAACCAAACATCTTTCATACCTGCACCGGAGACCAAATCGGCCGGGAAGTGGCCAAAAACGCAGAAGAAGATCGGAATAGTGCACCGATTTCAAGATCGTGATCTAGCTCGACTTGTCGCCCAACTCTGATCACATCATGCCCAACATAAAGGATCACGTTGATTAGCAGCAATCCCGAGCTCTGGAGTCGCCAGAAAATGTCGGTAGCGGCGTTGATCTTCGGCTGCAAACTTGTGGCGGTGATTGCGCCGTGTACGGCGGTCGGCGCGGTGTGAGACTGGTATAGATCGATTGGAAATGACGAGACGGTTCAAATGGAACCAGTGGTGCGTCGATCGTCGGCCAGACGGCGGAGATCGCCGCCGGGGACGAAAACAGGGTCGGGATGAACAATACATGCTCGAATTGGAATTTTCAAATTTTTTCTGATTTTTCTCTCTTTAAACCCCCTATTTATACTATTTTCCAAAAATACCCAAAACACTTCTTGATTTGTAACTTTTTCATATGAACTCCGATTAGGCGTGCCACATGTGCACCAATTCATATCGACGAGCCCTACAATTCTCGTGAAGGAAGTTTTCTCGAAAAACCTACGCATCGAAAAGTCAACTTGTAGAGTCGTTACACTTAGTACGACTCTCGATCCGAGTAAGAAGATAACAAGTAAAATCATAGGGAATTGTAAAAGATTCGGGGCGTATCAACTTAAGTAATTTTGCATAACTTTGGATGTATACTATGTGCCATTATCTGATCTCAGAGTGCAAATGGTAGAAGCAAAGTGATTTTTGACAAGCTTATGAAAATCTTGAAAGCATTTATGCACTTCGTTCTTATTATGTTTCATGAGATAAACTAAGGTTGTTCTAGTGTGATCATCTATGAATGTCACAAAAAAATCGATAACCATCAAAAGAAACCACTCTAGTAGGTCCCCAAACATCTGAGTGAATTAATTCAAAAGGCTAAGAAGCTCTAGACATAGAACTTGAAAAAAGCAATCTTGTATATTTAGACTTGTGACATGTCTCACATTCATAAAAATGCTTACAAAAACTTGAAAATAGAAATGACATAACATGACTTGAAGGATGCAAGACGCAAATGCCACAAATGTTGAGAAGAAGATGCCTCTGCAACAAGACTCTGAGGGAGACGCAAAGAAGATGAAATGTAGTAAAGGCTACTAAGATAAAAACTTTCACCAATCCTCTTCCCTGAAACTCGATCTTGAAAAACAATGTTAAATGTTGAGAAAATTACAAGGCAATCTAAAGAATGAGTGATTCTTCCTATATAAAAAAGTTTAAATGGAAATGAAGGAACAAACATGATATTTGAATGAATATGACTTGAGAACAACTTAAGTTTCTCTTTTCCCAAATTTTCACTCCAACTTAAGTCTCCTTCTCATGTCCCATTCTCCAAATTTACAGATTCTCTAAAAAAAATTGCTGAATGGCAATCATAAATGTTTTATCACTCCCAATGTCTCCCACCATTTTTCTGTCAATCTCAATAATTTGGAAGATGGAGACATTATTGATCTGAGTATATATATTCTCTCTCTTCAAAATTCCTATTAGATTGAAATTATATTATTATGATAATAAATTAGGATGTTAATTTTATATTATAATAATAAATAGTGAATTTGTAAAATATAGAAGTTGTTGGAATTTGACAATATTTTTTTTTTGAGATTTTATAATTTACTTTTCTATAATAGAGAAATTATAAAGAAACCGATGTAAATGCCCTAATAAAGCCTATTGACACCAATGATATTTTGAGAGAATTTAATAGGTAACTACTAAATAGCAAGTTCTTTGTACCAATTCCTTTAGAGACTAAATACAATGGACTATTATTAGCAAAATCACGACTTGAGATTAAAGATCTCGTTTAGTTTGTTGTGAGTAATACCTTGAACTTGAACATTCCAAGATGGAGCAAACAAGTCTCGCATCTCAAAAAGAAATAATAAAAAAGTAGCCAATAATATCCTAGTCATAAATAAAAGAAGCAAGTTAAATATTAAAATAAGCATCACAAAAAACCGGGAACGACCTCCTCCTCCCATTCGCCCATTCTCTCAGCTCACCTATAAAACCTGGACTGAGCTCTTCTTCGTCTCCTTCTTCTTTCTTCTTCGAACAGATAGAGAGAGTTTGTGTGTGTGTGTGAATGGCGAAGAACGACGCGTCCTTGCCGGAATCGGTGGACGTGTTCCTGAAGCGGTGCGAGCAATCGGGAGATGCGGCGTACGGCGCTCTGAGATCAGTGCTGGAGCGCCTCGAGGATCCGAAAACCCGAAGCCGTGCTCGGATCTTCCTCTCCGACCTCCAGAAGCGATTCCCTACCAAGGAAGACTGCGATCACTGCTTCCGCACTTATCATTTTCAGATTGAGGACATCTTCTTCGATCAGTATGAAGGTCTCTCTCTCTCTCTCTCTCTCTCTGTTTTTGGTTTTGATTTTGATTTGATCGCTCTCATTTCCTTTTTTGTTGTTTTCGTGCTTTGAATTTCTTTGACGTTTGGTAATCGATGTACAATTTGCGTGTGCATTACTGTTCTTGTCACCTTCTCAGTGTAGCCAATCATGTGTGTTAGTTTTGATTCCCAACAAACTAGGAAATAATCACTTTATTAGTAGCCAATTATCGCGTTAAGTTTTTTGTTTTTATTCTCAAACAAACTCACTTTTGGCTAGCCAGCACTGATTTTCGGTTTGCTGAACTTGGACATGTTTGTGTATGTGGATATTAATTGAGCATATGCACAGTTTTGTATATGAGGGGATAGCAAATGATTTTTTCCGGTTTTCTTTCTGGTAATTTCATGCTTTTGTTATCAATCGAATGCCTGGTTGCCTGTATTTGTGAAGATTACAGATTGCCGCACTGCTACTGAATGATACGACCAACTATTTATGAATTAGATGGTCTGACGCTGTTCTTGGGCAATTGCAGGTTACCAGGGAAGGAAGAAACTAACAATGATGGTTATCCCTAGCATTTTTGTTCCAGAAGATTGGTCCTTTACTTTTTTTGAAGGACTAAATAGACATCCGGACTCTATTTTTAAGGACAAGACACTTGCTGAGCTTGGTTGTGGAAATGGTTGGATATCCATTGCCATTGCTGAGAAGTGGTTGCCATCAAAGGTAGGCTCTGTTGTTTTCTTTGTCTTTCTTTACCGATTGTGATATCTACCCGTTCGAGTGATGGAATAAGCTCCTTTTTGCAGGTGTATGGTCTTGATATCAATCCTAGGGCAGTCAAGATGTCATGGATAAATTTGTATCTGAATGCGTTGGACGAGAAAGGTCAGCCCATCTATGATGCGGAGAAAAAAACCTTGCTCGACAGGGTTGAGTTTCATGAATCAGATCTCCTATCTTATTGCCGAGAGAATGATATTCAATTAGAACGAATTGTTGGTTGCATCCCCCAGGTATTGTCAACAATTACAGACAAAAGGGAGTGACTGGGATAAATCTTTTGCCTGAATTGGCTTAGGATATTACATGTGATAGGCATCTGAAGATACATATTATAGTTATCCTTTGTGGCTTTTGCAGATTCTTAACCCAAATCCAGATGCAATGTCTAAGATGATAACCGAGAATGCAAGTGAGGAATTTCTACATTCATTGAGCAATTATTGCGCACTTCAGGTCAGTACATATACTTGATACCATTTTTTTATGTACTATTACTAGAAGCATCCAGTGCTACATAGATATTATAGGGTTAACTGCTTGGTTTCATTTCAGGTAAGAGACAAACAAAAAGCAGTTTTTACCTTTTACAATCTGCTTGTCAGTGATATGTGCTATTCCTTTCTGATTACTGCTTCAGAGTGATGCTATTCAAGTTATGTCACATTATCTTTTCTATGTAGGGTTTTCTTGAAGATCAGTTTGGCTTAGGTCTAATTGCTAGGGCAGTGGAAGAAGGAATAGCTGTCATTAAACCTATGGGGATAATGATATTCAATATGGGGGGTCGGCCAGGACAAGCTGTTTGTAAACGCTTGTTTGAACGCCGAGGCTTTCAGGTTAACAAGCTGTGGCAGACTAAAATTCTACAGGCAAGTATACCCATCTTTGTTTGAGTAATTTGATTTTCTACAAAGTTGAGCTTTTGATGAAATGCATTTTACAGGCTGCAGATACAGATATATCAGCATTAGTTGAGATAGAAAAGAATAGTCCACACCGTTTTGAGTTCTTCATGGGGCTTTCTGGAGATCAGCCTATCTGTGCTCGAACAGCATGGGCATATGGAAATGCTGGTGGCAGAATCTCACATGCCTTATCAGTTTATAGCTGTCAACTTCGCCAACCAAATCAGGTATGCACCTCATTCTTAGGGCTTTTCAGAATGGATCTTTATCTTCACATATGTGATGTTCATTACACTTCTAGACAAAAATTAACAAGCCACTGCTTAATTACACTGGCAGGTCAAGACAATTTTTGAGTTTCTTAAGATTGGCTTCCACGACATCAGCAGTTCTTTAGATTTATCATTTGAAGATGATTCTGTGGCGGATGAAAAGATTTCCTTCCTAGCGTATCTTTCCAGTGTTCTGAAAGGGAGTTCTTTCTGCAAGTATGAGCCACCAGCTGGAAACAAACAGTTTCGTAACCTCATTGCTGGTTTTCTGAAAACGTATCACCGTGTTCCACTCAATACTGATGTAAGATAGGATGCATGCTTTCTTTTGGATATTTTCCCTTTTTGGGTATTTTATTCAGTTAATTAGCAACAGTTGCGTGTCTCATCTGTCTATTCTCTCTCTTTCACTGTCTCTTTCTTTCTCTTGGTCTTCAAGTCCATTGTTTTTGGAAGACCAGTCGTCTCCTGATTCTTGATTTTTTCTCTTGTTTTATTTTTCAGATACATTTTCTCCTATAGTCTAAACTAGTATCTCACTTTTTTCAAGAACATCATGTGAAACAATTTACGGTTATTGTCTTTTGAATTTATTCCTGACTTGTTAACTAATCTAATTAAAGTAAATTGAGGAGTTTAAGGAGTTAGGTGGAGATATTACTACACATAGCTGTCTAGGCTTTCATCCTTGTTGACCATGACTGTACTTGGGAATTCCAAGTGTCTTACATAATTATTTTTATCATGTCGTTATTTGCAATGTGGTGAAGCCAAGAGTGAATTTTGGTGGAAATTGAAACCATAGTCTTTTTTGTTGGCATAACCATAGTATATATGCGTCATGTTCATGCTTTTTCCTGCACTTTAAACTGCATTTCTGACTATCTCATTTTGTTCGTTGTACAAGAATGTTGTTGTCTTTCCTTCAAGGGCTGTAGCAATAGAAAATGCCCTTCACTTGTTCTCACCTCGTCTCGCAATTGTTGATGAACACCTTACACGCCACCTTCCAAGGAAATGGTTAACATCTTTAGCAGTTGAGGTAAATTATATGTTATGTTGCTGTACTTTCAATATATATTTATCTCAATTTCCTTGTTACTTGGTATTATTTACCAAAATTTGGCTCGTTCATCCTCAAGACAGGATATACTGTGAATCTAGAAGTATTTGCTAGACAACGTAGCATGGTTTGTGGTATAATGATTACTGTTGAGTGGAATAATTAAAAGTTTCCGAACGCTGGAAGTGGTAGATCTAATTCATGTGAGATTTTGGGATTTCTGAAAGTCAAATGAGCTTCAAGGGTAAAAATTTTGTGTTAGAAGAGGGCATGGATACATGAAAAGGAAAGCAAGATCCCAACTTTCAATTTTTTTAGTTTTCAACATCAAAATTTTTATGAAGTGGCTTCCGGTCTATGGGTAATGGGTGTCATAGTTCCACTTATTGTTTCCTTTGGTTAGTGGTACACTATGATGCACGAGTACGGGTACGGGATACAGATACGGCATGACATGGGATACGTTTTTTTTCTAAAATGTAGTGTTTTGGATACGTTTTGTAAAATAATATTTAATATATATATATAATATATATATAAATTCTAAAATTTGATCAAACAAGCAATTAAAACACCTAAATTCTATCAATTTATGTTTATGAATTAAATACTTAATAAGTTCAAGCAAAATAGAAGATACAACAATAGAATGGGCTATTAGACTCTCCACCTAATTGTAATTAGTAGTTTAGTACTATAGTTATTCTGAGTTTTTAACGTGGCAATGACAATTATACCCCAAAACGTATCCAAAATGTATTTTTACCGTATCTGGTGAGTTGACTATACAGTACATATTGTGGGTGCGTATTTTCAGCCAAAGATGCGTAAATGTAGCGTATCCATCCCGTATCCGTATCCGATACGGGTATGATACGTGCATTCAATTTTTCACACATATCCGTGCATCACAGGTGGTACATTTGTCTTAACTCTGTGTACTTCTGAACTGTAGTGTGCTGGAACTGATGATCCTGCAGAGGATGGAATTACAGTTATTGAAGCGCCTCGACAGTCTGATTTGATGATAGAGCTTATCCGGAAGTTGAAGCCACAGGTTGTGGTTACTGGGATAGCCGATTATGAGTCTGTTACTAGTTCAGCCTTCGTACACCTTTTAGATATTACAAGAGAAATTGGATCTCGTCTTTTCTTAGACATATCTGATCACTTTGAGCTATCCAGCCTTCCTAGTTCCAATGGAGTCCTAAAATATATAGGAGGGACTGTTCTGCCATCCCATGCCGCAATTATATGTGGCCTAGTGAAAAACAAGGTATATTCTTCTTGTACCATTTCATTCAGAAAATCCACAATCTAGCTAGCCATACCAATAGATTTTTATGTGTCTAATTTAATCAAAACTATACAATAGCTTGTAAGGGAATATTTTCTCATGAATTGAAGTTGAACACTCTTTCCAGGTTTATTCAGATCTCGAAGTAGCTTTTGTAATTTCTGAGGAGGACAATATTTTCAAGGCCTTGTCAAAGACTGTTGAGCTATTAGAAGGGAATACAGCACCAATTAGTCAATGCTATTATGGTTGTCTTTTTCATGAACTTTTAGCTTTTCAACTTGCTGATAGACACCCACCTCCACAGGTATGCTGGTCCCTTTTTATGTGGAATAATTGCATGATTTGTTTACATTTTTAATTTCTAAGAATGTACTAATATACAATGTATGAGATCCTAAATTTTTTGAAGATATATATGTGCTGGTTGGATGAATAAGGTGATTCAGCCTATCTGTTGGAAAACTAACTTTTCTGTTATTGATAAGGGACATGGAATGTTTGATGTTGTTTAGCATGCACTTTGTGCTATAGTCAGATATAGAGTACTTATGACCGTAGCATAATGTATACCCAATGTTTAGCCAGACAACATCTGAAATTTCTAACCACATACTCATGAAATTTAAAGTCAATTTCAGCAATGTCTGTTTAATGTTTACAGTTTTTCCCTGAGAGAATTTTCAAATCTGTTTCCTGTTTATCTAATGATTGCTATAAGAACTTCAACATGCTTTTTTTGTTCATGGATTTGCTTTATCCTATTGTTTTCATGTATATTCATCAGAGGGAATGCACATCAGTTGAATCAGCAGAGATGATTGGTTTTGCTAGTTCAGCAAACTTGGTCCTTAATAATGCGGAGTTGGCAATTAATGAGGCTGAAAACTCATCCCTGATTCATATGGATGTGGATCAAAGCTTCTTATGTGTTCCATCAGCTGTCAATGCTGCAATTTTCGAAAGCTTTGCCAGACAGAACATATCGGAGTCAGAAATAGATGTCACCAGCAGCATTAAGGAGTTCATAAAGAGCAATTATGGATACCCACTCGATAGCAACACCGAATTTATATTTGCTGACAGCTCACTTGCTCTGTTCAACAAGTTGGTTCTTTGTTGTATACAAGAAGGGGGGACATTGTGCTTTCCTTCTGGCTCAAATGGAAACTATGTCTCTGCTGCAAAATTTTTGAAAGCGAACATTGTAAATATACCTACGAAGATTGAAGAAGCCTTTAAACTGACAGACACGGGTCTCTCTGGAGTCCTAGAAACTGTGCATAAACCATGGGTATACATTTCTGGACCAACAGTTAACCCAACTGGTACGCTATACAGCAACAAAGAGATTAGAAGTTTACTGTTTACCTGTGCCAATTATGGGGCTAGGGTTATGATTGACACTTCATTCTCGGGTTTGGAATTTGACTCTGAGGGTTGGGGTGGCTGGAATCTGGTGGAAAGTTTGTCAAAGATATATTCTTCTAGCAAACCATCTTTTTGTGTCTCTCTGCTTGGGGGATTGTCTTTGAAAATGCTGAGTGGAGGGCTCAAATTTGGGTTTCTGGTTCTGACCCAGTCAGATGTGGTGGAAACATTTTATAGCTTTCCAGGATTAAGCAAACCTCATAACACTGTTAAATATGCTGTTAAGAAGCTACTGGGTCTAAGAGAGCAGAAATCAGGAGATCTTTGGGATGCCATTGCAGAACAGATAAGAAATTTGAAGTGTCGATCCAAGCGCTTGAAGGAGGTGATCTCTCTCCCTCATTTTTTTTTATTTTTTATTTTTCTTCACCTATCACTATACATCTATCTTTATATATTCTGAATGAAAGCTATTCTCAAGCTATTATGTAAGATACCGAAGGCCAGAAACCATGGAATCCGGTTTCAAATCGATTTATATATATGGTGCACGATATTCGTTTGATTTACATTACCAATCTACTTTTGTCAGACACTAGAGAATAATGGATGGGATGTGCTTGAATCCTTTGGTGGTGTTTCCATGGTGGCCAAGCCCTCATCTTATATAAATAAGACTGTCAAGGTCCAGCATGAAAATGGAACACTGCATGAAGTTAAGCTTGATGACTCTAATATCAGGGAGGTTGTGCACAAGGCTACTGGCTTATGCATCAATAGTGGCTCCTGGACTGGAATTCCTGGCTATTGTCGTTTCACAATTGCTCTTGAAGAAAGTGAGTTTGAGCGGGCATTGGATTGCATTGTTCAATTTAAGAAGGCCATCAGTAACTGAACGTGTGTATCAGTCTCGCCTAGAATCTGATTCATTTCAGTCATAACTTGATTGAGCTGGTCCGTCAGCGTTCAAAAGTAGTCACAAGTATGGCCTGAATTTGTTGTTTTCCCCTACGGTGTACCGATC
Organism: Argentina anserina; assembly: GCF_933775445.1. Classification (NCBI taxonomy): domain Eukaryota; kingdom Viridiplantae; phylum Streptophyta; class Magnoliopsida; order Rosales; family Rosaceae; genus Argentina; species Argentina anserina. The sequence continues at coordinate 17,428,832 of NC_065876.1, forward strand.
AAAGCACTCTTTTCTCTTTATTGATTGAGCTTGAGAGCTCCAGGTATTTATCTTATTTATGGCACATGAAATATCCTCACTCAACAACATATACTTGTAGTTGAGTGGTATGGGTTTAGCATCTCATCTTTGATGGAGTTTGCTCTTGTGTTTTCTGATTCGCCAAATTTTCGCAGTAGATCGGGTTATCTATGACTATAAATCACCTTCAGGGATCAGCAAATTGCAAATGTCTCTTTTTGTTCTTTTGGTCAGGCCACTGGTTATTGACTTTGAACAAAGTTTCTTGATCATTGTCATTACAGGCATTTTGTGATTTTTTTTAAATAATTTTTTTCCAAGATGCTAATCTTAAAAAGAACTGTCTTGTGCTGAAGTAGCAGCAAAAGCTGCGATTTGCCAAGGCTGGGATGGGCAATGCATTGTAAACTCCATCAACTCCTCAAGCTTGCATCATTAGCAGCCGATCTCTTTGAATTCCAGACACTCCTTGCATTCCTGCCACTCCCTAAAGCAAGAACAACAATTCCCCAAAGATAACACCACAGCAGCATGATTCAAACCTGTGCAGCAATGGGATTGATGTGAATCACCGACCTTGTATAACCAACATTCAAAGGCGCATTAGGCTCTTCACTTGCCTCAAACAGCACACAATGACGAGCAAGAGAAGGCAGGATATTCATACAGGCTCTCTCATCATGGACCTTTCTTTTTCTATGTTAGAAGAAAAACAATTGAAGTTTTCCAAAAACTTTAACTCAGTGGGAATGAAAGCGGCACATAATAAGAGGATGTCGCAAGAACATACCGGTATCCCTCAACTCCTTCAACTAAGTGGAAAAGCTAGAATTGCATTCGCCTCCACTGCCAGAAACAATAGAAAAATCAAACCTTCATTCCAGACCCCTGTTGCAGTCACCAAATCACTGACCTCAAGGGTGCAAAGGGAAGCTCAGCCTCCCAAAACGACTGCTATATGATTTTCTTTGATTTGGTTGGAAGAAAATAACTGTTGATTTTTTGTTCTTGGTATGAAATAGAGGGCGAGGGAGATGGTGATGGCAGCTACTATGCCGCCGCTAATACATCATATCCCCATTATTCCATCAAGCTATATCAAGATTACATCAGTATACAGAAATATACCAGTAGAAAGATTGATGGCAATTACTAAGCAAAACCAAGAATCGACTAAATTTTCTGAAAAGCAAACAGATAGATTAATAACAAAAAGATGAGTCTCAATATACAGTTCATTAGCAACTGACCTAGTCTGTCTCAGAGTTCATTTTGCGAAACATGTTTGTCCAAAAATGCCTTGGCTAGATTACTGAAGCTGACACTTGCTGCTTCAGCAGCAGCATATCTCTTCATGATGTCAACCACTTCTGGCTTCACAATCTCTTTCTTACTGGATTTGTTGCAGAGATAATAAAGTGATCCAATTGCATAGTTCACGGTGTTTTTAACAGGGCTTGATAGACATTAAATAACAAGGGGTATCCCACCACACTGAGTGACAATTGCTCCATTGGCCGGATCAGGACAACAATTGCAGATTCCGCCTGCTCCAAATTCCACAAGCTTCTCATTTGGTTCTGTAATGCAGTCCAGAAAAAGTTCTACCACGTTGAGCTGGCGCAAATAGGTATAATTGTAAGGATCATAAGCGAAGTTTGCAAGATTAGCAACAATCTTCTCTTTTGATTCTTCACTGGTTGTACTCTGAAATTGAGTCACTACTTCCTGAAGGTACTGCAGCCTTGAAGTACCATATCTCCCAGTTCTCTCTTCTTGCCTCCTATCATTGGTAAACATCTGTTGAAATGGTGAACCTTGCTGACCCTTTGCTCAGTAAAGTCCTTGCTTAGTCACCTCAATCTGCTTGTCCATTGCCCAAAACACATTAATTTGGTTACGCAATATGAAACAGCTCTTCAGTCTAGTCAAATGATCTATGCCAAAGTAAATTCTTTTTCAAATTAAAAACATCAAAAGAATAGAATCAACTACGCAAGATACAACTCAATTCCAATGAAGAGATAACTAAACTGTAACTCAATTTTGTTGTTGTTCACACTAGTACCTAAGTGTAAGACCTTCAATACAATCCAGTATGGCGCATGTTGGCTAATCATCTAAGGCTACTGGGGTCAACTTTTTTTTAAGTAGTTATTTCTGTGCATAATGTCCGAAACAAGATAAACCAAAACATGTATTGAGTTTGTCACATAGAATTTGCCAATAATATGATTAATTGAAAACCAGAAATTGAAATATAAAAACGGGTCAAAAAACCTGGAAGTATATTTACAGATTAGAACACTGTAAGTTAAAATACATGCAACGGTTGCACCAGATCATCAATTATGATTTAATAGTATCTAATTATTTATATATGATGAAACTACATGTACAACTGCATGCAAGAAAATGAATAGAACAAGACATCATTAACTAAGTTTGAATCTTTAACACATGATTAAATGTACTTATGATTTTGGACAGCAGAGGGACCTGGCAGCAAGAAGGGAATGCCTAGTGATATGAGACCAGCTATTCGCTGGGATAAGCAGCAGCTACGAGGTATTCAGTTATAGATCCAAAATCCTTCCCGACAAGGAAAGCCTGGTCAATTATCAAAGCTAGGTTAGAGATGATGTATGAATATAATCAATTTCAAGTTCTTGTATAATGTATACCAATAATTGCATAGCTGATGCAGTTAAAAACACTGCCACTAAATCTAGTCACCAAATATCATCATCAACGGTTTGAGATATAGCTAGCAAATAATGTTGTTTATCATGAGTGGGATACATCATGTTAGGTTAATATTAACCTAGTAATGTTTGTCTTATTCTTATTCTTATTCTTTATATTTTTGTATATTTATTTATTTCTTATTACGTTTCCTACTCATACTAGGAAAATGTGCAAATGATCAGAAATACGTCAAAAATAGTGGATTTAGCGCACATTATGGATTCGGGTGAAAGTTTCAAGCCAAAAAAGCAAATGTGGAGATTTCACAAGAAAACAAAAGTCAACACCGAAAAATGCCGGTTAAACTCCGGTGATGTGAATGTGGTTGTCGGAAATGGTGGTGGTTAAAGTCAATAAGTCAATGATGCATATTGGTGAATTATGAATTGTAAATTTTAATTTACAATTTAAATTCAAAATAGAAGAAGACAAATGAATGAGACAATTTCAAGAACAAGATCCACAATTTGTGCTCTATGAATTGGGGATTTAAATTTAAAATAGAAGAAGACAAATGAAGGGGACCATTTCAAGAACAAGATCCACAATTTGTGTTTCCACATTTGTCCACCATATCTAGTCATTCATCCCCTTACATCTCCACCATTCATTTGTGACCTTAAGGCCTTTAAATACCCTCATTCTTTCCAAATTCGTGCATTCTCATTCATCACACTAAAACTCCATCAAAACTTCATATTTTCCATAGTTTTAACATAGTTTTCTTAAGCCTAAGTCATAGATATCAAGTTGTGCAAAGAAAAGTGTAAAGTGTCTTGAGTTTTCACAAAAAAACTAAAGATCATTTACACCCTTGATCAATCACAAACTTGTTTTATAAATTTGGGTCACTTCACTCTCTTCATCCTCTACTCATACTCTTTCTCAACCCTTATTCTTTGTTCCTAGATTGTGTGGATAAAATATGGTGTTCATGGAGTTCTTCTTTTGTTAGAACCCATTAATACCATACTTAGAAGCATTTTCTCTTTAGAGGTACGGTTTGGTATCATTTATATCAAACCCTTGGTAATCTCTTCTCTCTTTACTCTACTTCTCTTTTGATGTATTTCATTTTTAAGGGTTGTTGTATTTAATGGGTTGTGAGTAGTTGGATTTGAGGCTAGGGCATGTGCTAATGAATTCATTTTACTTTTAATTGATGTTGATGCATGTTGAATCTATGGGCTTCTACACTTAAAATGCTTACTAAATGTGTTGCTAGTTTTGTCACCTAGAAACATGTTTAGGTAATTAATGAATCAGAACTTGAACTTGAAACTTCTTGAATCCGTGAGCATGGGTAGCCTTTAGGTGGTGGCTTATTGTTTCTTACGGGAAATATTAAGTTGCTTGAATTTCTTACCTTGAACTTAATGCTTGTGCCATGAGTGTAAATACTCTAAGGGGGTGTTATGCTTGTGGTACATAGCCCACTTGTATTATAAGGTAATATAATTGAGACTAAGGTTTTGTGATTTAATTTGACTCCAAAAGACTTTGTTAAATTGCATGATTAGTTGGTTTCTTGGTAGCTTCACCAAAGCACTAGGGGGGAGTTTGTCAAACATGTTATGCATTAATCTTGAGTTACATTTGTGCATGAGTAAGGCTAGGTGCAATGCCTAAGTCTCTATTCCTCTTTTGATTCTATCTTTACATTTACATTTCCTTGTTGTTTTTGTGCAATAATTAGTTTGCTTAGCTTAATTCTAAAATCAACCAAGTCGATTCACTACCACTTGTTAATACCATCTTCATGATTCTTAGCTTCCAAAAAGCTAATGTTGTGAACTTGTAAAAAGTTAGAATGCATGTTTTTCTTGCGGAAATCTAGTTAGAGTTGAGTTTTGGGTACGATACTCTACACTTTCCTTTACTAAAACTTGACCTCCTATACTTGGGAGTATGTAGTTTCACACATAAATACACATAATCATACTTAAGTGATTCAACCAACACATGAGTTCCTATTTATTAGTACCTGCAGATCGATCGATCATTTTAGAGTTGTAATTAGGTACAGTAATTAATATCAATTATATGTTAGCTTCTAGCACTCAATCTATCATAAGACATATTTAGAGTTCTTCACTTGACGTCAAGCTTAATGAGCTAAATATTCATCAATAGTGGAGCCTTGTTGGTGAATATCATTGTGGGATGAGACTCATATAAATCAACATGTGATAAGGAGTTCGATCTGGTTGACCCTCGACAACAAATATAAAACAAAGAATTTATCTACTAACACATATATTAGTAAAATTATTACCTTGTCAATGGCCAAAGCATCTAAAACTCCGATAACCTCATCTACAAGGTCCTTGAAAGTCGCTTTTTCGGGCTCAGATGGCAGCTCAGTCAGTCCATATCCCCTGCAATCATATGCAATCGCTCGATAGCCATTGTTGGCCACAGCAGTCATTTGGTGCCTCCATTAGTACCATATTTCTGGAAATCCATGCAGGAAAACCACCGCCTTTGGACCTGCATCCGAAATTAGTAACTACATGTCATTACTTATAATTTATCCATTGCAATCAGGCCGGCCATGGGGTGTGCCATTTGTGCAATAGCACAATTTTGCCACAAAAAAAAATTCTTTAAGCTTATTTATAATAAAAAAGAATCACTTATTACTAAGTCAATTGATAGTTCGGTTGGCTAAGGAGTATGTTTTTCAAACTATGTGATTAGAGTTCAAATCACCTTATTGACCCTCTTTTCCCTTGATATTTTTATCTCTTATCTATATAAAAAAAACTCTCTCGACTTCTAATATAGTTTTTGATTATGAGAGTTTAATAGATGACTTTGCATTTAAGGTCCTCTCGACTTCTAATACAGTCTTTTTGTAAACGGAGTTTAATATATTATGAGAGTTTAATAGACTCGAATTTGTTTTGTTTTTCATCTCTTATTTCCGCGATTTCAACACTCAAAAGATCTCATATCTACAAAAAAAACCCTCTCAACTTTTAATACAGTACCTTCTCATCAATCAAGTTTTTAGACAGAGTTTAATAAATGACTTTGTAAACAGAGGATATGAGAATACCTTTTTTTTGTGAAGATTTAGTGTATTATTTGTTTGTTTGTTTTTTTCCTATGTATTAGGGCAGAAATGCCTCAATAGTAAGCCGCATCGGGCCTCACAAAACGACGGACCGGCCCTGATTGCAATGAGTGGAAAAACACTCAAAAAAGATGGGATATTTGGAAAATATATATGTACTTACCACTTCCAATTTCAGCTATATGAAGCTTTAGTCCTCCTACTTCCACAAACTTGTGCTCGATCCATAGACAGTTTAAGAATAGGAATGAAGAAAAGCAGATGGAATATTTGCCGTAGAGCAGTTGCTTCCTCAATTAATAGAAATCTCCTAATTTTATAGAGTTCTAAAAATAATTTTGTCCTTTCATTATATTGAAGTATTCTGAAAGAATATGCTGAGATCATGGAAGCTACTCCTCAGTCTGCACCCTTGGGTGTACTCTATGGAGCATCAAGTAATCCAAACCTTATAATGTACAAATGGAAACTTTAATAAGTACCATATCTGAAGTCACATCAGAAAATATTCAAAACAACAACAAAAGACAATTTATGATGAACGAGACTGCTCAACGATGTATTTAGTATCTTTCTCAAATAATTGGTGAGAGCTTATTATTTTAGTACACAGTTGGGTGGATTATAGAGTGAATAATATGGTAACTAATTAAAGTATTCTTTTGTTCCTTTTCGTTTTTTTTTTAAGCCGGCTAAGATTATTTAGTACACTGGTGTGTATTTGGGGACAAGATTAAAGTATGGAATCCAAGGTGAAGGCTCTTTTATTTAGTCAATTTAAATCGGAGAGGAAGTGAATTAATATTCCACCTTGAAGGCATCAGTTCCATACCATAACATTGCAGGATATGAAACTTGAAGAGGAAAAAGAAAAGACAGATTCAGGATGAGTACAAAGCCATTAAATGAATCCACAAAGCTGTTTCTATTTCTATCTACATAGCTGCTGGCATGGTGATAGTCTAGGTAGATTTTTAATCTGAAATGCAATATTTGACTGTGGCTAACAATATTTCAGATTGAAAGTCCGAGTAAATGGATATACCAATTAAACGATCTGCACATTGTTATATGTTCTTAAATGTGATTTGGGAATCAGACATTTCATATCAGTCGCATAGAGTCGGAGACAAATACATTGGAGGGAGTGTATAGAGGAATCATGAAAAAGAAGGGCACTTAGCTGTGGACAATCTTAAGGAATCTTCAAAGTATGCTAGACATTAACAATTGTATCAGCATTACCTACCAAACCATAGCATGAAAAATTCATCATGCTTATATCAGCACAATATACTCTAAACCATAATTATCATAAACAATCATTTGATCGCTTAGGTACATTGTTAACACTTGAATCACACCAGACCGAGCTTCTCATGAGGATAAGGTACTAAGTTTTGTAGTGTGTGAGCTTACTGCTGACAAAAAGCTCATTAACAGTGCTCATCACGCATATTCTGATATGGATATATAATGCTTGAAATGAAATCAGTGAAAGAAGAAAAGTTAAATTGCTTGATAGAGTTAAGCTGCTATATAAATCTGTCCTTTCGGTAGATAATTTATTGTTCTTACATAAAGTTGCAACTTCTCGAGGGCATTTATGGTTGGAAAGTTGAATGAATTCGAAAGCAGGAGAACATGGTGAGTACTTAATCTAACAAATTGATGTTTAGATATAATGATATATTGGAGGATAATATCCGAAAACATTATTTACTTCACGATCAAGCATCATAAAGGTGACTCCAAATTGCAAAAAGAGAAATTCATTTACTGAGTACATCGGCATTTTTCCTTCCTAAAGACATTTAAGGATGGATTTCAACTAGATTTCAGAGTCTTAACTATATCGTCCAACCTTGTCGAGGTGTGAATACATATTTCTCATAAGGATTTGTATCCATAGCCTGAAGTTATTCCCCAGGAACAGTGCTCAAATACATGAAGTCCTAATTCTTTTTTATTTTGGTCGAATCGGTGTCCTAATTCATGATAAACATAATTCTTTGGAAAAGTTGCAGACCAGATGCAGATCACAAGATTTATCTAACACTATGCAATGTGATTCACATAAACAAGACAGAACATTTTCCCTTGATATCTCTAGGAACGTCAAGCAATATGACGATGCTTTCCAAGGAAAGTGAGAATTATCTGATTAATTTGCTCTGGAAGTTGTTCTTGCATGAAATGATTCCCTTCTGCAATGTATTTAATGTCCAAATCAGGCACAAAATGCTTCACTGCTCCAGTCCGTATGTAGTCTCCTATCCCAGGGAGCTTGAAGAAATAATCTTTCTCACCCATTACTAGCAGTGTTGGCGCAGAGACTTTTAGATCAGTATAACCGCAATCCACTACTGAAGCCCTGCAACAATGGAAACAATTCAAATACAATTAACTTATGGAGATACTCTAATTTATGTAGAATTATGATCATATGACCTCTGTTTTTTTTTTTATCCTGAGAAAATTATGAGATTCGTACAACAAGTGTTCTTGCTTTGAGAATCAAATGAAGTATAGCAAGTGTTCTTATTCCAATGGCTAAGAAAAACAATTGAAAGTAATTAGGATTGAGTAAATGCAAGAGTCATGTTATCTTCTTACTGATAGGGTCAATCCCTCCCTAATGGAGGTGTGAAAACTATGTGATGTTCACATGAGTAAATCAAGCACACCTATTGCTTTGGTGACCTATTAATTGGTGGAGTTGGTTTTGTTGAAACTTAAAGCAACCTTTGTTGAAAGTAAGAAACAAATCTACAACCTTATGGTGGTAGGTGGTTGATTTGTTTGACAAAGAAAGAAGAATGCATTGATGAGCATGCCAACATTGAGCATGGATCAAGGAAGAAGATTGACTTTGCTTCCATGCATGTTACATGCAAATGCATGAATTGCACAAAGATGTTTGCCTATATAAAGGCATGAGAAGTGGTGCAATAAACATAGAAGAACAATAAGGGAGAGATCATCTTGTGTGTGATCAAGAGTGAGAGATAGAGAGAAAACTCCAAGTAGAGAGTTTTGTGTGTGTAGCAAAATAAAGTGTGTGAGAGTGTATCCCTTCAAGTGTGAGTCTTGAAGTAGTGTTTCTCTCGGTGTAACCTTTCTTCGTATAGTGGAGGTTCTTTATTGTTGCTACCCGTGGACGTAGGCACTTTGCCGAACCACGTTAAATCCCGGTGTTCTCTTTCATTTTATTTTCGCTTGTGGTTGTGAGTTATTTCGATTTCCATTCTTCAGTTCATTCTTCCGCATTCCCTAACAGTGGTATCAGAGCTCCTGGTTCTGACTGGGAGCTGCTAGAATGGAAGGATCACGGAGTACCATGATCAGACTCAACCACTCCAACTGGATTACCTGGAAGCCGAGAATGGAGGATATTCTCTATTGCAAAGATTTGCATGAGCCGATCGAGGGAGACGATGCCAAGCCAAGTGAGATCTCACCAGCAATTTGGACAAAGATGAACCGCAAAGCCATCGGTCATATTCGTGAATGGGTGGACGATAGTGTGTTTCACCATGTTGCCAATGAAACCAGTGCGCATGAGCTTTGGTTGAAGCTGGAGTCCTTATTTGAGAAAAAGACTACTGCCAAGAAAGCTTTTCTCATTAAAGAGCTCGTCAACATGAAGTATCGGGGAGGCGTTCGAGTCACCGAGCACCTCAACAACTTTCAAAGTGTACTCAATCAATTAGCCACGATGAGCATGAAGATTGATGATGAGTTACAAGCGTTGCTGCTGCTCGGGTCATTACCAGATAGCTGGGAGACATTTGTTGTCACTGTAAGTAACTCTGCTCCAAATGGTGTATTATCTATGGAAAATATTAAAGATAATATGTTGAACGAAGAAACAAGAAGGAGTTCTTCATCAAGTTCAGAAAATGGTCAATTCTTCATTGCGGAGAGGAGAGGAAGGAGCAAGAGCAAAGGACCCAGAGGTCACGAAAGGAGTATGAGCAAATCTAGAACAAGGTTCAACGGAAAGTGTCATCATTGTGGTCTTCCAGGCCACATGAAGAAAAATTGTAACAAATTGAAGCGGGAATTCAAAGAAGCTAGAGAAGACGCTACTCATCAACAAAAGGAGGACACAAACAATGTTGCTGCTGCGGTGTCTCATGATGAGTGTGAGTTCTTGTCACTTGGAGGTGAATGTCTACTAGTTGATAATCCTGGAGTTCAATGGATCGTTGATTCCGGAGCCTCGTTTCATGCCACCTCTCACGTAGAGTTCTTCACTACGTACAAAGCAGGTGACTTTGGTAAAGTGAAGATGGGCAATGACAGCTACTCCAATATTGCTAGGATTGGAGATATTTGCTTACAGACAAATGTGGGTTGTCAATTATTGTTGAAAGATGTGAGACATGTTCCTGGTCTACGTCTCAATCTTATGTCAACTGGTGTACTTGATCAATAAGGCTTTCATCATCATGGTGGTGATGGAAAATGGAAGCTTACCAAGGGATCTCTTGTAGTTGCCAAAGGAAAAATGTGTTGCACACTCTACAAGACCTATGGAAAGATATGCAAGAGTGAGTTGAATGCAGTTGAGGAATCTTCTCCAAGTTTGTGGCATAGACGTCTTGGCCACATGAGTGAGAAAGGATTGCAGTTGTTGGCAAAGAAGTCGCTAATCCCTGTTGCCAAAGGTAACTCACTAGACTGTTGTGATTATTGTTTATTTGGTAAGCATAAGAAAATTAGTTTTTCAAAGACTTTCACTAGGAAAGAAAATATTCTAGATCTTGTACATTCAGATGTGTGTGGCCCGATGGAAGAAGAATCATTAGGTATGCATAAGTATTTTGTTACTTATATCGATGATGCTTCACGAAAGGTTTGGGTTTATTTGTTGAAATCCAAAGACCAGGTGTTCCAGACATTTACAATTTTCCACACTATGGTGGAAAGGGAGACTGGAAGAAAATTGAAGTGTCTTCGTAGTGATAATGGCGGAGAGTACATATCACACGAATTTAGAGATTATTGTGCAAAGCATGGCATCAGACATGAGAAGACAGTTCCTGGCACCCCTCAACATAATGGCGTAGCAGAGCGGATGAATCGTACCATTATGGAGAAAGTAAGATGCATGTTGAAGATGGCAAAATTATCAAAAGAATTTTGGGGAGAAGCTGTGAAGACTGCGTGCTACCTAATCAACAGAGCACCGTGTGTACCTTTGGAATTTAAGACTCCAAATGAAGTCTGGACCGGGAAAGATGCATCCTACTCACATTTAAGAGTATTTGGATGTAAAGCATTCACACTTGTATCCAAGGAGCATAGAAAAAAGCTGGATGACAAGGCATCACCATGCATATTTGTCGGCTATGGTGAAGAAGAGTTTGGCTACCGGTTGTGGAATCCAAAGACTGAGAAATTCATAAGAAGCAGAGATGTGGTGTTCCATGAAGACCAATCTATTGCAGATTTCGACAAAGAGGTACTACCAAATGCAACAAGTGATAGTCGCATTTATGATTCACCATTGCAGCATGAATACAACGTTGGGCTGCAAGGTGATAGAGTTGAAAATGTACCTGACACGGGAGATGCTAAATTCGAAGATGAAGGGGAGTTTGATCAGGGGGAGCAACATGTGAATAATCAAGTAGTTGTTCGTAGAAGCACCAGGAGGCAAATTCCATCCACCAAGTATCCATCATCTCAATATATTTTGGTGACTAATGATGGAGATGATCCTTATGCAAATTACATCCTTTTGACCAGTGACGGAGAGCCTGAAAGTTACATGGAAGCAAAGATTCATCAAGACCACGACAAATGGAGGCTAGCCATGGAGTCTGAGATGGAGTCTTTACTAAAGAACGACACCTATGAGTTGATGAAGCTTCCTAAAAGCCGAAAAGCACTCAAGAACAAGTGGGTGTTCAAGTTAAAGCGAGATGAGAATGAGAAACTGACAAAATTCAAGGCTCGCTTAGTTGTCAAAGGATTCAGCCAGAAAGAAGGAATTGATTTTGATGAGATTTTCTCACCTGTTGTCAAGATGACTTCGATTAGAGTCATTTTGGGCATGGCTGCGAGCATGGATCTAGAGGTGGAGCAGATGGATGTGAAGACTGCATTTCTTCATGGTGATTTAGATGAAGAAATATATATGGAGCAACCAGAAGGCTTCGAAGTCAATGGAAAGGAGCATATGGTTTGCAAGTTGAAGAAAAGCCTATACGGATTGAAGCAAGCACCAAGACAATGGTATAAGAAGTTTGACTCTTTCATGGTGAGTCATGGGTGCAAAAGAACGTCAGCAGATCCGTGTGTTTATATTCAACAACCCGCTGGAGGTAATTTTATCATCTTACTACTTTATGTAGATGATATGTTAATTGTTGGCAAAGATATTGCTATGATTCAGCAATTAAAGGCAGATTTATCAAAGTCCTTTGATATGAATGATTTAGGACCAGCCAAGCAGATTTTGGGCATGGAGATTGCCCGTGATCGTGGGAACAAGAAATTGTGGTTATCACAAGAAAAGTACATTGAGAAGGTACTAGAGCGTTTCCACATGGAGAAAGCAAAACCAGTTGCTACTCCACTTGCTAGTCACATGAAGCTCAGCTCAAAGCAGAGTCCTACGAGTCAGAAGGAGGAGAAAGAAATGGCAACAATGCCATATGCCTCAGCAGTAGGGAGCTTGATGTACGCGATGGTTTGTACTAGACCAGACATAACACATGCAGTTGGTGTTGTTAGCAGATTCTTATCTAATCCAGGCAAGGAGCACTGGAATGCTGTCAAGTGGATTCTGAGATACTTGCGAGGAACCTCAAAGATGAGTCTATGCTTTGGAAGTAGCAAGTCTGAACTAGTTGGCTACACAGATGCAGATATGGCCGGGGATATTGACACGAGAAAGTCCACATCCGGATACCTGATCACGTTTTCAGGGGGAGCTGTCTCGTGGCAGTCAAAGCTACAAAATGTGTTGCTTTGTCAACTACAGAAGCAGAGTATATTGCAGCTACGGAAGCGTGCAAAGATATTTTGTGGTTAAAGAGATTCCTACAGGAATTGGGTCATACACAACAAGAGTTTCTCTTGCATTGTGACAGTCAAAGCGCGATTCACTTGAGCAAGAATTCGAGTTTTCACTCGAGGTCAAAACACATTGATGTGAGGTATCACTGGATACGTGATGTGCTAGAAGCTAAGGAAATGCTGCTGAAAAAAATTCATACAGACAAGAACAGTTCAGATATGATGACAAAGTCTCTACCGAAGGAGAAGTTCGAGTTCTGCAGAAGCGCGTCTGGAATGGCGCATCCCTCCATCTAAGTCGGGAGGGGGAGATTGATAGGGTCAATCCCTCCCTAATGGAGGTGTGAAAACTATGTGATGTTCACATGAGTAAATCAAGCACACCTATTGCTTTGGTGACCTATTAATTGGTGGAGTTGGTTTTGTTGAAACTTGAAGCAACCTTTGTTGAAAGTAAGAAACAAATCTACAACCTTATGGTGGTAGGTGGTTGATTTGTTTGACAAAGAAAGAAGAATGCATTGATGAGCATGCCAACATTGAGCATGGATCAAGGAAGAAGATTGACTTTGCTTCCATGCATGTTACATGCAAATGCATGAATTGCACAAAGATATTTGCCTATATAAAGGCATGAGAAGTGGTGCAATAAACATAGAAGAACAATAAGGGAGAGATCATCTTGTGTGTGATCAAGAGTGAGAGATAGAGAGAAAACTCCAAGTAGAGAGTTTTGTGTGTGTAGCAAAATAAAGTGTGTGAGAGTGTATCCCTTCAAGTGTGAGTCTTGAAGTAGTGTTTCTCTCGGTGTAACCTTTCTTCGTATAGTGGAGGTTCTTTATTGTTGTTACCCGTGAACGTAGGCACTTTGCCGAACCACGTTAAATCCTGGTGTTCTCTTTCATTTTATTTTCGCTTGTGGTTGTGAGTTATTTCGATTTCCATTCTTCAGTTCATTCTTCCGCATTCCCTAACACTTACCGGTATGGAATTTGCAATGGATAACAAAATCCAGACTTCTCGTAAAGAGAAGCGTAAACTGAAAGATCTTTTTCAGAAAACCATGATGGCAGTGGAATAGCTGGATCAAACAAGTCCATGATCTCCTGATCTTTGCCAGCTATTGGAATCTCACTTCCAGAAAAGAGAATGTAGATGTTCCTTATCACTGACTTAACATCAAAGCGGCCAAAATCTGCTTCAGCCCTCCCAACTGGGAATAAAAGTCGATATTCACGTCGCGAAAACGTAACGTTTTTCTAAATCACATTTCCGATAACATTTCCGTTTTCGATTTCTGACGTCGCAAAGTGAAACAAACACGTTTAATGAATTTCAAAATTTTATAAAATTTAAAACAATCCAATAATTTGTTTCGAAAACTCGGGTCATTACAGAAATGGAGTCATGTACCTTGTCAAGAGAACCATGTAGCTCTCAATTTCTTCAAGCTTCTATACCAGCTGAACTCTGTAAGGTTTAAATATTTGATTCTAATAAAGAGTGTTGTCGTTATGATTCAAAACATGAGAGTAATATTGTAACAAAAAAAAACACATAAGAGTAAAATAATTAGAAAATGATATTGCACTACTAGTACTAGATAAAAGATAGAAAAACAAAAAATACACCTTATAAAAGATTTAAATAAATAAAGACATAAGTCCAAGCCTAGAATTATGTGGTACCCAAATTAACTAATTAATTGACGTTTAAATGTCTAAAATGCCACTGACTTCTAAAAAATTACCATGTTACCACGACTGACAAGTTTCTCTCTCATTTTTTTTAGATATTTTCGACAATTTTAAGTTTTCCCACCTAAATTGTCAACATTTTGGAGAAGATTCAAACTTCAAAGTTGTTTCTTATCTTATGAGCTTTCATTTGAGTATAGTGAATCATATATTTTGAGAAATTTGAAATTTGAAATTATAGTTACTACGAACAACAGTAACGACATAGTAGTAGTAGCATAATAAACTATTAGATGAAATTTGAAATTTGAAATTATAGTTACTACGAACAACAGTAACGACATAGTAGTAGTAGCATAATAAACTATTAGATTAGTAGTAGTAGTAGTAGTAGTAGTAGTAGTAGTAGCAGTAGCAGCATAGTGATTTTTAGTAGTACGTAGCATGGTGATTTTAGCAATAACAATGGCTAACAAGACAATTATGAGTGTAATAAGCATAAGTGGATAAGTGGCAAATAATAATTAAATGTCATCTCGACTAATGGTAACAATATTATGTAACTATTTGAACCTTAATAAAAATATGGTAGCAAACGACTATGAATAATATAATGATAGATGAGTATATGTGCATCCAATATTAGGAATGATGAGGTGCATAAAAAGATAAAGTGTAGTAACATGAAGTGTAGTAGGAAGTTTGACGAGTAAACCATAGTAGCACATCAAAACAAGTATGAGCGTAACAGTATAATCGAATGAGTTAGGGAGTAGTAGCACAACAATACAAGTATGAGTATGAGTATTCAAACATGACTAAAAATGAAATTTTTTTACGGCAGTAAATTTTAGTTAGCAATACCAAGTAATTTTGACACTAGCAGATGTGGAAGAGTAAGTGCAGTAGCGGCTTTATTGATCTGCTATTACGTAAAGTGGAATTTCTGAAAAAAAAAATAGATGCCACTGTATTTGTTAGAAAAATATAAAAATTTATGCTTTAAATTTAGTGGGGGTAATTTGATAAATTAAATTGAAGACACATGAAAGAAGATGTCCTTATGTATTAGAGTATGTCCTTATAGCATAAAAAGCATAAAAAACAACTTTAGATGATTTATTAGTAATAAGCATCTTAATATAGAATTTATGTATAATTTTCTATAACATAATTAACAGACATACAGTACATGATACCTTTGTTGTTAAAACCAAAAAAAAAAAACAATTAACCTCCATACGAGTGAAGCACTAGCTATTTGCGAACCAGACTAGAGAAAAAAAATGGAGGAAGAAACCCTGAACCCTAAACCAGAAACCCTGACCTCTCCACCCAACAGTCACCACGATGGAGACCAACCCATGCCGGATGCCGCTCGCCACAATCCTAACTCCTCCGCCTCTGATTCCGATTCCGATTCCGACTCCAGCTCCAATTCCGGCGAAGCCCTCCAAAACATGGAGCTTCAAACACTCGAAGCCGAGCTTGCGGCCAACCCCTCCAACTACGACGCCAATGTCCAAGTAAGCATTT
The DNA here is from genome assembly GCF_933775445.1 of Argentina anserina. Classification (NCBI taxonomy): domain Eukaryota; kingdom Viridiplantae; phylum Streptophyta; class Magnoliopsida; order Rosales; family Rosaceae; genus Argentina; species Argentina anserina. Next base: position 17,444,945 of record NC_065876.1, read on the forward strand.
CCTTCTCATTCGGTTCATTTGCCCTATGGTCTTGTTGCTGAATGATAATCTCGACTGTGAATTTGTTGCAGTACATTAAGATTCTGAGGAAAACTGCCGACATTGAGAAGCTCCGGGAAGCGAGGGAGGCCATGAGCAAGGTGTTCCCGTTGACTCCGTCAATGTGGAAGGATTGGGCCGAGGACGAAGCTGCTATGAGCTCCGGGTATGTGCGCAGCTCTGTTAGCTTCAGTTTAGGGTTTTGCTTTTGAATTTTTGTATGCATCAGATGTTTGTTAATGAGTTCTCACATGTGCAGACCCGAGGCTTTCGCTACAGTCCAGAAGATTTATGAGCAAGGAGTTTTTGATTATCTGGTTAGATTCTTACTTGTCTACTTTAGTACTGTGAGTGTCTATAGTGTTCAAGGTTAAAGATGAAATCAATCGTGTAACGTGAGCTATTTGGGGCTGTACATGTGCTGTTTGTGGAAATTGGTAATCGTACAGGCTTTGCGACATTTACAATATGGAAAAATGGAACATTGTCTTACTGTGCTTATGTTCTTTTAGGATTGAATAATTGCTCGATTGTAATTGTGACTGTCAACTACATGGAAATGCAGTCGGTCTCTCTTTGGCGTGAGTACTTAAAATTTGTTCAAGAGAATGACCCCTCAGTCAAAGAAGCTTCACCTGCTGGTATTTCAAAGGCAAGAGATTTTTTTGAGCGTGCTCTTACTGCAGCCGGTTTGCATGTATCTGAAGGCAATAAGATATGGGAAGCTTACAGGGAGTATGAGCAAGCTATACTGCATACTATCGATGGGAATGATGCTCAGGTTAGTAGGTAGTACTTTTCAGTCTTCCTTTGATTTGCTCAGTTGTTGCTTACTAGTTTTTGTCTGCTGTTTTATTATATAATTGACTAGAAAAGAGTTGTTTTTAATCGTTTATATAGATTGGAGATCTGAATGCTTCTAACATAGCAGGCTAGGGAGAAGCAAATTCAGCGCATTCGTGTTATATACCAACGTCAGCTATCAGTTCCCCATGTTGATATGAGATCAACACTATTGGCATACAAGGCATGGGAGATGGAACAAGGAACCGTTGTTGACACTGGGAGCAGTGATCAGGATGGAATTTCAACTCATGTTGCCTCTGCATTCCAAAAGACATTGGACATTTACAATGCTCGTGTTCATTTTGAAGAACTAATCAGTCAGCATGACATGCCCGACCGAGAAAGACTAAAACAATTCACGGTAGTAATCTGCTGAAATTTTTGCTTCCTATAATCTTGACACAGGGTGCCATTTATATCTGGAACTACATTATACCTCCTTCATATTGGTGGGTGTGCCTTTCAGTATTTGTCTACCTTGTCTGATGTCTTCCTTCTCATTTTTCGTAAAGATAAATGAAACTTCTGGTCAAAAAATAAAGAATAATCATTGTAGAAGGTATGATATGACTGAGAAAACAGCAGAAAACATACTCTTGGTGTATTTCCACTCTTTCGTACAGGGTTGTGTATGTGGTGCTTCATTTATAAATCTTTTTATCTTTATGCTTAACTTTGTTAGTTTTGGGGGAGATTAATTAATTAATTTTTTTTTTTGTAGAATTACTTGAAATTTGAACAATCTTCTGGAGATCCTGCTCGTGTCCAAGTCCTGTATGAACGCGCTATAACCGAGTTTCCTATAGAGGGTCAGCTGTGGCTTGATTACACTCGCTATTTGGACAAAACATTGAAGGTTGTTATATATCTCATTAAATCTTTCCTATTCTTTGGGAAACCATTTGCTGTTCAAGTAATTATGTTTGCACTATTTTCTCTCAGGTTGGCAAAATTATAAGCAATGTTTATTCCAGGGCCATTAGGAATTGCCCTTGGGTTGGAGAACTTTGGGTCAGATATTTACTTTCCTTGGAACGTGGCCATGCTTCTGAGAAAGAGATAGCAGATGTATGTTTCAAGTGTACACCTTCTTGCCTAGAGCATTGTCTTAAGGGTTATGTTGTTTGATAACTATTGTTCGAAGACTTGTTTCTAATTTGATTATTAAGCTGCTTTAGACATTTTGCATTTAACGGAAAATTGTTTTGGCTGCCTAGTTGCTAGAAAGATGTTCCAAGCCAAAAAATAAAAATTAGAGTGCAAAAGAAGATAAAGAAGCTACCCCTGAACAGACACTCTTGCTGGGTCGCTACTTTTGCTTGCATTGTTATATTGCTTGAGCTATATCAAATCCTAAAGTTATCACTTTCCATTAGTCCAGAAGTGAATGCCTGTTGATGCATTTTCACTCTTTTTGGGTTCTTTAGTGCTCTTCTCGAAATACTTTTTTAATTTTAGCTATCACTCCTTGAATATATATATATATATACATATTTTCTACCTATCACACCCTCAGATAGATCTACAAATAGTTTCTAACTGTCACTTTGTAGTTTGCATTATTGAAGAAGGGAAGAGGTTTCCGATTTAGGTTTCAGTTACAGGAATAGATGAACACCATTCTTGATTTCAGATTCTGAAGGCATGCCAAAATATTGGACTTTGCAGAAATTGTAGTATAAAATGACCACTGAATTGTTTTTTATAACTGTAAATGCACTACTAGCTGCATGATTTACTTCTAAGAGGTAGTCTCAACGAATTATTTGCATATATAAAGAATGTTGGTCCCCTAAAACAAAACAAAAATTGGAAAAATAAAAATAGCTGCTTTGCTTTAGTAATTTTATCGTCCATTTTGCTTCTCTTTTCTGCAGTTCTCCACCTTTTAAAATTTTATTTTCCTTTCAGGTGTTTTCCAGGTCCCAGCAATGTTCCTTTTCAACCCTTGATGAGGTAACTGACCATGTTATATTTGAATTTTCAGTCTGCTTTTTGCAATCAAATTTGCTAGGATGTGATAAACATAGATTTGACTATTGGAAAATTGTGTTTCAGTACGTGGATTTGTTTCTCACCCGCATAGATGGCTTAAGACGAAGACTCTCTTGTCCTGTTGAGGGAGAGCACACCTTGGATTATTCACTGCTAAGGGATACATTTCAGGTTTGTTCTCTTTTGCTTGTGCAAACAAATAATTGCTCAAATCTTTAGGACTAACAGGGAAAGGATCTCATGTTTAAACTTCTAGTTACTTGTGCTAAAAGAATTTCTTGCAATTGCATTCTTTTTGTTAATTTATTAAAGGAAAAGGATGAATGCGGGGCCATTCCTTGTGGTCTAACTATCTGAAGCCTCCAATTTATAGGTTTCCAGGCTAGATTCTGAAACCATTATCTAACAATTTGCTTCTAGATAGTATTGTTTGTACTAAGGTTACCTTGCGACGGTGTTGGGTTTTTATTAATGGAGGAATTTTTCTGTTCTCTTTGATGATTCGCTCTTCCATTTAACTTGTACTCTCTAAGTTTCTGGTTATGAAGGAAAACAATTGCTTCTACTTATGTGTAAATTCTAACTTTTTCACCTTCCAGTTTGCATCAGATTACCTATCACCACAGATGAAGAATACAGATGGCCTGTTACATTTGTATGCTTATTGGGCCCGCCTAGAGCTACATTTGTATGGACTTTCACCATTCTTCAGTTCATTCTTCCGCATTCCCTAACACTTACCGGTATGGAATTTGCAATGGATAACAAAATCCAGACTTCTCGTAAAGAGAAGCGTAAACTGAAAGATCTTTTTCAGAAAACCATGATGGCAGTGGAATAGCTGGATCAAACAAGTCCATGATCTCCTGATCTTTGCCAGCTATTGGAATCTCACTTCCAGAAAAGAGAATGTAGATGTTCCTTATCACTGACTTAACATCAAAGCGGCCAAAATCTGCTTCAGCCCTCCCAACTGGCGCCTGATTTAGGTAACAACTTAATAATAGCATATGCATATGCAGTAATTCAGCTTTGCAAATTATCCAAACTGAAGCAGGTCTACAGAAAAATGTTGTGGATAAAGAAAATGAGAAGATTCTTCGTACCTGCCATCTTGATATATAGAAACCTTCGGGAAGAAGATGGTTTTGGATAGCACTTGGACCTGGAATAATAAAAGGAATACCTAGTGATATTACACCAGCTACTCGATCAGGATGGAGAGCTGCTACTATCTGTGCAGGTATAGATCCAAAATCCTTCCCAACAAGGAAAGCCTGGTCATTATGCAACTGGGTTAGAATATTTTTTGGGTATCTTGATTTGATCAAACCTTATTCAATTACCTCATCATTAATCATGCCTAACTGGGTTCGAACACATATTAAATTAAGAACCACTACTAGACACACACACAGATACACATTACCTTGGTAATGGCCAAAGCATCCAAAAGGCCAATAACGTCTCCAACAATGTCATTGAAAGTAGCCTTTTCAAGCTCAGCTGGCTGCTCAGAAAGTCCATATCCCCTGCAATCATAGGCAATTGCCCGGTAACCATTGTTAGCCACAGCAATCATTTGGTGCCTCCAGGAGTACCATATTTCTGGAAATCCATGTAGGAAAACCACCACAGTTGGACCTACACTTCAGAAACCATTGCTTATAATTAATTAATTGTAACTATTTGTTGTACTTTGTGGAAAAACAATAACAGCAACTCAATACAGAGATGAAATACCGGATCATACATACCACTCCCAATTTCAGCTACATGAAGCTTTAGTCCTCCTACTTCCATAAACTTATGATCGATCTTATCCATGAGAACTCGACCAAAAAAAAAACTCAAATCTTATTTGATCCAGCTAGAGCAGAGAAATAGAGCAAGAATCAGACTTGTAAGTAAAGCCCTTGCTTCTTGAAGGCAACCTGTAGAGCTTAGTTCCCTAATTTTATAAATATTTGTCCTTTACAGAAGTTAGTACCCCAAAACAAGATGTAGGAATATTTGAACCCCATCAATAATTCAATATGGAACATTATCAAACCTCGAGTCTATGGTAGATGAAATCGTCATATCCAAAGCTAACAAATAATAGAAGATAAAACAGAATATAATAAGTACCATGTGGGAGGTCATCTCCAGAAAACAAGACAAATAAGTAAAATACAAAACGATCGAATCATAGATTTTAGGGGTATTTCATTATACACCTAATTTTTTTACCCCATTTTAAACAAAACTCACTCTCACTTTACGTTAAACTATTAGCTTTTATTTTAAAAAAATTACACAAATTGCCACAATTTAAATCTGATAAACATATATATGTCAACTTCTAAAAATAACGTCAACATTAAATACTGTAATTGTAGATCTTTTTAATTGTAATTTCATTAAATTTGTCATAGTTGCCAAAATGATGGAGTTTTCCTAATTGAAATGTTTTAATATATTTTATTTTCAGTAATCTAAATTTTCTAATTTAGAGGTATTTAAATACTTTGCCTAACTAAAAACTGATTTAAAATATTTACATATATATTATGATTATATTCTCTCGTCAACCTATTTCTTAGGTATATATATATACACATATTCTACCATTGTGAGTTAACCATGACTATTTAATAGGTACATGGTCTTTAAACTCTTTTTCTTTGTATGATACCTGGATAATAGATTTTTTGTTCAATTGCATGATAGGAAAATAAGCTCTGAAATTCACACTTTACCTACAAAATAGCTAATATGTAAGTGAGAATCGAATTTAACCTAACTACATATAAGTTGTTATTCCCTCAATTATAGGTATAGTATAGTAAGTAATCTAACAAAGAGAACAAAAAAATCTTTAACAAAATGAATCATATGAGAATAGACCCAACAGGAGAAGAAGAAAATTAAAGCATAAAAGACATACCTTACAAGTAGACATTTTTGACATACGTATACAAACACCACACGTGAGTTTAGAAGCTAAGTGACAACATAATCACAAAAAGTATTCAGCCAATTCCTTGATCTAATCACCAACCCTTTCTTTTCTTTCTAAACTCTTGTTCTTCATAGACATAAGAAAGAAGTATTGTATGCATGCTTGCCTCCTACTATTTCTTACAAGCAGGACGAACATATTCTCTTCAGATTTTAAAACTGAACCTGGATTTTGTATATAAAATGGATACTGTTGAAATCAACATACATTGAAATATATACTCGAGTCAATAATCATCCGAATTTAATGTGTAATCTATTATGGTAAAATCAAAACAAATTAATATTTTAGCATCATGATTTAAATTCAAATGGATGATAACAAGGAAATAGTGAATTTCAATTATAGTGAACAACTATATTCATGGAAGATTTTTGTCTAATGTTAGAAGGGCAATATAGTCAATTAAAAGTACATATTGGGTCTAGATTAAATAAAATTAGAGGTATGGGTTTAGTTTTAAAAAAGTGCTCCATTATTGGGTTTATCTCTAATTTTCTCTAGATTGATTTTTAAAAAAAATCTTTTCTGAATGCAGGTCAATACATGGGTGTGTTATACTAGGATTAACTTAAACTATATTTATCGTGTAATGATAATAGAGACCAGATACTGAGTTATTGACAGTAAATACTTTGGTTCTCAGGAATGTGTTGTTCCTAACTTGCTATTCTATAAAGGTGCAGGGCCTTGCTATTAATCTCCACTTCATAACAACTGTGTTTTACTAAGAATAGATATAATCATGCTAAAATGGAATTACCAACTGTTAGTCTACATACTCATTTTGGTAATTATGAACCATGGTTATTTCCACCATGTATTTAAAATTCATATTCTTTCATCTCCTTGTTTCCCCCACCAAAACTCGGACATCAATCTATGCATTTGAGAGTAAAGATGGATGGGTAGTTCAAAACATTACATTACATAGATGAGAATGGCTAGAGAATCGTCTTAATAAGAACCTCTTTACCAACAACTGATAACGTTTCATCTTTCCAACCCTAGGTGCGTTTCTTCACCCGTTCTATAAGAAAATAAAATGCCTCCGTCTTTGAATAGCTAAGCTTTGTTAGTAAACCAAGGTATTTATCATGCCTTTTTTACTAAAACAATGCAACGAGCTCATCTTGAAGATGCTGAGGAACATTTTTACTAAAACAAATGCTACACTTTGAAGATCCTAGATTCAGGCATTCAGCCCTCTCTTCTACGTCAACATGCCTTTGAAGATCAATATTATCGATATCATCTTGCTCTTTTCCCATACCCAGCCCAAATATTTTAGAAATCAACTCAACAGTAATTTCAACTTCTATTTCTCCAAATATAAATTTATGTTCCTTTGGCAAGTAGTATTTCAATATAACTTCGAGGTCTATATCAAATTTATGGAAATTGCTTCTCAAACAAGCGGTCATCTACATAGAGTGATATCATCGGCCAAAATGTCGTGCAACAAATTTGAGATAGGGTGCTAGATTTTATGGTTAATCTCTTTAATTCTAAACGCTATAGGGTGCTATATTTCTGCGGGGAGCTAAAAAAGTCATTCTCGTGGAAGTTGCTCAAGAAGTTATTAAATATATTAATTGAAGACCGATGAACAGCTTGAAATATATGGATTGAAAGTTCTTAGTCTTATTTACAAGCCCAATAGAGTATTCTTAATTGAAACGTGGTTGTCATCCATGTTTGAAGTTTTGTTCAAAGACTGTCCAAAATTTCAAAGATTCTCTAGCGAACAGACATATGGAAGATTAAAATTATAGTGTTGGAAGATAAAAGATAACAAGTCAAAAATCTCAAAGGAAGTATGAGAGATATTGAAGAAAACGACATTTTGGCCGATGATATCACTCTATGTAGATGACCGCTTGTTTGAGAAGCAATTCCATAAATTTGATATAGACCTCGAAGTTATATTGAAATACTACTTGCCAAAGGAACATAAATTTATATTTGGAGAAATAGAAGTTGAAATTACTGTTGAGTTCATTTCTAAAATATTTGGACTGGGTATGGGAAAAGAGCAAGATGATATCGATAATATTGATCTCCAAAGACATGTTGACGTCTTGATACATCTTCATTTAGTAACAGTACAATAGTTCAAGTACCATCTTAGGGAAGATTTTAAAAAGCGCTAGGCGGTGTGCAGACAGATAGCCACCTCCTAGCGCCTAGACGGTTAGGCGGCGTCTAGGCGGTTTTGAATTATTAAATATTTATTTATTTTTATACATATATTTAAACTATTTTAATGATGTTTAATATTAATTTTAAAAATACTTAAAATAGTCTAAATTCACATAACTTAAGTAGAAAGTCCATAAAAATATTTGAAGAAAAGATAAATAATGAAACAAATGCAATATACTAAATCTCAATTTATTTCCCTCCAAATTATTTCCTAACTCATTCAGTATCAGACTCAAACTTAATATTCATATTTCTTTCATCTTCTTCTGTTGATGAGATTCAGTTTTCAGAAAATAAACAAAGAGTGAGAGCTGCGGCCTCTTTTAGTTTTTTTTTAAATGTCAAATGATAGTTGACCACCTAGGACTAAATAGAGCCAATTAGACCGCCTAGGACTGAATATGGCCGCCTAATACCGCCTAGGACTGAATATGGCCGCTTAAGACCACCTAGAACTGTCAAGGACCGCATAAGCGGCCGCCTACTTCTCAAAACGCCACAGATGGCCGCCGAGACAAAAAGCGTGACGGTGGGTGACCTCCTAGCGCCTAGGCACTGCCTAGAACGTTTTTTAGAACATTGATCTTAGGTAATAAAAATTTGTAGGTACTAAAAAATACACTTCAGATAGTTCAAATACCATTTTGGGTTTTTACTCTTCAGGAAACAGATGCACAAGTGAAGAGATAGATAAAGAGGGTGGAATAACCTAACACTGCACTCCTGGGCGATTATATAATGATTTAGGGTGAAAACTGAAACATCAAGGTGCTTGGAAATTGTCACGACCCCCAAAATTTCGAGTATAAAACTCAAATTTCGAAGTCATGAAAAACTCTAAAACAATCTCAATAAATCGAAATCATTTTAATGTCAGCTTGGTTAGACATCAAAACTTGGTTCATCAAGCTCATAAAGACAGCTGGTGTATTTGTTAGACCAAAGGGCATGACCACAAACTCATAGTGTCTGTACCGGGTCCTGAAGGCTGTCTTCACTATATCTTCTTCCTTCACCCTGAGTTGATGATAACCGGATCTCAAATCAATCTTAGAGAACACAGTAGCTCCTTTAAGCTGATCGAACAAATCATCAATTGTAATAACCCTACTTTTCAAACAAATATTTTGGTTTGATATGAATTCTATAAGGTTGTGAAATTCAAGTAAAATAAATTTGATTGTTTTCGACTTTACGAAACGGAAACGAAAACGTTCTCATAACGTTTAATTAGAAAAATGTTACGTTTCCGAACTAATATATCGACTTTTATTCTGTCGTTCGGTTGCGAAAACTTCCTTCACAAAAGTTGTAGAGCTCGTCGATATGAGTGCGTGGACATATGACGCATTCGAATCGGACATCGGAAGCGAAAGTTATTAATGTCGGAAGTTCGTTTCTGATTTTGGAAACTAGTATAAATAGAAAAATTTTGGGATTAGGGTTTCCACCCTTCACTCTCTCTCTCCTCTCGCGATATCGCTCCCCGATCGCCTCCCTCCCTCACTCGAAATCAAGCCGGCGATCTCTCCTTCCAGGCCGTCGTGCCTCTCACCGCCAACCTCCAAGAGCACCGCAAGGATCTATGCACTCGACCCCGAGCCCGCTGCACCCCACTTCGCCGCCGCCATGCCCCACGCGATGGATTGAAGCTCAAAGACTTCGCCTCCGTGTTTCCCCATCGTCGACGAGCTTGAGGCAAGCTCGCCTTCACCCTTCCTCATTTCTGGAGCCCCCACGTCGAGAGTTGAGCCTCGAGTCGCCGCGCACCTCCACCCCTTGAAGGATCGAGCTCCGCCAACGATCCATCCTTCTCCGACGAGTTCCAACAGCTCCACCGTACGATCTAGGTAAGAATTAAAGTGATTGATGTTTGTGTGTGATTGTGGGATTGAAATTTGTTGGATTTGGGTTGATTTTGTGAGATCGGAGGATTGATGAACACCGCCGCCTTAGGCGGCGCGTGTGGAGGCATTGAGGTGGCTAAGCATGGCGTGATGCCGTGAGGAGGTAGAGGAGGAAGAGAGGAGAAGTTTGGGGGTGGCGGTGGCGTCATACGCGCCTTGGTTGGTGTCGGCGCGTGGGCCCGTGACGCGTGAGCGCCACGCGCGGCCTGCCGGAGGTGGCGCGTGCACCCCACGCGTCGCCACGTGCGGCGGCGCGTGAACAGTGTTTCCGAAGGGTAATTTTGTAATTTATTTTTACGCACGGTAAATGTAAAAAGGTGATTTACGTACGGTAAATGTAAATTTTATTTACGTACGGTAAATGTAAATGTAAATTACTTTTAGTAAATGTAAAAAGTAATTTTGGAAGTGTAATTCAGTAATTATTATTTACTGAGACAGTATGTACATTTGAATAGTATTTATACGTACAAAATACGTAAATAGTATGTGCTCGTACAGAAATACGTATTGAATGTGTATTTGTACAGTAATACTTGAATAGTAAATACGTGAATAGTACACAATGAATAGTACTTAGTGAACAGTAAATTCGTACAACCCAAAATTGCTGAACAGTAACCGATTATTACTGTTTCGGCATTTAAAGGTTTACGAAACGTTTCTAAATTCTTTTCTTATCTTTTCAAGGTGATCGATAAATCAAGTAAATGAATTATCTTCGGAAATTGTGGAATTACGCTCGAGTCGATAAGGTGAGTAAAATCTCACATATTTACGAATCTACCCTTGCGGTGATTTCAAGATTTTTGCAAGAGTTTTAAACATTGAAATACGACACGTATATGATATAGTGGAATATATATATATATATATATATATATATATAATTGTATAAATGGTAAATAAGTACATATATATATATATATATATATTGCTATATTATATACTGTTATGAATTCATTGTGAATATGTCATTTCGATGACGAGAATTATGCATTGAGCGTGTGATTTAATTTGTACTATATGAGGTGTGATTATTGTACGTGATTTTAACATGGAGATTGTTAAAATGTTGATTGTCTTTGGACTTGATTTTTGGTACAATATGATGTGAGATTATTGTACGTGTTTGGCAAGTCGGAACCTAGCCTTTGGCCGGGCGAAAGTTACGATACAGTTAGAGCTCTAGTCTGTCTGCCGGAGTACTGCATGTGAGGTAACGGGTGGTTATCGGAGGTGTACTACGTGAGGGGTAACAGATGTGTACCAACGTTCATTAGTACCCGTATTATAAATGTATTTAGGTAACGAGAAGGGTTGCCCGATTTCTCATGAGCACTTTCATTTCATATATTTTTGGGACAACCAGATGGGCCGTCCATTGACTCATGAGTACATTTATATTTGTTGATTTGTGATTTTCGTATATATTGATATGCGAATTATATTTTCTTTTGACTCATACGAGCTATAAGCTTATCGGGTTTGTGTTTACAATCCTGGTGCACCAATTCGATGGTGTAGGGGATACTACTTCAGGTGTCGGTTAGTGGGAATCGAAGGACGACTCCGGAAAATCGAAGTTGTTCATTATCTTGAGTGTGGTGAGGTTTCTATTGCGGATTTGTGTGTGAGAACTTGTGCGGATTTATTTGTGAGTTGTGAGAGATTGTGAGGATTATTACATTTCTATTTTATGTAATGTTGATTTACAATTTGGTTTGTAATAATTGGTTGTCTGAGTTGTATTGTGAACTCAGTAATGATCCGCTGTGCATTTAAAATGATTTTGATTCGTTGAGATTGTTTTGGTGTTGTACGACTTTAATATTTTGAGTTTTTATGCTCGAAATTTTTAGGGTCGTTACATCAATTCTAGGCAAGGGATACCTATTCTTGATTGTCACCTTATTCAGTTCCCTGTAGTCCACACATAACCACATAGAACCATCTTTCTTTTTCACGAAAAGAACTGGTGCTCCCTAAGGGAAACGCTAGGTCTAATGAACCCTTGGTCCAATACTTCATCAATCTGCACCTTCAACTCTTTAAGTTCGTTTTGTCTCATTCTATAAGGCGCCTTTGACACAGGTGCCGTACCAGGTACCATATCAATGCAGAAATCTACAACTCTCCGAGGGGGTAACCCTGGTATCTCTTGGAATACCTCATTATACTCAGATACTACCACAATGTCTGCCATAGTTACCTTCTGATCTATCGATTCCACATATGCCAAAACTCCTGTTCTCATATCATTATCTGACTTGAGGCAACAATAACGAAACACTGGTTCAACGGGTCTATGAAAGTACACCACCATGTCAAAACAATCAATCACCGCATGCTGCAGCCTCAACCAATCAATTCATAGGATCACATCATAGGTGTGGTCCGGAATCACTATCAACGAAGCAGAGAACTCTCTACTTCCAATCACAATAGGAAAAGCCTTGCAGATTGCCTCCAATTCGAGAGACACTCCAAGGGGTGAAGTGAAACATAAAGAGTTCCCAAGAGGTGTAGGAATCAATCCTAACATCTCCACTACCGAACTAGCAATAAATGAATGCGATGCTCCCGTATCAAACAGTACTCTAGCAATGTAGTCAAAAAGAGATAAAGTACCTTCCACTCCTGTGTCTCGCTGGCCCACTACAAACACCCTAGTTTGGCCCACTGGTAATTGTCTCTGCTGATGTTCTGTCCACCCTGACAGGGTCGGGTACAGTCTCTAGCCATGTGTCTCACTTGTCCACACCTATAGCAGCCTGTTCTCTTTGGTTCCAGACATGCTGTGGCGTAGTGCCCCATTTCGTTACAAACAAAACACCTCAATGACGCCAGCGGTCTAACAAGTGCAGTCCTAGCAGATGGAGAAGCTGCCTTAGCCGGAATCTGATAATAGGGTCTTGGCCTCTTCCAAGATCCACCCTTCGGTCTTGAACTGATTGCCTTGCCTTTTCCTTTAGTATCTCTATCTCTCACATCTCCTCCGCGAGTCTTATCTGCCTGTTCCAAATTCATGGCACTCTCATACATCAACTCCTTGGTAGACAGACAAATGGCTGATATGATGGTCTTGTATTCTTGTTTAAGCCCCCATAGAAACTTTTGGGCTAAGGAGGTTACACCCATAGGCCTGACATACCGATACAACTGTGCAAAACGAGCCTCATACTCCCTGACAGTCATATCCTCTTGTGCTAGCTCAAGGAACTCAAGCTCTAAATTCTCCTCCACTGTAGCTGGAAAGTACTTCTCTCGGAAAAATGTCATGAAACCATCCCAGGTCAAGGTAGACATATCAACCGTCCACCTCGTACTCTTCCACCAATCTAGTGCATCATCTTTTCAGAAAAAATGTGGCTATCATCCTCTTCTCTATCTCAGAGCACTCTATCATCTCAAAGTAGGTTTCCATGCTCTAGACCCAGTGGTCCGCTACCATATGATCCAGGCCTCCATGAAATGACGGCACTGACAGACCACTGATGTCCTTGATCAGCTTTAGCACACGACCTTCGTCTCTAACGACATCAGTATGATCAACTTGTTCTTCCTGTGGTGCTGCCTCCTCATAAAGGTTCTCCACATTGCGGACTCGGCCTCGACCTCTCGCCCGTCCACGGCCCTGTCCACGGCCCTTTTCTAAATTCATCACCTTGAAACAATTAAACACTTAGTCAATACATGTGAAGTCTTGAATCTGAACAAAATAGATCCAACATATATTAACATGAAATTTTCAGAATAAGGTGAATCATCGAAGTATCATCACGATACTCCCTAGAGGACCAAACTACAATGTATGTCTCCTAACACTCTCGCGTACCCGGCGACATATCAATACTGAAGAGCATGTGAAGGGGGCCCGCTGCAGTCGGGTCATCGCTCCTGGATGATATTGATAATCACCAAATACGCATTTAAGCTCTGATACCAACTGTCACGACCCCCAAAATTTCGCGTATGAAACTCAAATTTTGAAGTCATGAAAAACTCTAAAACAATCTCAATAAATCGAAATTATTTTAATGTCACAGCGGATCATTTCTGAGTTCAAAATACAACTTAGTCAAACCGATTATTACAAACCAAATTTATAATTCGACATTATAAGAAATGGAAATGTATAAATCCTCACAAAATCCTCACAAAAATCCACACAAAATCCTCACCACAAGATGGAATAAACAACTTCGAGTCCTCAGAGTGGTCTGTCAATTTTCGCTAATCCACACTTGCGAAATTATTCCATACACCATCGAATAAATTCACCGGGATTGTAAACACAAACCCAGTAAGCTTTACAGCTCGTATGAGTAAAAACAACAAATACAACTCGCATAAAAATATATACAAAAATCCACAAAACATCAATTATAAATGCACTCATGACTCATTAGATGGCCCATCTGGTTGTCTAATAATGTGAAAATATATATGCTCATGAGAAGTTGGGCAACCCCTCTGTTTACCCAAATCCATTTATAATACGGATACTCATGAGCGCTGGTACACCTCTGTTACCCCTCATGTAGTACACCGCCGACATTGGATAACCACTTGCTACCCAGTATCAATATATATGGGTACTCATAAGCCGATAATCCATCTGTTACCTCTTATGCAGTACCCCGGGCAGACAGACTAGAGCTTTAACTGTATCGTAACTTTCACCCGGCCAAAGGCAAGGTTCCGACATGCCAACACGTCCGAAGACTGGTCCGAAGACAGAAAAACACGTCCGAAGATAAAAACATTTCCGAAGACAACAACACATCCGAAGACATAAATACGTCCGAAGACAAAAACGATTTAACAAACTCCATGTTAAACCACATTCAATAAACATCACATCATATTGGATAAAAATCGAATCAACATGCTCAATATGTAAATCTCAACAACAATATGAACTTATTCACAACGGAAATTACAATAGTATATAATATAGCAAACCATATATATGTACCTATTTACCATTTATACACATATACAATCCATTATATCAAATACATATCATAGTTCATTCTTAAAAACTTTAGCATATTCCTGAATCTCCGCAAGGGTAGATTCGTCATCGTGAGATTTTACTCACCTTAAAATCTCGAGCGTAATTCCACGATTCCGAAAGTAAATCCTTTACTTGAATTATCGATCACCTTGAAAAGATAGAAGTGAGTTTAGAATTGTTACGTAAAACCTTATGAAACAGTAAAAATATTTTATTGTTCAGCAATTTCTGGTTTTTACGAAATTATTGTTCACATATTTACTATTCACGTATTACTATACAAATGCATATTAAATACGTAGTTCTGTACGAGTACATACTATGTACGTATTTCTGTATGTATGCATACTATTCAAATGTAAATACTGTCTCAGTAAATAACAATTACCGATTTACCCTTCCGAAATTACTTTTACATTTATTGAATGTAATTTATATTTACATTTACCGTTCGTAAAATAAATTTATATTTACTGTACGTAAATTACTTTTTACAACCACCGTACGTAAAAATAAAAATTTACAAAATTACTGTTTCGAAAACACTATTCACGCACTGCCGCACGTGGCAGCGTGTGGGGTACACGTGCCACCTCTTGCGACCGCGCGTGGCGCTCATGCGCCACTCACTATGGCAACGCATGGGGCCCACGCGCCGACCCTAAGACCGGCACGTAGCACGCTACCGCCGCCCCAAAACTCCTCCATTTCCTCCCATCTTCCTTCCCACGTCCTCACGCCGCCTCTAAGCCACTCCACGCCGCCCTAGGCGACGATATCTCCTCCATTGATTTCTCCTCCAATCTACCTCAAAACCTCTCCAAAACAACCACAATTTCACCAACAAGCAATTCAACAATCTAATTAACCAAACCCTTACCTAATTCACGATTTGGGATCGCCGGAGCTCGTTGGAGAGATCGGACCGACTATGCTCGGTTCATGTGAGTTGCGTTGTGACTTTACGGCGGCGCAGGAGATCGTGCCTTGCTCGGAGGGAAGTAGTGTCGAGTTGATGAGGACCTTGGAGTCGGCGGTGAGGGCCACGTCGCCCGGAGGAGGGAGATCGGAGGTGAGATTTGCCGAGAGAGGGGGAAGCTCGGGGTGAGAGAGAGAGGGAGGCGGAGTTAAGTGAGAGAGAGAGGGTTTCCGAAAATGGAAACCCTACTCTTAAAAAATTTCCTTTTATACCCAATTCCAAAATCGGAAACTAACTTCCGTCGTTAATTACTTTCACGTATGACGTCCGATTAGAACATGTGACGTGTCCAAAAACTCGTATCGACGAGCTCTACAACTTTCGTGAAGGAAGTTTTCGCAAACGAGCGACGGAATAAAAGTCGATATTCACGTCGCGAAAACGTAACGTTTTTCTAAATCACATTTCCGATAACATTTCCGTTTTCGATTTCTGACGTCGCAAAGTGAAACAAACACGTTTAATGAATTTCAAAATTTTATAAAATTTAAAACAATCCAATAATTTGTTTCGAAAACTCGGGTCATTACAGAAATGGAGTCATGTACCTTGTCAAGAGAACCATGTAGCTCTCAATTTCTTCAAGCTTCTATACCAGCTGAACTCTGTAAGGTTTAAATATTTGATTCTAATAAAGAGTGTTGTCGTTATGATTCAAAACATGAGAGTAATATTGTAACAAAAAAAAACACATAAG
Organism: Argentina anserina; assembly: GCF_933775445.1. Lineage (NCBI taxonomy): Eukaryota > Viridiplantae > Streptophyta > Magnoliopsida > Rosales > Rosaceae > Argentina > Argentina anserina. The sequence goes on from NC_065876.1 coordinate 17,461,640, forward strand.
AGTAAAATAATTAGAAAATGATATTGCACTACTAGTACTAGATAAAAGATAGAAAAACAAAAAATACACCTTATAAAAGATTTAAATAAATAAAGACATAAGTCCAAGCCTAGAATTATGTGGTACCCAAATTAACTAATTAATTGACGTTTAAATGTCTAAAATGCCACTGACTTCTAAAAAATTACCATGTTACCACGACTGACAAGTTTCTCTCTCATTTTTTTTAGATATTTTCGACAATTTTAAGTTTTCCCACCTAAATTGTCAACATTTTGGAGAAGATTCAAACTTCAAAGTTGTTTCTTATCTTATGAGCTTTCATTTGAGTATAGTGAATCATATATTTTGAGAAATTTGAAATTTGAAATTATAGTTACTACGAACAACAGTAACGACATAGTAGTAGTAGCATAATAAACTATTAGATGAAATTTGAAATTTGAAATTATAGTTACTACGAACAACAGTAACGACATAGTAGTAGTAGCATAATAAACTATTAGATTAGTAGTAGTAGTAGTAGTAGTAGTAGTAGTAGTAGTAGTAGCAGTAGCAGCATAGTGATTTTTAGTAGTACGTAGCATGGTGATTTTAGCAATAACAATGGCTAACAAGACAATTATGAGTGTAATAAGCATAAGTGGATAAGTGGCAAATAATAATTAAATGTCATCTCGACTAATGGTAACAATATTATGTAACTATTTGAACCTTAATAAAAATATGGTAGCAAACGACTATGAATAATATAATGATAGATGAGTATATGTGCATCCAATATTAGGAATGATGAGGTGCATAAAAAGATAAAGTGTAGTAACATGAAGTGTAGTAGGAAGTTTGACGAGTAAACCATAGTAGCACATCAAAACAAGTATGAGCGTAACAGTATAATCGAATGAGTTAGGGAGTAGTAGCACAACAATACAAGTATGAGTATGAGTATTCAAACATGACTAAAAATGAAATTTTTTTACGGCAGTAAATTTTAGTTAGCAATACCAAGTAATTTTGACACTAGCAGATGTGGAAGAGTAAGTGCAGTAGCGGCTTTATTGATCTGCTATTACGTAAAGTGGAATTTCTGAAAAAAAAAATAGATGCCACTGTATTTGTTAGAAAAATATAAAAATTTATGCTTTAAATTTAGTGGGGGTAATTTGATAAATTAAATTGAAGACACATGAAAGAAGATGTCCTTATGTATTAGAGTATGTCCTTATAGCATAAAAAGCATAAAAAACAACTTTAGATGATTTATTAGTAATAAGCATCTTAATATAGAATTTATGTATAATTTTCTATAACATAATTAACAGACATACAGTACATGATACCTTTGTTGTTAAAACCAAAAAAAAAAAACAATTAACCTCCATACGAGTGAAGCACTAGCTATTTGCGAACCAGACTAGAGAAAAAAAATGGAGGAAGAAACCCTGAACCCTAAACCAGAAACCCTGACCTCTCCACCCAACAGTCACCACGATGGAGACCAACCCATGCCGGATGCCGCTCGCCACAATCCTAACTCCTCCGCCTCTGATTCCGATTCCGATTCCGACTCCAGCTCCAATTCCGGCGAAGCCCTCCAAAACATGGAGCTTCAAACACTCGAAGCCGAGCTTGCGGCCAACCCCTCCAACTACGACGCCAATGTCCAAGTAAGCATTTCCTTCTCATTCGGTTCATTTGCCCTATGGTCTTGTTGCTGAATGATAATCTCGACTGTGAATTTGTTGCAGTACATTAAGATTCTGAGGAAAACTGCCGACATTGAGAAGCTCCGGGAAGCGAGGGAGGCCATGAGCAAGGTGTTCCCGTTGACTCCGTCAATGTGGAAGGATTGGGCCGAGGACGAAGCTGCTATGAGCTCCGGGTATGTGCGCAGCTCTGTTAGCTTCAGTTTAGGGTTTTGCTTTTGAATTTTTGTATGCATCAGATGTTTGTTAATGAGTTCTCACATGTGCAGACCCGAGGCTTTCGCTACAGTCCAGAAGATTTATGAGCAAGGAGTTTTTGATTATCTGGTTAGATTCTTACTTGTCTACTTTAGTACTGTGAGTGTCTATAGTGTTCAAGGTTAAAGATGAAATCAATCGTGTAACGTGAGCTATTTGGGGCTGTACATGTGCTGTTTGTGGAAATTGGTAATCGTACAGGCTTTGCGACATTTACAATATGGAAAAATGGAACATTGTCTTACTGTGCTTATGTTCTTTTAGGATTGAATAATTGCTCGATTGTAATTGTGACTGTCAACTACATGGAAATGCAGTCGGTCTCTCTTTGGCGTGAGTACTTAAAATTTGTTCAAGAGAATGACCCCTCAGTCAAAGAAGCTTCACCTGCTGGTATTTCAAAGGCAAGAGATTTTTTTGAGCGTGCTCTTACTGCAGCCGGTTTGCATGTATCTGAAGGCAATAAGATATGGGAAGCTTACAGGGAGTATGAGCAAGCTATACTGCATACTATCGATGGGAATGATGCTCAGGTTAGTAGGTAGTACTTTTCAGTCTTCCTTTGATTTGCTCAGTTGTTGCTTACTAGTTTTTGTCTGCTGTTTTATTATATAATTGACTAGAAAAGAGTTGTTTTTAATCGTTTATATAGATTGGAGATCTGAATGCTTCTAACATAGCAGGCTAGGGAGAAGCAAATTCAGCGCATTCGTGTTATATACCAACGTCAGCTATCAGTTCCCCATGTTGATATGAGATCAACACTATTGGCATACAAGGCATGGGAGATGGAACAAGGAACCGTTGTTGACACTGGGAGCAGTGATCAGGATGGAATTTCAACTCATGTTGCCTCTGCATTCCAAAAGACATTGGACATTTACAATGCTCGTGTTCATTTTGAAGAACTAATCAGTCAGCATGACATGCCCGACCGAGAAAGACTAAAACAATTCACGGTAGTAATCTGCTGAAATTTTTGCTTCCTATAATCTTGACACAGGGTGCCATTTATATCTGGAACTACATTATACCTCCTTCATATTGGTGGGTGTGCCTTTCAGTATTTGTCTACCTTGTCTGATGTCTTCCTTCTCATTTTTCGTAAAGATAAATGAAACTTCTGGTCAAAAAATAAAGAATAATCATTGTAGAAGGTATGATATGACTGAGAAAACAGCAGAAAACATACTCTTGGTGTATTTCCACTCTTTCGTACAGGGTTGTGTATGTGGTGCTTCATTTATAAATCTTTTTATCTTTATGCTTAACTTTGTTAGTTTTGGGGGAGATTAATTAATTAATTTTTTTTTTTGTAGAATTACTTGAAATTTGAACAATCTTCTGGAGATCCTGCTCGTGTCCAAGTCCTGTATGAACGCGCTATAACCGAGTTTCCTATAGAGGGTCAGCTGTGGCTTGATTACACTCGCTATTTGGACAAAACATTGAAGGTTGTTATATATCTCATTAAATCTTTCCTATTCTTTGGGAAACCATTTGCTGTTCAAGTAATTATGTTTGCACTATTTTCTCTCAGGTTGGCAAAATTATAAGCAATGTTTATTCCAGGGCCATAAGGAATTGCCCTTGGGTTGGAGAACTTTGGGTCAGATATTTACTTTCCTTGGAACGTGGCCATGCTTCTGAGAAAGAGATAGCAGATGTATGTTTCAAGTGTACACCTTCTTGCCTAGAGCATTGTCTTAAGGGTTATGTTGTTTGATAACTATTGTTCGAAGACTTGTTTCTAATTTGATTATTAAGCTGCTTTAGACATTTTGCATTTAACGGAAAATTGTTTTGGCTGCCTAGTTGCTAGAAAGATGTTCCAAGCCAAAAAATAAAAATTAGAGTGCAAAAGAAGATAAAGAAGCTACCCCTGAACAGACACTCTTGCTGGGTCGCTACTTTTGCTTGCATTGTTATATTGCTTGAGCTATATCAAATCCTAAAGTTATCACTTTCCATTAGTCCAGAAGTGAATGCCTGTTGATGCATTTTCACTCTTTTTGGGTTCTTTAGTGCTCTTCTCGAAATACTTTTTTAATTTTAGCTATCACTCCTTGAATATATATATATATATATACATATTTTCTACCTATCACACCCTCAGATAGATCTACAAATAGTTTCTAACTGTCACTTTGTAGTTTGCATTATTGAAGAAGGGAAGAGGTTTCCGATTTAGGTTTCAGTTACAGGAATAGATGAACACCATTCTTGATTTCAGATTCTGAAGGCATGCCAAAATATTGGACTTTGCAGAAATTGTAGTATAAAATGACCACTGAATTGTTTTTTATAACTGTAAATGCACTACTAGCTGCATGATTTACTTCTAAGAGGTAGTCTCAACGAATTATTTGCATATATAAAGAATGTTGGTCCCCTAAAACAAAACAAAAATTGGAAAAATAAAAATAGCTGCTTTGCTTTAGTAATTTTATCGTCCATTTTGCTTCTCTTTTCTGCAGTTCTCCACCTTTTAAAATTTTATTTTCCTTTCAGGTGTTTTCCAGGTCCCAGCAATGTTCCTTTTCAACCCTTGATGAGGTAACTGACCATGTTATATTTGAATTTTCAGTCTGCTTTTTGCAATCAAATTTGCTAGGATGTGATAAACATAGATTTGACTATTGGAAAATTGTGTTTCAGTACGTGGATTTGTTTCTCACCCGCATAGATGGCTTAAGACGAAGACTCTCTTGTCCTGTTGAGGGAGAGCACACCTTGGATTATTCACTGCTAAGGGATACATTTCAGGTTTGTTCTCTTTTGCTTGTGCAAACAAATAATTGCTCAAATCTTTAGGACTAACAGGGAAAGGATCTCATGTTTAAACTTCTAGTTACTTGTGCTAAAAGAATTTCTTGCAATTGCATTCTTTTTGTTAATTTATTAAAGGAAAAGGATGAATGCGGGGCCATTCCTTGTGGTCTAACTATCTGAAGCCTCCAATTTATAGGTTTCCAGGCTAGATTCTGAAACCATTATCTAACAATTTGCTTCTAGATAGTATTGTTTGTACTAAGGTTACCTTGCGACGGTGTTGGGTTTTTATTAATGGAGGAATTTTTCTGTTCTCTTTGATGATTCGCTCTTCCATTTAACTTGTACTCTCTAAGTTTCTGGTTATGAAGGAAAACAATTGCTTCTACTTATGTGTAAATTCTAACTTTTTCACCTTCCAGTTTGCATCAGATTACCTATCACCACAGATGAAGAATACAGATGGCCTGTTACATTTGTATGCTTATTGGGCCCGCCTAGAGCTACATCTGGGAAAAGATTTAGTTGCTGCTAGGGGGGTTTGGGAAAGTTTACTGAAGATCAGGTTCGGCCATTCTGGATTTTGGAAATTTTATTCTGTTTACATTGACGGGCTTATCTAAAAAGAAAATCACGCTTTTTATTATTTTATTTGGTCAATTAGTGGTACGATGATGGAATCCTGGCAAGGTTATATAGCAATGGAGATTGAATCAGGCCATGTGCATGAAGCTCGGTCCTTATATAGGAGATGCTACAGTAAGAAATTTGCCGGCACTGGTTCAGAGGTAAGGTCTTCTCTTTTTTAATGTCTCATACCAGAAAAAATTTTGATGGCTTCCTTTTGGGGCTTATATTAATTCTTCTGTATCACATTATCAATTTAATAGGTGACAGTACGATGATTGTCTTTTTGAATAAATAGTCAGTTGGCTTATAGCTGATTCTTCTGTATTTGTTAAGTAGCTGGAGTTAGTTTTGCTGGTAGAGTACACTTGTTGACTGTGTTTTTATCTAAGGGTTGAGATTGATTACTGTTAAGGTTATTTAAGTCCTTGTAATTCAGAGCAAGCAGGCATGACATATTTCGTTTGATTTTTTATATAAAGAATTTCAATAGAAATCCTAGAGGGACTTTTCTGACATGATCTATATGTTCATTTGTTTTTGGGTATGTGATTGCATCAGATTTATTTTCGAGTAGAAGTTCAGTCACTTGCTACATAATATATTTCTGGATTAGATGATGCTGGAACCCCCTAAAAACAGAATATTTCAGGACATCTGCTACTTGTGGTTGCGCTATGAGAGGGAGTTTGGTTCATTGGATGATTTCGACCATGCAGAACGAAAGGTAAATCTTCACTCCATACAATTATGACTAAATGTTTTGTTAAGGTTCAGGCAATTTTTCCACGTCACAAATATGATTTATTTCATAGAATTCGAATAAAAGATATACTAAGTACATATTCAGTTATTATACATATCTAGGTCTCGCCCTGGTGTTTGCAGCTTCAGCTTCTCTGGGTATAGTTAGTACAAGTGCTCAGATGTAAAGGACTCCTCCGATTTGGAAATTGATATTAGTTTCAAGCCCCTAAGATCTAATTTAGCATTATTTTTATCTGCTAAGCCTTACTCCCAGCTGCCGTCTTTTTAAAGCGGACTCCTTGTACCTTCACTTTTTTAATAAGCTATTTATGGTTAAAAAAATGATAATAGCTGAGTTACAGAAATGAAATCGTGTACAATCTGTGTGGGGATTTTGCTTCAATTTTCCTTAATATAGTTCATCTTAGTAATTTCCTTTTAATGAGTCAGAGAACAGTTTAGCAATAACATATTGTCAGCATACGTTCTGTTGAGGATTGTGGTTCTTAAGGTTCCTGGGACCCACATAGCTTAAGAATCCTTAATGAAGATATAGTAGTGGCTAGTGAAATAATAAAAATTGATGATATATATATATATGTTTATATATATATATATATATGTTGAGGATTGAATGTGTTTTCTCTATGATCCCCAGTCAAAACATTACTACAATGTTTATAGACTACGCAAAAAATGTAGATAAATTACACTTTTACAATGTCCTGTCTTGCTGAACCATGACACCGGCACACCGTTTTGTTCTTCAAGTTCAACCTTTTTGTATCAGCTGGCGTGTCCATTATTGCCCACAAAACATAATTGGATATGTCATGATAATTTATTGAAGTTGTCTTAGAGTAAATATACTTGACTTAAAATTTTCTGTTAGGTTGCTGCCCGTCTACAAGAGCTTCAACTATTAAGGTCCAAGCAAGAATCCAAATTGACTGAAGTGAGGGAGAATTCTTCCGAAAAGAATGTGCGTGACAAGAGAAAGCAACCGTCAGATGTAAGATATGAACAGCCTCCAGCAAAAAGGCAAAAAGATGCGGGTCAAAAGACAAAGGAGTTGGAGGTGCAAAACTTAGTTGAACAAAATGTAGGGAAAGAGATGAAAGCCAAGGGTGTAAGCGATGTACAAAATGAGTCGAAAGAGTCTGTTCAAGAGAAAACAAAAGTATATGCTGACCAATGCACTGCTTTTGTATCAAACCTCAATGTCCAGGCAAGTGTGCACCTCGATTATCCCTCCTTATTCTTTTGTATGTAGGGCACATGCACGATCTTAGTATCTGTTACTTTTTCTTTTGGTCACTGTATGATCTTATAATGTGGATGCTAACTTTTGCAGGCAAGTAATGAAGATCTTCGTAAATTCTTTAGTGATGTTGGAGGAGTTGTTGCTATTCGAATACTGAAGGACAAGTTCACTGGAAAGTCAAGGGTCTCTCTCTCTCTCTCTCTCTCTCAGCTGTAATTAGTTTCCTGTCTTAGTTTGGCTGAAGGTATACATACAGATATATTGTATTGTAGAACCTAGATGTCATACATTCTTGCATTGATATGAGTCTTAAGGCACATTAACGTTCTTGCATTGATATGTCTTAAGACACATTGACGTGGATGCTAGCTTGCCTGATGTATTGTATTAGCCTAGGAGCAAGGATCATGATTAGCTTAGGATTAATAAGGTAGATCTGTAGTAAAATGGATAAGAGAGCAGAATTCAAGTTATAAATTGCATTGCTAGAATTCTCGCCTCTTTTATCTTACCACTAGATCACCTCCTTCAGCAGCTGAAGATAGAAAAGACATCAGATATCTGTAATACAGAAAACAGAAGCAAGTAAATGTATGCTATGTTTCTATACTTCTCCTATTCTCTATAATGTATGTTTCTTTTATGCTATTACTGTGGTCATTTGACAAGTGTGTTCTTTGCATTTACTTGCTTCTTTTATAGGGAACTGAACTTGCACTCCCCATTTTAAAACCCACATTCCTTTCCTTTTTTTAGTGACATAAATTTTGTCTTCAGGTAACACGTGTTTGTCTCTTTCTTAAAGTTCTGTAAAATAAAAAGGATTGTGGATTGAATTCCCCGTTTTCTATTTGCTTGTTTATGTGTATGTTCTTTTGGTCCTTTTTTAGGTGTAAAAGGTTCTGAATTTATGTTTTTTTCTTAATTGACTGATGAAGGGACTAGCATACGTGGACTTCTCAGATGATGCACACCTTGCCGCAGCGGTGGCAAAAAATAAGCAGACACTCCTAGGGAAGAAGCTGAGCATTGCAAGATCAGATCCAAAGCGTGGCAAGAAAGAACATGGTAAGGCACATGAGTTATTCCACTTTATGCACATTGCATGTTCATCGGTGTATAACTTTGCTGGTTAGTCGTGTACAACCATGATTTTGTTTTCAAATTTAAATCGTTTGGTTTATACTAGGCTCTACATCTTGGGTTTTGAATCTACTATATTGGTTTGATGACTTATTTGGGTACACATGTCTTGGATCACAGAGTACAGAAGATTTGGATAGTAATGCTTGAAAAGTAGTTAAAATATAAAACAGAAACCATAGTTTATGCATCTTGGTCCTAATAATTATATCTACAATGGTCTTGAGGATATGAAGCTATAGATTTTGGGTGGTTTCTGTCTCACATATGGGTAAAGCAATTATCCTGGTAATTCAATATTAAGGTCTGCATAGTGGTGCGCAAACAAAGAAAAGGGTCTCCAGTGCGATAGCCGATAGCAGTAAAGTTAGTTGACTTATTGTGCTTTCTTTGTTATTCATTATTTATTTATTTACTTAGCTAATCTGTATGTTTGTTCTGGCTAGAACTTTGTAGAAAAGGATTGTAGTCCTTGTTGATTAGGAAGATCCTTTCAGTTTTTCCTTATTTTTTGTGGACATCTGTAGAATATTTTCTAACATAAGCAATACAAATTTATTAAAACTTGGTATTCCAGTAAGACACACCTAGTTTTGTAGGCTACATTGAAGTTTGGAAAGGCGATTTTCAGCATCTTCGAAAGTGTCTTTCCAAGTTTTTGTGGCAATTCCGTTTTGGTAGAACATTACTTGAATAGTGTGTGAGAAATGCATGTGGATAGGCACGACTCAACAAATTGCCTGTTGATTAACATTTCATATTTATGTGTGAAGACTAACTAGTTCCTAACTCGACATGCATTTCTTAAGCTTGAGGGACCTGTTACCCAGATTTTCGGTGAATCATGTATCTGAAGGTTCAGAAGTAGCCATGTATTTACATCTCTACATAGCTCACTGTCAGTTTGATTTCAAATCTTTTTGTGGGATGACAAATATATATGAATTCTTTTGCTGTTCTTTCCAGTTTCATGTATCTCTAATAATGTTTACTAATTATTTTAACTTCTGACTACAAACTGGCAGGGCATACTGATAAAATCGGTGGAGCCAGTGGATCTCGTGAGATCTCCAGTGAACCTAGAGCACACCAAGGAAGCGATAGTGTGATTAAGGGGAAGAACACTTTTGCAGTTCCAAGGAATGTTGCCGCACTTGGTTGGAGCACGAATAAGCCAAAAACTGAGGTTCCAGATGATGAAAAGCCAAAATCTAATGATGAGTTCAGAAACATGTTCCTGAAAGGTTAGAGAGTAGAGATATGTTGTTGAGTTTAGGAGATGCCTGTAATCTGCGTTAGGGACATGTATGAAACCAACTTTTGCCACGCATAGGGATAGCTTCCAGTTCTGGATGTATGGAAAAATGAAAAGGATCTGTATCAGCTACAGGATGTATATGACAATACATTTGATCTTTTTGACTTGGTTGATTTTTGGTGGCCTTTCAGAGCATTTTGTTGTGGGTGCTGAACAATTGCAGGGTTTTCAATTGGTTGGCACAGTTGATATGTGGAAAAGGAGGTGATACTATCCCTAGACGGCTTTTTACTACTTGATGAAGACTGTCGACTTTGTAGGGATTTGGGTAATATCACGAACTTGCAACCGGCTTTCCTCACCGTCATAATTGTTTTGTGAGACTGTAGGGTGTAGGAGAATTTGGGCGACGAACCCTTGGTTCAGAAATAGTTCACTGATGTGGTGAGGCTGAAACAAGTAGGTTGGTGTACCACCAAACACCGACAGAGGTGTTGGAGCTCATTTTCAAAATTCAATTGCTTATGGAATAGTGGCAGATTTGCTCCATGCTCAATCAGGTAGGAGCATGATGCCTAGGATGTGAGGAAGGGCAAATGGCTTGGTTTTAGACGTATTACCCTATCCCCTCCTGTGTTGTTCTAGAGCTTATATCCGTGTGTTCTTTGTTTCTATGCTCATGCCTGGTTTTTTTCAGGAACGGAAACAATTCCTAAACTTTACCATCGAACATTGAGAAACATCTCACTCTAAAATATATTTTCAAGAATATGTGACGCATATATGTTACAGAAATTTTTTACTTCAACATCTTTGTTGGGGACCCCTTCTAAATTTCTAAATTGCACCGCTCCTCTTACATTGATGTAGTCTATGTTCGAAATATCGGCGATATGGCCGATATATCGCCGATATATCGCTGATATTTCGAATCCGATACGATAAGAGCATATCGGTCAAAATTTATCGGTCAACGCAAAAATGATGGTCAACGGTCAAATATCGGTCCAACTTTGATTTTTATTATTTTTTCAATTTTTGTTTAATTTTTTAATATTTATTTCCTCTTTTTTTTTTGAAAAACTTATATTTTTTTTTCATTTTTTCATATATATTTTTAATTTATATAAATTTTAAATATATATGATGAATTTCAAGTCTAAATAATCATTCTTAAATACCTATTTTTATTATTAGATGTCGTTCGTGTACTTTAATTGTTATTAAATCAAGTATTTATTTTCTTTAGTTTACTTAGTACCGTTTTTTAGTTTATTTGGTACATATTGAATTATAATTTTATAAATTTTATTGAAAATAAACAAATCCGAGAAAACCGATATATCCCCGATAAAACCGATATATCCCCCGATATATCGTTTTACCTCTCGACCGATACGATGCCGAAAACGATATTTAGACCATTGGATGTAGTTCATTAATAGTGTTTTCCAACAAAGATATTTGGCGCGGACTGATTTTAAAGTGGACTCTAGTAAAACTAACCTGCACTATCATTTGTACTAGGCATTGTTAACTTTGAATTTTGGCCTAGTGTGAACAACTACAATGATGAATTTGTTTGGGGTCATACCCCTAATGGTTTGTTTAGCATTAAATATGCGACTAACTTGCAATACAAATCCCCAAGTCATTCTAGAGCTGAGACTCTAAAGAAAATGTGGAAGCTAAATATCCCCCCAAAAGCAAAGTTGTTTGCTTGGTTACTTATTAGGGGTAGACTAAAACCTAGAACTTTTCTGGCTCGTTTTATGAACACTATTGATAGCACTTGCCCTCTATGCCTTGCAGGGCCTGAAAACATTAACCATCTCTTTAGCTCGTGCTCTTACGCTAAATCAGCGTGGGATGCAACTCCTCATGTTCCTAGCCAAGCCTCTTCCACCTCCTTTGATGTTTGGCTTGACACCATTATGAATTCGGCTAACTCCCACGTTGCTGAAGATTGCTTGTTGGTGTGTTGGCAAATTTGGAAAGCTCGAAACAACCTCATTTTCCGTGATCTGTCCACACCTCCTCAGGCTATTATTCACTTTGTTGCTTCCATTGGCTCCACCTATCGGAATGCCAACAAAAGATCTCCCGGCTTAGCGCCTGCCAACCAGAACATCATCAAATGGATCCCCCCCCCAGCTCCTAACTGGCACAAGCTCAACTTCGATGGTGCAGTTTCCTCTTCTTATGCTGCTGCTGGCTTTGTCATTCGAAGTTTTACAGGCCAACCCCTGATTTTTGGTGCTCGGAACTTTATTACTAATTCAGTTCCAGTTGCTGAAAGCTTTGCTCTCAAGGATGGTTTACTTGCGGCCCTAGATTTAAACAACCAATCCCTTGATATTGAAGGTGACTCTGCTCTGATCATTAGCTGCTCTCATAATGACTCCCCTCCTCCGTGGTCGATTAAATCTATCATTAGAGATATTAAAGATCTCATTGGAAGATTCAAGGATGTGAAGATTTCTCATGCCTTTAGAGAAGTTAACTTCCTTGTTGATGCCATTGCCAGTGTTGACCTTTCTCTGCCCTCTCCTACTACTTGGCATGGAATTCCTCCACAGACCGGTTCTGCTCTTTTTCTTGATCTTTCCGTTGTGGGGCGCCCTAGGGGTGGCTCTGTGTAATTTCATTTTCTTTTCAAAAAAAAAAAGCATATATAACAGTAGAGCTGCAAGTCTGCAACTCTGATTGAATAAAAGAGAGCTAGATTATGGACTTTATGCAAGGGCCAAACAATAGAATGATGGTAAGTTCAACCTCGAAAATGCTGTATGGTTTTCTACCAAAAAACTGGATACTGGCCGGACAAATCAAGAAACCACTATCATTCTCAAATGACCAAAATATTTAGGAAAAACTAACTACCAAGTAGCTTAAGTGATAGGTTTACACAAGCACCCTCCTTATGTTTCAAGGGAATGGTACATGTACATGCATGGCGAATCTTTTTGATGAAAGATTGGATATTCTCTGGGGATTTGCTTCATACAAAGATTCAGTGATGCACTAAAATAACTTTCCGATACTTATTATGCACTGAATGGTGTATTTGAGCAAGATTATATTGAAATACTCATCTAGAAAAAGAAGGGCTGGGAGTAAAAAGACATGATAGAAACATGCTTGATCAGGCTAGATTATAATACATTCATTCAATTGTTTACAACTAAACAGTAGTAGCACACTAGCAGCTCGGTTCATATGGATTGAGAAATCTATAGGTACAGTACAACCTGAAAGAAACAAAAGAGACGTTTTGCTGCACGGAACTAAAACAGCTTGTATACCAGCTCATAATACACACCAATCATACAGTTCTCAAAATAAACACGCATAAGCTTTATTTTTCTGAAAAGGATAGCCATAACATATGAAAACACTCCACAATAAGCCATGAATTCCTCTGCTTCCGGGGTAATAGGCTCATTTCCCTCAATTCCAGAATTTCCTAACATCATGTCAAAACAAATGCGTGACAATCAAAACACAGTACATAAAAAGACGAAACAAATATTTGCGTTCTTTCATTTCTATACAATTGTTATACTAAAAGCATATTTAGTGATCAAACAACATGAACACAAGAAACAAATTATTGTAGTTTAGATTAGTGTACGTACCATTTATCTTTGAAGTAGTCTCCTCTGCATTTTGCCTTGTACACAGCCATTTTGACATAAATCCAATCTCTTGAATCATCGAAGAACTTGAAGTAGGCGTATCGCCAAGAACTCTTCAGCAGTAAACTGCCACACACCACCCAAAACCCTGTGATGAATCCCAACACTGCACTGATAAGAAATCCCAGGCTTATGTGGCCATCATTATCATGACGTTCCTTGTTATCATCCGTTGGAGTGGTTCCATTTCTTGAGCAATCTGGTGTCAATGGTGGTCCACAAAGTCCAAGATTATCAGTATAAACAGAAGCATTGAAACCCTGAAGTTGGGTGCCTCCTGGAATTCTTCCTGACAATTGGTTGTGTGATACGTCCAGCACTCCGAGAAAGTGTAATGTCGAAAAACTTGGGGGAATTTCACCAGATAAATTGTTTCTTGACAGATCAAGGGATTCCAACATCTTCATGTTACCAAAGTCTTGAGGAAGCTTTCCCGTCAAATGGTTTCTTGACAAGTTGAGGGATTTCAACTCGGTCATTCTAGCTATACTCTCCGGAATTTCGCCAACCAAGTAATTGCTAGACATGTCAATGCTTCTCATGCTGTCAAGATTTTTCCCAAACTCAATTTCTATTCCTTTCCACACAAGTTCTGTTGAAGAATCGTAATCTGTTCCAATATCATCAGCCAAAGCTGTTATGTTACTGAAGCAATGTGGTAACGCTCCTGAAATATTGTTGCGAGACAAGTCCAAAACATGAATGGTGGCTAGATTGCACAAGGACATAGGTATGAATCCATTGAACTTGTTGGAGCGTAAGCGTAGAATGCTTAAATCGGTTAGGCTTTGGCCAATCCATGTTGGTATCTTTCCCGACAGGTTATTGTTGCCTAGGTCAACCAACTGTAATCCAGTACAGTTCTCCAAAGAAGGCAATTCTCCTGAAAACTTGTTTTCATGTAAACGCATTGCTTCGATCCCCTCCAAATTTCCTAATGAGCTCGGTAGTTTCCCAGATAATCTATTCCATCCAAGATTCAATGAAATCAATTGTTGAAACAGCATCCAACAATTAGGAAGCTCCCCTGTCAGCAGGTTGTGAGAAATGTCGAGATTAAGCAATGGACTATGAGCCCCGAAGGAATTAGTTTCACAGATGGAAGACAAGGGCTCAGAAAACTTGTTATACGAGAGATCCAACAAGGTGATTGTTGGAGGAAATAGTGGCACTGCACCGAAAAACCGATTATAAGCCAAGTTAACATAACCCAAGCTTGTTGTTGACAGATTCGGCAGTTTCCCATGGATTTGGTTCGTAGAGAAATCTATAGTTTGTAAGCCAGTTGAAAGTATATCAGAAAAATTAGGAGGTAATGATCCTGATATTCCGGCATTAGAGAGATAAAGCTCAGAAAGATTTCTCTGCGTTAGAATCCATTTTGGAAAATTTGGGCCCACGTTGCAATAGGACATGTCTAACCAACTTAGTCGTTGAAATGGTGGCTTCCAGTCAGAGCTGATGTTCATGGAAAAGCGATTAAGCGCGAGTCCCAGTGCCTGTAAACGAGAGAGGTTCCGAAAGTGGGATTCTGTGATGACACCACTCATAGAATTCCCGTTGAGATACAGATTTTGGAGGCTGTAGAGTTGCCCGATACTCTCGGTTAGAGACCCATTCAGATTATTCCAAGAGAGATCAAAATATCTCAACTCTGAAAAACCTGTTAGTTCTGGAATTGAACCCCAAAAGTGGTTATAGTCCAAGTCCAAGGTCTCAAGTGTGTTGTTAGCACAATACAAGGCTTTTGTAGAGTCCTCAATGTTTCCAGAAATATTATTATATGATAAATTCAACGACTCTAAGCTGCATAAATTTTGAAACCCTTTTGGTATCCCACTTTCAAGCTTATTCCCAGACAGATCAATATGGATAATGCTGGTGCTGGCCTTGGCTATCCAATAGAATATTGAAGAGTTAAGATTATTATAAGAGAGGTGGAGGAGTTGAAGAGAGGTGGATGAATTGATCAAGGAAATTGATCTTGGATTCATATTAGGAAGGTTGCACCCATCTAACAGAAGCTCGTTCAGTGAAGTGAGTTTGCTTAAAGATTGTGGCCAATTCACAACCTTTGAAAAATCTAGGCTCGACATGCTTAGGTATCTCAGGGAAACAAGATGAGTTAACCACTCGAGATTTTCCAAACTAACACCATCGTTATAAGACAGATCAAGAGTGTGCAAATTAGAGAGGTTTCCAAGCTGGGGAGGAAGATGCCCACTAAAATTACATTCTCTGAGTCTTAATTTTTCCAACCGACTCAAAGAGCCAATGAATTTGGGAATCACAATTCCTTGAAAATCAACAAAACTGAAGTCCAAGTAATTTAGGTAAGGCAAGTCGAGTAGTGAAGTATTAATTTCACCTCTTAAAGGGGCTTCAGAAGGGGAAGAATAGTAGTAAGCATCAATAGTACTAAAGGAGATATTAAGACTGGTGACATGACCTGTTTGGGTGTTGCATCCTATTCCTCTCCAGTTGCAGCAATCTTTCTCACTTTTCCAAGAAGCAAGAGAATCAGACTCATCCACAAGGCCTTGTTTGAACTGGAGAAGAGCATGCCTTTCACTCTCGAAGCACGTAGTGATATTGTCGGAGCTTCCAACACTGGAGCAACAAATAGCAGAGGCAATGGCCAGGCACACAAACCCAACCAACACAGAGTGCATAGAAGACATACCACTCATTACAGTGAACAACATGATGACTATGAAGATCGATGATTTGAAAACAACATAATAAGTGGAGTATATATATATATATAGTAGAAGCAAAACACTTTCAGAGACTGCATACGTAGAATCATCGAAATAGCAGTGGACCTTCTTCTGTCCATTCCAAACACAGTGCCTTGTAAATTGATTGACTTGATCGTCAACCAATTTGAAAAAGAGGGAGATAAAGGATATATAAAACAAGGAATAAGGGAAAAAGGGAGCCAATGAAATGGGGATCGACTGGAACACTCATTAGAAAGAGTAGTGAGTGCGTTTTTAACCAAAAAAAAAATTAGTAACTGCGTTAGAGGTCCTTGCACTAGCTACAATGTGGACTCACATGTTTACTACAGGTTGTAAGGAATGAAAGCTTGAGGAAATTTCCAGATTTCTGAAAACAGAAGCCCGTCTTAGAAAGCAAAACTGCTATATTTTGCCACATTCACACATCCATTGTTATAAGGAGCAAATGCAGCTAGAAATTGAAGAAAAAGAACACAATGACATCTCAAATCGATAAACATATATAAGGAAAAGAGAGACAGACCAGAGTGTAGACTTTATGCAAGTGCAAGACAATGAATTACTTATACAGTATATACAAGCCAAAAATATATCAATTACATAGTAATATTTATCCTGTAGTTTATCCCAGCAGATTTTAAGGTTTGCCTTGCTCTTTAGTTGGTTCTTTTAAGTAGAATTCATCTTCACTTTTTTACTTACATTTACTCGGTGGAAACCATATTTTGATTAGTTCTTTTAACAAAGGGTAAATTATAGAAGGCAAGGCATAGTAAATTAATTATATCCATTTGAGGGGTGATTTGAGGGTAGAAGGGTGGTGAGGCTTGACACTTTCCCCCTCATGCATTGCTTCTGCTATTAGCTGTTCAATCATATTGTTTATTGAAATTGCAAGTTTACTGATTTTCTTCCATTTAAATCAGCATACGAAGCCAGTTGAAACAGCTGTCATCTTAGTTCATAACTGAGATTCTGGGCCTGAGTATACTATGAGTGACTCAAACTCTAGATTCCACCTCTACCAGAAAAATCTTTCAGTTACCTCATCAATGTGTTACTGCAGTTACTTCTAACTCAAGTCATCATCTTGAGCCTCCTTTAATTTTTTAGATATAAAAGATAGTTTCGATGTATCTTAATTCATTGACTTGGGGATTTTACCTGATTCTGACAAGAACTGTAACGACCCCAAAATTTCAAGCTTAAAAACTCAAAATTTCAAAGTCGTTAAACACCAAACAATTTCAACGAATCGAAATCATTTAAAATGCCACAGCGGATCATCTCTGAGTTCAAAATACAACTCAGTTAAACCGATTATTACAACCCAAATTATAATTCAATATTATAACAAATGGAATTGCGTAATCCTCACAACAAACTCACAAGATAGTCACACAAAATCCTCACACAAGCTGGAGATAAATAACTTCAAGTCCTCTGAGCGGTCCGTCAATTCCCGCTAATCCACACCTGCGGAGTTATCCACTACACCATCGAATTGGTGCACCGGGATTGTAAACACAAACCCGGTAAGCTTTACAGCTCGTATGAGTAAAATGAAAATATAACTCGCATATTAATATATACGAAAATCCAGAAATCAACAAATATAAATGCACTCATGAGTCAATGGACGGCCCATCTGGTCGTCCCAAAGAAATATGAAATAAAACGCTCATGAGAAATTAAGTAACCCTTCTGGTTACCCAAATGCATTTATATTACGGGTACCAAGAACGCTGGTACACATCTGTTACCCCTCTCGTAATACACCGCCGATATTGGATAGTCACCCGCTACCCAACATCCAAAACAATCTGAGTACCCATGAGCAGATAACCACCCGTTACCTCACATGCAGTACTAAGGCAGACAGACTAGAGCTCTAACTGTATCGTAACTTTCGCCCGGCCAAAGACTAGGTTCCGACTTGCCAAACACGTACAATAATCTCACATCATATTGTACCAAATCACGTCCGAAGACAAATCAACATTTTAACAATCTCAATGTTAAAATCACGTACAATAATCTCACATCATATTGTACCAAAAATCATGTCCGAAGACAAATCAACATTTTAACAATCTCAATGTTAAAATCACGTACAATAATCTCACATCATATTGTACAAATCAAAATCACATGCTCGATATATAAATCTGATCATCGAAATGATGATGAGATGTTTGGGTGTTGCATCCTATTCCTCTCCAGTTGCAGCAATCTTTCTCACTTTTCCAAGAAGCAAGAGAATCAGACTCATCCACAAGGCCTTGTTTGAACTGGAGAAGAGCATGCCTTTCACTCTCGAAGCACGTAGTGATATTGTCGGAGCTTCCAACGCTGGAGCAACAAATAGCAGAGGCAATGGCCAGGCACACAAGCCCAACCAACACAGTGCATAGAAGACATACCACTCATTACAGTGAACAACATGATGACTATGAAGATCGATGATTTGAAAACAACATAGTAAGTGGAGTGTATATATATATATATATATATAGTTGAAGCAAAACACTTTCAGAGACTGCATACGTAGAATCATCGAAATAGCAGGGGACCTTCTTCTGTCCATTCCAAACACAGTGCCTTGTAAATTGATTGACTTGATTGTCAACCAATTTGAAAAAGAGGGAGATAAAGGATATATATAAAACGAGGAATAAGGAAAAAAGGGAGCCAATGAAATGGGGATCGACTGGAACACTCATTAGAAAGAGTAGTAAGTGCGTTTTTAACCAAAAAAAAATTAGTAACTGCGTTAGAGGTCCTTGCACTAGCTACAATGTGGACTCACATGTTTACTACAGGTTGTAATGCATGAAAGCTTGAGGAAATTTCCAGATTTCTGAAAACAGAAGCTCGTCTTAGAAAGCAAAACTGCTATATTTTGCCACATTCACACATCCATTGTTATAAGGAGCAAATGCAGCTAGAAATTGAAGAAAAAGAACACAATGACATCTCAAATCGATAAACATATATAAGGAAAAGAGAGACAGAGACCAGAGTGTAGACTTTATGCAAGTGCAAGACAATGTATCACTTATACAGTATATACAAGCCAAAAATATATCAATTACATAGTAATATTTATCCTGTAGTTTATCCCAGCAGATTTTTAGTTGGTTCTTTTAAGTAGAACTCATCTTCACTTTTTTACTTACATTTACTCGGTGGAAACCATATTTTGATTAGTTCGTTTAACTAAAGGTAAATTATAGAAGGCAAGGCATAGTAAATTAATTATATCCATTTGAGGGGTGATTTGAGGGTAGAAGGGTGTTGAGGCTTGACACTTTCCCCCTCATGCATTGCTTCTGCTATCAGCTGTTCAATCATATTGTTTATTGAAAATTGCAAGTTTACTGATTTTCACCATTTAAATCAGCATACGAAGCCAGTTGAAACAGCTGTCATCTTAGTTCATAACTGAGTTAACTTACCAGAATCTGCCTGAGTATACTATGAGTGACTCAAACTCTAGATTCCACCTCTACCAGAAAAATCTTTCAGTTACCTGATCAATGTGTTACTGCAGTTACTTCTAACTCAAGTAACCATCTTGAGCCTCCTTTAATTTTTTAGATATAAAAGATAGTTTCGATGTATCTTAATTCATTGACTTGGGGATTTTACCTGATTCTGACAAGAACTTCAATCTAGAAAAGACTACAGAGTAGCTCATCTGTTGATCCAGTACTATGTGGATAGTTGATATAAGGTTGCCAAATTGTTACAAGCCAAGAAAACAGAAATTAATTCTACTTTCATTTCAGCATATGAATATCTAACTTTGACATTAGTTTTGGACTGCTGGTGTTGCCCATAAAAGAGAGTAATTTTGAGAGGACTTGACTGTATGAGAGAAGCAAGAAATGCAATATGGCAGACGAAGATATACATGCAAAATTGAGAAATGCAAATGATGGAATAAGCTCTCCTTGGATGTTGAAACCTCTGATGCATTCACCTTTTAAAAATGCACTTTTCTGGACAAGGTTAGCTCTAACATTACTTGGAGAGTAGGAGATGGTATACCGTACCATGGTATACATTACTTGGAGTTCAAATCCAAAAAGTGACCTTATATACAGCCACACCAGAACATGGTATACTCCTGTGTTACAGCATCTGGTCCACCCTCATATTGTAGAGAAAAGTAAATGTAAATATTAGCAAGTATCAATTGCCTGAAAGCTTATTTGGAAATTTGAGAAGGGGTTTTTTTTTTATTGAGTTAAAACAGCTTCCTGATCGCTATAGAGATTTGTCTTTGCGGATTCTTTGGCTTCAACCTCTAGCGATGCTTAAGAGTTTAGGGCTTGAGAAAGCCCTCAATGCACAAGTTAGAGTTTTTGAAAGATGGATGATGGTAATTTGGACGTTATGGAATAGTAAAAACTTCATGTTGCGGTCTGGGAAATAGGAATATGACAGAGCTAATGCAAACAAACCAAAGCCACTGGAAAAAATGTATAGGAAGCAACCCTTATTGAACAGATTAAAACTGAATTTTACTGGTGCTTTTTTGCGTTCTTCAACACAATTTTCTGAAATTTGTTGCCAGTTTTACACATCAATTATAGTAATAGGTAATCAATCAATGAATTGAACTTTTAAGATGCTGGTTTTATATGTAGACCTGGAAAAGTGGAAAGTAACAGCATGCATGCTAGCAGTACAAGTTATCTCATCTACTGAATTGGATCTTTCTGAACACAGAAGCCTGGTCTTAGATGTTTATGGAAGTTTGAACGTTTGAACACTATTACAGGAGTACAGGTTGCCCGTTCTCCTAGACCAACTAATTTTGTTGCTCACCAATTTGGGAAAAAAAAATTGTGTTGCCAACAGACCAACTAGTTATAGCCTAAAAATCCAACAATTTTGTATAGACAATGAATTTTTATTGTAGTCATATCAGAGACACGCAGTGAACAAAGTTACTTTGTTACTGTACTTACAAGAAGATCACTCTGGGACCAATCAGGGACTTGGTCTCATTTTTAAGCAGCATTGATTCCCATCGATGTCTTAAACTCAACAACTTAGAGACTAAAAGAAATGTCTTTCTGTAATAACCCAATTTTTTAGAAACTAAATGTCGAGTATTTTCATAGTGTTAAACTTGTGAAATTAATTCAAGACGACAATTGGAGGTTTGCGACATTTCGAAACGAAAACGGAAACGTTCTCAGATCGTTTAATTAGAAAAGTAACGTTACCGCAACGTATAGATCGACTTTTATTCCGTCGCTCGGTTGCGAAAACTTCCTTCACGAAAGTCGTAGAGCTCATCGTTACGAATTCGTGGACACGTCATGCGTTCGAATCGGACGTTGGACGCGAAAGTTATTAACGTCGGAAGTTCGTTTCCGATTTTGGAAATAGTATAAAAGGAAGGAGAGGAGATTAAAAATCAGATTTTTCTAAAAATCAGCTCGGGGTACTGTTCACCCGAGCTCGGACACTGTTCACCCGACCAAAAAAACCTTCTCCGGCCGATTTCTCCACCATCCGACGTCGCCTCGTGTTGTGCCACCTATCAAACTGACGGGCTCGACGAGCTCCATCTTTTGGGCTACGCCTTGCACTCCGGCGACAACCACACACGGTGTAGCAACTGCCGGAAGTTACTGCTGTAGCGGCGCCGCCTCCTCCGGCCACCATGGCTCAAAATTCTTGGGGGGTTTTGCTTGTCTCAGTCCCAGCAACATTCCCACAAAAGGAATCGAGCCAAATCGAAGTGTAAGTACCCGAATCAAAATTTCAATTTCTAGGGTTTGTGAATAGTGCCGATTTCATGTTCTTCGTTGTTTGGACTGTTTAGACTCGGATTTAGACCTTGGTGTCAACTAGGAAGTTGTTGGAAATGTTGTTTAGGTTGTGGTGGTGAAATTTGGTGATGATTGGTGGCTGTCGGTGAACAGTAACGCCGAATGAATAGTACCTGTGAATAGTAACTCCGCATGAATAGTGATCTGTAACAGTAACTGTGAATAGTGATTTGTAACAGCAAATGTGAACAGTGTCATGGTAAAACAGTAACTTTGAACAGTGTTTTGGTAAAACAGTAACTGTGAGCAGTGGTTTAGTAAAAACAGTGATTAGTAAACATGAACAGTGTTCCGTGAACAATGTTTTATGAACAACATTTAGCTGTGCTGAACTCGTCACCTGATATTTTAAATATCATTTTCTAAGCATTTATCGTGCTATTAGGTGACTGACGAAACGAGTGAGGAAATTAGTTTCAGGGTCGTGGAAGTTGCACGCAGGAAAGAATGTGAGTAAAATCTCACTTATTTACGAATCTACCCTTGCGGTGATTCCAAGATTTTTGCAAGAGTTTTTAATATTGAATTACGACACGTATACAATATAGTGGATTACGTATATATCGTATAAATGGTAATAAGTACATATATATATAGTTTGCTATATTATATACTGTTATGAATTCATTGGAAATTGGAATTGGTCATTTCGAATGACGAGAATTAAATGTTGAGCATGTGATGTGATTTTTGTACAATATGAGGTGTGATTATTGTACGTGGTTTTAACATGAGTTTGTTAAAATGTTTTGTCTTCGTACGAGTTTTGTCTTCGGACGTGTTTATGAAATATGACATGTATACGATATAATGGATTATATATATATTGTATAAATGGTAAATATGTACATATATATATAGTTTGCTATATAATATACTGTTATGATTTTATCGTGATTTATGTCATTTCGATGACGAGATTTAAATATCGAGCATGTGATTTTGATTTGTACAATATGATGTGAGATTATTGTACGTGATTTTAACATTGAGTTTGTTAAAATGTTGATTTGTCTTCGGACATGATTTTTGGTACAATATGATGTGAGATTATTGTACGTGATTTTAACATTGAGATTGTTAAAATGTTGATTTGTCTTCGGACATGATTTTTGGTACAATATGATGTGAGATTATTGTACGTGATTTTTAACATTGAGATTGTTAAAATGTTGATTTGTCTTCGGACGTGATTGGTACAATATGATGTGAGATTATTGTACGTGTTTGGCAAGTCGGAACCTAGCCTTTGGCCGGGCGAAAGTTACGATACAGTTAGAGCTCTAGTCTGTCTGTCTTAGTACTGCATGTGAGGTAACGGGTGGTTATCTGCTCATGGGTACTCAGATTGTTTTGGATGTTGGGTAGCGGGTGGCTATCCAATATCGGCGGTGTATTACGAGAGGGGTAACAGATGTGTACCAGCGTTCTTGGTACCCGTAATATAAATGCATTTGGGTAACCAGAAGGGTTACTTAATTTCTCATGAGCGTTTTATTTCATATTTCTTTGGGACGACCAGATGGGCCGTCCATTGACTCATGAGTGCATTTATATTTGTTGATTTCTGGATTTTCGTATATATTGATATGCGAATTATATTTTCATTTTACTCATACGAGCTGTAAAGCTTACCGGGTTTGTGTTTACAATCCCGGTGCACCAATTCGATGGTGTAGGGGATAATTCTGCAGGTGTTGATTAGTGGAGATTGAGTGACGACTCCGGAGGCTCGAAGTCGTTCGTATCCTGCTTGTGGTGAGGTTTTTAGCGTGGATTTGTGTGTGTGAGAATTTGAGTGGAATTATTTGTGAGTTTTGTGAGAGTTTGGAGGATTATTACCATTCCATCTTATGTAATGTTGAATTATAAATTTGGGTTGTAATAATTGGTTTTTCTGAGTTGTATTGAGAACTCAGTGATGATCCGTTGTGCACGTTAAATGATTTCGATTCCATTGAGATTAGTTTTGGTGTTCTAACGACTTTGAAATTTTGAGTTTTTAGACTTGAAATTTTGGGGTCGTTACACTTTCAAATACACATGGTAGGTACACCATTTCTTTATATTCAATAATCTACTTCAATGTCAACTTGTAAGTTCTTCCTTTAACATCCTGGATCTAATGAGAAAACTTATCCTCTTTGATCCTGAGCACCAAATGACAGATGCAAGGAAAAAAAATGGCATGCATCGTTGGAGACGGGGTCATCATCAGAGTTTAGATCAATTCAAAATAAACATCTATGATTAACTTCATCCAGTACAAGTACTTCGGCAAGATAAATGTAAACATAAAAATAAACATGAACATCCACAAAACCACACGTCACCCCTGAAAGCAGGCATGATATAGTGACATTTGCGAGTCCTAAGCATACGAGAATTGTGACAACATGAAATGGGGAGAGCAACGTTTCTAAAATCTTCCTCTGCCCCTGAAACCACCACGCCCACCCCTTGGAGGTCCTCTGCCTCCCCTTGGAGGTCCCCTGCCACGAAAAGGTGCTCTGCCCCTTGGAGTTCCCCTTCCACGTGTTCCACCTCGAGGAAAAGCTGGTTTCTGTCCCCTGCACAATTTTCAAATTCATCTCAATGAAGACCAAAAACATTCCGCATATTAAATCATTAGCGTGTCAATCACAGTCGAGCATAGGAGTTGAATGAAAGCCTATCCTAATAGTGAATCAAATAACACCTGAAACCCCCTTCAACCTATGCACAATCCCAAGAACCCAAAAGAAAATAGAAATGGCAAATGAAGAAGCAACAAGCACAAAAACTCCCTAAACTTATTAACAAAGGACAATGCAGCTTCAAGAAACTCAGCAACATGGTAAAAAGGAAAAAAAATACATCCAAAAGAAAAAGAAGAAGACATGTGTAGGGTACTCAGTTACAGCAGACAGTGTTATTTGAAAACTTTTAATGATACGCAAAGATATAAAGCAGGGGCAATGGGTAAACTATATATATAAGAACTTAACATGAAATAAGCTGTAAAAACAACCGACACACCAGAAGATTCATAAATAAGTTTCACTAAGAGTTGTGTTGCAATATAGTTAAAAATCCAAGGAACACTAGTAGTTTGCTAAGAATGTGGGACCAACAGTAAAGCTAGAGTGATCAGATTATTGCTTCCCCTTTTAGACTGAATCTGGCTTGACCTCAAGTTTTCGGAATTTTAGTCTCATTGTCCTAACACCACAATGACTAAAGTAAAAACTCACTACACCAAAACCAAGAATCACAAGAGAACAAATCTCTGTCCGCTGTCTTCCTACATTGATAATAAACATTCAAGAAACAGAGGTCACAAGTAATATGGTATGCATTTGTCTTTTGCTTGTTACAAAGGCACATGATGTCTTATTACACTAATAAAAAAATTCAACAAGGAAAAACATACTTTGGCTGTGGAAGAAATCTTGCAAGAGGAAGAAGCTTGGCCGGGTCAATATAAAACTTATCACCCTGTGCATATGAAGTAGCCACGATGCCTTCCTTGACTTTGACCGAGAAATACTGCAATCAAACCCCAAACGAACCACATTACATGTCAATACTACACGCACAAGATACAACAAAAATTCGCACCATAAAAGAGCGACAAGAGAACACTCACAGATTCATTAATGGGGCCGAAAATCTCATCGACCTTCCCTATCTGAGTCTTGTTCTGCAGATAGATAGGAGCATTGAAATAGGGTATCTTCTCGTGTGAGAGCTTTGTGACAGCATCACCCTCACATGCATGAACAAATGACGACACCTCTGCATACCCAGAATCAATAAAGTCATCACAATATCAACTACTCAATCAAAAGAAACCATGTTCTAAGCAAAAGACATAATATCAATCAAATACAAACTGATACAAAGACGCATTACTGATAGCCTTAACAACAAGCCCATATAGCTTCAATCTCTTCTGGGTATTTTTTTTTTTGAGTGATTAAAGAAGAAGAAGAAGAAGAAGAAGAAAAGAAGTCACATACCTACAACTTCGGAAGGAGGGCCTTCATCGCGGAAGCCGCCGCCACCACCGCGGCCTCTGAAACCGCCGCCGCCACCGCGGTTGCCTCTGAAGCTGCCGCCGCCTCTAGGAGGTCGCATGATGATGAGTGTGGTTGATCGAGGAGAGAAGAGGAGAGGAGAGCTGTGTTGGGGAGAAGGAAGGCTGCGGTTTGAAGACGACTCAAAGGAGTGAGAGAGTGTAGGGTTTTGATAGGGTTTTAGTCGGCTTCAAATTGACTAAAATACCACTCCTTTATATATCTCTGTTTTTTTTCTTTCTCTTTGAGAATGTTTATATATCTCAGTTTGCAAGTGAATAAATCATTTGTATTTGTATTGAAAAAAAAAGTGAATAAAACATTCTCAAAATGATGTGACAGTTCCATTTAAAATTCAATTTGGTATGTTCAAGCTTCACAAGCTATTTTTTAGGAGGGAAGGCTGTTGTATAAGACAACTCCTTGAGTCATGAGGCTTGGGATTTAGAAGATAAAACAATCTACCTTGCTTGGTACACTGTGTAATTGAAGTTCCGATAATGTCCATGAAAGATATGATAGATCAAGAATGTTTAAAATGGTAAAAATGCAACACGTAAAAATAAATAAAATTAAGGGAACATAAATGTGGAAAATAAACCACTATCTTGGGTTGTAGGAAATTAGGAATTCGAGACTTAGTTTGGTACAACTTCATTTCTAAAAAAAAAATCACCTTTTAGGTTTATTTTTAAAATTCATTGTATTTGGTAATTTTTTAGAAAAATCAATTTTTTTAGAATTTATAAGTCACCCACAACAGTTTTTAAAATCAACTTATTGCTTTTAGAAGTTGTTTTTATACAAAACTCAATAAATGTTAATATTTTTCTGTAAATTCTTAAATAACACATTTATCTTTAATATTCTCAATATGTCAAAAAAACAAATTATGTCCTTTTTTGTAGTTGACCATATCTACAGTAGTTTTGTTTAGATTTTATCAAACATTTTATTTATCGATAGCACTTTTAAAAGTAATATTTACCAAACGCAAATCTGTTTTAATTTACAGCTGATTTTTTTCACAATACAGTGGAAGTATTTTTTTTTTAAGTCGCAACAATACCAAATAAATCCTAAATCATATTGATAAATCAACTACATTATTTGTTCTAAAAAAAAGATTGTGTAAGTCCGTGAAAATATACATGGGTACATGCCAGTGTCGATAAGGAGGAGGTCCTCTAGTTTTCCTATTATGAAACTCATTAGGGATAGTGTATACCATTCTCCCTTTTAATCAAGGAATTGTGTATGAGATGAAATAGGAAAACTAAATTCAGAACAAGAAATTAATTAAGTAAAAGAATATAATAAATATATCGTTGATTTGCTCACAAGATAGGAGTAGTTTTAGAAGGAAGATAATAAAAATCTGAGTTTCACCAAAAAGATAAAAAAAACAAAAATAGAAGTAACTGAAGGTAAGTAGTGTACTTGGACAAAAAAAAAGAGGGGAAGTGAAAATGAGAGCATGAATAAATATGTGGCGCAGAGACTAGTCGATTCGATTTCGATTCGACTCCATACGTATTTGGCTCTTCTCTTCCCTGGAAGGCCAGGTGGTCTCCTCTGAGATTTCCAAGTAGAGAGGAAGAGCTGACCCAAGTCCGACGGGTATGTTTCTTTCTTCAATTCTCAAACAACCCAATACCAAAATCACACACTGCTAGTTTCACCCTTTATTGCTATGCTTGATCAAAAACTTGCATATATGTGTGGAACTGAAATGAAGCTCTGGGCTTCTGAAATGCTTTAATGAATCCAAGCCTCTCTTTCTCATTCCAAAGAGAGTCGATTCCAGATGAATCTGTAAACTGCTTACTGAATCATGCTGTTGGGTTTCTTCATATTCTTCTGACAAATTTACTTTGAGATTGACTTTCATTGGATTCATAACAAAGATACTTGCTTTAGCATAACTGTTCTGATAACATCCTATTACTATTAATGAATAATGATGCTTTTGTCTACTAAATCTGTTTTCTTTAGTTACAGAGATGATATATTTCCTTGTATTGTTTTCTTTTTGTTCCAACTGTCTATCTCAACAAATAAACATGGTGAACTATCTGCCTGGTGTTTCCTTTTTTCCAGACCCTGTTGACACATTGTTTTTAATGTTTTGATAGGTCGACGATGCTCGGACGATCCCTAGCCTCCCCATTGCTAGCCAATGATTCTGCACTACGCTTTTGCTATACCACTGTGAGTACCATCTCAAGTGAACATTGCTGGTGTCAGTTTGTTAAGAAATATGTTGATGCTTTACTCTGTAGTAGCTTAGATACTCAAATGGCTTTTATGTTGGCAAATGTATGAATTTGTCATATCTACATTTTTTGGTTCTCTCTTCTCCTCAACTTTTTCTTTTTTGCTTCCTTATAATTATATATTTATTGATTTTGTTTATTATAGACACACACAAAATACCCTAGACATACAGAGTTCGAGACTCTTTACTTCCCCCCTATATGTTATATGATAATAGTTTCTGGGTGCCTCCTCATTTTGGCAGGCTGGGTTCACAGTTTCTACTTAAAATTGAATGATTTTCATGTAAGCTGTATAATTTGAATGTCGGATTATTTGTTTTGGAATATTGTTTTCTAGAACATCTGTTCAGTCATATGTTGGAGTTTGGATTTATGATTTAACTGTTTTGATGTTCAACCCAATGCGATGATTTAGAAGGCGCAGTACATCATGATACAGAAGCTTGTTTAGAATATTGAACAGGGAAAAGTAAAGACCAATATTGTTAATGATAAGAAAAAATGGAATATTCGGTTATCAACTTAGTGGTCTACCATTTGCAAAGGGGCAGGTGATCTGTCTTTTCCTTCCAGTGTATGATTACTTTGAGGTTTTAGTAGTTATTAGAGTAAAGAAGGTTGACTTTGGTCACTCCATCTTCAGGGGCATTACTTTGAGGTTGTGGTAGTTTTTATTTCAGTAGAAGGTTGACTTTGGTCATTCCATCTTCAGATGCATCCCCCTCATTTTTCTTGAAAACATTGTACTATTGTTGGAAGGAAAAATTCCAAAAGATCATTGAATTGTAGTCTGATTAATACTATTTCAAAATTACTTGGCTGGAATGGTAATAGTTCTGACGAAAAAGAGGGGAGTAAGTGGATTTGCATAGGACAGATTAGGTTTTGAGTATCAACGCATCATTATGGCCTTATGGGCTTCAGTCGCTAACGGGTTCAAACAAATCTTATTTCATTCTCATAATGTGGACTGAGGGGGCTGCTCTATTCTATATGCGGCTGCTTTGTCTTAAAAATGATTTCCATTTTTGTTAGAATGTCGTGATTGCTGGCTTACTATTGTAATTATGCTCACTTTTCTGTGCTCTACTACGTAAGTATATAGAAATTTTAGCTCTGGATACAAAACTAATTTAGCCCAAGGATATCATTGACTTTGTTCTCAAATTCAACCCTGCTCAGTCGTTAGCATTTTTATGAAAGTGGACATGTTTAGAGTGAACAGATTGAAAATAAATAATGTCAATTCCCTGAGTGTATTTTTGCCCTTTGGATTTGCCTGCTGCATGTGGTTTTAATGCCTTCATCTCTTACTTCGTTTTGCTTTATATGGATTTCCCTTAAATGAAAGTAACACTGTGAGATGTGTAAAAAGTATCTTATGAAATGAACACAGCCTTAGATATGTTTTAAATGCACACAACCAAGAACAATTGTGTCTATCCAAGCGATGAAAGAGTAGAGATCCTTGGTGTCCCCTTGAGGTGACTTTTGACCTCACAATTAGCAGCCAGTATGTTCTTCTCTAATGTGAACAAATCTTTTGTATGCGTGCATGACAGTTTTAACTTTTGACTTGTCAGTACATTAGTAGTTCAAGTTTTCTGCTTATGGCCTGTGAAAAATTTGACATTCCCTTCTAATTTAATCTTGAAGATTTTCTGTTCTTGTTCTTTTATCAGTATGCTTTACTTAATCTATTGCAATTCTCGTGCAGACTGAGATTTTAACTGCTGCACCAAATATAGGATCTCTACATGTGAATTGTTTTTCACAAAGCCTGAATAGAGCAGCTTGTGCACCGAGTATTTCTAAGAAGAAATGGGTATTGCATTCAACTGCAGAAAATAGAAACGTGACTTTGACTGATGATGACCGGAAGACATTAGAAGCATGTCTAGATGCTCTGTCTGCATTGAGTATCAGTACTGAAGAGGGAGACAAGATACTTGGGAAAGCTTTTGGTCTGATTCATTCACCCTACTGGGGTGAAGAAAGAAAAAACAAAGTTCCAAAATTTGAGATTGTATGCGAAAAGATGGACTACCTTAGGAGTTTAAACCTGTCTGACGATGATTTGAGTAAGTTGCTTAAAAAATTCCCAGAAGTTCTTGGATGTAATCTTGAACATGAGATGAAAACCAATGTTCAGCTTTTGGAAAAGCAATGGGGAATAAAAGGAAAATCGCTTCGAAATCTTCTCCTTAGAAATCCAAGAGTGTTGGGTTACAATGTTGATTGCAAGGGAGATTGTATAGCACAATGCACCCGTTGCTGGGTTCGATTTTAGACTTTCTAGAAGAGCTTAATTTTGTCTTTGTTCCAAATTTATTTCACAATGAATTGGATTCAATGTAAAGATTCATATAATCTGTAGGACTGTAAAATCTATAAAAGTGGAATATATGAAATTAAGATGAATTAATTGTATTATGCTTACGCATCTTAATTGACTGGTTTAAAGTTCAAATATTTTGTGGAGAAGGTATTTGTGTTTGTGTTGTGAGACTTAATTTAGTCATGTTGAGCACTTTTTTTTTTGACACATCATTGAACAATGCCACAATTTTTTTATTGGAATGCCAAGTTGTTAACTTCAAAAGAATACATCAAAATGGGTACGTTACTCTTTAACTCTTATAAGAGAGAACCTCAACTCAAAACAAGTACTAGCAACTAATTCCATGAGCCACAACGGCCCCTGCTTCACTGATGTGCAACTCCATCATGTCGCATTTTACATGCTTCTATGAGACGGGTAAGTCTTGATCATCTAGAGAAAATTCCAAATAACATAAAATTTTGTTAGTGTGTCATTGTGAATTTGTTATCCTTGTCAATTGTAATAATGTTTTTTTTTTTGAGAAAAAATAATGTTCATTGACACAATGTGTTAGGATCACAATTATTAAGATGGGTCATGTATTAACCTATGAGTAATCTTATTCTATTTTGGGCCATATATTTGTGATGGGCTTTTGGGTCGGGTCATCATTCCAGATCCTTATGGTATTCTGGTTGTAACGATTATATAAACTGTGAGCTGCACTTTGTATGGGGATATCAATGAAAATGAATATGAAGTTTATTTAGTTTATTTCCTTTTTGTATTGTTAATTTCGCTTCAATCTTCTTGTTGCAACCCGGAGGCTGTTCCAATAAGGACCAACTTCGTGCGGACTTTTTGTCAGGACTTTTAAACTCAATCATTGGATAAAATTGATGGTTTTCATTTTAAGTGCAAAATAGGATGGGATACACATAATCAACCCTCACATCTCCCCAGTTCCTTTTCCTCTTCATCTCCATGGTAAACCACCTCCTCTGCCCCTCTTCCCAAACTGTAGAGAAGAGCAATAATCCCAAAGTTGGTTGTAGCAACATCATATCGCATCACCGTAAGAATTGACTCGCCGTCTCACATCTCTTCACTTTCTCTCTTCTTCTCTCTCATCTACTTCGAAGACCCCGACGGTATCGGCGAGGACTATATCTGATCCTCACCCCTCTCTTAACCCAAACACTCCTCACCACCACCACCCCCACCTCCCAACAATTAGTCCTCCCAGATTTGACTGTTCTCGTTCCTAATTCTTCCATCACTATTTGAATAAGACCAACAATCTAAAAAAATACTGTGAAAAAGGGTAAGATAGTAACAAATCAAGACATCTATGATTTTGATTCTGAGTTAAATCTTTAGGTTATGATTTCAATCCATTAATTTTTATTACCATAACACCAAAATGTTGAAGGGTAAAATGCATAATCACATATTAATCCTTCTTTTCTTTATAGCTGGGAAATGGTTATGAACTTATGATGGAGAGGATGATAGAGATGGAGATGAAAGGGCGGAGGAGGACGTTGCGACAGAAGAGGAAATGGGTGAGTTGATTCGGTGTATGCAGTTCTATTTTGCTTTTAAAATGAAAAATGTTCCTTTAATCTGATGATTGAGTTTAAAAGTCCTTATGAAGTCCGCAAGAAGTTGGTCCTTATTGGAACAGCCTCTGTTGCAACCCTATGTATGGATTTTGACCCTAACATTTGGTATCAGAGACCTTCGGTCCATATGGGCGAGCTATATCATGTTACTAGTTATCCCACCCTACCGTCGCCGCAACTTGCGTCTGACGATCCCGCCCTCCCTTCTCCATGGAAAGTGTTATTTGATTGTTATGGGCTTTTCTACTACTGGATATAAAAACAAACGTCACCCAGCTTGAAAGGCCTTGGGTTTCGTCTATGTCGTCGTCTTCATCACTTTACCCATCATACTCTGCATACCCATCATTTCCTCCACTTGCTAGCTCCGGGTATACACTACCCTCCCACTACCACAATCTCGGTCACCAACATCCGGAACCGCCTACGATGGTCATTAATGGCTACACACTTACTCTCCAATTTCCTTTCCCCACCCAGAAAGATACAAACTTCAACCCACCCCTTCACTCCCACTCGCATCCACTGTGGAACCATATTTTCCTTCCTTTCAGCCACAATATGTCGTCAATCAATCAATTCCCACATTTCAGTCACAAATTATGTGTCCCAATTCACTAGCACATAAAACCCAGTAGCCGCAACCATCCCCTTTCTTCACAAAATCAAGCCCCGATAGCCAACCCTAACCCACAGTTTGATGCAACACTACATGCTTGCCTCGTCGCTTTTCAGAAATTCAACCACACCCTAACAACCAAGATGCAAAAGTGTTAGAGTCAACTTCAAGAGTCTCGTGTCAAATTGGGGCAACTTCGAAAAACTTCCACCAAACTTCGAGCTTCTGCAACCTTTGCACACAGTGCTCCACAATATGCTTCGGCAGACCCGACGCTCCCAACCCCTTGGAGAGGCTTAATTGATGGTTCATTGGGTTCCTTGTATTATTGGAATTCAGAAACTAACGAGACCCAGTATGAGAGGCCATGTCAAGAGGTTCCTCAAACTCCACCAACATTCACTTCTTATTTGTGCCGTGCTGAAGTTATTTCTTCATACCTACTACATCATATGTACTTACCTTAAAGGGAGGAAGGGAGGTCCAACATCATGTGTACATGTTCATATTTTGAGTTTGGAGTTAGTGCAGCATATGTATCATATTGACTTGCTGTTTGGTCGGATCAAGGCCATTGTTGCAAGTATTTTTATTCTATTGCACTTAATGACACCACTTCCTTGTCAGAGGAACTCTCCACTAGTTCATTTGCTCAATTGCCCACATTTATGTCGATAGGGTTGGTCCAGCCTCAACATGAACACAAGAAGTGGTCTGTTGCAATTATTCTTGCGCTTATCTCAAGTTGCTTGCATGTTATTGATCACATGAAAAAGTTTAAGGATACTACAAGACTTGTTCAGGTTATGTGTAGTTGCAAGAACACTCTTGCAAAAGAAACATAGGGAGTTGGCTTGGGGTTTTCTTGCCACGATTTGCTCATCAGAGCTGTTGTTGCTACAAGTGATGAGAAGAAGTTGCACATTGCCATGATTTCTCAGCAATCCCTTGTTGATTGCAGACCTCGAACTCTTTGCTTAGTGTTCTCCTACCGAGCTCTTTTATCATTCGGGATTAAAGACCATTTCATAGTTCTTAGTGTGCTTCATTTACCCATATATTCTTGAAACAATAATACAAGTGATGCATAAACTGGAGAGATGATTTTTGTGTATGAGTACATGGCTCCTGAGTCATTGCCTCAACAGCTCCGTGGTGATAACAAAGCCTTATGAGAGCCAGTTGCTTGGGGTCTACAATTCGCTGCACATTGTTCTTTCTCAAGGCATGAGGACATGGCTTCTTTTAGGGGGGCATGATTGTTAGGTTCACAATTACTAAGATGGGTCATGTATTAGCCTATGAGTAAATCTTATTCTATTTTGGGTCAGATATCTGTAATGGGCTTTTGGGTCGGGTCGTCATTCTGGATCCTTAGAGTATTCTGGTCGTACCGAGTATTATCACACTCTATACGGGACATCAATGAAAATGAATAGAAAGTTTATTTAGTTTATTTCCTTTTCGTATTGTTAATTTCGCTTCAATCTTTTTGTTGCAACCCTATGTATGAATTCTGATCCTAACACAATGACACATAGTATAGTTTGATAACGAAAAACTGAACCCGATTTCCCATTCAAACCGGTACCAGTTACGATCCTAAAATAAAAAACGGGTCGGGTAAAAGGGTTTAGGCCTTTAGGGCTTTGATTTATTTATGTGTATGTTGAGCTTCTCTCTCTCTCAGTATTTTCCCCATCTGAAAACTCTCGCTGTGCTTCTCAGATACTCTCAGGTACCACATCTCTTCTCTCTACTACCCTTATATATCTGATTTTATAGCTTCAGTTTTGTTTATATCCAATCGTTCTTCTTCAATAGTGTGTTTGATTTTGCTTATAAAAGCTAAGAACACTACTTCTGAGTTCTGGGTTCTACAGAGAAAACCCACTTTATAGTTTGATTGACAAAGTTGAATTCTGGGTTCTCTTGTAAAAGATTTAACTTTTTCTAATTTTTAGGGGGGGGGGGGGGGTTAATTTTAGATATGGTTGTGGATAGTTTTAGGGTTATGGGCTCAGTCTAATTAAGCTTTGGGGTTTAAGTAGGGATAGTAAGATTGAGGCTGCTTAATTGTTATAACTAATACCAACTGTTTTTTTTTTTTGGGTTTATTTCGTCAGTGATTTAGGGTTGACAGAGACACAGAGCCCTGAAAAATGGAGCCAGAGAGAAAGCTAACGGGGGCGGCTGCTACGGTGTTCCAAGAAGGCGTAGGGTTAGTTATGTCTCGGTGGTCGGCGCTCCAATTGGCCGTCGAGAACGAGTGGGGCGGCCGTGACTCGCGCCAAAAGGCCGAGCAGCTCGTTTCCGACATCGTCTACTGGGTCAATCACTCCACCGGTACTTTTTTATGTACCCAAAGTTTCCTACTCTTACTTCATATGTAGTCGATAAATTATGAATCTTTGTGCCGGAAACTCTCCAATTCCATCACTCAATTATGAGCTTGCAATGTGGTCTAACTCATCTCTACTATTTAATTTGTCAAAGGAAATATGTGAATTCTCATTCTGATAGTTATGTGCCGCATTCTTTTGCAGAACCTCTATATATAGATGATTTAGAAGAAATGCTGATTGAAGCTATGAGCTCCCTCAATACTTTGATAGAGGATGGTAGCATTGAGGAGGTATGTTTCAGACTTTCAACACATCATTTTATTAGATATATTGTAACTTCTTGATGGATTGTGTTGCAAGTTGCGCCATTTTCTTAGACATATTGTAACATCTTGATGGCTTGTATTACAAATATTTTTTGTTGTGCTATGCTTGTGGAGGGAGTGTACATTCAGAGATTGTCTGTTGTTCTGATTCAGTCCTTTGTTAAATGTATAATCTTTCAAATTCTTTTATTGTCATTAAATGTACGGCTTTAGTCAGCTGAGTCTCTTCACAGGTAGATGAAAAGCAAATTATTGTGACTAGTGGATATAAGGGATGCAATCTTGTGCCTCTGTGTCATTGTTTTTCTCTTTTTTCATTTCTTTTGCGGATTTATCAAGGTATTCCTGTAAAGTTAGTAATTATGCTTAGAGAATACTAGGAGAATGTGTACATTGGATTTCAAGTCTATTGAAAGCTTAAGGCTGGTTGATATCTAGACTCAATTTCTTACTTTAATGGTTTATTTTGTCTTTATATTTGCACGAGTAGTTGGTAGTTCAAAAATTATGCAAGGAGAAAGTTCAGCTAGCAACTCTTTCTAGTGAGAGCTCAAGAAAGTCTATGCAAGTGGATATGTGGGATGGAATTTAAAGGGCTGTTTTATCTCTATAGTGTTTTTAAAACTTATGATTGGTTTTGCAATTTGCACAGGTTGCTGAAAAAATAATGATTATGCATCAAGAATGTTTGGATTGCAATTTCAAGTCTATTGAAAGCCTAAGGGAAGCCATTAGTCGAAGAGCTCCTACTCCTCATGTTAAACAGGTAAGTTCTATTGTACATTAGGAGTCATTTTGTTGAAGAAATGCCTGTGGACATTGTTTTTTTTTCATCCTCTTCCTTACTCATGCCAGGTTTTGGATGATGATGAAGACAGTGATGGCGACGATGATGATACTGATCCTACCATGAATAAAGATGAGGCATCTGGTATGATTGTGGACGAACCAGAGTCTTCTGCAGTAGAGCCAAAGACCAAGCAGGCAGTCGAATCAGAAGATGGCTGGGAGGTGGTCGGACCAAGAAGAGGTTGGGGTAAAAGAAATTAGGTTGGAATATTAATACCTTCTTTGACAGTTATGCAGGTAATTTCTATTGTACATTTGTACATAAATAGTTTCAACAGCTCTTTGAGTTTGCCAATTCCTTTTTTTTTTTTTTGGGGGTTGAAGAAGTACATGTGGACATTGGTTTTCATCCTCTTCCTTACTCATGCCAGGTTTTGGATGATGACAAAGACGGTGAGGACGTTGGTTGGGACATTGGTGGGACGTTGGACTACCTCCCAAGAAGAGGTCGGGGTAATAGAAATTATCTCTGAATATTAATATTTTTGATGGGCGAGGAAGTGGCTGCCTTAATTTTACTGGCTTCAGTATTTAATCATTACGGACACGGTTAGAATTTGGGCATCATTACGGGCTTCAATCTTTAGTCAGTTGACTTATATCGTATTCCATTCTAGTATTGTGGATTGAGGGGGCTGCTCTATCCTATATGTGGCTGCTTTATCTTAAATATTTTCTTGTTCTGTTGGGATCTAGAGCATTAAGTGGTACGTGTAAAGAAAGTTTTGCTTTGTATACAGCTTAACACCAAGGATTGTCGTTGAATTTGTTGCAATTTCAACCTGCTCAGTCTTTAGGCCGGATGTGTTCAGTGGAGAAACGATGGTTTAATTCCTTCATCTCTTCGTTTGGTCCAGTTTTCCCTTTAATGAGAATAACACGTAATGAAATCTAAATGAAGACAACATAAGATAGCACAGTTTGGATGCATACAACAAAAAACATTGTAACTATCCAAGGGATTCCAAGCCATGGAAGGGTAGAGATCTTTTTTTTCTTTTTTTTATTCGATTAGTAAAAGAATACAAAAAAACCTACAAGGAAAACCTACAAGCCATGGAAGGGTAGAGATCTTTGGTGTCCCCTCCATGCAAGAATTTAGCAGCCGGTGTGTTCTCTGGTGTGAACTAGTTGCTTTTGTATGGATGCATGAAAACCGATGTGATCAATTGTAACTTGTGACTTCACATTATATCTGTAGTGCAAGCGGTAAGCTTTCTTATGGTCTGAAAAGGCATGATGCAGTGCCCCTAATATTACCTGAAAGGTTTTCCGTTATTCTTCTGTAAGTATTCAGTGCGCTTTACTTGTTATCTTGCCGGGTTTTGAAACAGTGTCCAAATTATACAAGAGAAAATATGGATAACCTTACAGGCTTATTTCGACCCAAATATGAGTAGAAAATAAGTCTCCACTGCTGATGCTCTTAGGAGTTTCCTAATCTCTCATCTCTATAAGTACTGCACAAGAATGACGATCGATAAGCAAAATTAAGTGTAGAAACAGACCTCTCTCTCTCTCTCTCTCAACCATTAGAGGATCGAGCATTTGAGCTCGATGTAGTTAATGTGATTCAAGCTGGTTCTTTCTGTTGTCAATGCCACTGATGGTTGTACTTTTAATTGAATCACCTGTCTTCTTCATAAAACCTCTTCAGCTTTCTGGGATTGAGCTGAGAAAAGAAAGAAAAAACAAAGGTTCATGCCTGCAGACTAGTAGTTGATAGTTGCCATTTTAACATGTTTGTAGGTGATATAGCTATTAGCGAAAGATTAGTGATTAGTCCAGTACTAAAACTACATAATTATAACTCTCTAAACTTGTCTGCCATAATTTGTAGTGTGTTGATTCACAGGACACTAACCTTGAACTAAATTTCAATGAAAATTAGAGTGTACCAATATGACTATCTAGTGGAAGAGCATACTATCACTTTGTCAGCAGAATCTGTTATGAGTTTTTGGTAGTTGCCTATACAAACAACCATTTCACAACTAAAATCAATATAGTCTCTTCCCAATTATATACTATGAAACAAAGAACAAATCCAGGGGAATTGTTTACATTAGAATCAAAAGTTGGAAGCTAGCTAATTATCAGCATACCTTAATTTATATCTACCATCTGTGTTTCTCTCAATTGAAAGTCACAGAGTATCTCAAATTTTTCGTTTACATAGCAATGAACACACAGAGAGCTCATTATATAAACGATTGAGCAAAACTTTAGTTTATAATCACCGGACCCAATAAGCAGCTGAGTTACCAAACACAGCCTATATAGCATGAGAAACTCTTCACTTCACTACCTAAGACATCATCACAAAGCCATCATCACTTCCACCCACCAATTCCTCCACTTGTTCTCCTCCTTACCTTCCCCTCTTCTCGAATCGCAAAACACATCTCTCCATTCTCTTCCAATCCAAACCCGGAGGCGTGCATTAGTCTATCTCTTACAACTAGGCCTTCCGAACAAACCCAAAACAATCCACGCTCAGGTTCTCGCATTGGGTTTTCGACAGGATGTCTTCCTGTCCAATCTTCTTCTTGATTCGTACAAGAGATGTGGGTTGATTGTTTATGCACGGAAGGTGTTTGATACAATGCCTGAGAGGAGCTCCGTCACTTGGTCCTCCATGGTTTCGATGTACGCCAAACATGGCAAGAGTGAGGAAGCACTGTATGTGTTCTCGGAGTTTCATAGAAGCTCTGATGGGAGGCCGAATGAGTATACGTTGCCTAGTGTTATTCGGGCTTGTACGCAATTAGGAGGTGCTGATCAAGGCGCCCAAGTACATTGTTTTGTTGTAAAGACTGGTTTTGATAAGGAAGTCTTTGTGGGTACTTCTTTGATTGATTTTTATGTGAAAATGGGTGATATGGAGGAGGCGAGATTGATTTTTGATGGGTTGGATGTTAGAAGCGCGGTTACTTGGACTATAGTCATAGCAGGGAACGCGAAAAGTGGGAGGAGTGAGGAGGCTTTGGAACTGTTTTGTCGTATGAGGGACAGTGATGTTGTTCCGGATAAATATGTGCTCTCTGCTCTTCTGACGGCATGTTCTGCGCTCAAGTTTGTTGGAGGCGGCAAGCAGATCCATGCTTATGCGCTGAGAAGGGGAACGGAAATGGATGTTCTGGTGGTTAATGTACTAGTAGATTTCTACACAAAGTGCAGTCAAGTCCAGGCGGGTCAGAAGCTATTTGATAAGATGGTGGATAAGGACCTTATATCATGGACCACAATGATAGCAGGGTATATGCAGAACTCAATGCACATGGAGGCCGTTAAGCTATTTTCTGACATGACCAGATCGGGTTGGAAGCCAGACGGATATGGGTGCAGTAGCATTCTTACTTCATGTGGTTCACTTGGGGCTCTAAAACATGGGAGACAAGTGCACGCTTATACTATAAGGGGTGATCTTGTCTGCGAATATTATGTGAAGAATAGTTTGATTGATATGTATGCAAAATGTGATTCACTGAACGACGCAAGAAGAGTTTTTGATTCCATGACTGATCATAATGTGGTCTCTTACAATGCAATGATTGAAGGATACTCAAGACAGGAGAAGTTGGTTGAAGCTTTGGATCTTTTCAATCTGATGAGGCTTAGATTGGTCCGGCCTAGTATCTTGACATTTGTCAGTCTTCTTGGTGTCTCAGCTGCTTCATTGACCTTGGAATTAAGCAAGCAAATCCATGGGCTGACCACCAAGTACGGATTATCCTTGGATGTTTTTGCGGGCAGCGCTCTCATAGATGTTTATTCCAAGTGTTCATGTATTCAAGAAGCTAAACTTGTATTCGAGGAAATGAATGAAAAAGACATAGTAGTGTGGAATGCAATGTTTTGCGGATACGCCCAACAGCTGGATAGTGAAGAGGCTTTTAAGTTGTACTCAGAACTACAGGTATCGAGACAAATTCCTAATGAGTTTACTTTTGCTTCCCTAATCTCAGCAGCCAGCAACCTAGCAAGTATCCAGCATGGTCAAAAGTTTCACAGCCAGATCATTAGAATTGGTCTTGAGAATGATCCTTTTGTCACAAATGCCCTTGTGGATATGTATTCCAAGTGTGGAAACATTCACGAGGCTCACAAAATATTCGATTCCAGAACTTTTAAAGATGTTGCCTGTTGGAATTCCATTATTTCAACGTATGCTCATCATGGAGAAGCAGAAAATGCTATTTTGATGTTTGAAAAAATGATGAAAGGGGGATTAAAACCCAACTATATTACATTTGTGGGTTTGCTATCAGCTTGTAGCCATGCAGGCCTTTTGGAAGACGGACTTCGTCACTTTGAATCAATGCCTTCGTTTGGAATTGAACCAGGGATAGACCATTATTCTTGCATCGTTTCTCTCCTGGGACGTGCTGGTAAATTATATGAAGCTAAGGAATTTATTGAGAAAATGCCAATGGAACCAGCAGCAATTCTATGGAGGAGTTTCCTGAGTGCATGTACAGCTGCAGGTAATGTTGAATTGGGGATCTATGCAGCAGAGATGACAATTTTGAGTGATCCAAAGGATAGTGGATCATATATCTTACTTTCAAATATGTATGCAGCTGAAGGTATGTGGGATGATGTCAAGAGGGTGAGGGAAAAAATGGAGTGTAATGGTGTAGTAAAAGAAACTGGACGTAGTTGGGTTTAGGAGAGGTTGACAAGCCTATTTACTGAAAAATTAAAAGAGATAATTGTGAAACTCGTCTGATTTTTTCAATTTTAGCCAATCTGACTACGCAGATCAAAGGCATTGGTTTTGTGCCTGATACTACAGCATGTATGGTTCATGCTTGAGCAATCGTGCCAAGTGGAGCTGCCAACGGCATGTGCGCCTGAACAACTATGAAAATAGACTTCACAGGTGCATCTTTCTGAACTCTGAAGTGAAGATTATGCTCGACATGCAAAATGTTGGGCTACCTTTAGTCGAGATATTTAAGCTGGTGAATCAATCTAGGCTTTGAGTAATGCAGAAGGTTTACCATCTGAATGTAAGTGCATATGTGCAAACATAATGGAGGAAGATTCTTTGTTGGGATTGAAACATAAGTCGCATTCAAGAAGCTGGTACAGACATCACTGGAGCGGATGATTTGATGAAATACAGAGATCACACCTAGTGGTAGTCCAAAATAGAAAAGATTGATTCTAATTGTGTACATGCATGAAGGTATTAAATGCAAGTTGATGTTCTATTTGCAGCTTAGAGAATGAGAGATACTTCAGCGGAGAAGTTCAATTATCAAGCATGATGGGAAAAGCATTGGTAAAATATCATTTCTTGATGTTGTCTTCATTGAATTACTGTGATTTAGTTTTCCAGAGGTTCTAGTTCTCCAAAGTTCAAAGTTGCATCACTTGTGTGGAGTATCACGTATGGTATGGCCTATGGGTTTCTACCATGTACTATGAAGCGTAGTGTTACAATGGAAGAGAAGTTCAGCCATTTGATTCAGAGTTTATCATGTACGCAACTTGGGGGGTGGGAGTCTGCAGCAATGTTCGGAAGGACAACGTTCTTCTTGCCCATGTCACCTGGTCAGTTCTATAATTTTACCAAATTTCACAATTACTCAATTCTTCTATGATGAATTGCCATTGGCACTCTACATAAACTTCTAAACATATAACTTTCAAAAGTGCAAGCTTGGGTTAAGTCTTGCTATCCTCGTACATATTTACTTCTCTCTGATTTAAGGAGAGATAAACCCTAACCCATAGCCAGAAGTTGAGGGAGAGGCCATCGATTTTCCCTAATCTAATAAAAATGCTGAAATGTCAAGCCCCCATTAGACAGTTTTAATGACGTGGCAAATGAAGTTATTCAGTTATTGTCAAGTATCC
Organism: Argentina anserina; assembly: GCF_933775445.1. Classification (NCBI taxonomy): domain Eukaryota; kingdom Viridiplantae; phylum Streptophyta; class Magnoliopsida; order Rosales; family Rosaceae; genus Argentina; species Argentina anserina. The sequence goes on from NC_065876.1 coordinate 17,504,001, forward strand.
ATACAGTACTAGTATTCAACTTTTCAGACTTGGAATATGCAGAAGTAGCAGTGTTTGCTCCAGTATCATGAGGCTAAACAATTTTGTATATATCTCCATAAAACTGGACGTAGTTTCGAGGGGCATTATTTGAAGAGATCATTTGGAAGGAGTTGCTGAAAACTTAAAACTTAAAAGAGATCATTGTGAAACTGATGTGATCATTTTCTTAGCCAATCTGACTACGCAGATCAAAGGCATTGGTTTTGTGGCAGATACTACAGCATCGTGTCAAGTGGAGCTGCCAATGGCATGTGGTCCTGAACAACTATGAAAATAGAATTCACAGTTGCATCTTTCTGAACTCTGAAGTGAAGATTACGCTCGACATGGTACCGCTGAGATGAGAATGCATATATATATGCTTGAGAAGGCATGGCCTAAAATCACATATAAAACTTCAGTTGTTCCATACAAAACATTTTGTGGTTTGAACTTTGAAAAGTGACATGAGCTCCTTACTCAACCGTGACTCAGCTCTATGTTTAGAGTGCATTATGCATAATTACTTTGTTTTCTTGGTACGTTGGGATTTCGGTTATAAATATTGAGTTATTGACCAACAGCTTTTTTCTCAAGAATTCATGTTAGAAAGATACTTTGAATTCAAATTCTTTGAAGACTTTTATTTCTTGTTTTTGTTTAAGTCAGTTAAGCTATCAACTTTATTATATGATGTTTACTCGAATCTGTGTTACAAATTGTTCCTGATTCTTCCTTGAATATATGGATGAATTTGCCATTTCTGATTATTGGGTTAGCTAGTTTCCTTAGATTACCTGCCGCCTGAATCTCAAAACCCTAAAATCTTAAACCAAAGAGATACCCAATCAGAAAAAACTACCTCTATTTAGATCCCCTCGAAGTCCCCTCAGTTTACAATTGCCCGATATCTGCTCTTGAGATCAAATGCGAGGTTTGCTATTGATCCCGGCGACCTATACTCAGTCGTTGCTTTTCTTGCGGATGATCGATGATGATATCCATATTAGAGTACAGCTGCATGCATTCTTTTGTATTTGAGTCTTTTCTTGGATTTTGAAGTTTTGTTTGGGACTGCATTGATGTGCATGTATTAGTGGTGGAGAATTTTATAGAAGATACAAGTGTCTTCAGATGGAATGGAGATAAGGGATGGAACTTGATCAAGCCTCGTTAAGTAGTGCATTTCAAGTTGGAGTCATGAAAAGAATACAGACCTTGCTTGACATAAACCGAGGATATATATGAAATCATGTTTTGGTTTGTTAGATATGACTGTTGGCGTATTAGTCATTTGATGTTAATTCAGATGCAAGGTGGCTTATCGAGTTGTGCATGAAAAATACTTAAAATAGAAAATGATCACAATATAGCGCCTTGGATTACTATAATTCCTATAGATAAAGACGTTGTCATCTGTATCATTTGTTGCAGTAATACATGCTACTAGGAATTTGGAGTTGGAGAAAGAAGGCAGATGATCAAAGGGCCGTATGCAAATCCAGTCATCTCCCTCAGCTCCGGTGGCTTCTCGAAAAGCTCCCTTACGCCGGGAAGCTTCTTCCCCGCGCCGAATGCTGCGACCACTGGGGTTGGACATGGGGGCTTGCTTGGTGTAGTTAGGGAGAAAGTCTTCCATGATTTCTTTCTTTTATTGTGCTTCCATATCTATAAGATTGTTGCTGGTCTCAATTTGTGATCTTAGTTTCTAATGGTTTTGTCTTGACCATTGTCTAATATAGCCCTTGACCATTGTCTATCCAACAATTGTCTGATACGCAACTCAGACAATGGTTAGAAAGTATTGTCTGAAAGAACTTCAAATAATATGCTCGGTTAAAAAATTTGTATTGTCTGAATACCAGAACAGACAATACCTATTTGTAGAAAACCATTGTGTAAGATTATGTTTTACAATGGTGCAGACTAAGCATTACATCGTCTAAATAATAGAAGACAATGGTTCTTCTCCCAGATTATTACTATATAGTCTCCATACAATGTTTTTTCTATAAAATCTATTGTCGCATATGTCACTCTAACAGTTCTTTTTGGCTTTCAAGGTTTGAGATACTATTGTGTGTCTCTATCCATAGACAATAGTTTTATTTTAGAAATGGAACTGCTAGACAATAGTTTTGGTTTGCCATATTGTCCCAAAAGATTACAAATCCATCATAACCAATTCAAACTTAAACCAACAACATGCATATACCAAATAATATATATATATATAATCAAAATCAAATCTCCATCAAATATTGTTACATTATCTTGCCTAAACATACATAACTAGTACTTATAAATTGTGGTCAAGTTGGTACAAACTTTGTCCATGAGTAACTAGCAAATTGACTGTGGGACGCTGAGCTTTAGGGGGGAGGGGCGCACGAACTCCTTTAATGTCTGGAAGCTCACAAAGTTTCTGTAGATAAAAACAGAGAAACTTTTCATCAATTCTCATGTTTGATGGAATCATTCAAGCATGAGGCATATAAGTGATCACATTAAAACTCAAATAACAAACAGAGGCATGTCATTGTACTAATCAATATTCCAGTATATAGAACAATCGTATATAGGAATACAACTCGAACTGCAATTAACTAAAAGAAATGAACAAATGTCAGTTAACTCAAAATCTTGAATGATAGTTATATTAAATAGACAAACTGATCTGACCGCATAGTACACAAACTAGCCAATTACACATTCTATAAATCATACTATATAAGCCGATAATTTTCAGATAGCTTCGTAGTACAAGATTCCAACTGGGTATTGATTTGTATCTTATGTTGGTGCATTCCTCCAAGCTTTATATTATGTTATGTTCATAATATTCTTTATGTGTGTATAAACCACAACAAAGAGGTACACCATTGATTCTGAGTAAAACGATATATATATGATTTCCCCATCCCATCTTAAGTTCGATCTTGCATCAAGTTCCTACTTGGTTCCTAATACATAGATACTATCGAGTTCAACTACTTGTCTTGCAACGAAACCTAACATACTAATTTATCATGGAATTACGTATCACATAGAGAAATCAACATGTTTAAGCACCTATCCAATGTCGAACTTAAGATCATAATCGGTGGAAGAACAAAGGACAAACAATTAATCAACTACTTGTATCAAAATTGTTTTTAACTTTGAATGATTAACATATGCGATATCAACTACTTGTCTTAATCACACATGCAATATAAGAACACACCGAAAATTAATCAAGAACATAAATAAACAAAAACTCATGGCATAAAACCTAAAATCATTGAATTAAAATCGAAAACCTTAATTCATCATGTCATTCAAAAGTTACAAATATCTCATAGACAAGAATAAAAATAACTTTAACAAAACCTAAACATAAATCATCCAAGAACAAGAACATAAAAACCCGAAAACTAAACATAAAAATCATAGAGTTACACTTTATAATTCTCCTCCCAAGATTCCTTACAAAGGTAGCACGAAATCTTCAAGAGTATGGTATCCTAGGCTCCCAAGCTTTGGACAGAAAATATGGTGAAAGGTGGTGAATTCGGATTCTATGGTTCTTGGTGAATGAAAGTGTTTGGGCAAAACTTTGGCTATACTTATGTGCAAGGTTGATGATCTTTTTTTGTGGAATTAAAAAGAGGTGATATATATAGAGGAAGAAACCCAAGGGAGGCTGGCCACAACGTCCACAAAGTTAAAACCAAATTGGTTGAGGTTTCCTATATTTTCTCAATTTGGCAGATTGACCTTTGTGCTTTGTGGTGGCCATAACTTTCTCTAGAAAATAGATATTGAGATGATTCCAACTGGCATTTGCAAGTAGATTTCTGTAGCTTTCCATCCATATATCATGTATTTTCTGAATCATTGTGAGCTGTCCAGGAGAACATGTCAAAGTTGGATAACCTGCACTACCAGAATTCTGATTTCTATAAGGATTAGACATTAATTGCATATCTTCTTCCTCCTTTAATGCTGATTTCTTTTGCACAAATTTCTTTCTTTGAATTAGGAAGTCCGCAAGAATCTTAATTGTTGCAGCCATGTTTGATTTTTCTGACCTCTTCTCATTAATTTGCTGTATGCTTTTTTTGACTTTCTTACCTCTTCTCATTAATTTGATGCATGCCTTCTTTGACATCCTTTGGTGCAGAAATTTATGGAGATTTTGATATATATATATATATATATATATTTGTGCTCTATATATAGGAGAAACAATGTCCCAAGTTTCCCTCATAGCCCTAGGATCAAAAACAAATCAATGGCTGAGATCATTATGCCGAGCCCACTGGACATCCGAGTAATGATTCAGTCATATCTCCATGTAGGATTAAGATATTGATTTGATTCCAAATCCTACAGAAATTAGACTCACAAAGCTTTCTATCTATATATGGTACGTCTTCTAATTCGATTGGAGCTATCCAGGGGACCCGTCGAAGTTGGACTACGAATCTTGACATCATTTTGATTCTTGCATGGATTTGGCTTTTAAGTGCATATCTTATTCTGTTTCCTTGTGGAACTAGGATTGTTTTCCTTCTCCAACATGGATTTGTATTCCCTAATAAGAATAAGTACGTTAGAAACAAAGAAATAGGAAATGATGAATGCTACTCGAAGAATGAATCATATCTTAACAATGATTCTTAACACTTAGCACGATTTCATCATCAATTAACTCATAATCGATATAAGCTCTACCTAGACATTTATTTATACAAAAGAAACTAAAATATACGAAATAAGAGGTAACAAAGAGTAAGAATGGGGCATAAACGCATTAAGGACGTCACACTTTGTGCTCCTATCAAACCACAAGTATATTTAAACTCCCAACAAAGAAAAAGTCACACAATTCAGCCAATGGAATCCCCAAGAAAGCAAGAAACATTCATAGTTTAGGTAACCCACAATCCAGGATTCCCAAAAAGCCAAAAGAGAAAAACCAAACAAGATAGAAACTTGCTTACCAAAGTGGTGGAGCTGAAACAAGACCAGAAACTTAGCAGCAAAGCAAGTCAGGAAGGTAAGTATGCAAACAAAACAAGAACAAGGACCAGAGAGACTATGAGAGAGATAGAGAGAGAGAGAGAGAGTCCAAGAATTGGCTAACCCAATAAGAGAAATCTCTTTTGGGAGGGAATAGAATCGAAACAGGAATGTGGGCACAATAAATATTGAGAGCAAATGATATATTGGTGGGAACTTGGCAAGAAGAAAGGGATACACCTGTCTGATATCAACCCTGGTGCAAGTCTCCCCTCATACCAATCTGAAGCCTATCGGCTTCGGCATAGGAAAGCATCTTGTTAATCCTAAGAATATGGAAATGGATCTTGTGAAATTACGATTCAGATATGAGAACATGGAAAGCTATCGACATTGTAGATTCAGATCTTCGGATCAAGCACTCCGCGGTCGAAGCGGGATTTGGAGTAGGGCTTGTTCTTGATATAGCAGCAGAAACGGGCGGGGCGGCGACCCATGACGACGGAGGGTTTGGGGGTTTCTGGGTTCAGCTTGGGTTTGGGGTTGAAGAAGAATATGAGGGGGAGTGTGGCTAAGAGAGATGAAAGGGAGAGCAGTAGATAATTTTATCAAATTAGAGTAATTAAATGAATATATCATTGTGTTATTTTTTCATTTAGTTCTTTTTTTAATGAGAATAGCTAAGAACAAAAAGGTGAAAAAAAAATATGTCTAGGCCAGATGAAAAATTTAAATTCAGTCAAAATGTGTGAAATGAAAAATATTTGAGCACAATCATCAAATTTTAGCCAAATTTTTTGTGACGGTGGTAAATTGTCATAGTTCATCTTAGAGTTATGACACATTAAAAACGTCATAAAATATTGTTTCTACGATAGTTAATACATGTCATGAACTTGTTTTCCATAACAGCTAAAACAACATCATAAAAACACTTTCTATGACGCTTTACAAGCGTCATACTTTTAATAACGGTCGTAAACGTCATTAAAAACTAATGCTTACAAGATAAATTAGATCTTTGACATTTCCTTTTGTAAACGTCATAAAAAAGACATATGATGACGTTTTTAGCCAAACATTATAAATTTTCTATCATGAAAGGCTACATTTGTAGTAGTGCCATGAGGTCTGCGTTTCAATGAAAATGGGAGCTCTGGGTTTCAGTGTAAGTGATACAGTTAACTCTAAATTTCATATCTAATTGATGGGGTAGGCGAGAGAACATTTTAGAAAATATCCTAGATGGCGCCACAAAGAGGTAGCTAGGGTTTCTCATAGTATGCTTAACGTTTTGAAAATTATTGTCTCTTTCAACCTAAGACAATGTAATTTGAATAAATATAAAGACCAAACGTCTATGATACATAGTTTTAAAGTCGTCCAGACAATGCTACAATGGTCAAAACAGAAACCATTGTTGGAAGTGAAATCTATAACAATGGTATTCATGTATAAGCTAAATCATTCTCTATAATATTTCCAAACAATGGTCACTTTAAAACCATTGTTGTTCTCTAGAATTCAGACAATTGTTATTTTGGTACCATTGTATGATACTTTTAGACAATAGTTATTTTAGTAAGTATTGTCTATCCGATATTGTCTAATCCATATTTTGGCCTAGTGTCACAGGAATATTTAGAGAAGTAATTTCATCAATAATGTCTTGGTCAAGATGCATGGCTAGTTTATTTATATTCCAAGCATTATTCGAAATGTAATCTACTACACATTCATCTAAATTGAAATGAGGTCTAAAGGATGGTATGACCAGATCAATTAAAAGGTAGTTAAAAACTCAATTGAATGTCCAAAACTTAATATCCGTACTATTTCCAACAATCCATTTGATTCTGGAGGATAGTAATTCTCTAGCATCTAGAATGCCTCTCCAAGCCAAAGAATGGGTGGCACTCTTCTTATGTTCAAAAAAGGATTTTTTCCGAAGATATTTCTTGCTAACAATTTCTACCCACCAATTAGATTTATTGGTGAGAATTTTCCAACCTAACTTCGCTAAGGCTACATTATTAAAATAATTGGGAGGTCTAAGTCCAAGCCCTCCCAAATCTTTTGGTAAACAGACTTGATTCCAAGCCACAGGGGGAGAAGAACTTTTTCCCCAAAAGAAATCTCTCATATTTTTGTCTAAAGATTTTGAAGTCTTCTTAGGGCATTTAAGGCAAGCAGGATATATGATTTGGAATAGCCGTAGTATTGGCCTGCAACAAAGTCAGTTTTCTAGCTCTAGAGAGACTGACACTCTTCCAAGAACCAAGTCTCTTAGTAACTTTGATAATAAGTTCTCTTTAGCATTCATGGGATCTTTCCAGAAAACAATATTATGTACACCTAAATACTTCTGAATAGTAGATTTGTAGCTTACACGAGAATCGGAAATAACCACTTTTAAGTTAACATTTTTCTTATTTGAAAAATAGATAGAAGACTTATCTCTATTGATTTGTTGGCCGGAGGCAGTAACAAATCCTTCAAGAATGCAATTAATGTTTCTAGATGCAGTAGTAGAGGCCCTACCAAAGATCAAACAATCATCAGCAAAAAGTTAGGTTAGAGATTCTAACTCCAATAGGAGAAGAAAGTAAGCCAAAGAATAAATAAATAGGGAGAAAGAGGGTCGGGGTCTTAGTCCTCTAGAGGGTTTAAAATTTCCTTCTTGTTTTCCATTGATCAAAATGGAAAAAGAAACAGTGGAAACACATTTCATTACAAGGTTAATCCAATCTTGACTAAAACCAAATTTCAAAAGTGTGTGGTGAATATAATTCTAGTCAAGGAAGTCATAGGCTTTCTCAAGGTCTAGTTTAATGGCCATAGCCCCATTTCTAGCTTTAGTTCTGTTAAAATTATTAAAGAGTTCATGAGCTATCAAAATATTGTCTAGAATAGAGCGCGTCCTCGAGCAAAAGCACCTTGGCTGGAATTTGAGATATTAATCTTTTTTTTTTGTCAATACGAAGCTTTTCATTAAACGAAACCAACTACAACAAACTAAACAACATGAAAGGAAGGAAACTACCTCAGATATTAATCTTGTGTCTTTTCTTTCTTCAGTTTGTAACTGCATTTTGCCCTATTCTTTCTTTTATTCTTTCTTTGTTTCAGTTCTAAAATGCATCTCTTCAGCTAAAGAAATTATGAAATCCTCACTTTCATTTAAATTCCCTCATTTTGTCCTCATTCAAACACACCAAATTAACTAATGAGTAAATAGACCATGGATATGTGATATGAGAGAAAAGAGCAATTAAATAAAAAAAGAGACGTGAAAACTTTCTTTTTAAATGTTGGTACATCACTAATGATTTCCAAACTATATTAAGATGAATATCAATTATTCAATTAGGTTCATTGAAGACTTTCATGGCTTCAATCACAGAATTCAAAACTTGTATGGCAGACGTTGATGAAGAGTCATCCATTGATACATGTGGTACTACCGTTCCAAATGCTCAAGAATTGAAGGATTATAATTTGGCAAGAGACAGGTCAAAGAGGGTCATAAAGAGACCTATCAAGTTCCAATAAAAAATAGAGCTCTTAACATTGAAAATCTTTTAGTTGGCTGTGTTTTGCTGGGAACTTGTTCTCAGTCTTTATTTCTCTTTACTATATTTAGTTCCTTAATATAGTTAAGTTGTAGAGAGGAGGAGAGCAGTTTTTGGAGACATCATTTGAATGAAATAGCAGATTTGGTACATTGTTCCAGAGTTGGTTGTGTTCTTTGTTCTCTTTCTTATTCTTAAATAGGTTTATCCTACATCAGCTGGTATCAGAGCCGCAAGGCTTGGGACCCAGAACAACCTGATGGTTCGTGGTGGACGTCGTGGTGGGCGCGGCAATCAGAAACGTAACCCCCGCGACATTGAGAATGAGGAACTTAGGAGGCAAGTCCAGTAACTAACAGAGCGTTTACAACGCTTTGAAGCCCGGAGTCGTGAGGAGGACGATTCAACCTCTGACGACGACATCGAAAATCCCTTTCACTTTCATGCTCCGCCTGAAGAGCCAGGTGGTGAGGGCAGGAATGATCGTACTGGTCAATTTGATATGAAGGTGGAGATTCTCGAATTTGAAGGGAAGATCAAACCAGAGGTGTTTGTCGATTGGCTTAATACTGTGGAAAGAGTCTTTGACTACAAAGAGATGCCTGACCATCGGAAAGTGAAGCTTGTTGCTGTCAAGTTAAAAAAAATGCATCAACTTGGTGGGAGCAATTGAATATGAGAAGGTTGAGGATGGGAAAATCAAGAATTACTACATGGGAGAAGATGAAGAAGGCATTAAGAGGAAAGTGTTTGCCTGACAATTATCTTCAAGAATGGTTCTCAAAGTTGTACAATTATTCACAGGGAAGTAAATTTGTGGATGAGTATACCGAGGAATTTGATTTGCTCATGGTTCGTTGTGGTATTGACGAACCAGAGGAGCAAACCATTGCTAGTTACTTGGGCGGGTTGCGAAAAGAGACTCAAGATGTTGTAACTTTGCAGCCATATTGGTCTTATGATGATGTTTACAAGCTTGTAGTCAAAGTAGAGAAGCAAATGAAGCAGCAGGCAAGTCGCACAGTCGAGGGATTTGGTAATAGCGACCCCATTAGAAAAGAAAAGTCTTCAGAGTTTGCTCGAGAACCAAAATAGCAAAGTCTAAGGCTTTTTGAGAAGGGGTCTAGCAGTTCTAGCTCTAATCGCCCAACCGGTTCAAGCAACAGAGTGGTGAAGTGCTTCAAGTGTTTAGGTTTGGGACATGTGCAAGCTGATTGCCCAAATAGAAGCTTTGTTAACTACACAGAAGAGGCTTTATCTTGGGAAGACTCAGTGAGGGATGATGACATTCCTATATATGATGAATACAAAGATGACGATGAAGGTGTAACATGGAGTGATCAAGGGGAAGCTCTAGTCATCCGACGAAGCATGAACACTTCAAAGATTGAGAACCATGATTGGTTGCGCCATAGAATTTTTCATACTAGGTGTACTGCCAGTGGGAAGGTCTACAATGTCATAAATGATGGTGGAAGTTGTGAAAATGTTGTGTCACAAGAAATGGTTGACAAGCTAAAGCTGAAGGTTGAGAACCGCCCAACTTCTTACAAGATTGCCTGGTTCAAGAAAGGCAGTGAGGTAAATGTTGATAAGCGTTGTCTAATTTCATTTTCTATTGGTAAATCATACCAAGATGAAGAATGGTGCAATGTAGTACCCATGGATGCATGCCATTTACTATTGGGGTGGCCATAGCAGTATGATCGAAAAGCTATTCATGACGGATACAAAAACACTTATACCTTTGTCAAAGATAGGGTGAAAGTGATTTTGGGGCCATCATGGAGTGAGGCAGTAGCCAAATGCAACGCACAGGGGAAAGCTACCTTCCTTAGCATGGCTAAATTTATGGAAGAAATGCAGATGGAGACTAATGTGTACGCACTAGTGGTACATGAGGTGAATGTTGGAAGTCCAATTCCCCAGCAACTTGAGCCTTTGTTCAACGAATATTTTGATGTACCTGAGGAACTTCCAATTCGTTTGCCACCTATGAGGATATTCAACCTCAACCCTAAACCTATGAGGATATTCAACACCAAATTGACTTCATTCCGGGATCTAATTTACCCAACAAAGCTGCTTACCGAATGAGTGCTACTGAGCATCATGAGTTGCAAAGACAAGTGAGGGAGTTAGTGGAGAAAGGGCTGATCCGAGAGAGCATGAGTCCTTGTGCCGTCCTGGCTCTTTTGACCCCCAAAGAAAGACGGGACTTGGAGGATGCATGTGGACAACAGAGCTATCAATAAGATCACCATAAGGTACCGGTTTCCAATTCCTTGTCCGGATGATTTGTTTGATATGCTAAGTGGCTCCATTGATAAAGAGTCAGCAATCACAGAATTGAAAACTTGTATGGCAGACGTTGATGAAGAGTCATCCATTGATACATGTGATACTACCGTTCCAAATGCTCAAGAATTGAAGGATTATAATTTGGCAAGAGACAGGTCAAAAAGGGTCATAAAGAGACCTATCAGGTTCCATTGAAAATCTTTTAGTTGGCTGTGTTTTGCTGGGAACTTGTTCTCAGTCTTTATTTCTCTTTACTATCTTTAGTTCCTTAATATAGTTCAGTTGTAGAGAGGAGGAGAGCAGTTTTTGGAGACATCATTTGAATGAAATAGCAGATATGGTAACATTGTTCCAGAGTTGGTTGTGTTCTTTGTTCTCTTTCTTATTCTCAAATAGGTTTATCCTACATCAGACGTACTCTAAATCACATAATTATGAGACTATAGTATACACGGCTGAGTTCCTGCACTCTTCTATATTTAGAGAGAACAAGTCTGTTGTACTCTGCATATTTAGATAACATCTGCCAAATATTGAGCCCATACTCTGTTGGGATGCTTCCAGACAAGACACAAAACCAAATTTGCGATATTGCATTTGGAAGTGGCTTTGACAGTAACAGTGCTAACTTGGAACTTAAGCACAATTACTTAAAAACGAACCAAAAATACCCAGGTTTACATTTATGCCTACTTTTTAATCCCAAAAAGAAAATTGGACTATAGAGAGGGAAACACACTTTATAAGCAACTGAAAACTAGCAACAGATAACCAAGAACAGCAGGATAATAATTCTAACAAACAGAGGGCCAACAGAAAACCTAGCAATATCATAAGTTCATATTCTAAGAGTAGAAGTTACCTTGAAACATACATGAAAGCATGATAAGAACATTGTGAAGACCAGACAAGATACTGCAGACATAATCCCAAATATATTTGAACCGATTGTGACATCCTATTTCAGGGCAAGGAGTAACAATACAGCACAATGCATTTAAACATAATTTTGTCATTATATTTTTTTCATTTACCTCAAAACAGGTCTCATGAGAGAAAAACATGTAGGGAAAAGCAACTTCTTTTTTCAAGAAAAAGAATCAAACTTTTTCACCAATGAAGGATCGATCAAATGAACTCAGAAGTCATAACTATTCAGAAAACTGAGATGATCTAATCTCTATATAATATACCTCAATAAACTGATGAGAACACCCACATTCTGGTAGGTTAGCCCTTAATAAGGACAAGATAACGCTATTATCATTTCATGATATCAACTTCATTAAAGGGCTCTGAAGGAAACAGAATCATTATTGAAACCAAAATGTTGAGATAACAAGTCCACAAGAAATAAGTGGATCTCATAAAACTATCAGAAAACAACAAACTGTTCAGCTTTAGGAAAAGACAGTTCTTTTTTTTTTTCTGGAAAAATTAGGAGAAGACAGTATCTAATAAAGCCAACATACCACAAGGTGCAAGTATAGCAAATGCAGTGGAATCAGTTGCATACTGGGGACAATTTAGCCAGAAGCACATCTACATTCTTTGAAAGGCTCTAATGAATAACGATCACCCGGTGCACATAATAGCAAGAAACTGACATGAAAACAGTCCTTGTCATAAAGAAACTGAAAATACCAGTACCAGCAGCTATACGTCTGGCCAAAACTTTGAACAAGACCTCACAATCATATCATGTATTTGACATTAGCTTGTGAAATAGGATGAAGTATGTGTGGGGTTATTAAAACTTAAATAAGGTCAGGTAGCAGCTAACAACCACAATACATAACAAACCCGAGATGCATCTTCATATTTTATCGAACATAAACTGACAAGGCAACAAACTCTGTAGTATGGACTGGTCTGAATAGTTTGAATACCTAATACAGTTTCAAACTAGCAGAACAAAAACTTACAAGGCAACAATCTCGTCGCTATTCCCAACAGTATGCCTCAATGACTTCATTGTTGGAACCTCAAGTTGGGTGAACATCAGTTAATCACTTAATCATGACATTCAAACTCTCCTAGGATAGCACAACAGGTTTAAAGTTGATTGAATTCTCAGAGGCAACCGGTTTGGAGGAGCATAACCCAAATAGATTTTCTGAGCTCACTGTCTATTAACAAATTCTCATAGGCAACCAGTCACATGCAGCCGAGTAGTGTTTCTGAGATCATTGCTCTGATAAAAAAAAAATTCAGAGGCAAAAAGTTTCAAGGAGCAATCAAGGCAACAAGTTTCAACAGAAATTCCGACTAGTGTTTTTGAGCTAACTACTGTAATAATGAATTTTCAGAGGCAACAAATTTCAATGAAAATTCGAGACAACAAGTTACAAAAGCAATTCCAAGTGGTGTTTCTGAGCTCACTGCTCTGACAATAAATTCTCATATGCAACATATATTGAGGAGCAATCGAGTCAACAAGTTTCCAGAGCAGTTTTGAGACAGAAACACTAGCTCACTGCTCTAATAATAAATTTTCAAAGGCAACCATTCCGGAGGAGCAATGCAAACCTCACTGCTCTGATAACATTTTCCCATTCCAAAGGGGCAATCCCGACTAGTGTTTTCCAGCTCATTGCTCTAATGAAAAAAATTCTCAGAGGCAACCTTTTTGAAGACTAGGTGTCTCCGAACACACAGCTCTAAGGACAATTTCACATGTCAGACATACCCTTATTTTCAAGGCATCAATTACCAGCTCTATTCGTGATTCTGAATTCTGTCGTCCATTTCAACTTCACCATTAAATTTTCTTATATGGCCACATAAACTCAAAACAAACCCCTCAACTTTGTTCTAAGTAACTTTAAATCATATCATCATTGGGATGTTAAGCATATAAAATGGATGACAGAATTCATTAGTGGATCACAAACAATTGACACAACCACATCAAATTGAAGTTGAATTCAGCAACTAAACCGGCAGAATTACCATAATGAAATTGAATTAAGCAAAGGAACAATTGAAATTGAAAGATTAACTCACGATGGAATTCGTCACAGGTTGCAGACTACCGTTGTAGAAAGCAAAGAGGAGCTCCAAGTCCCTCCAACAACTCTGGGTCTCGTATCTCTCTCCCTTCTCCTTCTCACGGTCTCTCCAACGGTCTTATAATTTCAAATCTCAAAACCGGGCAGTGTCGGTTTGGCCGGTAGAAACGTTTTTGGTTTTCTCTTAGGAAATAATTTACCTGACCAGCTCTGGTCAGGGTTAGCTAATCAAAGTCAATTAAATGCTGACACAAGTCACTTTTCTGTTAACCAAATTTTAAGGCTGTTAACAGAAGAAGATGAAACTTGAATCTATTAAGGCCACGTTTACTAAACCGTAATGAGAGAGAGGAGGAGTTATTCCATATTATGCGTTTACTTGTTATTTGGAATCGGAGTCATTCCAGGGAATAATTCCATGTTATGTGTTTACCAACATTAAGGAATGAGAACTAAAATTAATTAAATGACCAAAATACCCTTACGCAAATGTTTAGTGAAACAAGTCATATATCATGAAACAATTAGCTTATGGTGTCATTCATGGCCATGATGATGATAATTCCAAGTGTTGGAATCCAAAATCAGTCGTGCTTTTCCATTTCAATGTTGTCAAATCTTCCAAGAAGGTAGTGCCGTCTAGTAATGCTTTGTTTCTGAAGAAGAAAATAGTGCAAGAAAGCAACAAATTTATGACCATATTGCAAGCATGGTCGATCAAGATGGACCAACATTCATAAGATAATGGTTGACTGCTATTTTTCTATTGAATATAAATAATGATTGTGATCTCAGATCCTGAGACTTGTTTAGGGATCAATAAAGGGGAATCAATCAACCTGGTATGGAAATATATTTATGTTCAATATACTAATCTATGAAGCCAAATGACATACCAATCTATTGGACATACTAATTTAGAAAGTCAAATGAACATCAAGATTACTAAAGTTAATAATACATTACTGTCATGATATAATGAGTTCAATCAAAGCATGTTTTGTCAATAATAATAATAAGTCATAAGATAATACTAATCCAACATATCTAAGCAAAAAATCACATTTTTAGCAAATTAAATAAAAGAGAGTAGAAACCAGCAAGCAATCCAACATTAGAGGTTTCATCCATAGTCACTCATCCTCATGGTGGACCATATTGGATCAGGTTAAGCACACATGGTCATTTCCTTTCATCACTCATGGAAAAGAACACTCAAAGAAGATCATGCTTTTGTGCCAAGATGTTTGTGATATGAAAGACTTGTGCTAGAGTTAGGAAGTCAATTTTGTTTAACTCACCATCAAGCTTAGATTGCATTTCAGTTAGATCCTTCTTTGTACATTAGACCAAAGTTTTGGTGCCATTCCAGCCACTGCTTTTGCCATTAGACCAAAGTTTCTACTTATTTCATCCACAGTTTTTCTTTTACGGTGACTATTATTAGAAGCATCACTTTGGGCAGACATTTGTTGTGACACACTTGGTGTTTGAGGACTAGGTTGAGTAAAAGAATCATTCCCATCTTCAAGCCCGTCTTGTTGTGGCTCCATATCAGCATTTAGATTCACATTGTCAAAGAAATTCTCATCCTCTAAGTTGAATGCATCGACATTGGTATTCTCACCTCTAATTTCCTCTTCATCATCATCTGCATTTCCTGCATTTTGTCCATTTGCACGATCTTTGCCATAGATTTCTCCAAGATTATAATAATGCCGGAATGGCTTCCCAAACAGTCCAGCAACATCCTTATTCCTTTTCTACAATGACATATGAAAGTACTTACTTTAGCAAGGAAACATAAAACTTTATCAATAATTTTTTTGATACAAGTTTGTAATATGAAGCACCACTATATGTGCATCATATAAGTAGATATATTGAATTATAAAGATATAAAATCACTACTATATGTGCATTATGAAGCACTATATCAAGCACACATGAAGGCATGGGTAAACAATAGCTACCATGTATGTGCCACTATAAATGAAAAGCTAAATATACTGATATTTTCAAGCAAAAAAGAATGAACATAACAAAATAAGCTTTTACAAATATAAGCACAAATTATGTAGTCATTGACCTTTATAAAACATAGAGTGTATCAGAGAACCAAAGCAGAGATAAGTTGCTTACAAGGTTTCAATTTAAAATTCTTAAGCAGCTCCTTTTGCAAATTTAGATGTTCAGTCATTTCCTTCCATCAAATTATTGTGCAAAGAACAAATCTAAATGAACAAGCAAATATACCACTTTGTAACTTATATTGTTATATCTCCCATATGTAATTATGTACTTATATAAATGACCAATAAGTAAGAATCATTCATTCTTTCAAGTAACTATTGCATAGTCTTAGCTACCATGTACTGACCGTATGATTCCTACAAGAAACTATTGTGTACCTTTAGCTACCATGTACTGACCCTATATAGCCTAGCAACTACTACATATTAACTAAATCACCAAATAACTCAAATAACATTCTTTCAAGCACCTAATTACTAATATCACTATGTAACATAATATAACAAAATTACCAAAGGTCACAACTTATTTAAAGATTATAATGCCTATGTAAAAATGTTGAGGAGCATAAAAGTAATTAGATCAAATATCTCTATTTACCTCCACCCACTCGTTAAATACGCTTTGCTCACACACTAGCATCATTTTTTGTTCGTTCTAGCTAAACCCACTTTGGTTTAGCATCTCATATAAAGCAGCATATTTTGCCTTTAGTGTCTTAATGCGAGACTCAATATGAGGGCTTGCTAATATTCCATGACCCGGAAGCTTTGTTTCCATCACTCCTTGTAAATGTTTGAGGTAACCATTCTTAAAACCATTATCAGCTTTCCATCTTTTGTCATGGTGTAACTCCAAAAGCGACTCCACCAGCTTGTCATCTTCTTCATCTGTCCAATAATGCTTGTTTTGGCCTCTTCCTCGAGAAGTTGCCTTAGAACTCATCCTATATATTGTATAATGTAATAACCCTAGTTTTCGGAATGATTATTTAAGAAAACGTTACGTTTCCGAACAAATATATCGACTTTTATTCCGTCGCTCGGTTGCGAAAACTTCCTTCACGAAAGTTGTAGAGCTCGTCGATACGAGTTCATGGATATGTGACGCGTTCTAATCGGACGTTATACGTAAAAGATATTAACGTTTGAAGTTAGTTTCCGATTTGGAAAATGGTATAAAAGGAACATTATCAGTTAGGGTTCCAAAATTGGAAACCCTCTCCTCTCTCTTCTCTCCGCCTCCCTCTTTTCTTTCTCTCCTTTTCTCTTTTCTTCCCCGAAACTCTCTCCCTCCTCATAAAACGCCGCCATCGATCCGCCGCCTCCAGGCCGACGTGACCTTCACCGCCGACACCAGCAGTCTCGCAAGCTCGACGCAGTCCCCCTCCGAGCAAGCCACGGTCTCCCGCGCCACCGTGAAGCTTCGACGCGATTCGCAAGGGCCGAACCCAATCGGTTTGGACTCTCCGACGAGCTCCGGCGTTCCCAAGGCTCGGAATAGGTGAGGTTTCCATCTAATTGGATGTTGTGATGCTTGTTGTGTGGATTTGTGTGGTTTTTGGTTGGATTGATGGAGTTGTAGAGGAGATCGGAGGGGGAGGGATTTGGGGAAGATGCCGCCGCTATGGGTGGTGCGTATGGGTGCGTGGAGGAGGTAGGAGACGGCGTGAGGCCGTGGGAAGGAAAAAGGAAGGGAAATGGAGGATTTTGGGGCGGCGGTGGCGTGACACGCGCCGTTGGTGGCGTCGGCGAGTAAGCCCCACGCGCAGCCTGCCGGCTGGTGGCGCGTGTGCCCCACGCGCCGCCACGTGCGGCGGTGTGAACAGTAATGCCGGAAGGGCATTTTTGTAATTTACTGATGTACGGTAAGGTAAATGTAAATTTTATTTACGTACGGTAAATGTAAATTTATTTACGTAAGTTAAATGTAAATATAAATTACTTTTAGTAAAAGTAAAAAATAATTTTGGAAGGGTAATTCGGTAACTTTTATTTACTGAGACAGTACGTACTTTTAAATAGTATTTATACGTACAGAAATACGTAAACAGTATGTACTCGTACAACGATACGTATTGAATTTGTATTTGTACATTAATACGTGAATAGTAACTGTGAATAGTAACCGTGAACAGTAACACTGAATACTAACGGTGAACAGTAAATTCGTAAAACCGAAACTTGCTGAACAGTAACCGATTATTACTGTTTCGGCATTTAAAGGTTTACGAAACGTTTCTAAATTCTTTTCTTATCTTTTCAAGGTGATCGACAAATCAAGGAAATGAATTATCTTCGGAAATTGTGGAATTACGCTCGAGTCGATAAGGTGAGTAAAATCTCACATATTTACGAATCTACCCTTGCGGAGATTCAAGATTTTACAAGAGTTTTTAATATTGAATTACGACATGTATACGATATAGTGGATTATATATATATTGTATAAATGGTAATAAGTACATATATATATATAGTTTGCTATATTATATACTGTTATAAATTCATTGGGATTTGTCATTTCGATGACGAGAATTAAATATTGAGCATGTGATTTAATTTGTACAATATGAGGTGTGATTATTGTACGTGGTTTTAACATGGTGTTTGTTAAAACGTTTTGTCTTCGGACGAGTTTTGTTTTCGAATGAGTTTTGTCTTCGGACGTGTTTATGAAATATGACATGTATACGATATAATGGATTATATATATATTGTATAAATGGTAAATATGTACATATATATATAGTTTGCTATATAATATACTGTTATGATTTTATCGTGTTTTATGTCATTTTGATGACGAGATTTATATATCGAGCATGTGATTTTGATTTGTACAATATGATGTGAGATTATTGTAGGTGATTTTAACATTGAGATTGTTAAAATGTTGATTTGTCTTCGGACGTGATTTGGTACAATATGATGTGAGATTATTGTACGTGATTTTAACATTGAGATTGTTAAAATGTTGATTTGTCTTCGGACGTGATTTGGTACAATATGATGTGAGATTATTGTACGTGATTTTAACATTGAGATTGTTAAAATGTTGATTTGTCTTCGGACGTGATTTGGTACAATATGATGTGAGATTATTGTACGTGTTTGGCAAGTCGGAACCGAGCCTTTGGCCGGGCGAAAGTTACGATACAGTTAGAGCTCTAGTCTGTCTGTCTTAGTACTGCATGTGAGGTAACGGGTGGTTATCTGCTCATGGGTACTCAGATTGTTTTGGATGTTGGGTAGCGGGTGGCTATCCAATATCGGCGGTGTATTACGAGAGGGGTAACAGATGTGTACCAGCGTTCTTGGTACCCGTATTATAAATGCATTTGGGTAATGATGAATGCTCGATTACTCGACATCAATATTTAACCCTGAACACATCATAGTAGTATAAAGCAAGAGAGTATCGTTCACAAACCGGAGATCCAGCCAGGGCTTAGGATCACAACACTTCCACGAATTCATAAAGGGTTTAAGGTTTGATATAGATTTTGGATTGAGTTATAAAAACAGTAAATAAAACCTATGCTAATATATACATGTGATCAACCAACCAACATATAAACAATCACCAAACAAATCATGTAAAAACAAAAGCCATCGAATTCCCTTCTCATTCATGTTCATGCCGTAGGTGTTAAGGTTCCAAGCTAAGTTCGATCATGCATCAAGTTCCTACTTGGTTCCTAATACATGGATACATTCGAGCTCAACTACTTGTCTTGCTACGAAATCTAACATGCCAAGTCATCATGCAATTACATATCACATAGAGAAATCAACATGTTTTAAGTACCTATCCTATGCCGAACTTAGAATCAACAATCGGTGAAAAACCAAAGAACAATTACTCAACTACTTGTATCATAATCGTTACTAACTTTGAATGATTAACATGTGCAACATCAACTACTTGTCTTAATCACACATGCAATGTAAGCACATATCGGAATTTGATTAAGGACATAGAACAATAACTCACGGCATCAAAACAGAAATCATTGAAATAGAAATCGAAATCTTTTAATTCATACACAATTCGAAAGAACAACTATCTCATAGACAAGATTGAATTGAACTTTAACAAAACCAAAACAGAAATCATCCAAGAACAAGAAAACATAAAACCAAAATAAGACATGAAGATCATAGAGTTACACTTTGAAATATTCCTACGGGGTTTATTCCAAGCAAACAAAGATCCTAGGCTACTTGCTTCGAATCCAAAGGGTGGAAAAGGATGAATTTCGGTTTTAGGATTTCTTGGAGGATGGGAGAGTGTTTCGGCAGAGCTATGGCTGTTGCTTTGTGTGTAGGCTGATGATGTCTTGAATGGAGAGGCCGGCCTCTATATATATAGAGGTTTAGGAAGCCTTCTTGCCGTGCCAAAAGGAGATAGAATCTAATTGGGAAACTGAAATCCTCTTTGTTATGGATTTGATTTATGTACTCCATATCCAACTTGATGTACGAAACCAAGTCCAATAGGGAGATCACTTTAAGGGCTGCACGGCAATCTCTTGGTCCAACTAGGAGTAGCTAGGCCGGCCTCCTCTTCTCCTTGTTCAACTCGAATATGATTTCCTTGTTCAACTAGGAATGCATCTCGGCCACTCTTCTTTCTTTCCAAATATGATTTGTCTTTCCTGAAAAGAAATCGTCGATTAAGGAATATGAAAGAATGAAAATAGGAAAGTAGAATCATAGTCGAGTAAGGAATCCTAGCTCAATCAGGAGTTCTAACACTTAGCACAATTTCATCATCAAATCATTCTAAATTCGAAATAGCTCTACCTAGAATATAGAAATGACAAATATGAACCTAAAACAACTAAATAAGAAGTAGCAAAGCATAAGAATATGGCATATATACATTAAGAACGTCACACTTTGTGCTCCTATCAACAACCCCACACTTAGACTTTGCTAGTCCCTTAGCAAACACTAAAAAGAAAAATCAAAACATAAACGAAAACAATACTACTAACACTAACGACACAAATCTAATGCCTTCAACATTTTGTCTCAGAGATCTTCAAACTCATAGCATCAAGAATAACACTCAATCGAAATAGATAACATGAATTCAATGGTTAATAAACATGAAATTTCGTTTAACAAGTAAGACATGGCAGAAACAAAGATGAAATTAAGCTCGACATGTTCAAAACAAGTTCAAATTCAACTCACTTAGGATATGCACTCCAAATCTTTTCTCTCAAGAACATGGCATATGCTTAAAAGCTTTTCACACACAAGAGTTACGCACATAATGAAATCGAAAGCCTCATGAAAGATACCAATCATATGCACAAATGAACCCAAACCATATGCTTACTCATGAAACAAACTCCACAGATCAAGAGCTACTCATTTTAAGAATCATGCGGATCTTTAGAAAAGGGTAGGCTTAGGCTCGGCATGATATATTTTTCAGGGTAAAAGGAATCACAAAGGTCATCCTCAAGACTTAGCAGAGCAAAATATCCACCTTATGTCGCCATACTCCATAAAACAAGGGCCAAATATCATCATGTTGGACCCTTCTTCACTTTAAACATCGTGAAAACGAACAAAGGCTAAAGTATAACATTATTGAGCCTTCAACAAATACATCACAACTCCAAATTCACCAAAAACAAGCATGTATGCTGAATCATCCTTCTATTTTTCTTCTTTTTCTTTTCTTTTCTTGCCGTGTATCTTGAATCTTTTCTTTTCTTTTCTCACGGCATCAATACATTTTTCTTTCTTTTCATTCTCTTTTCACGGCATAACATACATACAATAGCATAACCCCACACTTGGATCAAGTCATCACTCCATATTAACTCCAAAATCGGCTCTGCCAAGCCTCAAAGACAAGGTAGAGATATAACTATACTAAGCAAGGATATAACATGTTGGTGATGAAAGAAAAGGCTTAACGTCGGCTCAAAGGGGTTAACACTAAGGTGTCCCAAGCAGGGCTCAAATAGGGATACGGCTTTTTGGCTTTAAGTGGTGGAAATCCTAAAAAGATCCAACAATCCTTTTCAAAATCAGAGTATATTATGACATAAAGCTTCGAAAGTTTCACAAAGTAAGTTCTAGCACTCTCTAGTTCATTGCAATTCTATGGCATATGAATTGATCAAAATAAATGATGAGGTTATAAAGCCAAGAAACGATAGAATAAAACTCTCCAAAGAAAGGCACATATATATGGCTCGAATCTCACATAGGTTACATGAATTCAAACAAGTAAGGAACATGCTCATTCTGTACCTAAGTTTCAAAATCCTTATCTACTACATGTTCGTACAAAATCTACACATCGATTAACCATCAAATAACAATGAAGTTCATTCCAATATCATGATCATCTATCAACCATAAATTCAAAGATCAACTCATCCCAGACAGTTAAAGGCATACCTAGGACTCAAAACAAAAACAAAACAACTAACCAACTTAAAAATAAAAAAACAGAACCAAAATGACACTAAAGTTTTGAAAATCAAAACAAAATTTAAACACATAAGCATCAAACAAGCATCAAACAATAGAAATCAACGAATGATGTATACCCCACCCCACACTTAAAACTTACATTGCCCTCAATGTACAATATGATAAGCAACGAAAATTAGAAAGAGTTAAGGGATAAGAAAATGCAAACACTCGTTGATGGCTCCTTCATTGGCTGAAGTTTAGAGTCTATAGCCTAGACTATCTCCAAATCATCACTTCCTTGCCGTAGGATCAAGGAGAGACGTCTCCTCAATCACATGATTCTCCATATTCTCCAAATAAGGCTTTAAGCGATGTCCATTGACCTGAAATTCGGTGCCTTTCACCATACTCTTTATCATGATAGCTCCTGAAGAAAAGATGTTAGTAATAATGAAAGGACCTATCCATCTAGAACGTAATTTACCAGGAAACAACTTAAGTCGAGAATTAAACAAAAGAACTTTCTGCCCAACGACAAAGTGTTTCTTCCTAATCATGCGGTCATGGAATGTCTTAGTCTTCTCCTTGTAAACCATTGCCGAATCATAGGCCTCATTTTGAATCTCTTCAAGCTCATGCAATTGCAACTTCCTATGCAATCAGGCCTCATCAATGTTCATGTTAAAATTCTTCACAGCCCACCATGCACGATGTTCAAGCTCCACGGGAAGATGGCACGCCTTGCCATAGACTAGTCGAAATGGTGACATGCCTAGGGGAGTCTTGTATGCCGTCCTATAGGCCCAAAGAGCATCATCCAATCGTTGAGACCAATCCTTGCGTGATGGTCCAACAGACTTCTCCAAAATTCTCTTGATCTCACGATTAGATAGCTCCACTTGTCCACTTGTTTGGGGGTGATAAGGCGTAGCAACCTTATGCTTGATTCCATACTTCTTCAACAACGCCTCAATGGTCCGGTTGCAAAAGTGAGATCCTCCATCACTAATGATAACTCTCGGCATACCAAACCTAGAGAAAATGTTAGAACGAAGGAAATCTGCAACAACTCGAGAATCATTAGTCCGGGTGGCCTTTGCTTCCACCCATTTCGAAACATAGTCAACACAAACGAGTATGTATAAGAAACCATTAGAGCTAGGAAAAGGTCCCATGAAATCAATGCCCCAACAATCAAAGATTTCGACATGTATAATTGGTGTCATAGGCATTTGATCTCTAGATCCTAAGTTTCCCATGCGTTGGCATCTATCACAAGTCATGCAAAAATGATATGCATCTTTAAAAATCGTAGGCCAAAAGAAACCACATTCTAACACCTTAAGAGCAGTCCTACGTGAACCAAAATGTCCTCCACAAGATTCAGAATGGCAAAAAGTAAGTATAGAATGATGTTCATATTCAGGGACACACCTCCTAATGATTTGATCAACACAATGTTTCCACAAGTATGGTTCATCCCAAACATAATACTTAGCTAATGCCTTGAGTCTATTCTTTTGTGCATGCGATAAAGTATCCGGAAATTGCTTAGAAACAAGATAATTGACAATATCTGCATACCATGGCTCACTTACCTCAACTTGAAAGAGTTGCTCATCCGGAAAGCTCTCTTGTATGGCCAAGGGCTCGGCATCTCTCACCAAACGACTCAAGTGATCCGCCACAACATTGTCACTTCCCTTCTTGTCCTTGATCTCCTTCTTTGTCATTAAATACTTCAAAGCTGCATGGTCAGTGTAAACAATAACTTTAGATTGAAGTAAGTAAAAACGAAACTTATCTAGAGCAAAGATCACGGCAAGAAGTTCTTTTTCAGTTGTGGTGTAGTTTTGTTGAGCATCATTGAGTGTTCGTGAGGCATAGTAGATGGCGTAGGGCTGCTTGTCCTTCCTCTGCCCTAGCACGGCTCCAACTGCATAGTCGGAGGCATCACACATCAACTCAAACGGCAAGGACCAATCTGGCGGTGCCATGATAGGTGCCGACATTAGGAGCTGCTTCAAAGTTTCGAATGCATGCTTGCAATCATCATCAAAGTGAAAGGGAATGTCCTTCTGAAGCAATGAACTCATTGGTCTTGCAATCTTGGAAAAATCCTTGATAAACCTACGATAAAAACCTGCATGTCCAAGAAACGATCGAACATCCCTCACACTTGTGGGGAGGGGTAAGTGACGCACAAGATCTATTTTAGACTTATCAACCTCAATTCCTCTAGATGAAACAATATGACCTAAGACAATGCCTTGCGTGACCATAAAGTGACATTTTTCCCAATTCAAAACCAAGTTAGTTTCTTCACAACGTTTGAGCACAAGTTCAACATTTTCTAAACAAGTTTCGAAATCTTCACCATAGACAGAAAAATCATCCATAAAAACTTCAATTTTAGAACCAATATACTCAGAGAAAATGTGATACATATAACGTTGAAACGTACCTGGGGCGTTGCATAAACCAAAAGGCATGCGACGATAAGCAAACGTACCAAAAGGGCATGTGAACGTAGTCTTCTCTTGATCTTCTTCCGCAACACTTATTTGGTTGTATCCACTATATCCGTCCAGGAAACAATAGAAAGAGTGACCAGCTAGCCTCTCAAGCATTTGATCAATGAATGGTAATGGCATGTGATTCTTCCTTGTTGTCGCATTGAGCTTCCTATAGTCAATACATACCCTATGACCGGTCACTGTCCTTTGAGGTACCAACTCGTTGTCTTTGTTCTTCACCACCGTGATGCCTGACTTCTTTGGCACAACTTGAATAGGTGAGATCCACCTACTATCCGAGATGGGGTAGATCACGCCACAATCGTGCAACTTGGTGATTTCATCCTTTACAACTTGCATCATTGGTGGGTGAAGGCGTCGCTGACCTTCCTTAGTTGGTTTGGCACCATCTTCTAGCAATATTCGATGCACACACATGGTAGGGCTGATCCCCTTGATGTCGGCTAAGGTCCATCCTATTGCCGTCTTGTGTCTCTTCAACACTTCAATCAATCTCTCTTCTTGCTCCTCATTTAGTGCAGATGAAATGATCATGGGCAATGTATCCTTTTCTCCTAAAAATGCATACTTCAAGTGGTCCGGAAGAACCTTAAGATCGAGCTTTGGAGCTTGCACCACAGAAGGAAGATTCTTGTTAGTAGTTAAGAGAATTGGACTAGGAGAGACAAAGCTTACCTCACGTGCAACCTCAAGAGAGGTCACGTTCTCAAGAATGAAGGATGGCACGGCATCATTAGCTTCTAACACCGAAATGTTAGAACCATCACTTGTATATCCGGCCCCTTGGGCAATGGTGAGTGCCAACTCGTCATGTGCCAAGGTATCTAGATAGTTATCTGCAAGGGAATCAAGTATGTCAACTGAAAAACAATCACTTAACTCCAAAAGAGGATACCTCATAGCTTCAAAGATGTTGAAGCTAATCACTTCACCATCGAACTCAAAGGTGAGTGATCCACTAAACACATCAATTTTTGTTCGTGCAGTCCTCATGAAGGGGCGGCCCAACAAGATAGGGACCTCCTTGTCATCTGCCTCCGTTGGCTCCATGTCAATGACATAGAAGTCGGCAGGAAAGATCAAGCTCGAAACCTGCACAAGAACATCTTCAACATAGCCTAAAGGGACTTTGTTGGAACAATCAGCCAATCGAATCACAACATTATCACGTTTCAAATCACCTAGACCTAGGTTCTCATATATATAGTGCGGCATGACATTGATAGATGCACCTAAGTCTAGCATTATCTTTTCAAATGTCATGTTTCCGATTGTACAAGGGATAGAAAAACTCCCTGGATCCTTAAGCTTTGGTGGTAGCTTCCTTTGGAGCACGGCAGAAACCGTCTCACTCATTGTAACAACCTCCTTCTCTCGAGTCATCCTCTTGTTGGTGCACAATTCTTTCAAAAACTTAGCATACCTAGGATTATGTTGTATGCATTCAATAAGAGGCATGTTTACTTCCACCTTCTTGAAAATGTCGAGCATGGCTTGATCAGAGTCATCCTTCTTTTGCTTGGCAAATCTACTAGGGAAGGGAACACGAGGAAGATCATTAGTTGAAACCACACCACTAGAGTTAGGATCCTTACCTTTGTCATGCACGGCATGATCTTCTTTTGGTAGAGGCACGGCATCATTGGCCTTAGAGGAGGCAGGGTCCTTCTCTAAGTCTTTGGCATTGAAACTCTCGGCTTCTAGTCCTTTAGAAGGCACGGCCTTCTTGTGTTGCTGCAATGGAGAATCCAAGGTCCTTCCACTTCGTGTCACCATGGCCTTCACGTTCGGATTAGGCTCAGTTTGGCTCGGCAACTTTCCTCCTTCATGGATCTTGCCCATGAAATCGATCACTTGTCTCATCTGCTTCTTAAGCTTGGTTATGTCCTTAGAATGAGCTTGTTGACCTGTAACTAAGGCTTGAGTAGCAGAGTTTAGATTTTGTTGCCCTTGAGCAAGAGACTTCAAAAGTTCATCATAATTAGGTGAAGATGCATTATTCGAACCATGAACATTAGAGTTAAAGGGAGTAGAACCTTGAGGTACCTGAGGCCTCACAAACAAACCTGAAGGACGAGGTCCTTGACCTTGAGCATTGGATGGTTGAGCATTGTTGCTCCAACGAAAATTTGGATGATCTCTAAGTCCAGGGTTGTATGTGTTCGAGTATGGATCGTACCTAGGCCTTTGTTGCCCCATAAAGTTCAACTCTTCTTCAGTCATTGCACCATTTGGACAATTGTCAGTCGTGTGATCCTTGAAAGAACAAATGCCACATGCTTGGTTGGTGCTGCTCGAACCATTGAATGCCTTGACTAGCACGTCAAGCTTCCTTTCTAAAGTAGCCATCTGATTTCTTGCATCAACATCATACACCCCACGGCTCTTGCTTCCTCTCTTCTCCTTGGAACTAAATTGGCGATTGTTGTCAGCCAAGTCATCAATCAAGGTGTAAGCTTCTTGACCGGTCTTGTTCATGAAGGTGCAGCCACATGCCGAATCCACCATGCTCTTATTGGTGGTGTCGAGTCCTTCATAGAAGAATTGCACCAAGTCATCCAACGTAATACCATGGTGAGGGCACTTCCTTTGTAGTTCCTGAAATTCCTCCCAAGCCTCATAGAGTGAGTCACCATCCTTTTGAGTGAAGTTCTGAATCTCCCTCCTAAGTCTTTTCGTGAGTTGAGCAGGGAAGAATTGCTTCAAGAACCTCCTAGTCATTTCGTCCCATGTAGTGATGATTCCTGCAGGCAAAGAATACAACCAACGTTTAGCATCATCCTTAAGGGTAAATGGGAACAAAAGCAACCTCAAGCCTTCTTGAGAAAGATGATGAATCGATTGGAGCTTGCAAATGTCCAAGAACTCCCTAAGGTGAACATTAGGGTCTTCCATTGAAGAACCAGAGCAATTGAACAGGAATGGAGAAGTTAGCTTCATCAGGTGGAGTGAAAGCAATGCATGAAGGTGATTCAGGAGTGGTGGGAATGAATGCGTTCTTTAGTGCCATTGGAGCACCAACAGGAATTATGTCACGGCCCGCAATTGTGTCTAAGTCTGAATTGAAGACGAAGGGGAAGGACAGATCTTCCTCTTCTTCTGATCTAGGTGAAGAGTTTAAGATTGAATTGCTTGGAGATGTTTCGAAATTTAAAGGTCTACTTATGAATGAGTTGTTTAAATCTCGAAGTGTTTGAATTCGATCCTTGAGCTCTTGTGTCTTCTTAGAAAATTCGGACATGTATAGTACCTGTTGTACGAAAGTTAAATAGTTAGCATTGAAGAATACACAATGAACACATGTAATTCGTGCCTTCCCTTAGTTACACACGCACACTTATGGGGAAGGACACGGCAACTATGTCAAGTTTACAAGAGTTAGTTCTTTACATTTACAAAAGTTCATACAATTCACAAGTTCTTTTTGCTGTTTCAATGATTGAACGATCGATTGATTCTAAGTTGTAAATCAAGGTGGACGTGCGGCCTAAGTATGGATGCCTAGACACAAGATCAAGTCTTTGTTTCAGAAGGCCTTGTAGCTCAATCAGAGATAGTGAACATGGTAGGACTCATTTTTTGAACTAAGGAGAGCGAACTCCCTATCGACTCCATCACCGAGATGTATGTCAGTCGGTAGTTCTCTGAGATCCAATTTTGGTCCCATGCACCAGAGTAATAAGAGAGCGTGCCCCTTACTCAGCTGGACTTAACCTCATGTGTTAGACAAATCTCCAAGTGTTAATAAAAGCCGCCCTCGACCTCATGCAAACTCGAGAGCTAGCATGAAGGGTTAAGGCTAATATTAACAAAAGGGACTTTACCTATTCCGTTCGATTTACAACCTACAACAATCATTCACTCAAGCATCAAAACAACAACCTAAGATATATTTACTATATGTTACAATGAAATAAGATAAGAATATACAAATGTACAATATAAACAATGAATTCGTAGTAAAAGTTAGGGATCCATCTCTAATGGATCCCCAGCAACGGCGCCATTTGATGAATGCTCGATTACTCGACATCAATATTTAACCCTGAACACATCATAGTAGTATAAAGCAAGAGGGTATCGTTCACAAACCGGGGATCCAGCCAGGGCTTAGGATCACAACACTTCCACGAATTCATAAAGGGTTTAAGGTTTGATATAGATTTTGGATTGAGTTATAAAAACAGTAAAAAAACCTAAGCTAATATATACATGTGATCAACCAACCAACATATAAACAATCACCAAACAAATCATGTAAAAGCCATCGAATTCCCTTCTCATTCATGTTCATGCCGTAGGTGTTAAGGTTCCAAGCTAAGTTCGATCATGCATCAAGTTCCTACTTGGTTCCTAATACATGGATACATTCGAGCTCAACTACTTGTCTTGCTACGAAATCTAACATGCCAAGTCATCATGCAATTACATACCACATAGAGAAATCAACATGTTTTAAGTACCTATCCTATGCTGAACTTAGAATCAACAATCGGTGAAAAACCAAAGAACAATTACTCAACTACTTGTATCATAATCGTTACTAACTTTGAATGATTAACATATGCAACATCAACTACTTGTCTTAATCACACATGCAATGTAAGAACATATCGAAATTTGATTAAGGACATAGAACAATAACTCACGGCATCAAAACAGAAATCATTGAAATAGAAATAGAAATCTTTTAATTCATACACAATTCGAAAGAACAACTATCTCATAGACAAGATTGAATTGAACTTTAACAAAACCAAAACAGAAATCATCCAAGAACAAGAAAACATAAAACCAAAATAAGACATGAAGATCATAGAGTTACACTTTGATATATTCCTACGGGGTTTATTCCAAGCAAACAAAGATCCTAGGCTACTTGCTTCGAATCCAAAGGGTGGAAAAGGATGAATTTCGGTTTTAGGATTTCTTGGAGGATGGGAGAGTGTTTCGGCAGAGCTATGGCTGTTGCTTTATGTGTAGGCTGATGATGTCTTGAATGGAGAGGCCGGCCTCTATATATAGAGGTTTAGGAAGCCTTCTTGCCGTGCCAAAAGGAGATAGAATCCAATTGGGAAACTGAAATCCTCTTTGTTATGGATTTGATTTATGTACTCCATATCCAACTTGATGTACGAAACCAAGTCCAATAGGGAGATCACTTTAAGGGCTGCACGGCAATCTCTTGGTCCAACTAGGAGTAGCTAGGCCGGCCTCCTCTTCTCCTTGTTCAACTCGAATATGATTTCCTTGTTCAACTAGGAATGCATCTCGGCCACTCTTCTTTCTTTCCAAATATGATTTGTCTTTCCTGAAAAGAAATCGTCGATTAAGGAATAGGAAAGAATGAAAATAGGAAAATAGAATCATAGTCGAGTAAGGAATCCTAGCTCAATCAGGAGTTCTAACACTTAGCACAATTTCATCATCAAATCATTCTAAATTCGAAATAGCTCTACCTAGAATATAGAAATGACAAATATGAACCTAAAACAACTAAATAAGAAGTAGCAAAGCATAAGAATAGGGCATATATACATTAAGAACGTCACACTTTGTGCTCCTATCAGGTAACCAGAAGGGTTACTTAATTTCTCATGAGCGCTTCTTTTCATATTTCTTTGGGACAACCAGATGGGCCGTCCATTGACTCATGAGTGCATTTATATTTGTTTGATTTGTGGATTTTTGTATATATATATTAATATGCGAGTTATATTTTCATTTTACTCATACGAGCTGTAAAGCTTACCGGGTTTGTGTTTACAATCCCGGTGCACCAATTTGATGGTGTAGTGGATAACTCCGCAGGTGTGGATTAGCGGGAATTGACGGACCGCTCAGAGGACTCGAAGTTATTTATCTCCAGCTTGTGTGAGGATTTTGTGTGACTATCTTGTGAGTTTGTTGTGAGGATTACGCAATTTCAATTGTTATAATATTGAATTATAATTTGGGTTGTAATAATTGGTTTTTCTGAGTTGTATTGAGAACTCAGTAATGATCCGCTGTGCATTTTAAATGATTTCGATTTCATTGAAATTGTTTAGTGTTTAACGACTTTGGAATTTTGAGTTTTTAAGCTTGAAATTTTAGGGTCGTTAAAGTTGGTATCAGAGCCTAAGTGCGTATTTGGCGATTATCTATACCAACGCATTCGGCTAAAATAACTTCTCTGCAAGCAGTAATATAATTGATTACTCTTTATTGTAAAATTTATCCCTTGTTGAACACTTCAGTCAACTTCCCTTTATCCAAAAATAAACAATCTGATGCATAGAGGAAAAGAACCTCTAAGTCTCCAACACTAACGCCACTTGCACTTGAAAAGAAAATTTAGTCCTCAACCATTTCTTTACCAGTTAGAAGGTACTTTTCACGACCAAATCGTTAAAACATCATTAAGCTAAGGTCATCTCATACCTTACCTTCAATAGAGTTACTTCACCGCCATTGCGTCTCATTTGGACCTGTCGCATTGTGAAGTTCAAATCCCCAACACCAAATAATTAAATCCTGAAAGACCAGCGTTCTCATTTAAATGCTCATCTAGCAAATAATTAATTCATATCGCCACTTTGAGATTTCTCTATCACCTTATATTTCTTGCTCAGCCAAGAACAATGCGTAACATCAATTGTCTATAGCCGAACCAAAACAAGTTTAGAATGTCACGTCGACAAAATGTGAATCTCAATTCAATAATTGTATTACCACTTTATGGACGTATCATACGCCCTACCACTCTGTTACCAATAGCGTTAGAGATGTTAGTCACGAAAATTTTCGTTAACCACCTCCAACCTATGGTCTACACATCTCTTACCTGAACATAATATCTCAACCTTGTTAGGCTTCAACTTAGATTAGTTGCATAACTAAAATCTAGTCCTTAACATTTAAACACTGAACATCCCTCAATATAGGGTCAACGCTCTCTATCACGACTCCTTGATAGTTCTCTGCCCTGATAGGAAATTATGTACTCAAACCTGTTAGCATTCCAGTATCTGGATCGCATGTCAAACTCAGAGAGTATTGTAGCCTCTCTAAGCTGATCGTACAGTCATTAAGTCTTTGAATTTATTTGTCTCATCCATACGACGTCTTCGTTATAGGGGCTATAACACAGTATCTCCTGAAACGTCTCACTTTACTCTGATATCACAACGATGTCTGTGATAGCTACTTCAAATCCACATACTCAACATATGCCATGACTCAAGCTCTCATGGCATTATCCGCCTCGAGTCAAAGATACGAAACTCTAGTTTCCTGGGTCTACGAATGAACCCACCATGTCAAAACAATCAATCACCGTGTACTGCGTACTCAACCAATCAATTCCTATGATCACATCATAGGGATTATCCGGAATCACGACCAAATAAGCAGAGAACTCTCCACTTCCAATCACAATAGGACATGCCTTTCATTGTCTCCAATTCGAGGAACACTCCAAATGCGAAGTGACACACAAAGAATTTCTCATAGATGTAGGAGTCAATCTTACCATCTCCTCTACCGAACTATCACTAATAAGTGTCGATATCATCTTCTTCTCTTTCTCAAGGTACTCAATCATCTCAAAGTAGATTATGATGCCCTCGATCCAGTGGTCCACTACCATATGATCCAGGCCTCTATGAAATAAGACGTTGACAAACGATTAAAGTCCTTGATTAACTTAACACACGACTATCGTCGTCTCTAACGACAGCAGCAGGGTCAACCTGTTCTGCCTGTGGAGCAACCTCCTCGTAAAGGTTCTCCACATTGCGGACTCGGCCTGCAACCCTACCTCGACCGCGACCTCCCGTCCGTCCTCGGCCCTGTTCACGGCCCTTTTTCCAAATTCATCACCATTCAACAATTAAAACTCAGTCATACATGTGAAGTCTCGAATTCGACAAAATAGATCCAACCAATATCAATCATGAAATTTCAGAAGAAGGTGAATCATCGGAGTATCGTCACAATACTCTCTACAGGACCAAACCATAAGGTATGGCTCCTAACACTCTCGCGTACCCGACAACACCTCAATACCGAGGAGCATGTGATGGGTGCCCGCCTGCAGTCGGATCATCGCTCCCGGATGGTATAGATAATCGCCAAATACGCACTTAGGCTCTGATACCAACTTTAACGACCCTAAAATTTCAAGCTTAAAAACTCAAAATTCCAAAGTCGTTAAACACTAAACAATTTCAATGAAATCGAAATCATTTAAAATGCACAGCGGATCATTACTAGTTCTCAATACAACTCAGAAAAACCAATTATTACAACTCAAATTATAATTCAATATTATAACAATTGAAATTGCGTAATCCTCACAACAAACTCACAATAAGAATGAACCAAAGCAAGTGAGAAAAGTAATATGAAAAACTTTTATAATTGAATGATGGAAACACTAGTAGAGCCAGAATTAAGATAAAATGCAAACATCCATTTATGATTCTTTGGAATCCCAGAACACTAGTTTGGAACAAAATAATCAATTTAATAGTCAAACAATTTAATAGGTAGCTATCTACTTATTCATTAATCACCATCCAATTTAAAGGATAGATCCCATTGTCAATTCAGTAACCATTATCAAATCAAAACAATAACCATTACCAATTTAAAGTAAGCACCATATCATATCAAAACAGTTTAAGTAATCAAGCACCATATCAATTATCAAATTCCAATGCATAAAGAAAATAAATATAAAGAAAACTGACATCCATTGCATATAATTAAAAAGTACAAATTTATTCATACAAATATTGTGATAAGTCATAACATTCAACAAACATTATATGGAAATGGTGAGTAATTTCCGAAATGATACCACAAGACATATAAAAAGAGGACAAATTATCTAGATTCTCTACTTCCTCTCCATCTATCAAACATCTCAGTGGCAAGGTATCCCTCCATGCACTCCACTCATCTGATGTCTCAACTGTAGTAATGTAGTCATTGACCTCTACATTTTCATTCACATGTTCATTGTCATATAAATGCTCGATTGGGTCTACTGACATTTATGTTCTAATGAAGTTGTGGAGCATACAACATACCGAAATAATTCAACATTGTGTTATCATGTCATAAAAAGATGGACTCCTGAGAATTGCCCAACGCATTTTCAACAGTCCAAAACATCTTTCAATGACATTTCTAGCACTTGAGTGTTTCATATTTCAAAACTCTTTTGCTGATGTAGGTCGATGTCCATCTCTCCACTCATTAAGATGATATTTTTGTCCTCTAAATGGTGCAAGGAAACCTTTACCATTAGTGTAGCCACCATCGACTAAATAGTAATTACCTACATTTTATAAACACGGAAAATATTATATTCTAATGATGTGCTTCAAAATTCAGGTTATTTTAATATACCAATTGAGGTTCAAAGGATTACCATTTGGAACTTTTAATCCATTCCTTCTAGTTATAGCATCTCTAAGGACTCGACCATCATGTGCCGAACCTTCCCAACCCGGCAAAACATAAATGAATTGTAGCTCAGGAAAGCAAACTCCCAACACATTTGTTGCAACTTCATTTTTCCTTGTCCTATACCTTGGTTTGTCTTTCTCAGGTACACACACTCTTATATGTATTCCATCTAATGCTCCTAAGCAGTTCTACATAACAAAAAACTATTCATAATCTTATAAAAGAAAATCTGAATGTTATACTTTATATATAGAAACACAAAACTAAAACGTACCTTAAACCACTTCCACTTATAATCCGTAGAGTCCTCATGTATCGATTCCGGTGTTTTCCAAAAGTCTTTTTAACATCGAATTATTGCTTTTAGACACTCATGGAAATATTTGCTAACAGTTCGACCAGATCTATGAAAATGAAATTTTATGACTCAATTTTTATGGTGGTGTGCAAGAATGTTTAAGAACATTGCAACCATCTCTTCTACTGACATATTCATAGTCCCCCTCAGTTGACCTTTAGTTGTAAGAATTTGACATATTTTATGAAATGTCATCCTATCCATCCTTAGTTGATCAATACATATTACGTCACTCTCATAAACAAGTTCATATAGATGTGATAATTGCCTAAACACTCTTGTTGGTGAATGTTGATATGTGATGCGTTTTCGGGTTCCTAAGAATGCATTAGCATAACCCACAGCACAAACAACAAAAATAACTCGAAGAATGACAATCAATTTGTTTATGATAACAAGTATCTTATGTTTTGTCGACAAACCTAAACGAGCCATTTGTCTACAAAAAAAAACAAATAGCAACAAAGAACAATCTCAGCATAAGATATTAGGATAAGCATATATGATTAGATTAAAGTACAACAATGTAATAATAAGAAAAATAAGACAAACTCTCAAACATCTCAGAAACACAAATCATTGCAAACACAATGAGCAACAAACTCCTATTAGAAGAGCTACTTGAAAAGAATGATAGCTTTTCTGTTTTTTCAAATACAAGACAAGACCTCAATGTAAAGTACTTCTAGCTCTAGGCCAAAGGACTTCACTACTTAGTATTAGTTTTGCCTAGTTAGTTTCATTTCAGGGTATGACTGCTCTTGTCACTAGTGGAACCAAAGGCATCAGGTTAGTCTTCTCCTTCATTTTTACTTGGGTCTTATTTCTTTTCATGAGCTCTAATATTACCTTTTATAGCTCAATTTTATACTTTTGCCTATTCACTAGCCTATATTCAATATTAAACATCAAGATTTTTAAGAATCTGATTAATCATACTTAATTAATCTCTTCATTTCTTAAAATCCCTCTTTACCAACTGAAGAATCAGTTCCTTCTATTAACCTTATTCTATTTTTAACAAGATCTATCTCTCCAGAAAACCTGGTAATCAAATATTCATATTGTTTTCACAGATGTCTTGCCCGTCTTTATTTTCTGGTCCAACAAACATATATGCCAACCTTATTCGCGTAAACTCTTCACCAAACTTCATGTCTTGTTTCTAGTTCATAGATATATTTGCTATTTCCAAGTATTGTAGAAATAAGAACTCTAGATTTTGAGACAGATTGGAGTAAAGAGAACAAAGAAATTGAAGAAGCAAAAGTAATAATAAGGGCGTTTATCATACCTTAGCACACATAAAATGAAGAAGAAGAAGGCATCAGTCACACCAGACCAAGAACAAGTAGAAAAAGGCAACAGTCGCACTAGACCAGGAACAAACAGAGAGTGAGGCGCATTTGTTTTGTTTTGGATCGATTGGATTTTTAGGGTTATTAAAAGGGTATTTTTGGATTATCAAGAAAACCTGAGGAGAATTTGGGAATTATATTTTGATTGAGGGATATAGCAGAATGAATACCATGTCCTCCCCCCCTAAAAAATCGTGGGAGTGAATCCTGAACTTTTAGTGGGACCCGCACTCATTCCACTCCGAGTTGGGTTAGTAAACACCCCAATTGTAAGAGAAACGGAAACACTCCTTGGAGAATCATTCTGATTATTGATAAGTAAACGTGCCCTTAGTGGGACCCGCACTCATTCCACTCCTTTGGGTTAGTAAACACCCCAATTGTAAGAGAAACAAAAACACTCCTTGGAGAATCATTCTGTTTACTGATAAGTAAACGTGCCCAAAACGCAGTCCCTCTCTGACTCTCTCTCAATCCCAATCTAAACTCAAGCATGTGTGAACTAAATATTATGAATGTTTGTAGAGTCCCTCTCTCGATAGTGAATGGGCAGCAAAAGAGCCACTCCCTTTTCCTCTCGCAATGAGTACTGAGTGATGCAACTTTCTTCCACAAGGGATAAATCCACAGAGATGACCATCCCTTGCAAAATCTAAAGATCATTCATCCACCAAGAATTAAGTAATCAACCATTCAGCCTTCTTTAAGAGACGACATATCAACTTGATTCAAGGGGTTCATCGGCAGATCTCTCTATGTTAAAGTCGTTTTTCCTATGAGTTTTGACGTTAAACTCTCCGTTAGCAGCCATATGAAAGTAGGGTACGTGTCAATTATTAATTGGCTTTGGTCACCTAGCCCTGACCAGCTAAGTTTCTTCTATTCTCTAATACTTAAACCGTTTGCATTTTTTGGAATATTAAAAAATTTCAATAAAATATCCAATTAAGTAAATTATGTCATTTTATCTTCTTCTTTTTTTTATTAAAAACATACTTCATTAAAATTAAGCTAAGGAGAATACGTCCAGAAGCAGAGAGACTCAAAACCGAGCTCTCAAATCGAGCTCCCAATATGTAACGACTAACGAGTCTATATAGTATATTATGGGTTGTGCCTCATTGTAACGGGTTATTAGACTCTGGGTAGTCTTTTAAACGGGTCTCTATGATTTTATCTATTACTATATAAGGCAATCTATTTTCTTTGTTATTACTTCATTTCCTTAGTTAGTTTCTTTAGATTTCTCTCTTTTCCTTATCTAATTATGATTTGTCATGGATTTGATTCCAGAATTGTTACATCTGTTATCAGAGCTCATCGATTGGGCCAATGGGGACGGAACAAGGGCCACTGAGAATGCCTGTGGTGGCAGCGCAGTTTCCAATTTCTACTAGTTTTACTCTGACGGGAACTGCAGTGCTTGATGGGAGTTGTGCTCATCCTTGTGGTTACACTCACTTCTCTCTCGATTCATATTCGTATACTCCTCACACTCCACCACCACAGTACAGCCCATACTAATGGATGGTGGGGCCATCACAAAGCCCTAAACACACTTATATTTCTCCAATTCTCAGCCGCTTCAGCACCTAAGCAATTCCTATTCATCATACCAACACCCACCCCCAACGCAAATGATTCCCGCCTACCTCACACCTAAACCTACTCTGGGTGGTTCCTCGTACCCACAGAGTATTATTCAATATCCAGTAGTGACTTCCATTCCTACCAAGACCGTAACTACCCCAACCATTCCCACACCCCTCAGTTCGTTCCCACAGACCTATCTATTCATCCACCTCAAACTCTTGAGCAACCCAAACGGATATGTATTTCGGAGGTTCTAATTTCTAATTCTGAGCCTATCATCAAACTCACGGGGAGTGGGAAAAGGTCCGGTGAAGTTTCACACAAAGAAGAAACAAATGCCAAGATGTGTGAGCTGCGAGAATCTCTGAAGAGATCGACAGATACCATCATCTCTGAATTCAGGGAGGGGATGCGACTATTGAGGGCTTCGTGGCAACTTCCAGAAATCAAAGTTGCCGCAGTCGTCAACGGCTGAGCTTATCACGGTCACAGCTACCACTGAAGCTTCTTCCGTTAGTGAACTGGTAAGACCTACTGTTGATACGGGTTTGAATTTCTCTGGAACTGAAGTTATATGTGAATGCACTTCTGAGGCATTTGCTAGTTCAGCAACATCTGCTGATGTGATTTTGGGGTTGAATAGTGCTGGGGTGGCATCCAGAAGTAGTGGTGCGGATAAATTTGTTGTTGATATGGCTGAAAAATTGAATGTTGGAATGGATGTTAGTATGGGAAATATGGAGTCTGCGAATAGGAGTACTAGAGGGCCTGCTCTTGGCAATTTGGGTGGAAGGCTCAAGGATGGTAGAGAGATCAGTGAGCCTAGGAGTGTCACCTCTGGTGCAAATACTATTGTTTCTCTGCCTGGTGAACTGGTTCTTAGTTCAAAAGGAAATTCAGGTGCTAGCATTACAAATTCGGGATTCCTGTTTCACAGCAGTGATAGTACTCATTCGCTTGAGGGTATCGATGTTAAGCCTAATGGTACGGGATTGATGTTCTGCGGGAAAAGTAGAGAAGATCATGCTCTCAACCTATATGATAAAATGCCACAGTCGAATTTCTTATGTAATGCGGGAAGAACTGATTCTGCTCTTACTAGTATTCATGACAAAGATGATATAAGTGAAGCATTCAATGATGGGACTGTCTTAGACTCAGATGAAGAAGTGGTTATCAATGACGAAGGGGATGGAGCAGACTTATTGGATTCTACTGCAGAGGCAGCTAGTTTGAGAGTTAGTCAGAGTATTACCTCTGACTTTGCATACTAAGCCTACATTACTTTACTCACCTTCATTTGTTCATGTTAGAGTCAACGTTGGTAGCGATAAGAGAAATATGATAGATGAGAGTCATAACTGTGATATGGGTGCTTGCTCTGTGGTGAACATTACATTATTGGTCCAACAAAGATTAGTCCTTTTGCACTGCTACTTTGTTTCTATTGGTTTGATAAGAAGGTCCGTGATAAAGGTAGTGGTCACCCTCTCTCTGCCGATGGACATTTTGTCCTTGATAAAGAGCTCACTGGGAATATGAATCCGCTTTGGAACTCATCACTGCATGTTCCAACTAAATATTATGTTCAAGCTCTGGAATCAACTACCATGATTCTTCAGCTATTAACGTCACCTGGAACAATATGCATTAGGGTTGGTGACCCAAGACAGCTTCCTGTAACAGTTCTATTTCTATCGGGGTGCAGCGTCTTTAAATGTGCTCAAACTGGGTTGGCATCTAATTATGTTGCAGCTAGAAACAATAGTTGTGAGTACATTATGAATGCCTTAGTTGATGATCATGACATGAGAATCAAAGCATGGGAAAATGCCCGATCTAGCTTATATACTGGAAAGATGGAAATGAAAGAAATACAGGGAGAACACATGTCATGCAACCAAAATCATTTTGTTCTCTTGAATGACAAGCAAATGGAAACTCAATCTTCAGTCCTGCATTATTTGGGTTTAATCATTTCAGCTATCGGTGTTATTTTTGAGACCATTGTGCCATTCATTAGTCATGCTTGGGGTTTGCAAATTCATACGTGGGAGCCATCTTATGAATTTTCACTTAGTTTGATTGCAGAAGTGTTGGTAGCTTCCTATGTGTACCAAAGGCGGTATAATTATGAAAGAGTACTATCTATTGATGACTCTCTGAACAATGACGCTTATTTTGCAGATTTGTTAGTATGTGATTATTACAAAATGCAGGAGTGTACAAGTCTGTATGTCACCATATATTGTGATCATGAAGGCAGGTATTTGGATGAATCGAAGAGCAGCTTTTGCATTGTTGGTAAATCTATTAACTTCTCTATTGCGGGAACGTGGCATGTGATTAAAGAAGACTTTAAAATTGAGCTCATAGGTAAATTGTGCAAAGATGTAAAGGCCTTGAGTTTGACACTTTTCAGCAGAGTTTCTATATTATTGTGAGAAGATGTGGATGCTCATTTCTGAGTATAAGCTAATTTGCAAGTGGTTATTTGAGCTCCAATTGTCTAGGACTGCTCTTCGCATATACAGGTACAATTACTTGCAAATCATGACATGCAACTACATCTGCAACATCTTTGTGTTTTTGTCTGGTTTGTGCTATATTAGAGATCGGCATTGTGGCTACTCAAGATATAAGGTTGATTAATAATTGTTTGTGTTTACTGATTGAGTCCAAGTTGCATAAAATGAGTTTGCTTCTTGATGTCATGATGGAGAGCCAATCAAGAAATTCTAGGAATGTGCTCATGTTCACTTATCATCTATATGTGAGGCTTCACATTAATGATGTTGAAGTGCTATGCAAAGGAATCAAGCCATTTTTGTTGAAAGACTTCAATAGGTCATTGGGTGATGAAAGTGAACAGCTTTTATTCCTTGGTTTTCTACTTCTGCAGCTCACTTCTTATCCCATGCTCTAGGTGACGATAGTCATGCTGCTCTTCATGGTAGTGACACTACTATTCTTAAATTGTTGAACATTAGTGCTACTGCATTTGGTATGGCTTTCAAACCCGTCAACATCGTTGATTATGCTCTTGGTACTTAGTAAGAGTATCTCCACTGACCTGGATGTTCACCACTTGCCCGACACCATCAGAGGCATGAGAAGCGGCTGCAAGAGTAGTATCACTGTGGCAATTTATATTTATAAGCTCACATTGCCAACTTGAACAACGATCAATTAACACTATGGGATCAATCTCAGGTTTACCGTGCACAACATCATTTCTGCATTTCCAAATCCACCATCTCACTAACCCAAAGAATACCAGCTCCTTTTCGGTCCCTTCCGCTACTTTGCTCAATAAATCAGCAAAAGATAAAGGCTTGCAGACCTTAACCACTCCATTCAACCAAGTACACTTCCATACATTCCTTGCTTTTGGACACTCCCACAAGCTATGTATAACGGTCTCGGGGTTTCTACCACATCTACTACATAAGTCAGAGGGACACACTTTACGCTTGAACAAGCGCTCCACATAGGGCAAGAATGCATGACAGGCTCACAATAATAATAGCTTAACTTTAAGAGGAACCGAAAGGCCCCAAATGATACTCCATACTGATTTGGAGTTTGAACTTGCACTCATGCTACTACCACCAATACTAATCCTGACTTGCTTCAATTTCATTCGCAACCAATAGCCATTTTTAGAATAATGCCAAATCACCACATCATTCCCACTTTGTTCACAGAGAGGAATGGATAGATTTTGATCGACATCATGACTAACAAAATTGGTTCGAATGTAATCAACATTCCACATGCCAGGCTTTTCAAAAAGCTGATTCACCGTTATGCCAACATGTAGAAATCTAGGAGCGACCACTTCAAAGGACCAAGAAGTTGGTAGCCACTTGTCACCCCAAATCCTAGTGAACATGCCACTGCCAATTCTCATTCTATGACCAGAGAAATTGATTCAAAAGAAAACAAAATTCGATCAGAATTCTCCCATTGAAAACTGAAAACTTCTTTGCGTACCTTCCATAGCCATTTCAAAGTACTCCTCAGAGCCTCAAAGCAAAAGGGTTTGCTGGTTAGCAGCCTCCCAACCAACCAAAACCTTCCTGAAGCTAGTTCCTTTGTATCCTCAATCTGAATAATATCAAGGTCCTCTTCATCGACTATTGCTAGTCGCTCTGTCATTCCCACAATCACTTCCTCCATTCGAAGTAATAAACTTGTAAACAGAAACCACCCCCAAACCAACCAGTCTAATAACCACAGCATAAGCTTAATGGTTATTCCGTCGAGGAGACTGAAAAGATTGCCGCCACACTCTGACCCTAACCCACACACGAGAGAATGAAATATATGTGTTTGTTGTTAAAAAGAACAAATATGAGAAGGCTAAAGAGAGAGACCATTTTCTGGTTTCCTATGTCATTTTATCTTTAGATCTGGAGCATTTTATTGTACTTTCCTTGCGAGGAGAAAATTGGCTGTGAACTTCACAATAAGAGTTTGCGATGAAAATAACTTTCGTTTCACTAGAGTGATAGTAACTTCCTTTAAAGAAATATATTAAAATGATCTCAAATCTTAACATCCATACCTCTGAAAATTTGATATCATCAAACAATTCTCGAGACACGCCAATTATATCAGCGTCAAACCAATTCAACGTTAAGAGTACTTGATCGAGAACAATAATATGTTATACATTTCTGCTTTATACCCTTGGCGCCGTATTTGCTTGTTTTTTTTAAGTAGCCAATTTGTATGTAAAAGACTCTTCTTCTGTTCTTCTTCTTGGGTTTTGTTTTCATATACAATATCGACTTTATGTTGCCATTGGAAATTAAATACCAGTGACTCTACATGAGCACTGTCTTTCCATTATGTCACCCAAGTTGTAAAGCAAATAATTGTGCTAATGTGCACATCTTACTAAAAAGTGTTTGCTAGAATGCATAGGTTATGTAGTGACGTCTGATATAATTTCGAGATCTTCTTACAATGTAGGGTTTAGGCTCAATGTCCTCTTTTGTATTCTGCGGTTTCATTAATAAATACAGCGATAACCCTTTTTTTAAGTCAACTTTATTTGTTGTTTTATTTATAGAGCACCTCCAACAGATTATGCATTTTGGAGAAAAATAAAGATTTGGAAAAAAAATGCATATTTTTCACTCCAATAGCTTCTCCATCTCATTCTCTAAAATAGAGAAGTTGATGAAAGAGAAGAGTTGATTCTCCAAATTTGCAACATTTGCTAAAAATTTGCATGACCAAATATTAAATACTTACACTTTCTTCAACAACTCAAACTTAGATTACAACCAATAAAAAATCTGCGATAAATATTTCAAATCAACAATATGAAATTATGAAATATATTATGGTTATAATAA
This sequence comes from Argentina anserina, assembly GCF_933775445.1. Classification (NCBI taxonomy): domain Eukaryota; kingdom Viridiplantae; phylum Streptophyta; class Magnoliopsida; order Rosales; family Rosaceae; genus Argentina; species Argentina anserina. The sequence continues at coordinate 17,547,070 of NC_065876.1, forward strand.
ATAAATAAACTATAATATTTAATTAAAGTAATAAATATAAAAATCTACAAAATAAATTGTCAGAATTTGAGCATAAATTTTATTTCTCCGAGAAAATATAGAGAATTTGTTGGAAATGCTACTCCTTTCCAGAAGTGGCACAAGTGGCACGCATTTGCATCTTGGGAGCTGATTCACCGTTATGCCAACATGTAGAAATCTAGGAGCGACCACTTCAAAGGACCAAGAAGTTGGTAGCCACTTGTCACCCCAAATCCTAGTGAACATGCCACTGCCAATTCTCATTCTATGACCAGAGAAATTGATTCAAAAGAAAACAAAATTCGATCAGAATTCTCCCATTGAAAACTGAAAACTTCTTCGCGTACCTTCCATAGCCATTTCAAAGTACTCCTCAGAGCCTCAAAGCAAAAGGGTTTGCTGGTTAGCAGCCTCCCAACCAACCAAAACCTTCCTGAAGCTAGTTCCTTTGTATCCTCAATCTGAATAATATCAAGGTCCTCTTCATCGACTATTGCTAGTCGCTCTGTCATTCCCACAATCACTTCCTCCATTCGAAGTAATAAACTTGTAAACAGAAACCACCCCCAAACCAACCAGTCTAATAACCACAGCATAAGCTTAATGGTTATTCCGTCGAGGAGACTGAAAAGATTGCCGCCACACTCTGACCCTAACCCACACACGAGAGAATGAAATATATGTGTTTGTTGTTAAAAAGAACAAATATGAGAAGGCTAAAGAGAGAGACCATTTTCTGGTTTCCTATGTCATTTTATCTTTAGATCTGGAGCATTTTATTGTACTTTCCTTGCGAGGAGAAAATTGGCTGTGAACTTCACAATAAGAGTTTGCGATGAAAATAACTTTCGTTTCACTAGAGTGATAGTAACTTCCTTTAAAGAAATATATTAAAATGATCTCAAATCTTAACATCCATACCTCTGAAAATTTGATATCATCAAACAATTCTCGAGACACGCCAATTATATCAGCGTCAAACCAATTCAACGTTAAGAGTACTTGATCGAGAACAATAATATGTTATACATTTCTGCTTTATACCCTTGGCGCCGTATTTGCTTGTTTTTTTTAAGTAGCCAATTTGTATGTAAAAGACTCTTCTTCTGTTCTTCTTCTTGGGTTTTGTTTTCATATACAATATCGACTTTATGTTGCCATTGGAAATTAAATACCAGTGACTCTGTCTTTCCATTATGTCACCCAAGTTGTAAAGCAAATAATTGTGCTAATGTGCACATCTTACTAAAAAGTGTTTGCTAGAATGCATAGGTTATGTAGTGACGTCTGATATAATTTCGAGATCTTCTTACAATGTAGGGTTTAGGCTCAATGTCCTCTTTTGTATTCTGCGGTTTCATTAATAAATACAGCGATAACCCTTTTTTTAAGTCAACTTTATTTGTTGTTTTATTTATAGAGCACCTCCAACAGATTATGCATTTTGGAGAAAAATAAAGATTTAGAAAAAAAATGCATATTTTTCACTCCAATAGCTTCTCCATCTCATTCTCTAAAATAGAGAAGTTGATGAAAGAGAAGAGTTGATTCTCCAAATTTGCAACATTTGCTAAAAAATTGCATGACCAAATATTAAATACTTACACTTTCTTCAACAACTCAAACTTAGATTACAACCAATAAAAAATCTGCGATAAATATTTCAAATCAACAATATGAAATTATGAAATATATTATGGTTATAATAAATAAATAAAATATAATATTTAATTAAAGTAATAAATATAAAAATCTACAAAATAAATTGTCAGAATTTGAGCATAAATTTTATTTCTCCGAGAAAATATAGAGAATTTGTTGGAAATGCTACTCCTTTCCGGAAGTGGCACAAGTGGCACGCATTTGCAGCCAAAAACAATCGCAGAGAGGAGAGAGAAGCCAGAGGCATGGCGATCCCAGCTGTTGTGACTATTCTTCCGATGGGCATATTATTCATTCTCTCAGGCCTCATTGTTAATCTCATGCAGGTCTCTCTCTCTTTCTTTTACACCCCATGATCTCTTTCTGCTTATATGTCATCATCATCACGAGGATAAATTGATTATTGCATTGAGCCATTGAGATTGAATCACCACCCAGTCGATCATTAAGGGATAATGTGATAATAACCGAGCTTAGCTTAGGGTTCAAACACACCATCTATTTCTGATAGTCATTGGGATATTAGAAATATCAAAACCTGGTGCCAAAGAGTCCTTATCTGATTAAGATTCATTAAGCCATGATTATTTATGAATTATGATGTTGGTTCAGAATGATTTGGTCATAATAGTAAACATTGTGGCACAGTGTAGTATATATGTGTAGAAACGAGTGTAAGGTTGTTCGCAATTCACACCATATATTCACACCAAGCCTTGCCGTTGTATGCAAAATATGGATTAATCTTCTGGTAATGTGATAATATGTAGCAACTGTTATCAGTCTGCAGATTTTTTTCTGTCAGCGTACTATTATCGCAAACATGGTGCACATATCTATATTGTTATAGCCAAGTATGCACTTTCAGGCAATTCTTTTCATCCTTATTCGTCCTATATCAAAGAAACTGTACAGAAAGATCAACAAAGAAGTTGCAGAATTACTGTGGTTGGAACTCATATGGCTCATTGATTGGTGGGCGGGCATCAAGGTATGTGTCCATTGAAAGCATTGTATGTACCTCTTCATTTCCTAGTCTTCTATACCAAAAACTTGTCACTAGCATTTACAATTTTGTCTAGAGAAGTAGAGATATAAAATCCCTACAAAAAAACAACTAAGGAGGAATATCACTTGCATCTTCAAGATAGAAAATTCTTTTTCAAGTTTTCAATATTTCAATGGCAATCAGTTGTATTGTTCCTTGTAATGTTTTGATTTGCATTAGTGCACTTTTACTGGTGGCTTGCAACTTCAATTCAATATCTGTTTATTTTGAATAGATCGATTGTCTGTTTTTATATATCTGTTTCTTTAATATATCTATAAATTAAATTATTTCAATTGAATTGCACATATGATTCTATTGAGTGGTCTACTTGGGTGCTTCTATATATCATAATCATGATCTAACTACTTCGAACTTCATTGCAGGTTGAGTTGTATGCAGACCCAGATACTTTCCAAATGATGGGTAAGGCAAAATGTTAAAGAGGCTAAAAGTAGAATTTGGCTCGCTTATGTTCAAGTTTTATTTTAGTTCAAATCCTGTGTGTAGTTTTTTTAGTACAAATGTCTCATGTTTGAGCAATTTGCAGGTAGAGAACATGCACTTCTCATTTGTAATCACAAAAGTGACATCGATTGGCTTGTTGGATGGGTCATAGCTCAGGTATGTCTATTATGACATTGAAAGTAAAGATGCATAGGTGTCATTACTTATTAGTGTTCTAATATATTTTCTGACATAGTAAACTACTTAAGTTACCTTCACCAAATCTCCTACTGCCAAGCTTCTCTTACGTGTTGCATCTATTTAACCTCCAGTCTCATGTCTCAACAATACTTACCACAGAAGGGGAAACCATTATCTTCTGCTGCATGTATCTTTGTTTTTTTTGTTTTTTGCTTTTTCTTTCTCCTTTTATATTTGTTTGTTTAGGATCCATTCTCTCTTTAAATGAGTTGAGTTAGAGTTTTATTATCGCCCTCTTCTACCATTATATTATCCTTATATTAAACATCATATTTCTTACAGAACTTCTGTCCAGATCTATTTATTGATGCCTTCGTTGGTGCTGTTTCTAGTTCACTATTTTATCTAATGCAATCCATTGACAGATTAACAGCGCTCGGGTTGCCTAGGTAGTGCATTGGCGATCATGAAGAAAGAAGTTATGTTCCTCCCAGTGAGTTTTCACTAAACACGCGTATTCCTTATTCATATTCCTTTTTATTGTAGTTACTGTCCTTATTTATATATCACACCTACACATATGCAAAGCTTTTCCACCAAGGAGAAGGACTAAACTATTGATAAACTCGCGGTATTTTGCCAAAATAATTTTTTTTTCCAAATTTTGATATTATCTCTAAATTCCAACATAATCGCATGTGGAATATTCGAAATTTTGCGATATTATTTATGCATATCAACCTATATATATGTCTTAACATCTATTTTTCAGAACTGTCGTCCTTGAAAGTTGATATATTAATTAGTCCTTGGCTATTTTAAGGGACAAGCAGTGTCAAGTTCTTTTCTCCTCAAATATTGATTGATTCTGCAAAATTTGGTACATTTCCAGGTCATAGGTTGGTCAATGTGGTTTTGTGAATATATTTTCCTGGAAAGAAGCTGGTCTAAAGATGAAAGAACTTTAAAGGTACATGTATATATATGTGCATATCCATATGTTGAAATATGTGCTTATAGTTGTGCAATACAGTCAGGTTTTCAATGACTCGAGGATTTCCCTATGCCCTTTTGGTTGGCTCTCTTTGTAGAAGGAACACATTTTGCACAGTCAAAGCTCATGGCAGCACAAGAGTATGCTGTTTCAGAGGATTGCCTGTTCCTAGGAATGTCTTGCTTCCACGTACAAAGGTATGTACATACATCAGTTACAATTTCGTCATACCAGCTCATTGTCCCTTAGTATTTTGTTTTTTTTTTCTCTAAATCGGAGTATGTATTCTATATTTTCAAATCAACTAGAAATTCCTTTGATCCGGAATTAGACGTTTTTTTGCCCCTTGAATCACAATGTCGCACAGAAACTTAGATTATCCATGGTTTGCACTGTTTCTGTATCCATTTTATTTTGAAAATGAGTATTATGGCACTTAACCTATAAAATTATCAGATTTTGTTAAAAGAAATGCCAGACTAATTTGGTCAAATATTTTGATATCAGGAATTCAGGATATTATGAGTTCTTGCTCGTAATGAAGTTGTTAGCTTCACTTAAGTACATGCAATTATTTATTTATTTAACGAATTTAGTATACTTGCAGGGGTTTATTGCATCAGTAAGTCATATGCGCTCATTTGTTCCAGCAATATATGATTGTACATTAGCTATTCCCAACAATCAGCCACCACCTACACTATTGAGAATGTTCAGAGGTCAATCTTCTGTGGTAAGATGGCAAACTCTTTCTGCTTGTGGTTACAAAGTTGATTTATTATTGTTAACCACTTAACCATATTATGTATTTATATTGTGTTCATCTGCATGTACTTCCACATATCATTTGTCATTTTCTTCAATAAACACTCGTGTTCTGTACTAGTTTAATAGCAAAACCAGGCCAATAGGATTAGTTACCATGTACCACTAGGTAAAAGGTTGCTGATGCTTACAGGTAAAATTACAAATCACGAGACATTCAATGCAAGACTTACCAGAATCAGGCGACGGAATTGGACAGTGGTCTAAGGATGTATTTGTTACTAAGGTATAATAATGTAATAACCCTAAATTTCAAACAATATTTGAGTTTGATTTGAATTCTATAAAATTGTGAAATTTAAGTAGAATGGATGTGATTGGTTACGACGTTATGAAACGAGTAATGGATACGTTATCGGAACGTTTAATTCGAAAAACGTTACGTTTCCGAACGATTATATCGATTTTTATTCCGTCGCTCGGTTGCGAAAACTTCCTTCATGAAAGTTGTAGGGCTCGTCGATACGAGTTCGTGGATATGTGACGCGTTCGAATCGGACAACGTACGTAAAAGTTATTAGCGTCGGAAGTTAGTTTCCGATTTTAGAAATGAGTATAAAAGGGCATTTTTGTGATTAGGGTTTCCATTTCTGGAAACCACACTCTCTCACCTCTCACCCACCTCCCTCAGCTCTCTCTCTCCCCAATTCTACTTCTCTCTCCCTCCGAAAATTTCTCTCGTCGATCTGCCACCCTCCGTGCCGCCGTGAAGTGCACCGCCCGGCTCAACGACGTCGCAAGGACTCCCACAGCCACCCTCCAGCTCGCCAGCCCATGCCCCGCCGTCGCGAAGTCGCTAGGACGTCGCCAAGTTTCTGCAAATTTCCCCCGCCGCTGCCTATCCTCCCCGGTGCTCCCCACGGTTCAAACAAGGTAAGGGTTGATTGAATAGGGTTGTTGTGATGTTGTTGTGTGTATTGTGGATGTTGTGGATGATTTGTGGAGGAGATCGGAGGGGGGGGAATTGATGAACACCGCCGCCTTAGGCGGCGCGTGTGGGAGTATGGGGCAGTCTATGGGTGGTCGGAGACCGTAGGAAGGTGGAGGAGGAGGAGAGGATGCTTTTTGGGGCGGAGGTGACGTGATACGCTCCGGTGTCGGAGTAGGCGCGTGGGCCCCACGCGCGGTCGCCGGCGAGTGGCGCGTGTACCCAACGCGCCGCCACGTGCGGCGGCGCGTGAACAGTGATTCCGAGAAGGGTAATTTTGTAATTTATTTTTACGTATGGTAAATGTAAAAAGGTGAATTACATTCGGTAAATGTAAATTTTATTTACATTCGGTAAATGTAAATTTAAATTACATTCGGTAAATGTAAAATTTAAATTACTTTCAGTAAAGATAAAAAGTAATTTTTCGGAAGGGTAATACGGTAATTATTATTTACTGAAACAGTACGTACATTTGAATAGTAATTATACGTACAGAAATACGTAAACAGTATGTTCTCGTACAACGATACGTATTGGTTATGTATTTGTACATTAATACGTGAATAGTACTGTGAACAGTAACACTGAAAAGTGACGGTGAACAGTAAATTCGTAAACCGAAAATTGCTGAACAGTAACCGGTTTTTACTGTTTCGGCATTTAAAGGTTTACGAAACGTTTCTAAATTCTTTTCTTATTTTTTTCAAGGTGATCTATAAAGTAAGGAAATGAATTATCTTCGGAAATTGTGGAATTACGCTCGAGTCGATAAGGTGAGTAAAATCTCACATATTTACGAATCTACCCTTGTGGAGATTCAGGATTTTACAAGAGTTTTTAATATTGAATTACGACATGTATTCGATATAGTGGATTACATATATATTGTATAAATGGTAATAAGTACATATATATATAGTTTGCTATATTATATACTGTTATGAATTCATTGGAATTGGTCATTTCGATGACGAGAATTAAATATTAAGCATGTGATTTGATTTTTGTACAATATGAGGTGTGATTATTGTACGTGGTTTTAACATGAGTTTGTTAAAATGTTTTGTCTTCGGACGAGTTTTTGTCTTCAAACGTGTTTATGAAATATGACATGTATATGATATAATGCATTATATATATATTGTATAAATGGTAAATATGTACATATATATATAGTTTGCTATATAATATACTGTTATGATTTTATCGTGATTTATGTCATTTCGATGACGAGATTTAAATATCGAGCATGTGATTTTGATTTGTACAATATGATGTGAGATTATTATACGTGATTTTAACATTGAGATTGTTAAAATGTTGATTCGTCTTCGGACATGATTTTTGGTACAATATGATGTGAGATTATTGTACGTGATTTTAACATTGAGATTGTTAAAATGTTGATTTGTCTTCGGACGTGATTTGGTACAATATGATGTGAGATTATTGTACGTGTTTGGCAAGTCGGAACCTAGCCTTTGGTCGGGCAAAAGTTACGATACAGTTAGAGCTCTAGTCTGTCTGCCTTAGTACTGCATGTGAGGTAACGGGTGGTTATCTGCTCATGGGTACTCAGATTGTTTTGGATGTTGGGTAGCGGGTGGCTATCCAATATCGGCGGTGTATTACGAGAGGGGTAACAGATGTGTACCAGCGTTCTTGGTACCCGTATTATAAATGCATTTGGGTAACCAGAAGGGTTACTTAATTTCTCATGAGCGCTTCTTTTCATATTTCTTTGGGACAACCAGATGGGCCATCCATTGACTCATGAGTGCATTTATATTTGTTTGATTTGTGGATTTTCGTATATATATTAATATACGAGTTACATTTTCATTTTACTCATACGAGCTGTAAAGCTTACCGGGTTTGTGTTTACAATCCCGGTGCACCAATTCGATGGTGTAGTGGATAACTCCGCATGTGTGGATTAGCGGGAATCGACAGACCGCTCAGAGGACTTGAAATGTTAGGGTCGTTACAGTTGGTATCAGAGCCTAAGTGTGTATTTGGCGATTATCAATATCATCCGGGAGCGATGATCCGACTGCAGGCGGGCACCCATCACATGCTCCTCGGTATTGATATGTCGTCGGGTACGCGAGAGTGTTAGGAGCCATACCTTATGGTTTGGTCCTATAGAGAGTATTGTGACAATACTCTGGTGATTCACCTTCTTCTGAAATTTCATGATTGATATTGGTTGGATCTATTTTGTCGAATTCGAGACTTCACATGTATGACTGAGTGTTAATTGTTGAATGGTGATGAGTTTGGAAAAAGGACCGTGAACATGGCCGAGGACAGACGAGAGGTCGCGGCCGAGGTAGGGTTGCAGGCCGAGTCCGTAATGTGGAGGACCTTTACGAGGAGGCTGGTTCACGGGAGGAACAGGTTGACCCTGCTGCTGTCGTTAGAGACGACGATAGTCGTGTGTTAAGTTGATCAAGGACTTTAATCGTCTGTCAACGTCTTATTTCATAGAGGCCTGGATCATATAGTAGTGGACCACTGGACCGAGGGCATCATAATCTACTTTGAGATGATTGTGTACTCTGAGTTAGAGAAGAGGATGATAGCCACATTCATTTATTGATAGTTGGCAGTGGAGGGGTTAGGATTGATTCCTACGCCTATGGGAAACTCTTTATGTGTCACTTCGCATTTGGAGTGTTCCTCGAAATTGGAGACAATGAAATGCTTGTCCTATTGTGATTGGAAGTAGAGAGTTCTCTGCTTATTTGATAGTGATTCCGGACCAAATTATGATGTGATCTGAGGAATTGATTGGTTGAGACCGCAGTACGCGGAGATTGATTGTTTGACATGGTGGGTTATTTCATAGACCCAGGAAACCCATGTTCGTTATCTTGTCACGAGTCGGATAATATCATGAGAGGTTGAGTGATGGCATATGTTGAGTATGTGGATCTGAAGTAGCTATCACAGACATCGTTGTGATATCTGAGTAAAGTGAGATGTTTCAGGAGATACTGTATTATAGCACCTATAACGAAGACGCCGTATGGATGGGACAAATGAATTCAATGACTTAATGACTGGTGCAATCAGCTTAGAGAGACTACAATACTCACTGAGTTTGACATGCGATCCAGATACTGGAATGCTAACAGGTTCGAGTATATAGTTTCCTATCAGGGCAGAGAACTATCAAAGAGTCTTGATAGAGAGCGTTGACCCTATATTGTGGGATGTTCAGTGTTTAAATGTTGAGGACTAGATTTTAGTTATGCAACTAATCTAAGTTGTAGCCTAACAAGGTTGAGATATTATGTCCAGGTAAGAGATGTGTAGACCAGAGGTTGGAGGTGGTTAACGAAAATTTTCGTGACTAGCATCTCTAACGCTATTGGTAACAGAGTGGTAGGGCGTATGATACATCCATAAAGTGGTAATATAATTATTGAATTGAGATTCACATTTTGATTGACGTGACATTCCAAACATGTTTTGGTTCGGCTAAAGACAATTGATGTTACACATTGTTCTTGGATGAGCAAGAAATATAAGGTGATGGAGAAATCTCAATGTGGCGATATGAATTAATTATTTGCTAGATGAGCATTTAAATGAGAACGCTGATCTTTCACTATTTAATTATTTTGGTGTTGGGGATTGGAACTTCACTATACCACAGGTCCAAACGAGACGCAATGGCGGTGAAGTAACTCTATTGAAGGTAAGGTATGTGATGACCTTAGCTTAGTGGTGTTTTGACGAATTTGTCGTGACGAGCACCTTCCAATTAGTAAAGGAACGGTTGAGGACTAAATTTTCTTTCCAAGTGCAAGTAGTGTTAGTGTTGGAGATTTAGAGGTTTTTTTCCCTCTATGCATCAGATTGTTTGTTGTTGGATAAGGCGAAGTTGACTAAAGTGTTCAACAAGGAATTAATTTTACGATAAAGAGTAATCAATTATATTGCTGCTTGCAGAGAAGTTATTTTGGCCGAATGCATTGGCCATGAGAGTTCTTAATGAAAGTAAAGAAACAACCGTTTAAAGTGGTGGGGTAGCAACCATTGTGGGGTTGATTTTGAGGAGACAGTGGACCCAATAACCGGCTTCTGTTGTTGAATTAATTGCAGAACTTATTAGTACTACAACGGTGGAGAAACCAATGCTTTAGATGATGTCACTGGAGCGTTTGCGTGGGATCATGTGTCATGCATTTGAGGCATGTATGAACCAGGGGTAAAATATATCACAATTGTGTCATGATGGATTTTGCGCTGTAAAGTTCACCTAATTTTCACGTTCCACCGTTGGGGGATGCAGACCTTTTTGTCTGACCGCAAAGTGTGGCCTACCACTCATGGAAGCAGGAAGTTGTAATAAATTTCGACAGTAAGTTTGGGTGAGGGTGGAAGGAAGGACGCGTGATACGTCACTCTTGTGGTGGCGGTAGAGGTTCCCTACAACCTTGTGCGTATTTTAGTCGATTCTCGGGTGAACCATTTGAGAATAATTCTTAGTCTGAGGTGGTGTTTGTGGACTCGATGAGTTAAGGTTTGTGTCGTGTTGCCGTTACCAATAAGGTGTTTGGGTGGGCTTCATGTACGACAACTTTTATGATTTATAAAAGATAATCATGAACATACATTGTTTTGTGGATTAGAAGGAATGGTAAGTTCATGGTTCTAACGATGTATCGAGGTGAAGTCGTGAAGGTACTATTGTGGATAAAGTATGATTTCATTGAAAACCAATGTGTGTGTTGTAAGTAGTAGGCATGTGTTAATCATTGGTTTGACCATGTTAGGGGTCGAGAGTTTTGACCATGCGTGGTAGTGGGGGCTAGCTCACGACGCAAGTATTGTCTATTAAATCGCAAGGGAGTGGTGAACTAGACAAAAGAGTATGTTGACGCCTCTATGCCGAAAACATCATTATAGTTTGGGTGACTCACATGTTGGTGTTAATGTTAGAACATGTTACAAATTGTATGTTTGTAAGGAGTTGAGGCAATGGAGGATATGCTGAGAGCTTATATGCTGGAGATTATAGGTAGCTGGGAAGATCATTTGAGGATCGATTGAGTTGCTTACAACCACAGTTACCATTCCAGCATCGGCATGACACCTTATGAGGCACTCGATCGTAGACCATGTCGATCTCCGATCTGTTGGGCCGAAGTTGGTGATGAGGCTCTGATGGGTCCAGAGGTGGTTCAGGAAACCACGGAGAAGATCTCGATCATTAGGGATAGAATCCGGACCGCTCAGAGCAAACAGAAGAGCTATGCGGACTTGAAGAGGACACATGTGGAATTTGAGATCGGCGATCATGTGTTCTTGAAAGTTTCACCTATGAGGGGTGTAGTAAGATTTGGCAAGAAGAAAAGTGGGCTTCTATGTATGATGGGCCTTTGAGATTCTCGAGAAGGTCAGAAAACTAGCAAATCGACTAGCCTTGCCTGCTAGTATGTCGGATGTTCACAACGTCTTCTACGTTTCCATGTTGAGGAAGTATGAACCTGATGTTTTGCATGTGTGTAATCATAGCACCATTGAAGTGAAGAAAAATACCACGTTTGTTGTTGAGTCGGTTCGTATTCTGGATAGATCCACAAAGAAGCTTCGAAGGAAAGAAGAAGAGCTAGTCAAAGTGTTGTGGAGTCACCATGATGAGGGTGATGCATCTTGGGAGCTAGAGTCGGACACGATGACCAGATATCCACAGTTGTTTGTTGAGTGAGCTTGAATTTCGGGACGAAATTCCTTTAAGGGGGGTAGATTGTAATAACCCTAAATTTCAAACAATATTTGAGTTTGATTTGAATTCTATAAAATTGTGAAATTTAAGTAAAATGGATGTGATTGGTTACGACGTTATGAAACGAGTAACGGATACGTTATCGGAACGTTTAATTCGAAAAACGTTACGTTTCCGAACGATTATATCGACTTTTATTCCGTCGCTCGGTTGCGAAAACGTCCTTCATGAAAGTTGTAGGGCTCGTCGATACGAGTTCGTGGATATGTGACGCGTTCGAATCGGACGACGTACGTAAAAGTTATTAGCATCGGAAGTTAGTTTCCGATTTTGGAAACGAGTATAAAAAGGGCATTTTTATGATTAGGGTTTCCATTTCTGGAAACCACACTCTCTCACCTCTCACCCGCCTCCCTCAGCTCTCTCTCTCCGATTCTACTTATCTCTCCCTCCGAAAATTTCTCTCGTCGATCTGCCACCCTCCGTGCCGCCGTGAAGTGCACCGCCCGGCTCAGCGACGTCGCAAGGACTCCCACAGCCACCCTCCAGCTCGGCAGCCCGTGCCCCGCCGTCGCGAAGTCGCTAGGACGTCGCCAAGTTTCTGCAAATTTCCCCCGCCGCTGCCTATCCTCCCCGGTGCTCCCCACGGTTCAAACAAGGTAAGGGTTGATTGAATAGGGTTGTTGTGATGTTGTTGTGTGTATTGTGGATGTTGTGGATGATTTGTGGAGGAGATCGGAGGGGGGGGGGGAATTGATGAACACCGCCGCCTTAGGCGGCGCGTGTGGGAGTATGGGGCTGTCTATGGGTGGTCGGAGACTGTAGGAAGGTGGAGGAGGAGAAGAGGATGGTTTTTGGGGCGGAGGTGACGTGATACGCTCCGGTGTCGGAGTAGGCGCGTGGGCCCCACGCGCGGTTGCCGGCGAGTGGCGCGTGAACAGTGATTCCGATAAGGGTAATTTTGTAATTTATTTTTACGTATGGTAAATGTAAAAAGGTGAATTACATTCGTTAAATATAAATTTTATTTACATTCGGTAAATGTAAATTTAAATTACATTCGGTAAATATAAATTTAAATTACTTTCAGTAAAGATAAAAAGTAATTTTCAGAAGGGTAATACGGTAATTATTATTTACTGAAACAGTACGTACGTTTGAATAGTAATTATACGTACAGAAATACGTAAACAGTATGTACTCGTACAACGATACGTATTGGTTATGTATTTGTACAGTAATACGTGAATAGTACTGTGAATAGTAATCGTGAATAGTAATCGTGAATAGTAACTGTAAATAGTAACAGTGAACAGTAACACTGAAAAGTGACGGTGAACAGTAAATTCGTAAACAAAAAATTGCTGAACAGTAACCGGTTTTTACTGTTTCGGCATTTAAAGGTTTACGAAACGTTTCTAAATTCTTTTCTTATTTTTTTCAAGGTGATCTATAAAGTAAGGAAATGAATTATCTTCGGAAATTGTGGAATTACGCTCGAGTCGATAAGGTGAGTAAAATCTCACATATTTACGAATCTACCCTTGTGGAGATTCAGGATTTTACAAGAGTTTTTAATATTGAATTACGACATGTATTCGATATAGTGGATTACATATATATTGTATAAATAGTAATAAGTACATAGATATATAGTTTGCTATATTATATACTGTTATGAATTCATTGGAATTGGTCATTTCGATGACGAGAATTAAATATTGAGCATGTGATTTGATTTTTGTACAATATGAGGTGTGATTATTGTACGTGGTTTTAACATGAGTTTGTTAAAATGTTTTGTCTTCGGACGAGTTTTGTCTTCGGACGAGTTTTTGTCTTCAGACGTGTTTATGAAATATGACATGTATATGATATAATGCATTATATATATTGTATAAATGGTAAATATGTACATATATATATATAGTTTGCTATATAATATACTGTTATGATTTTATCGTGATTTATGTCATTTCGATGACGAGATTTAAATATCGAGCATGTGATTTTGATTTGTACAATATGATGTGAGATTATTGTACGTGATTTTAACATTGAGATTGTTAAAATGTTGATTCATCTTCGGACATGATTTTTGGTACAATATGATGTGAGATTATTGTATGTGATTTTAACATTGAGATTGTTAAAATGTTGATTTGTCTTCGGACGTGATTTAGTACAATATGATGTGAGATTATTGTACGTGTTTGGCAAGTCGGAACCTAGCCTTTGGCCGGGCGAAAGTTACTATACAGTTAGAGCTCTAGTCTGTCTGCCTTAGTACTGCATGTGAGGTAACGGGTGGTTATCTGCTCATGGGTACTCAGATTGTTTTGGATGTTGGGTAGCGGGTGGCTATCCAATATCGGCGGTGTATTACGAGAGGGGTAACAGATGTGTACCAGCGTTCTTGGTACCCGTATTATAAATGCATTTGGGTAACCAGAATGGTGACTTAATTTCTCATGAGCGCTTCTTTTCATATTTCTTTGGGACAACCAGATGGGCCGTCCATTGACTCATGAGTGCATTTATATTTGTTTGATTTGTGGATTTTCGTATATATATTAATATACGAGTTACATTTTCATTTTACTCATATGAGCTGTAAAGCTTACCGGGTTTGTGTTTACAATCCCGGTGCACCAATTCGATGGTGTAGTGGATAACTCCGTAGGTGTGGATTAGCGGGAATCGACAGACCGCTCAGAGGACTTGAAGTTATTTATCTCCAGCTTGTGTGAGGATTTTGTGTGACATCTTGTGAGTTTGTTGTGAGGATTACGCAATTCCATTTGTTATAATATTGAATTATAATTTGGGTTGTAATAATCGGTTTTTCTGAGTTGTATTGAAAACTCAGTAATGATCCGCTGTGCATTTTAAATGATTTCGATTTCATTAAAATTGTTTAGTGTTTAACGACTTTGGAATTTTGAGTTTTAAGCTTGAAATTTTAGGGTCGTTACAAATAATAACAATCGTTATTGCTATCTTTTGTTTTTCTTATCGGTTGGCATCAACAGTTCTGGGCTTGAAAATTTCAAGTGATGTGTTCATGTTGCAAAGATTGCAATTATACAGTGACAGCTAGATGTGTTCTTGTGTTCATGTCTTCAGTAACCATATACTTGTGTTTGATGTTTTCACTTTAACATTTCAAAACACTAGGATGTTGTATTGGAGAAGTATTATTCTAAAGCCACATTCATTGAAGCAATTCAGTTACCATATTCCTTATCATTTTCTTTTCTCTCAAGGTTTTTCCATTTCCTTGCTATTATAGGTTGTCATAGTCTGGTTTTGTCTTCTTGGCTATGGAATGTTCAAGTTCATTCAATGGTCTTCCTTACTGTCCACATGGGAAGGCATTGCATTTTCGGTGACCGTATTGTTTTTTGTTGTAATCCTTATGCAAATTCGTATCCAGTCATCTGAATCGGAGTGTTCTACACCTCTCAAGGCGCCACCAAAAGACCCGGTGCAGGAGCGACTAACTCTATCGTGAGATTTCACTCTTACAATAACTAACACACATTAAAGAACAAGAAATTTTTTATTGGATTCATTAGAAATTTCTTCAAGGCGACTATATCAGCTTTGATATAGGTTCATAATTATGTATATTTGTACCCTTAAACACATGATTATATGCTAAGTTCTTGTCAAGTATGAGTCATTTACCTAGTTTTTGTATTTTATAGGTTAAATGGGAGAAAAGAAGGAATTTGAGCTTAAAGTCAACAAAGGATTGCTACTATGCTTGCTATCCTGAATTTCCAGAAAATTGTCTATGATGTGCACTGACTTCGCAGATTAAACTGTACCTGCTCACAAGGAATTAGAAGGCAAGCCATACATCATTGGAAAGCTACAGATGTTAGCTTTCTAAGGAATTTTACGGAAGTGGATTCGCATTCTCCCTAGAAAAAGTTATGAAGGTTTGAGTGGAACCTGTTCGGGAAGGCTGATTCTGACGAATTTTGCATATCTTTTCAATAATCCAACTTGTGAAGCCTAAGTCCATTATTCTCAGCACATTTGGGATTAGACTGAACGTATTGTAAGTTTCTCTTTCAGCTGACTACAATAACCGTGAGTTATTAAGAGAAAAGAAAGATAATTCCAAGTTGGACAAGGAGACTTAAAACAGGCCCAAACAAGGAGGAATTGCATGAGGAATAAAAAGAAGAAAAACCTAAATCGCAGGGGACACCAGGAGGCAGCCTTTTGACGCATAGGAAAGAAGAGAAAAGCTCCCACCAACGGTGACCAGAATTTTACTCATCTTCCATTGTCTGTTTCATGATTTCTTTCATTCTAGTTATGTTTTCCATTATGGATTGCTAAACTCTCAAGCTAGGGCTGAGATGAAGCCCCTAGTATGACTACCTCGTTTTCTAGTTGATTTTATCATTAGATTTCCAAGATTTTATGCTAAATTCTTTGGTTTGAAAAAATGATGCTTGATCAATGAGAAGATGTTTTCTAGGGTGCCAAAAGATATTTTATCTTATGATTACAGAGTTGGGAATAAGAATACAAGAGCTTGATCATAGTTGATATTCGTGTTTCAAGGATGTTCTTGTGAGTTTAATGGAGTTGAGCATGTTTGCTTTTGCCTGATAATTATGTGAAAATTATGTGAAGTAATCATAGTTTGACTACTTGAGTTTTATACTGGATCAATAAGTTGAAATTCATATGTTAGAAGAACATAGGCATTTGTCTGAGACCAAGAAGGATTATATAATAGAATCGTTAGCATTTTATTTATGAAATTCAGTGGTTGTCATCTAGAGAGAATGGTAGAAGTATTAGGTGGTGGATTCAATGCTTTAGCATTTGCATAATCTGTTTTTAGTTCTTAAATTTCATCATCTCTTATCTTTAATTTATGTTTTTTTTGTAGTTTTTTTATCATAAACAACTCAAAAAATCAGTTTAAATCATTTAAGTATAGCACATTTGTCTTAATTAAGTTGGTTAAATCAGTCCATGAGGGAATGACCTCGTGCTGGCACTTCTATACTATAATTTATTCGTGCACTTGTGAGTATTAAAATAAAATTGACAACAAACTTCGGCCAAGAACTACCCTAGGGGAAGGGGCAATGAGAGCACACTACTAGCGAAAGGGTTTAAGGGCACACCCACAATTTCGTACCCATACAGCTTATAGAGAACGGAGTCCGTACCCATTAACATATGGGGACGAAAAAGCTGTCTAACCCTATTTGTACCATTTCCATTTTGTGTTTTAACACTTTGGGTACGGAATTTTGTGTCCGTATCAGCCTAACCATTATTCATGCACTAGTCTTTGAACAACTCTAACAATGAACAGTTTGTATTCCATTATTTTATAATTTCTTATTGGTGATGAACTTTAACTTTCGTCCCTCTATGTAGGGGTGGACTCGGTTCCATCAGTTCGGTTTAAGAGCACCAACCGAAAACCGAAACCGAGGTCTCGGTTTTGTATTTCTCAAAACCGAAACCGGAAAAAATATCTATTAATCACAGTTTCGGTTAACCTATAATTTGATTCGGTTTGGTTCAGTTTCGATTACATAACTTACTATTTGTAATAACTTTTCACATTTGACTTAAAACAAAAGTTAAAATCAAAATAAAGTAGTAAGCTACAAGTTCAGTATTTCAAATTAGTAAATAAGTAAACTAGATTGCAATAAGTTAGAAACAACAAATAAAATCAACAAACTTACGATAGTTTTAAACATAATATTTAATGATCATATATATCGTATGTAACTCTTAATTAATAAAAACATGATGTACACCTATTATTATATTAAATATTAATAATTAAATATGTATATGCCGACTCAGTTCGGTTTGACTGAATCGGTTTTTTACATGAAAAAAACCGCAAACTGAAACTGAACTATTCCGTTTGATGTTAAAACCGGAACCGATATAACGGTTTTATTTGGTTTCTGTTTTTCAGTGTCGGTACGGTTTTCAGTGTCTAAAAGTCCACCCCTACCTATATGTACCCAACAATATTTTAAAATTTATCTTGCTTGTCCGTGCCCAAATTAGTTCCACAGCCAAAAAAAATTGATCCAAACCATCAGGCTCGGCACAATTGTATCCAAGCCTAAAAATGGAATTGTTTATGCTTTAAAAGTCTGAAATGTTATGATACATAATTATATCAACAAAAATAAAATAAAAGCTCATGGTCCAGCAATTAGATAAACATGTAAAAGGAACAAGTATTTTTCCTCACAGCTGAAAATTAAACACCTCGACAAAAACTCAAATAAAATTGTTCACCTATAACTAATGAGTGGAGAGCTGGAAATTTTTAATACCGTTAGTATTGGCAGTATCTCCTATGACCTGGTTGGTGTAGTTTCCATTTCCAAATCTGCGTAGAATTTTAAAAATAAAAAAAGAATCAGCAACGTTAAACAAACTTAATATGGTCCATGCATTATCTCACCACACTAAAACTTAAGATATATTTTCAAGTTAACACTATACAAGGGAATAAGTACGCAACCTGGCAAACCGATTTGGTCACTGACTAAATATCAGACAAACTTGCAAGATTCAGTCTTTGAAATATGCAGGTCGCAATAGATGAAAATAAGAAACATGGTAAAGACTAATGCTATATTAACAGGTGGTTTTTATTAACTATTAATCCATGAAGCACAAAACGAAACATGATGCCTGATAAACAGGTGAAAACAAGAAAAAAGAAGTTGTAAAGAAATGGATAGATTACTGGCTTTGTACCTTATGTATTGCGACCCAGCTGTAACTTTCTCCTTGCAAAGATTCAATTAATCAGGATCATGTCCATTTTCTGAAGCTGCAACAACACAAACTTCATCAGGAATGCATCGCAGCCTCAACTTTTCAGCAACCAGTAGCAAAACAACCCAGTACAAAGCAATGTTAGAAGTGTTAGAATAAGACAGCAAACTATGTTATCAGGTACGTACTATGATGGAGACATTCAATGTACCATATACTCTGATTTTTAGTTAGGAAGACATACAAAGGACCAAGTTAACGAGACTCAATTTGAAACTAGATTTATCATTATGAGCAATATTTGTGCTTGTCCTACAGAGCATGTAGAAGAAGTTAACATTGAGGGACTCACACTATCATAGCCACTGTCACGGGCCTTAAGTACACAGCGGAATTTTTCATTACTTCGGTCTTGACAGCGACGGTGTCAAGAGGCTCCGTGATGGTGCTAGGACGTCCACAAACTCCTAGTTCAGCCTATTCTCCTCAACCCTACTGTAAGCGAGGTTGCGCTCTTCTATCCTACTCGATAGGTTTGTGAGATCCCCCAAATCCCAACTCACTAAGTACGTTTGTTCGTACTACTCTCGATCACTCAAGTGTTTCCCTTTCACCTAATGATCTATATGCGTGAGATAAGTCTAGTATATGAATATGCACAAGTATGTTGGGGAAATAGCTTTTCTTTTCATTAAACAAAGCACACATACATAGAATAGCAAGGATCTTGACAATGTTCACTAGAACTTCTCCAAGTCTCATGCTAGGTTTTTTGTTTTCTTAAATACCTACAAACATGGAAGATGTAACTTCCCTTCAACTGCCAATGACACTTGTCATGCATGCCATTATTCTATTATGTAGTGGACAACCCCCACTACTTAGGTAACTACCTAAGATAACAACCAAGGCTGTAACTTCCATTGCCAACTCATCCAAAACTGTCCTGCAACTGCCTGTAACCGCCTGCATTCTGTCCTGCTGGCGAGGCTAATATCCCTGCAACTGTCTTGCTGGTGAGGCTAATCTCCCTGCACAGTCCTGCATCTGGGCTGGTGAGGCTAATATCCCTGCAACTGTCCTGCTGGTGAGGCTAATCTCCCTGCACAGTCTTGCATCTGGGCTGGCGAGGCTAATATCCCTGCAATTGTCCTGTTGGTGAGGCTAATCTCCATGCACAGTCCTGCATTTGCCTACGCCGTGCTTTGCTTGCAGCTTGGTCTCTAAGTTTGGCTTGGTCCGTCTATACTTGGCTCCTTGCTTGATTTTCGTGCATGCTTGGGTTGGTGCATGGGTGAACCTCGCCCACGCACATAGTGCATGTAGCACTTAGGGGTGCAACAACCCTACCCCACCAAAGCTTTACAAACCTACCCCACCAAAGCTTGACAATGCCCTCGTTGTCGCACTTTCTGGCGTGCCCTCCGCTGCTTGATCCAGCTTGGACTCCGACTTCTTCTTCTCCCACACAGGCCATGCTCCATCTTGAGTTGTCGGTGCTTCCTTGACAAATTTGGACCAACCATCCGATCCCAAATCAGTCTCATTAACTAGTTGGCCACTACCAACCATTCATTCTTCTTCTTCTTCTTCGTCACTGCTTAGGACGATCACCTCCATGGGCTGAGGTACAAATTTGTTCATGCGGTCATGTCTACCGGTGCTGCGCATCCATTCGAAGTTGAACTCCTTTATTTCGTTCGCCATCTTCTCGTATCTTGTACTCCATTGCTTGAATGGTTGAAAGATACTCGGCATGAAGTGGTTCATCCACACCTTTGTAAAAAGCTGGAATCTTCCTACCTGTAACAGATTGCTCCACATCTTCATTGTGGATGAGGCCGCCAGCATTTCAGTCTCCTCCAAAGTAAAGCTCTTGATGTCGACTCCTATGAACATGAACAACTCCTCGTCGAATATAGTGACTCCTCCCACTATCAAAGAAGACTTGAATGAATATTCATCAGAATGATATGCATATACATCCACGTACATCTCTATAGTGCCGTCTTTGACCTCCAAGGAGAGTGCATTGAGCAGCATCATTGAACTCATTATGGCTTCTGACTTCTCTGATTTTCCTCTCTCACTCTCTTCAGCTAATAATGCAGCAATAGAAGTTCTCTTTGGGCAGTTCCGTGCATAGTGATTCCCTGAACATATATAGCAGTGAAATTGCCCCTTATTTAGGAGAGGATCATGATGACTATTCCTGGAATTACTCCCCTGATAACTAGCAACTGGATAGGCAGTCTTGTAACCACCTCCCCCATTTCCCTGCATTCTAGGACGACCTGGGACTGATTCAATCCCTATCTTCTTGCCCACCTCCTTCTTCTTGTCTGCAGCAACTTGAGTTGTCTGAAAATCCACTAGCCTTTCGGACATAGCCAATGCTTACTGAAAATCTGCCACGTTCTGCCTCTGCAGCTCCTGCTTCGCCCACGGTTGTAGACCCGCCATAAAACTGAACAATTTGTCCTCCTCCGCCATGTTCTGAATGTCTAGCATCAATGAACAGAATTACTTGATGTAGTTTCAAATTGAGGATCCCATTCATAGATTCCTCAAAGCTTCGCGTGCCATCCATGATAAGTTGCAAGGCATGAATTGACTTCACAGTTCTCTCTTCACTGCATCCCATGTATCCAGGGACTGCATGTTTTCACTTTGTTCCGCCTGTTGCTCTACCATCCTCCACCACAGTTTTGCGTCTCCTTCAAGGTACATCGAAGCTATGGAAACCTTCTCCGTCTCGGGTATGTGAGCATTCTTGAAGTAATGCTCCATGTCCCAAATGAAATTCTCTAAGACTTTGGCGCTCCTTTCTCCATTGAAGAACTTAGGCTCAGGGATCTTAACTTTGTGAGTGATTCCTCCCTCGTTGTGCCCGGCATGAGGTGCAATACTTTTCACCATTGCCACTTCTTCCTCTAAGCTTGCCAATCTTGCCTTCATCGCGTCCGACAAAGCAATAATGTCTTGCATCATTTTGTGTGTCTTCATATCTGCTTCGGTTACATGTGCCATGAATGCTTCACGCATTTGGGCTGAGTCTATGCTTATCCTTTCCATTTGGACAGCGAGACTAACTGACCAATCACTTTGTGGTGCTCCGAGAAAATCCTCCAAGCGTGCAACGCGGTCTTTAAGTGTGTTGCCGGTCATGTTGATACAATCTTTCGGTCTTCTAGAAACTCTTCGTTCTGGTGCAGCCAACAACTTCCACCAACGAATCTTTCTTCGAGTGCAGCCAACAACTTGTCACTCTGGTGCAGCCAACAACTTACACCCTTCTAATGCCGCCAACTACGAACACTAGGTCTACGTCCTTTCTCGGACTTTGCTTCTTCGTTCCGATGCAGCCAACAACTTACACCCTTCTAATGCCGCCAACTACGAACACTAGGTCTGCGTCCTTCGGACTTTGTGTGCCTCCGTTCCAACACGAACTTGGCTGAAGTGCTCTTTCACGAACCTTCAATGTGGAGTATTCCCTGCTCGGATCTCCTACAGTCTGCGTCCCTTCTCGGCGTCAGATCTGGTTGCATCCTTGTTCGGACTGTGTGTGTCTCCATTCCAACACGAACTTGGCTGAAGTACTCCTTCACGAACCTTCAATGTGGAGTATTCCCTGCTCGGATCTCTTACAGTCTGCGTCCCTTCTCGGCATCAGATCTGGTTGCGTCCTTGTTCGGACTGTGTGTGCCTCCGTTCCAACACGAACTTGGCTGAAGTGCTCCTTCACGAACCTTCAATGTGGAATATTCCCTGCTCGGATCTCCTACAATCTGCGTCCCTTCTCGGCGTCAGATCTGGTTGCGTCCTTGTTCGAACTGTGTGTGCCTCCGTTCCAACACGAACTTGGCTGAAGTGCTCCTTCACGAACCTTCTTGTATTGACAGCAAGTTGCTCTGATACCAAATTGTCACGGGCCTTAAGTACGCAGCGGAATTTTTCGTTACTTCGGTCTTGACAGCAACGGTGTCAAATGACTCCGTGATGGCGCTAGGACGTCCACAAACTCCTAGTTCAGTCTATTCTCCTCAACCCTACTGTAACCGAGGTTGCGCTCTTCTATCCTACTCGATAGGTTTGTGAGATCCCACAAATCTCAACTCACTAAGTACGTTTGTTCGTACTACTCTCGATCACTCAAGTGTTTCCCTTTCACCTAATGATCTATATGCGTGGGATAAGTCTAGTATATGAACATGCACAAGTATGTTGGGGAAATAGCTTTTCTTTGCATTAAACAAAGCAAACATACATAGAATAGCAAGGATCTTGACAATGTTCACTAGAACTTCTCCAAGTCTCATGCTAGGTTTTCTGTTTTCTTAAATACCTACAAACATGGAAGATGTAACTTCCCTTCAACTGCCAATGACACTTGTCATGCATACCATTATTCTATTATGTAGTGGACAACCCCCACTACTTAGGTAACTGCCTAAGATAACCAAGGTTGTAACTTCCATTGCCAACTCATCCAAAACTGTCCTGCAACTGCCTCTCTGTAACTGCATGTAACCGCTTGCATTCTGTCCTGCTGGCGAGGCTAATATCCCTGCAACTATCCTGCTGGTGAGGCTAATCTCCCTGCACAGTCCTGCATCTGGGCTGGCGAGGCTAATATCCCTGTAACTGTCCTGCTGGTGAGGCTAATCTCCCTGCACAGTCTTGCATCTGGGCTGGCGAGGCTAATATCCCTGCAACTGTCCTGCTGGTGAGGCTAATCTCCATGCACAGTCCTGCATTTGCCTACGCCGTGCTTTGCTTGCAGCTTGGTCTCTAAGTTTGGCTTGGTCCGTCTATACTTGGCTCCTTGCTTGATTGTCGTGCATGCTTGGGTTGGTGCAAGGGTGAACCTCGCCCACGCACATAGTGCATGTAGCACTTAGGGGTGTAACAGCCACCAACATGACAAAACACCAATCCGTAGATCATCAATATTCAAGCTGTCAAGTGAGTCTGATAGCAGAAGCTGTAAAAGCAAGTTAAACCAAAAATTAGGAAGCTTCACAAATAAAACCACATAAAGATCATAAGCATAGTGAAGAAACTTAGCAAGCAATACATACCTTATCTCATAAATTAATTTTCTTATTAGGCTTTTGCATACCACACACTTCGTTCTTATATACCACTTATTAAAAACTTTGCAAGAAACATACACTGAGTCTATAAAATCACTTAAAAGTAATGCAATATGGATTCAGCTTTTATACCAACTTATCGTCAACAGGTAAAACCTACTATATGGCAAGAAATATAAGGGTTTAGTATATTGATCTTAGACACCAGCCTCACCAACGACAAGATATGATCATACAAGTGTGATCCAGTGTAACCAGAGTGTAATCAAAGCGTAGAGGTAGCCACAACACCTGAAGTTTATTCTCATTAAACCTATTGATCCAATCTTTATATATATGCTGTTGAAACTCCCTCAACATAAATCAAATTAAGTAACCACTTCTTATAGAGTTATAGAAACAACCATAATTGAGGACTTAAAAATAGATCAAAGCATTACCTGATAACCAGAGGAGACACTACAGAATGGGCCATATAGAGATTTCTTCAATCCAATGATGAAGGCTCCCATGTCCTTGTCAGCAAACTCAAACACCTAGTAAAGCCATAAATAGAAACAGTGAGAAATCAAAAGTGTGTTGCTTCTATTTGAAATTTACAATGTGGGTTTGCTTCTGTGTCAATAAGATAAATCTCAAACTATAAACAAGAAAATGGTGACGAACAATAAAAGAAATAGTGACCATTGAATGAGATATAATGGCAGAGCTACCTTGCAATCTGATTTGGCAGTAGCTTCTTCATGGCTTAGAGACACAATGTGAATGTGAACTGTCAACAGAATAAAAGAACAAGTTTAACATATCATTGATACATTTTTTTAAAGCCAAACATATAGCTCAAAACAACATTGAAGTAAATTGATGTATAATTCCGCCTAGTTTAATATATTCATAACAGGATTTCAATTGCACCAACCTAATAAAAGGGTGATGTCAGGAAATTCAAGATGCACTCCATTGAGCAAACATTTAAGATGCAGACTTTAATCTGAGATTTTGCAATCAATAATTGTCAAGACCTAGAAGCTCAAAAACAACTCCGGGTCAAGATCGTGTTGTTAAAAGATTAGCAAACAGCTGCATACAAGAGAGTAAGATAATCAACACACTAAACATGAGATCAATAGTTATTCTGATACAAAAAGAGAGAGGATTTGTAATAAACTTTAAATTAAAATTGAAGTGAATTCACACCTAGACAAGTTCAATGTATGCCATGGGTGCATTGTCCCCTCGCCTAGGTAGTTTTCTGATAATTCTAGTATAACCACCATTTCTTTCTCCATATCTCTCTGGCACTTCAGCAAACAAGGCATGGACAATCTGCTCCTCGTAAATGAATCCAAGGCATGGATCTCAGCATTACAAGGTCTCCATAGTCCATACCACAACCATATAAAAGCCAACGACACAAAAAAACACCTCAACCTAAAAAAGAATTCAAAGACACAAATTACCATGATAAGAACGGTCATGTAAGAACAAAAATTCTCCGGGTAATTTACTTCGAAAGGCCTACTTTGAAGTAGTATTTTACAACTTCTAAGCAATCAAGATTGAATTAAATTAAGAAACCTAGAACGACTAAGATTGAGAATCATAATGCTGCATTCATTCATATCAAAATCACAACTTAATTTCAAGTCAACAAAATCCTAACCCAGACACCCGCATTCAAGTACCTAAACTTCAATTCGCAAAACCAAACACGAGAAATCAAGAGAGGCGTCGGCTACCGTTTTCTCGGCAACGCCCCGTCGATCTACTGCGACTGAGGCAAGCATTTTCTCCTCTTCTTTAGCGAGTGCTCCTCACGCTTGTTCTTCTTGACCTTGACCAAGTTCACCTCCCTCCTCCTCCACCGCGCGACGTCGGCGTCCAGAAGACAAACTAGTGAAATCGACGGGAGGAAACTAGTGATCAACCAGAGAGAAGAGAGATCGGTTCGGCAACCGAATCGGAACGAGGGGAGAGAAACAAAATGTTTGCATATATCTGAAGTCTGAACTTTAACCCAGATCTAGGTCTGTCTCGAGTAGCAGTATTCAATCAATTTGGTGCAGGGACAGTGATGTTATTATCAAGTTCATTTTGCATCTATTGCATATATCGTTTCCATTGAGCGTTAGATCAACTCTCATCTGATCCAACGGCTATAAAATCAGTATTCAATCAATTTGGTGCACAAATAGGGACAGTGATGTTATTATCAAGTTCATTTTGCATCTATATGGAGACAGACACAAACCAACCGTGCTAAAATGAGTTCATACAGTAAAATGTTCTAAGGAATACAAATCAAAATTAATTTAATTTGGGTATGGACGCTTAAAATGTCAGATCTCAAATCTCAATTAGGAGAAATATGAGGATAGTTGTTGTAGATCTGTTGCAAAACTCAACAATAATTAAAAATAGGGGACGAAAACATAAGATTTCCGTGCCAAAACTCCTACTTTCCCACGTATTAGTATGGATACCGTTCCCACGTCTATATTATGGGACTGTCAATCCTCAACCGTCCCTGTTTATTAGATTGGCCACAAAAAAACAGTCGTCCCCATGAGGTTTGTCCCCTTCAACCATTTCGCTAGTAGTGGCAAATCTCCCGCAAGAACAATAGAACTGTTTATTTGTACTATATTTTACAATTTTTTTGGCCAGTGTTGTAACAATATACAGAAACTGTATATCTTGATCTGATAAAATCAATTCCAGAAACTGTCTACACTTTTTATAGAAACAATCAAACAACTAAGAGTTCAAATTTTTACTTTCTCAGAAAATTAGATCTGCTTCAACGACAGCGGAACTATTCACATATATATCATATATGTCCATGTTATAAATAGCTACCGAGTTGTTATGCGAGGGAAGTGCAATGGGAAACTTGAAAAGTTGAAATCAATCTTAAAATGGAAGAAATGCAGCTGAGATCTGGTCAAGTTCGCTAAGCTCAAGAACACAATGCTAGGGGACGGTGGCTTCTCCATAATACTAATCAACAGGCCAATACAATCACATATTTAAACCAAATTTCTGGTATCCTAGTGTGCTTCAGTGATTATCATCCGGAATGCTGTGAGTATGGTTAGTGCATTAACTGGTTGATCGAGGGCATAATTTAGCAATGCTTGTTTACCTAAGTTCTAAGTTTTAACCTGCTTCTTGTTTACCTGAGGGCACTACTAGCAAAAAGAGTTCTCACACTGATTTTAATCAGTGAGAATTGAAGATATTTCACACGGATATCAGTGTCAGAAAGCTATTAGACACGGTGCGCATACGGAATGTCTATCGGTGTACTTTGGAGGGGGACTAATAGCTATTAAACACGGATTTTAAAGCTCGTGTGAGTTGTTGACGTGGGCCCCATGAATATCCACGATCATACTCAATTTGTCCAACAAGTTTTCAGTGTGAATAAATTTTTTTATTCACACTGATATCTGTGAGTCATATTACAATACACACTGATATCAGTGTGAGTAGTTATAATAGATTAAAAAAAACATCAATATTGGCCTAATATATATATTACCATACTCATATATCTCTATCAATATTTATATGAATTTCTTATCCAAGAATAAAATCAATTTGAGGCTTTAAGGAAATTTAAAATGATCAACCACCAGAACAACAAGTAGATTCAATCGTCAATGCTTTATATGGTTCGTACAAGGATTAACCACCAGAACTTTCCGAACAAAAAGACATTAGGCTTAAGATCAAGTCATCAGAGTTCAACATTCAAGCACATGATACAAACATCATATGATAAGTGACCACTACTTTTAGACAAGTGAATGATTTACATGATTGGAAATTTAAAATGATCAACACTTTGAAACACAAACCACTCAAAGAGATTGTTCAACTAAGAAGTGCAGTATCAAACTAAATTTGTACCCTAGATGCATGTAATGGGACTATAAATGCCTAGCAAAGGACATCTTATGTTTTAAGTTGAAATCAAACTACTGAAATTGAACAAAATAACAACCCCCTTTCATATCAAAGTTGCGAGATGCAGTTTCTTTAACCAATGAAGAAACTTTTCCTTGAGAGTTCTCATTACTGGTGAATACCTGGCACAGATGAAACAACTTTCTAAATACGCATTTGCTTTAAAATAATTTCACTTGGACGTATTCCTCTAAACTTTATGGTATGGTGTAATGAATCACCTTAAACAATATGCAACATATGACTACAGAAATCTAAAAACAATGACGAAAAAAATCAAAAAATATACTGCTCCATAGCTAGGCCATTTTATAAATTGAAGTGAAGGCCTTGTTTTTCCCTTTTATTGTTTCTATCAAAATACATGTGACAATAGAAGAAAGAGCAACTTGCAAGCTTTAATATTATTCTTCCTTCCTCTTTCTCCAATTAACAAAGGGCATAATATCATAAATAAGTCATACTCACCTTAAAAAAGAACATTGCTGCAATTAAACCAGTCTATGCGTAATCCAGGACCGTGTTTGCACCACTGAGCAATGCTCCATGTATTGCCTGTGTGTGAAAAATTATGTCAAATAACCAGATATGAGAACCCAAAGACAGCTGAACTGGTGCCATTTCACATGTGATATATTAATGAAATAAAATCTGAATAGTTGATCACTCGCACAACTAAGGTCTGTTGTGATTTAAATCAAGATAACTATGAATAAGGTATATACTATAGACTAGTGTTTATTGCAGTTCACAAATAAATACAATACAGAATAAGTTGGATTGAGATGTTAACCAAATAGATGAAGTTATACCTTCAACCATGGAGGACCACAAAGTCTCTCACGTTCACGGCTTCTTGTTTTTGAAATTCTAGAAGAAGTATCCATCTACCTTGAAACCAAAATAACTATTTCAACCATTACACAAAATAAATCATGAGCAATTCACTCTCATAAATTGTATCTAAAACCACAGACAGAAGCATATCCAAACCCGTCCAAAACAATAACTACAAATAAAGCTTATTCCTTTCATCACAAACCCACCAAGCTCACGCCTCATTCCATCTCCAAACCCCACTCGAATTGGGTATTCACCCGACTGAGAAATAACACCCAATTATCAAATGAGTAAGATTAAATTCAAGAAAGATTGTACCTTTCTGGTGAGATGTTCATCAGGGATGTCGAAGACTCACCAGGACGATACTTAACCAAAGCGGAGATCGGAATTGGAGCGGAGAATTTTTAGGAGAAGGGTTTGGGGTAGAAGAATGAGGCTTTGGTTGTGGAGGAGAGGGATCTGAGAGAGTGAGATTGAAGAGAGCGAGGTGGGGGTTTGTGGATTGATCAGTAGATGACTTGTTTAACTTTGAATCAGTATTACCCACTGATTTATGTAGAAAATAAGTTATATTGCACACGGAATTCCATGTGTAATTTTTCATTACACACGGATAAATGTGTGCGTTATATCAGACAACCGTGACCACAATATATATATAATAAAAGAAAATAAAAAATTAAAAATAAGCTAATAATCAATACTCACTAAAATATGTGTGTGGAATCTGCATTTTACACGGATGTCAGTGTGTATTTTTATAGACACTGATTTTGGTGGTTATTATAAGGTATAAATCTCTGATAGCTCATGTGAATTTATCTCACATGGATATCAGTGTGAATTGGTATATGTCACTGATTTATCGTGGTAAGTGTGAGACCAATTTTTGCTAGTAGTGGGGCAATGGCTTCTCAACCCCTTGATGGATAAAGCAACGTACCCAATTTATCCTAAGGCGCAAATTAAGGAAAGAAAGATGATTACATATCATCCCAGCATCCCTACATGTTGTCTGTGAAAAAGCTACGTACCCACACATATACCATTTTAATAGACACAATAACAAATTAAAGCCAAATTCACCAACTGTCAATAGCTAGTTAACAAAACGTGCGTCGTGAACTTGATTTAAACTGGAAACACATGCAGTGGTTAATCATGATTTCCAGAAAATGTCAACTCTGTTAAGAGAGTGAATATTGAAAGAATGATAGCAATAAACAAGACTAACTGTTAAAAGCACATCCCACTAAAATTCGACTAATTTGTCCATCAACTCATTCGAAAACTAGCATCATATCCGGCCCATGATACCCGTGTTATTAGTTAAAATAAGAAAAACATAGAAATTCTTTTGTCACATTCACCTCTTCCCTTCATTTTGTTTTATATATGGTTTTTCTAATAATCACATAGGTTTAGGCATTTTAAGCATTCACGTACTATTGGGTAAAACTTTTCGCCTTAGATTTATAATTAAATAGTAGAATGTAATGTATTATCAGCATCTCTCCCCTTCATTTTTTTTCGAATTTTTTTTTTTTGGTTTTAAATCTATTCCTCAACCTCCACTGGAGATTTTAGCTAACTAATTCAGACAACATAGTTGATTCCTTTTGCCATGTGGGGGTCTTGCTATAATCCTTAGCTGGCTTTGTTGTGTTATATGAGTACGTAAAACGTACCTAGCCAACTATGTTAATGAGGTGTATATTTAATCATGCATGAGAACATAATTCCTTTTTAATTTTCGTTCATTTAAATTTTGAAGTTTGTATTAGAGAAATCGGGGTCATCTATGGTACGGGGATGTATACCATATAAATATTTACAACTAATTGAACAAAATTACTATATTGACAATAATTTCATTGAACTAAATTACGACATTGAAATTATCACATTTATTTTACCATTTACATATAATTGAACAAAACTACCTCATTACAACAATTTGTTTAAAAACTTGTAAATGGTTGTAAGTGAAGTAATTACCTATAGTATAACTATAATTACTTAAATAATTGTTTATTTTATCAGAATGATGACAAATTTAATTTGTAGTGATATTTATAAATGTGGGTACCATATACTGGTGTGTACCTAAGAAAATTCATAGAGAAATCACCTAATTACATTTCCCAAAACAAAACAAAAAACAGCACTATATATATCGATAGGTTAATGAGCCTTGTACATTACTCTGTGTCAATTGCTAGCTAGCTACATCTCAACGAAAACTATATATATATATAGATCGAAAAGATCTTACTCAAGTCGATGTAGCTCTTTTGAAACTTTATGTACAAGAGATTGCAAATACTGATCACTGCCTTTTTGAATCACATGTCGTTTAGGGTATAAGTGAATCAAAGGCATGAAAGTAGTAAATGCGGCTGGTTTAAGAAACGTAGACATTATTGTGGTACCACGTACAGAAAATTTGTAAAAACTTGCAGCTAGGATCGATAAACAAAGAGAATAAATTTGAGTGCAAAATGAGATTTATATTTACAAATCGAATGATGGTCTCTGTGCAAGTTTGGGATCTCAACAGGGTTAAAAGTTCATCTGGAGGAAAAGCAATTGGTATTTAATTTCTGCCCTAAAGAGAACCAAACAGATTAAAAGAGCTTGCTGGGGCTGCTGTATATACTTTAGAAAGCTTGGATCTCATGCCAAATCCTTAAGATCGATTGAAGATGATAAAGAAGAAGCAAAGCAAAGCAAAGGGAAGAAGAAAAGTGATAATATTGGAGATGGAGAGAATGAGTATGAAGTTAGCAAACTTAGAATGATGCATATTTAGTTATAGTCTTATAGAACACTAGTACTGGATCAAGGTGGTGGTGATGGTGGTGTCGTGGTCACCTTCAGTTTGGGAAATGCATTGATTTCTAGTGCAGGAGTATTGCATGCTTGTCTATCAAACGACAAAGCTACCCTTTGCCCCTTTAGGTTGGTACTTGGAATAGTTAAAAGGACTAGCTAGTTTTGGTGATGCACGAGATCATATGGAAAAGTCTTAAATTTCTGTATATATATGTACTGTAATAAAGCTTTATATATATTTTTATATATGTATTGTAATTATATATGAAAATTAAGCTATTTAGAATCTGGTCATTTGTCTGCAAATTAATTTTTCTACTCACGTACATGCAATTATATTATGATCGAATACAAATTTCGTGCGGTCGTCGATCTTGAGCACTCGATCAGTTTTACTTGCCTCCCATGATGCATATCTCTAACCATGCTTCTCTCATAGATTGCCTACCTGCAGTTGCAAGTTTTGAAGTACTAGCGATCGATCTAGGAATGCTCTACTTCTTTTTACTCTATAGATGCATGCTCCCGAAAGCTGAACTAGCTACTATTCACATTTTTGTTCAAACCTGCTCTAAAGGGTTATCATCTAAAAAAAATCTACTCGAAGGGTTTTACATTCCCACGAAGTTCTTCACGTACCTTTTCAAAATTTTCATCGAAGTGTTTGACACTATTGAGGTTTATCTCAAAGTGTTTGACACCGTGATAAATCATGTAATTTTACGAGGATCAAAACGGCCTTAAGAAACACAAAGAAAGATAACCAGTGAGAAACCCTAGTCATCGTCTCAGAGGAGAAGGTACCCCATGCCGTACCACAAGTGCAAGGTTCTCAACTTTTCGCCCCAAACTCACCATCATTATGTGTATATTACAAATTTAAACGATGAAAATTATATAAATGTCATGTCAATATATACTTTAAGTTGGAAAATAGGTAATTACAAGGGTTGTTGTCATCATGATGAGGAGTATCTCTAAGCGGAGAACCGTGTAATTTGATCAATTTGGGAATCAAACTATGATTGGTTTACTTGTTAAAGTTTTGGTTTCCTAAGACAAAGCACGCAAGAACCTTTGGAAAGAATGGAGACAAGTGAATCAGTGATGAGAGATTTATTAGAATAAACCATAAAGTTATGGTATCTTAAAAAGTGAATTTGGTGAGGGACAGCTTGTGTTTTATTTCATGGATGATGGGATGAAATCCAATCTAGTTGACCAAGAATATAATTTGCTTTAACAAAAGGTTTTAGTGTTCATTTGAGATAACCTAAAGTGAATATTAGAATCATCTTTTTACATGATTTCTCTTTAGTTCTTTGTTTTGTAGCTATGGAAAGTAAAGCACAGATGAAAAAAAAAAGTTAGAAGAGAGGAATTATAAACTCAAATTCTTTAAATCACTTTGGATCATATCATCCCCACATATATTCCATTCCATTCTTAAAATAAAAATTAAAGACAGAATATTGTTTTGTTCTTGACCAAATAGATCGGATAAACAACTCGAGCTCAATATCATCTTAATTTTGCATTGACTCTTATTGCATGCTTGTTTATTTTATTTTATCAACAATTAACCATATATAAACTTTTCTGAAAGAATGACTTTTCTATTAATTTTTTTTTAAAAAGCTACATTCTCTTTATATGGTTGGTAACATATTCGGAAACGGCTAGAATGCACCCTTATCCAGCTACACTTCTATTATGTCTTATTACGTGGCCGTCTGTGATTGGTGCAGAGTCACGGCTTTAATTTTCCGACGCGGCTTGATCTAGCCGACTCAATTTGGTAATTCTGTATTCGTATTAGAGTAAAAGGGTAATAGAAGTGTGCAGGGGAAGATTCACAAGTCAACAAAAAGATTAAAATTGAGGTTAAAAAATTGTTAGATTCAGATCTGGATTGGTTGCCATCTCGTTCATCTTCAAAGAGCTGCCCCCGCCTTCCATGTTCGTCGTCTGTGTCATTTTCCAGAAATTCGTTCTTCCTTCCCATCCCCTACAATTCATAAATATGATCTATCAATAACTGCAAACCATTACTCATTTTAATCATGATTAAAACATCCTACACAGGAATAATGGCCACAACTCTCATATAGTTAATGCCCAAATACAAGAATTCAAGAAAACCGAATTCCTAAGCATATGATTCACAGATCGACACCTACACCGACGTCGGGGTAGAAATAGAGGAGAAACGATTACCAATTTACAGTACCTTCCACAGCGGCGGCAGCTCTTTGACGACGAAGGAATGGGCAAACCCTACTTACACAATCTCAGATCTAAATCTATCAATTGTAATGTTTTAGCCTTCTGTGGTATAAATCTTCCAGTACACACTTCCAATAAAATTTCACTCTAGCTCGAAAACGAATTTACCTGATTGAGTCGGCTAGGTTGAGCCGCGCCTCGAATGATAGAGAGATCAGTTTTGCTGAATTGGCACCCAAGTGGAAGACAAAATTACGGACCCCATGTCTCTGCACCAATCATGTACTGCCACGTAATAGGACAAATTAGCAATGTAGCTGGATAATGGTGCATTATAGACAACGCCAACATATTCTAGTCATAATCTCTTATATTCTTCTATCCACCTTGTGTACTTTCACCCTCTTAACGTGACAAAATGACTGCCACGAATTATTTTCTCTATTGCCATCATCTCTATCTTAAACCGGATGGTAAAATTTCTTATTCTTCACTGACTCGACCTACATGACGAGTACAACGGAAGAGCTCCTCGGATGCAACTAACACCCGAGAGGTAATAATTCATGTCATAAATCTGATCTTTCGTATAAAAAAAACCTACATGATGAGTAGACCGTACTGAAGCTTCAGATCAATGTCCACAAAAGCTACTTGAGCTACAAGCGTTGTGAGCTCTAGAAGTCTTTCTCCTCATTTTGAGGAGAACTCCATTTAAGATGTCACAGTTTCGAAATTTCGAACGATATAAAATCGAATTCGAAAATATAAAAACTCTAAAACAATCTCAAATATATTAAAATCATCTTATAATAACAGTGTATCGAAACTGAGTCAAAAGCATGACTCAGTCGACTTGAATAATAAATACATAACTAATTTATACCTCAGTATTATAACCAATGAAAATGTAAAATTCACTCAATCCTCACCAAAAACAGAAGAAATAAATCTTCAGAGTAAGTCTTCTGTATCTACTAATCCCCACATGCAGAACTATCTCATACACCATCGAATTTGTGCACCGGGATTGTAAACACAAACCCAGTAAGCTTTTCAGCCCGTATGAGTAAACCAACAGTATAACATACATCGCATACAAAGGAAATGTGACAGATAACATTTAAAGATAAACGTACTCATGTGACACTGGACAACCCATCTGTTACCCAATACCATTTAAAAATATGTGTAATCATGAGACATTGGACAACCAATCTGTTACCCAAAATCATTTAAAAACATGGGTACTCATGAGACTCAGGTACCCATCTAGTACCTTTCATGCAGTACACCGACATACACTGAGCAACCCATCTATTACCCGATATCACTAAAAAAACATGGGTACTCATGAGACCAAGTAACCCATATGTTACCCCTCATGCAATACACTGACAAGCACTGGGCAACCCATCTGGTTACCCAAAATCATTTAAAATATGGGTACTCTTGAGACCCAGGTACCCATATGTTATCCCTCATGCAGTACACCGACAAACATTGGACAACCCATCTGTTACCCAATATCACCAAAAAACATGAGTCATCATGAGACCCAGGCAACCTATCTGTTACCCCTCATACAGTACACCGGCAGACAAACTAGAGCTATAACTGATCGT
Organism: Argentina anserina; assembly: GCF_933775445.1. Taxonomy (NCBI): domain Eukaryota; kingdom Viridiplantae; phylum Streptophyta; class Magnoliopsida; order Rosales; family Rosaceae; genus Argentina; species Argentina anserina. Next base: position 17,582,337 of record NC_065876.1, read on the forward strand.
AACTAACACCCGGCCAAGGCTTGGTTCTGATTACTGCCAATAACGTCCGAAGACCAGAAAACGTTTTAACAAGACTCAATGTTAAAACCATGTACAATATAACAATCAACACATGTTTATTGTACTACAACCAATCGACTCTTGCACAACAATATAAATATAGTCACAACATTATAATCTCACATTTCAAATATAACTGAAACATTATATAATATAGCAACCCATATATATGTATCGTATTTACCATTTTTGTACACATACACAACCCATTATATTATATAAATGTCACACTTCACTCTTTTTAATAATTTAAACATATAAGTCACCGCCAATGGTAGACTTATCATAGTGAGATTTACTCACATTCACCATAGTCCATAATCACTAAAACCTTTTTAAAATTATTTATTAAAATAATGTTTCACAATTACCCATGAACCGTAGACGATCAAGTTCACGTAATTTAAACCAAAACATATTTTTAGAATAATTTTTATAAGCTAGTGATGCAACGACTATGTAAACAACTCAAACTAAATTCAATAATTATAACACAACTTCGATCATGATGATCATTGTGAGGTTTACTTACCTTATTTCCTGCGTGCAACTTCCACGACACCGAAAGCGATTCCCTCACTCGTTTCGTCGGTCACCTAATAGCATGATAAAATACTTATAAACGATACATAAAATATTGGGTGATGATTTCATTACAGCTAAACACTGTTTATAAAACAATGTTCACATAACACTGCCGTGATTTACTGTTCACAGAACATTGTTCACAATTATTGTTCGTGCGCCGCCACCGTTTTCCGACCGCCACCAATGACCACCAAATTTCACCATCACAATCTAAATGACATTCCTAATAACTTTCTAGTTCACCATAAAGTTCAATTACAAGCCTAAACACTTCAATTTAACAAAAGCCGAAAAGCCTCAATTTAAAACCTATGATTTTTTTTCTTCAAATCTCCTAGCATAAAACAATTTTGGTTAAATCCTTTGGAGGGTTTGTAGTATGACAGGAGACCTTCAAAATGGGACAAGAATCTCACCGATTGGTGGCTGGAGAGTGAGATCTGGCGAGGTGAAGTTCGGCAAAATGTGCACTTTCGGGTGAACTTTCGAGCTTCACCGCTCCCAAACGGCAGCGATATGGCGGGTGACACTGCCACCAATCGACAGGAGACGCATCAACCTTTCAAACGGGACCGGTGCACCGCTCTATGCTAGCCGGATGGCGGAGATCTGGCGGCCCAAAGTCAGTCGCTCGGGAGGGAAAAATCTGGGTTTTTTCGAGGTGAAGAGTACCACATGAACAATACCAATCCAAATTTCTGATTGTTCTCCCTCTTTTTCTCTTTAATTCACCTATTTATACTATTTTCAAAAAATGTCCAAATACCTTTTGATTCGTAACTTCTTCATACGAACTCTGATTTAGGCGTACCGCGTGTCCACGAATTCGTATGGACGAACTCTACGACTATCATGAATGAAGTTTTCTGAGATTCTTAACGGATAAAAAGTCAACTCCTGACCCGTCACGGTAACGTTTCTGTGTATAAATCGATCGAACACTTTTGTTCTCTACCTCGTACTTAGGGCTCGTCAACGGGTCGGGCCATAATAAATTTAAATAAGTGGCGGGTCGGGCCGAGTATTTTCACAAATATGAAGATCCAAGCCCGTCCACCTAAAGCGGGCCTTACGGGCTTTTACGGGCTGGGCTTTTACAGGCCGGATCTTGCGGGCTTGTATTAGAAAAAAATATAATACTCTAATTTAAGGGTTTGAAACAATAAAAGAATTATTAGAAAACGTTCTAAAAAAAGTCACAAATAAATTCTAGTTTCGAAATATTGTTGATCGACACTAATAGATGTGATCAATATATAAATATTTAGGGACACTGTAAAAAATTTCAACCAATTCGGACCTCGTTTGACCGTTGGAATTTTCGGTCAATAAAAAAAAGAGGTGTTTTCACATAATAAAACCTTATTGACCGGGGCTTTGCCAAATTGGTTTTCTCGTTACGATAACGCAAAATTGGTGACAAAATTAGGTGATTTCAAATATGTAAACATCTTTCCGCATTCGGATCTTGGTAATGGGTTCCCCTGTATGGCATATTAGTGGTTTTTTTGGTTTACCGAAAATTCCGACGGTCAAACGAGGTCCGAATTGAATGAAATTTTAAAATGATCATTAAATATATATACTAATCATATCAGATGGTGTCGATCGATTCCAAGAAGTTTTTCTTTCATAGCATCGCTTCACAATGTGATTGTTTTATTATAAACCTAATATAAAAGTTATAATACATTAGTGGACAGTTCGGCGATTGACAACTCCAATTCAAAATATGGTCGATCGACGCCATTAGATGTTATCAGTATATATATTTAAGGAACCCGTAAAATTTCATCCGTTTTGGACATGATTTGACTGTTTGTACCAACGGTCAAATAAAAAAGATGTGTTTTGACATATTGAAACCTCATTGACCGGGGTTATGCCAAATAGATTTCTTTAGTGCAGCCGCGCACGATAGGTAACAAAAATTAGGTGATTTCATATATGCAAATGGCTTTTGGCGTTCACATATTTGTAATAGGTCAGCCTTTAGAGCATTATTAGTGGTGCTTTTAATTTACCGAAAATTCTGACAGTCAAACGAGGTCCGAATTGGATGAAATTTTAAAATGATCACTAAATATATATACTGATCACATCAGATGGTGTTGATCGATTCCGAGAAGTTTCATTCATATAGTCGCTTCATAATGTGATAGTTTTATTATAAAACCTAATATAAAGGTTATAATACATTAGTGGACACTTCGGCGATCGACAACTCTAGTTCGAAATATGCTCGATCGACACCAGCAAATGTGATTGGTATATATATTTAGGGAACCCGTAAAACTTTCATCCGTTTTGGACATGATTTGATCGTTCATACCTACGCTCAATTAAAAAAGATGTGTTTTGACATATTGAAACCTCATTGACAGGGCTTTGCCAAAATAGATTTCTTCAGCTTGATTGCGCACGATAGGTAACAAAAATTAGGTAATTTTAGATATGCAAACGGATTTCGGCATTCACATATTTGTAATAGGTCCTTAGGGCATATTAGTGGTGTTTTCGATTTACCGAAAATTCTGACAGTTAAACGAAGTTCGAATTGGATAAAATTTTTATAGGGTCACTAAATATATATACCAATCATATCGGTTAGTGTCGATCGATCCCGATAATTTTCTTTCATATAGTCGTTACATAATGCGATAGTTTTTTATAAACCTAATATAAAGTTAGGATACATTAGTGGACGCTTCGTCGATCAATAACTCCACTTCGAAATATGTTCAATCGACACCAGCATATGTGATTAGTATATATATTTAGGGAACTCGTAAAACTTTCGTTCATTTTGAATTTTGTTTGACCATCCGTATCTATGGTGAACAAAAAAAAGGCGTTTTGACATATTAAAATGCTCATTTACGGGGGCTTTGCGAACTGGATTCATTGGTGCGACCACACACAATCGGTGACAAAAATTAGGTGATTTCAAATATGCAAACGACTTTCGGTGTTCGCATTTTGGTAATGGGTCTTCCCTTATGATATATTAGTGTTGTTTTCGGTTTACTGGAAATTCCGATGGTTAAGCGAGGTCCGAATTGGATGAAATTTTTACAAGGTCACTAAATATATATACCAATGATATCGACTGGTGTCAATCGATTCCGAGAAGTTTTATGCATATAGTTGCTTCATAATGCGATAGTTTTGTTCTAAACCTAATAACATATGTATGTATAATATTTTATTATTTGCAGGTTTTTACGGGCCGGATCGGGTTTCACACCTCTAATTTAAGCCCGGCACTCTATCCACGGAAGCGGGTTTTGGCGGGCTTTCTCGCGGGCCGGACCGGGTAAAAGGCCGTCGGGCTTGCGAGCCTCCGTGGGCTTTTCGGATCCGCGGGCTAAATGATGAGACCTACTCGTACTATATAATCAGATAACCACCAATTTAAATATCTCCAAATAATAATTAGAAAATAATTATTAATTTTTGGAAATTGCATAAGATGTATAAATTGTGCTCATTATGATTTTTATTTTATATTTATTTATTTTATTTCAAATATTAAAAAACATGAAAGGTTGAAGCTACACATTATGCTCTCTCGCACATAAAGCGTGTTGGAAGGCTAAACCCTAAAAATAGAAAACCCTATGCTCTCTCTCAACCCTATTCGACAGCCTCCCTCTGCCTTACTACTATTATGGTAGTTTCTCTCAACCTCCCTAATATCAAGGTGGTTGCCCACAACTTCCTCTCTTTCATGACGACCTTCTTTGGCCATCCTTCCCTTCTTCTCATGGCGGTAGTCGGGTTCCAAAAGCAAAGGTGCATCTGACTCAATATTCCATTGGTGGTGGTCTAGGCTTCGTGTGCCTAAGTGGATGCTCGTTCCATTGGCGGATGAAGTCAACCAGCCATGGTGACCTGGAGGTGCTAAGATTTCCACCATAATCCAACGAAGACGGCCTCAGGATGGGTGGCAATATGGCTAAACCATGCTAGGGTTTCTCATACTTGGGTTTAGGACTCGGCTTTCAAGGCCAGGTCTAACCTCATAATTTAGTTTTTTTTTCCTATCATATTACTATGCTTTTATAAGTTATAGAATATGCTTATTTTTCTTTAATTTTGTTTCAATTCGAGGATAGTTTTTCAAAGTATAGACATATGTTATGTACTAAATTTGAGTCTCGGCTCAAAACTTCTTGTCTGCTGCACGATAACAACAAAATAGTATGTAATGACTATTCAGACCTTCGTTTTATAAAAATCATGTGATTGCCATAAAAAAAACATGAAAGGTTGTACGCCTTAAGGTTTCAACAAACCGCCTCACATTTTTGACATTTTAAAAATATTGGTCTACCATCGAATTTGAAGTTTCCATTTTTTGGGTTTCCACACTCGTAAGCGCGTGCCGCGTGGGTTGCAAACTCTGTGAAAGAGAAGGACGGGTGAACAACTGGAGGGAAGAACCAACTATTTATTCCAACATGGGTTGAATTGGGACAACGTAAAAAGTGCGTGAGGGTTCAAAATGAGGCAGGCAGTGATGGAGATGGGAAGGATGGAAGCATGTGTTTTTCCCAAAAGCGAAGAAGAGAGAGAGAGAGAGAGAGAGAGAGAGAGAGAGAGAGAGAGAGAGAGAGAGAGAGAGAGAGAGAGAGAGAGGAGATAATTTTTGGGGTCCGAGACATCTTGAAAATTGTGATCAAGGCAAGACAAGGCTCTAGTGTGTGTGTATTCATGTCATATGTGTCATCAACTACATTTATTTTGTGGACCAATTTCTTGCAATTAATCCTTCCTGCTCTTCTCTTCTTCAACCTACTCAATTAATTTTCAGAGCTATATGAGCCAAAATCATCACGATTACAAACTGAAATGGAGCTGGGAAAAATAAGCTAAGAATTCATGTAAATATTCTCACTTTTTTTTTGTTTTTTTTTTGTGAATAACAATATTCTTTTTAGCTTTAGATTTTCTGCGACTATATTATGAACATGAGAGTGGAATTGCAAACTCTTTGAAGTTCGTAGAAGCCAAAATCAATAAAGAAAAGTACCAGAACATTATCAAACTAGAGACAACAAACACAAAAACCAAAATAACTAAAGATGGATAAAGTGTGTAAATGTGGTGTAGATTAAGGAATAAAGAAGCGATAATATAAGAATAAAGTTATTTAAAAAATAATAATAACAACAAGTTATCTAGCTCATGATCATGTTTGCGAAAATAACCCTGAAAATATGATCAACACTGACATAAGTACTAAAATGTAATACAAATGATAACTTCAGGCTCTAAATTGCCTGTTTTCATACATCATGTACCAAATTATCCAAGTAGCGATACATCAAGTACTATATGAGGAATTTACTCTTATTTTATCACATTTTACTTTGGAGTCCAACAATAACTGTAAATCTAGATGCACTGGCAAGTGACGAACTTATAGAAACTCTCGATCTCTCTAGAGACCTCTCTTTAATAACCTCAATAGAGCTTGCTTTCCTCTCTCGTCTTCTTTTTGCCGGATCATGATTTTCAAGATCTGGATCTTTGGCTTCATAGGAGGGAGAGACACCAATTTCCTTTTTATTTGTCCTGGTGGTGGTAGAATTGTTATTACGTACATTTTCTACTTTTTAAACGTACATTTCGTCAAATTAATGGTTAGACGACTAGTAGTTTTTAAGAGTAATTATTCTGTGTACCTGCCACATCACGTGGCACTGCCATAAGGTGTATCAAACCAATCATATTATGTCTATGCTACACGGAATCAGGTACAGGTACGTGGAAGCGAAACGTTTGGAAACGCGGAAGCGTGTTTTTCAAAATTTTTAGGAAGCGGGTACGTTTTGGAAACGTCGAAATAAAAATATATATAAATTATATAAAAATAAATATAATAACAAAATTTTGGTTTAAATAACTCAAAATCTCAAATAACTTAAATAACTTGGTGTTCAACATTCGAAATAATACAAATATAATAAGAGATCTTGGTATTAATAAGAGAGAATGAGGGTCGGCGACTCGGCAGAAAGTCAAAAATATGTCGAAATAAGTCATTTGACTCGACGAAAATAGGTCTAGCCCTTCATTTAAAAAAAAACATAAAAAAACCTTTATTTTCTGGAAACACGTTTCCCGGCGTTTCTGGGCGTTTCCGGACGTTTCCGTTGCGTTTCCGGAGTGGTTCCGCTTCAAAAGCGGGAAACGTGGGTATATGCATGTTTCCGTGCTTCCTAGTATTACGCTATGATATAATTAACATACACACAGTGAAAATAGTAAAAGTTTATTTACATATAAGAAACAATCAGAAAACAATCACTATAAAAAATTGACCAATAACATTAAGAGAGTATGTCATGTGCGATATGTGGCGGGTATATACAATAATTTCTCTAGTTTCTAAATCAAATTAAGTCTCTCAAGTCTTAAGAGAGCAATATATGGGTTTGAAACTTTGTAATTGTAACTGTGTTTGATCAACACCATTGATGAAATACTGAGCATATATAGTAATTTAAGGATATGAAGAGCTTATTACTATATTCTTATTTATTTTGGGAGTGTCATGAACTTATAGAATAAGTATAGTATATACTGTACGTGTTAACAATTCGATCTGAACTCTCCATTAAGCAATTTCACAAATATATAGGTCATTGTTACCCAAAGATCGACTAATTAATATCAAAACCAATATATAGATTAGGCAATCATGAAAACAAAATTACTAGATTGATGGTACTCGACTTGCACTATTGGATTAGACAGATCACTGAGGAAACGAGTGTTTATTCATTCTCACTCTCACTTTTCATGTAATTGTGTTGAATCCGAGTGAAAGGCCATGATCTTCATGGGGACATCATTATTGTCATATTGAGTAATATTACTCTATTGGATGCATGAACAAAGCTCAAGAGTTTCTTGTGAACAAACTCAAATCTTAAGGTCTCTTGTAAATTCAACATTTGGAGCATGGTAAAAGTAAAACAATTTCGTCCACAGAGTCCAGAGTAAGGTGAATGAGAATTACCCCAGTAACCATTGGCTTCCCTTCTCAGGAATCACCCTGTCAATTTTGTTTCACCTTGAAATCTTTATTTATGGCAACCCCCAATTTTTTTTGACAAAATTTACGAGAGACTTCAATTATCTTATCATAAACTTCGATTACTCGAATTCGTATCTCGGCACTTCATCTGACTACTTACGATCTTATTACAGAAGTTAATTAACCGTTAATTTGATGCATGCATGGAGACAACCTAATCAATTAACGACACTCAAATGTAGGTTGTTTACCATCAACATTACACCGCATGAAATATAAAGTTCCATTTGAATTCTCAAATAAGTTCTGATTTGAGTGTTTAACAGTGTTTTCGCTATTAATCTAATCAATCGCATCAGTAGAAAACAAACTCCCAGCTCATGAAACAGATTAACAGAAGAGCAGGTTAATTATGCCAATATATCTTCCTTCATTAATTAGGAGGCTCATTTCTTCTAATAATTCCTCTCTCTCTCTCTCTCTCTCTCTCTCTCTCTCCTGGATGGCATGCAATGCAAATGGCTTCCCTGTCCTCCCCACTCTCTGACACAATATCACTGCTGTGGATGCTTAAACTTGCCTGATAGTGCAAGCAAAGCAAGCACCCCACTTTTCCCTCTAGACTCTTTCAACTTCTCTAGCTAAGCTTCTATCTCCTCCCAAAAACTGTCTATCTCTCTCTCTCTCTCTCTCTCTGGAAAAAAAAATGCTTTAGTTGTTTTACACCTCTCTTTCTTTCTTTCTCTTCTCTCCTGTCTCTCCTAATTGGGCCCCTCATCACTACCTAGCTTCCAGTAAGCTCTCTTATTTAGTGCTTCACTAGCTAAACCCACCTTCAAAACTCTCCCTAGCAGAAGCTACCTACCTTACCTTGCTCCAACTGATTCTTCTCTCTCACCACCCATTACCGCCCCCCCCCCCCCCCCCCCCCCCCCCGGCCCTTCTCTCTTCTTCTCTTCACCACCCATTACCACTTAATCACACCTCTCGATCCATCTAAATTTAGCCAGACACTCTCTGTGTTTTTCCTTCAGAGTTGTCCTTGATAATTAGTCTGCCATGGAAGGCATGCATGTTCAATAATGTTTAAGACCTGCAACAGTTTCACAGGGAAGTTATTGACCTACTTCTCTTCCTCTTCCTGCTTTCTTTTTCCTTTTTGCCTTCTCTCCATTTCTATTTCTAGTTTTGAAAAAGAAGAAACACAATCTTCTGCTACTACCACTAATCACAGATCTATCTTCTTTTAACTATAATTCTCTTTCTTTATAGAGATGCATATATAGAGAGAAATTTGATTTCTTTTTTCTGCTTAGTTCCTCCTGGGCACAGTAGTATTGTTCATTCTTTGATCAAAGTAGAGGCGGGTGAGAACAGACCCTTTTGGAGTTTTGGCACTTTGCTCTTATTTGATCAAAAGGAGTATCAATTGGCCCCATATATATAAATAGAGAAGAGAGGGATCTAATTAATCTCCTAGGTTTGAGGTCACTTTTGAGTTTTAATCATTGATTTAAGCCTCTCTTAGTCCTAGCTAATTTTTTTGGTGTCTGTGTCTAATTCTCTTTTGGTCTCCAACCAAACACACAAGACCCAGTCTCACTCTCACTCATATCATAGCTTAGAGAAACAAAAGATATGGAACTTTCAAGCCATCAAGAAGGGCAGACCCCTATCTCAATCCCAATTCCAATAAATAGTACTCCTTATGGGGCTGGTGGGCATGGCCATGGACACATGATCCATCATCATCATCATGAGCCTGCAGCACTCCATAACCACACCCTCATCCACAACAACCACAGTAACCACCTCATTACCTCCTCAGCACCACCAGTAGCACCACCACAGAATCATATCCCTGCTGCCTCCATTACCAATAATGGATCCTCCATTCCCACAGTCACTAGCCCAGATCAGGAGGAAGAGGAGGAGGAGGATGAGGAGCACGTCAATCATGTCAATGTGGCCTACAACCACCACAACAGCAATAGCAACAGTAACAAGAAAGTGGTGAACAGCAGCATCAAGTACAAAGAGTGCCTGAAGAACCATGCAGCAGCCATGGGAGGGACTGCAACTGATGGGTGTGGTGAGTTCATGCCCAGTGGAGAAGAAGGCACCATTGAAGCTCTCACCTGCTCTGCCTGCAACTGCCACAGAAACTTCCACAGAAAAGAAATCGAGGGCGATCTTGGAACAATGTCATCATGGGATATCAACAGCAACACCACTAGGGTTGGGAGGAAAGTCCTACTAGGCCATCCCAATGGGCACAAGAACATGAGTATAGTAGCCGCTGATGCCTTGGGTTTCCACACAGCTGTTAATCCAACAGGAGGCTTCTTACCCTCAAGAACTGCACCGCATCATCATCCTCACCACCACCCCCACCAGATGATAATGTCTTACAATAACAACATGGGCCTGGGCGGGCTGATGGGGTCCCATCTACCTTCAGAGTCTGATGAGCAAGAACAAGATCAAATTCATCATCATGGCCATGGTGGTGGGGTTAATGTGGCAAGTAGGGCACCAGGACAGCTTGTGAAGAAAAGGTTCAGGACAAAGTTTACTCAGGATCAGAAGGAGAAAATGTTCAACTTTGCAGAGAAAGTTGGATGGAAGATTCAGAAGCAAGAAGAGTCTGTTGTGCAAAGCTTCTGCCATGAAATAGGTGTCAAGAGAAGAGTTCTCAAGGTTTGGATGCACAACAATAAACACAATCTGGCCAAGAATAAGTCCCAACCCCCCACCTAGTTCTACTGCTTAATTTACTTAATAACCTGGTAGATATATTTATATATACATATATATATATATATATATATATTACTATGTAGTTAATTAATTTGCATGTGCTTAGTTAGCTTAATTGAAGTGCTTATCATCTCGATCTACTAGTTAAGATAATTAAATTCTCATTTTTTTTATTTTTCTCCGAGTTCCGTTAATTATATATATATGTCAAAAAACATGTGGGTTATGCAATGTAGTTTAGAAAATTAAACTGGTTTTTCACAGTGAGCTGTGGGTCATGCATGTTCTTGTACTCAAATCCATTCACCGTGGAAGTAAGTTATTAGTTTAAGAGTTGATGAGCTACTGTAATCTCTGAACTAAATGAATTAGTACAGATTGCAGTCTAATTGGAGCTTCGAATTTTCTCCACTACCCCTGCAGAGAGCTTTTGTTGTTAGCCATTTAATTAGTACAAAAACTTCAATCACATTGGAATTCCTCTATCAGATAGAGAGCCAAGCAAGGTTGTTCTATATTAGGGGTGTTAATTGAAAACCGAAAACCGAAAAAAAACCGAACCATAACCGAAAAAAACCGAAGAAAAAAAAAAACCGCACCAAATCGCAAAAAAACCGCACCAAACCGAAAGATTTGGTGTGGTTTTGGTTTGGGACGTTTGAAAACCGAAACCGAACCGAAAAACCGAATATATATATATATTATAAAGAAATTATATTATTTATAGATATTTTTAATATACATAATTAAATATGTTATCGATCGAGACCCAAACTTTTATCAAAATTCGGTGAATTTTTTACCATATCTGTATTTATATATGCTGATCACATCCGACGGTCGAAATTTCATAATTTGAATTTTAGATATTGGAACCACAACATGTCTACTAATGTGGTATAACTTGTTTAGTGGTCTTTTTGCAAATGTATGCAGTTGTGAAGCAACTATATCTTATAAATAGAATTTTACAAATTTGTCTGCATGATGTTTTACGTATAGTGAAATATGGTTATAGTAAAAAAATCACATATTTTCGATAACGTTTGTGTCCCGATCGAGGCGGTCAACCCTTTTTACGCTTATTATCCCCTATGGGTAGCCTTATCCCTGGAACGTAAAATTTTTGAAAATTTTACACGAGCTGCTACATCACATATATGTGAGAGTGTGTGCATGAAAAAATCCACCAAAACTAGTCAAGAAGGAGGGGGTAAGAACAAATTCACTTAATTAGATGAAATTAAGTTAATGTTGACCACATCGATCGAGACCCAAACTTTATCAAAATTCGGTGAATTGTTTACCATATATGTATTTATATATGCTGATCACATCCGACGGTCGAAATTTCATAATTTGAATTTTAGATATTGGAACCACAACATGTCTACTAATGTGGTATAACTTGTTTAGTGGTCTTATTGCAAATGTATGCAGTTGTGAAGCAACTATATCTTATAAATAGAATTTTGCAAATTTGTCCGCATGATGCGTTACGTATAGTGAAATATGGTTATGGTAAAAAAATCACATATTTTCGATAACGTTTGTGTCCCGATCGAGGCGGTCAACCTTTTTTACGCTTATTATCACCTATGGGTAGCCTTATCCATGGAACGTAAAATTTTTGAAAATTTTACACGAGCTGCTACATCACATATATGTGAGAGTGTGTGCTTGAAAAAATCCACCAAAACTAGTCAAGAAGGAGGGGGTAAGAACAATTTCACTTAATTAGATGAAATTAAGTTAATGTTGACCACATCGATCGAGACCCAAACTTTATCAAAATTCGGTGAATTTTTTACCATATATGTATTTATATATGCTGATCACATCCGACGGTCGAAATTTCATAATTTGAATTTTAGATATTGGAACCACAACATGTCTACTAATGTGGTATAACTAGTTTAGTGGTCTTATTACAAATGTATGCAGTTGTGAAGCAACTATATCTTATAAATAGAATTTTGCAAATTTGTCCGCATGATGCGTTACGTATAGTGAAATATGGTTATGGTAAAAAAATCACATATTTTCGATAACGTTTGTGTCCCGATCGAGGCAGTCAACCATTTTTACGCTTATTATCACCTATGGGTAGCCTTATCCCTGGAACGTAAAATTTTTGAAAATTTTACACGAGCTGCTACATCACATATATGTGAGAGTGTGTGCATGAAAAAATCCACCAAAACTAGTTAAGAAGGAGGGGGTAAGAACAAATTCACTTAATTAGATGAAATTAAGTTAATGTTGACCACATCGATCGAGACCCAAATATTATCAACATTAGATGAATTTTTTACCATATCCTTATTTAAATATGCTAATCACATCTGACGGTCAAAATTTAATATTTTGAATTTTAGATATTGGAACGACAACATACCTACTAATGTGGTATAACTTGTTTAGTGGCTTTTTGCAATTGTATGCATTTGTGAAGCAACTATATCTTGTAAATAGAATTTTGCAAATCTGTCCGCATGTTCTTTTTATTTCGGTAAGAATCAAGTAGATAGACAAGTAAAGAAACTCCGATTTTCTTTACAAAATAACCGAAAGAAAAACCGATATAAACCAGAGAAAAACCAAACCGAACCAAACCGAACACAATTGGTTTTTGAAAAAAAAAGTGAAAAACCAAACCGAACCAAACCGAATAAATAGAACGGTTTGGTGTTCGGTATCACCTATAAACCGAACCATTCAAACCGATTAACACCCCTATTCTATATTGCTTTTCCTGGATGTTTTGTAATTATCTGATGTATATATGTCGATCAAGAATATGATAATGAATTGGGTGACTAAAGAAGTTCCAAAATCAATAATTTGTGCAACTTATCTTTTATTGGTACGCACACTACTATTAAAATGCTAATGAAAATTAAAGTTAGTTATTAAAATACAACACATATATATGAGAAATGTGCAGGTATATATGAACCATATAGATTGTTCTTCACTTTAAACTAGCTAGGAGCTAGTTGAAACTGATAGAGTTTACAATAACTTTGCTCAACTGCTATATTAGTTTCTGTGCGTACTGCGTACTATCTTAGGCAACTGATGAGAGTTTCTTCATGATCACAATCAGTTCGTCTAGTAATATACCCAGCAACTTCCGTTCAAGCAATTAAAGTAGTATAGTATGATGCTGACAAGACAATGTGTTCAACTTTGTTCTTTTGTCCCACAACTTTGGATTCTTTTAATTTGTATCGCAAAAAAAAAAAACTTTGGATTCTATATTCCTAGGAAACAGGCTAGGTATAAACTTGGCGACCAAGAGGCCAATTTATCCATTATGTTTTAACAGCATTGCGCGCAATGTTAATTACAACTGAAAACTTTGCTCCATGTCCAATTTTCCTGCTGATCGACCGGTAACAACTTAGTGTTTGAGACTTTCATCAAACAAACAAAAAAATTAATGTTTGAGACTATAAGGGTCGGCAATGGGCCAGGCTCGGCCCGGTCCACCCTACTACATCCAGACTCGGGCCGGGCCACGATGATTTTTTTCAAATTTTAAGGCCGGGCCGGGCCGGGCTTGTTGATAAAATCAAGGCTCACTGGCTACCCATAGGCTCAGATTTTACAGGCTTTTCCGGGCCGGGCCGAGCCCATTATAGTTATGTGTAATGTATATATGAGGTTCTATTTGCACTTCTAAAACTACTTTGCACACCTCCATCATTTTTCTATATTTATTTGACCTTATCAATTGACATGAAAAGACATATAAGTACAAATATGTTATTCTTTTTAAACTCGTGAGAGTGCATAGTATACATTATATTAATCTTGTGCAATTCAAATTCTTCTACAATTGGTTGATGACTGATTTAATTAGCATACTATGAGGATCAAATCTCGCTACAATTGTTCTCATGCCCGTAATTGTAATTAGAACTCAAATTAGACATTGTCTCTTGGGATGATTCAATCGTCTTGCTAGTAATACTCAAAATCTATATTCGTTCAATCATCTTTGATCAAAAACATATTCTTAAAAACCCAGGTGCGTTTACTATTCTATTGTGCTCTATGTTGATTTTATTTTACAGCACAATAGAAGTCTGGTTGCATTGATCCAAGACTTGTAAAATAGGTCCAACGTGATGATTACATCATTCTCTCATGGTCAAAACCAAGGCCAGAAGATCTATGAGGTTTTGGTAGCCATTCTCATAGAGAGAGATAAAGATTTTGGTTTTTTGTGTGTAGAGTTTACATGATCTACAACCACTATGGATATAAGAGAAATTGAAGGGCATTTCGGTATACAAGAACATGTGTACTTAGATTTTTTTAAGTAGTTAAAAAGTAAAAGAGAGGAACAATAAATAATGGAGGTATGAAAAGTAATTTTGAGGTGCAAATAGAACACCCCGATGTATATTTAATAAAATAAAGAAAAAATATAATATGGTAATTATTTAGCTAAATATAATAAAAAATATATATAACTAAATAATTTACTTAATTAACATATACAACAAATAAAATACATATAAAATTATTAATTAAATGAATGAGTTTGGGTCAAGCTTTTTAGGGCCGGCCGAGCTTTGGTGTTATGACCATTTACTAGTAATCACTAATATGGAATGTTTACCTATTTTGGGCCTTACATTTGTGTGATAACTGGACCCGAGTTGGGTTCTTTTAGTGTCGGGTCTCTAGGGTATGTTCTTAGCTTGAGCCTTGAGCTATATAATCAGCTTCCATTGTAAGAAGATAGTTATCAAATGAATATGAAACTTATCGTCTAATTTAATTCCTTTCACTTTCCTTTAATTTCCTTCTTCAATTCATTATATGTTCCTTTAATTTCCTTTTTCAATTCCTTGATGGATTACGATCCTATCATTTGGTCTTATGGACTCTAACGGGCGAGGCCTTGGGCTGGACCGAGGCTTTGAACCCTCAGCCTCTACCCAGTCTTATACCCATAAGGTCGGGCTTTAACTGGGCCGAGCTTTGGTTTGGGCTACACATGGGCTTTTAGGCCCTTGGCCCAAGTGATGACCCTTATTTGAGACTCAATTTGATTAAAAATCCACTTACACAGAAACCACATCATCGACAAGTACGTATATACTACATACTATATAATGGCCTCATCAAACACCATATCAAAATGGTTGAGAGGATCGGACTACCACACTCCACCTCAAAGACTAATAAGAACGACTCATGAACTAGAAATAATATGGTAAGGTAGATAATGATGTAAAACAGATGACATCAAGAATTGAAGAGCAAATGGACTGACACAAGAAATGGAAGGTCGATACTATTCATGTTTAGGCTACGAGATCAAAATAGGGCGAATGATACATTTTCGGAAAATAAATGGTGCCAGAAATCAAACTCGTCGTTTTGCCACGATGTGTGCTTTTTCGGGCATCTAACGTCGTTTAGGCCATCAAAACAACTTTTAGTGTTTTTCGAATTTATTTGTTTTGGATTTTATTTTATTTGAACCCATGGGCTTGATTAGGCTTTTGTTAGCGGCCTACGGTTTCGTTTTAGTATATAAGCCACCTCTTGTGGCCGTATGATACATCTTTGATATCATAAAACTTTTGAGTTCTCTCAATTTTCCTGATGGATTCCAGAACTTTTCATGGATTTGAGAAAAAAGTCTTGTGGATTCAAAGATGCCATTAGTGGATTCTAACGAATTAGTCTCGATGCATTAGTTGGTATCAGAGTAGGTTATTTTCTTGGTGGTTTTCAATTTGTATGCAATGGCTTATCAACCTGTTACGAAGGCTGAGTTCAATGCTCAGATAAATGAGTTGCAAAATCAGATTGATCAGATTTTGGTGTTGCTAGGCCAAAACAACAACAATAACAACAACAATAATCCGAAACGTGAAGAGGATGATGACTCTGAGTCAGAGGGAGAACTTTCAGTTGCTGGTAGTGATAAGACAATTAATCTAACTGATTATAAGATGAAGGCTGAAATTCTAACTTTCTCGGGGCATCTGAAAATTGAGGATTTCCTTGATTGACTGGTAGAAGTTGACATATTCTTTAATATGATGGAGGTGCAAGAGATGAAGAGAGTAAATATGGTGGCCTTTCGATTGAAGAGTAGTGTGGTTATGTGGTGGGATACGTTATAGCAACAACGTCGGAGGCAAGGAAAGAAACCAGTTCAGACATGGCGGAGAATGAAGCAACTCTAAAAGAATCAGTTTCTCCCTGTAAATTATGAACAAATACTCTATCACATATACATAGACTGTATGCCAGACAATAACAGTAGATGAATATATTGATGAGTTTGTGAGGCTAGCAGAACGTAATGAATTGAGGGAGTCAAAGGCTTAACAAGTGGCGAGGTACTTAAGTGGATTAAGACCTTCCATTCAGGAGAGAATCAAACTGCAGACTGTGTGGACTATAGCTGCAGCTCAAAATTTAGCATTAAAGGCTGAGATGATGGCAAATGCGAAGAAACCTTTCTACAATCCGAACGAGAAAGGCAGAATCCTACATATGAGAAGACTATCATTCATGTCAAGACATGATAAAGTGCCAAGGTCTCCCTGAAAAGACTGGGAATCCTAATCAAACCGGGAACCCTAATCACAACCAGAAGATGAATCCTTATACTAAGCCTTTTGGAGATATTTGTTATCATTGCAAGAAACCTGGTCATCCTTCTAATGTTTGTCTACAAAGAAAAAAGGTGAATTTAGTAGAGAATGAAGGATAGAATGATGAAGAGGAAGAGGATAGAGAAGATGATGGTTAATGCAGGGCTGAGTTTGCTATCGAAGAAGGGCTGGAGAGAGTTACTTTGGTGTTACACAGAGTCATGTTGGCACTAAGAGAGGAAAGCCAATGACACAGCATATTTTGTTCCGCCTACTTAGTGAATAACAAGGTATGTGAGATAATTGTAGACAATGGAAGTTGTGAGAATTTTGTGTCGCAAAAACTGGTGGATTTTATGAAATTTCCTGCATAACTTCACCATAGGCCTTACAAACTAGGTTGGGTAAAGAAAGGTCCTCAAGCTGAAGTCACAATGTCATGTAGAGTTCCTATTTGAATTCCAAAGCACTATCGTGATGAGGTTATGTGTGATGTGATTGATATGGATACTTGTTACATACTGTTAGGGAGACCTTGGCAATATGATTTGGATGTTACTCACAAGGGCAGGGATAATGTAATGTTATTTACCTAGAATCAGCACAAGATTGCGATGGCTCCCACAAACACTTCTACCGGTTCTAGAAAGGATACTTCGAGTTTCCTTGCCATTACCAACAGTGAGTACGAGCTAAATGATGCCTTCAAATAATCCAAAACCATTTTCCTATAGTGGCTAAGGGTTTAATGGTAGCAGAGAAGCAATGTGAGGAGGTTCTTAAGGAGGTATTGGAGGGGTTAAAAGAGTTAAGGGATGAGATTACCGATGAACTTCCTCCCATAAGGGACATCCAACATCAGATCGACTTCATTCCAAGAGCTAGCTTACCAAATCTGCCACATAACATAATGAGCCATAAGGAGTGTGAAATATTATGGGAGATTGTTAAAGATCTGTTGAGGAAGGGGTTTATTAGAGAGAGTATGAGTCCATGTGCAGTTCCGGTCTTGTTGGTGCCTAAGAAAGGAGGAACATGGAGGGTGTGTGTAGATAGCAAGGCTATTAACAAGATAACTATCAAGTACAGGTTCCCCATTCACGCCTAGAAGACATGCTTGGTGAGTTAAATGGGTTGAAGTGTTTCTCAAAAATAGACTTGAGGAGTGGATATCACCAAATTAGAGTCAAGCCTGGAGATGAGTGGAAAACATCATTCAAGACTAAGGATGGGTTATATGAGTGGTTGGTGATGCCATTTGGGTTGTCCAATACCCCTAGCACTTTTATGTGTCTTATAAACCAGGTTCTTGGTCCATTCATTGGATCTTTTGTTGTTGTTTATTTTGATGACATTCTTATTTATACTAGAGATAAGAAGGGGCATTTGGAACATGTAAGACAGGTTCTGAAAGTGTGACAACCTAACAAGTTGTATATTAACCTGAAAAAGTGCACCTTTTGTACCCACAAACTACTGTTTTTAGGGTTTGTGGTTGGAGAAGATGATATACAAGGTTGATGAGGAGAAGGTGTGTAATACCCTGTACTTTTCAAACACTTAGGACTCAACGTCTCGACATTTTTCCGAAATGTCGGGTTAGTGGTTTAACACTTTGATGTTAGACTACACATCGTCATGAGCGCGGAAATGTTTTCGTAATATTTTTCCGTTGCTCTGTTTATTTCACTACAAATTTTCAAAGTTTTTACAATTTGGTTTTGTTTTCTGAAAAATCCTTTTTCACTAACTTAATTTTTCTAACCGTTAGATCTATTTTTTTTCTCCGACTTATTATGGGCCATCGATCTGAAGGCCATTTAAAGCTCAACCTTACTTGAGTCCATTTCATTCTATCATTTTCTGTTGCGGCACCTCTCTTTCTCTCTCACCTCCTTCTCTCTCTGAACCAGACGCACTGACACCACTTTAATCTCCTCACCTTTCTCTGTAAGACTATGCCCATTGATCATCAAGGCAAGCCATATTCCAAAATCTGTGAATTTTGGCAGTGAAGAATAACGAGAGGATTTTGGCAAAACCTCTAACTCCTATGGTGCCAAACTTCATTCTTTGGTAAGCCTTGCTTCAAATCTTCATACCCAATTTGTCTCTACCTTCAATTTCATTGATTAAACCCAAATTCTCCTTCTCTGGATTATTTTTGCTATGGAACTCGAGCCTCAACAAACCTTTTATTCTTTCGATGTTGACGAGATATATACTTAGAGGCTTGGGAGGAGTTATGTAAAGATATTGAGAAATTGGAGTAGCTCTGGAGCACGTCAGCTGTTTGGATTTGAAGATAGGAATACCACCGACACTAGCTTTGTAATTTATCTCATTTGAGGTATAAACCCACCTCCTAACCTATGATGCACCGGTACGGGTACGGGTACTGCATGATACGGGGACACGTTTTTTTCTAGTATGTAGCATTTTGGATACGTTTTGTAAAATAATATTTAATATATATATATATAATAAATTCTAAAATTTGATAAAAACAAGCAATTAGAAATTTATAACACATAAATTCCATCAATTTACAATAAACATAACTACATAAGTCCATTAATTAACTACTTAATAAGTTCAATCAAAATAAAAAATAAGAAGTGGTAACCATGATATATAGAATGTGATGTCTTCCTCTCTTCAATCATCTTCATCCTCATTGTCAAATATTACACCCTCAAAGTCCGGTTCATCAAGGGAGAGGTTTGCAATCTCAATCATACCACCATTCACATTAACAATTGTATCATAATCATCTCCTCCAATATCCCACATATCCCCATTTTTATATTGTAGAGTTCTTCTTGAAAGGAGCCTAAGATTGTTATGAACAAAAACCAAGTCTTCGGCTCTTTGAGGTGTAATCCTATTCCTTCTCAATGAGTGTATAAACTTGTAGGTGCTCCAATTCCTCTCACAACATGAAGAGGAGCAAGGTTGCCCTAGTAATTTTAAGGCTAGCTTTTGAATATTTGGTGTGGTAGAACCATGAACAGTCCACCATTTTATAGGGTCCATCTTACCTCTATCATTCATGAAATCACTACTTGCAAACTCATCCAAACATGCTGAAAAAGAGGCAAACTCCTCATTAACCATCCTCCTCTCATCTTCATTAGCAAAGTACTTCTTGAGACATTCTTTTCTCTCTTTTGCAATCTCACTATTTTGATGTGGAGGAATACGATTAGGAGCTCCATTAAGATATTCTATACTATAATATCTATAAATTTCATATAAATCACAACACAATTAACATTTGAAAGTTGTAATTGGAAATGAAAACTAAAACTCAAATATATAATTCAAATGTACCTTGGGTTCAATGAGTGTGCCATGCAATGAAGAAGTCTGGAGCTCTTGGTCCATCTTGCAAGCAAAATGGAATACACCACATTGTAAAATGGAGACTCCTCTTCATATTCCTTGCATTCTTCCTTATAGATCGCCACCTTCACTTCTTCAATCATGGTATCCCACCACTCATATACCTTGTGAAGACATGGCTCATCCGTGTCACATCTTCTAAGCATCACATATATAGGTAATGTAAAGGAAAGGATATAGTCAATTTTCCTCCACCATTCATTACTTATAATGTAATCACTCACCGCCGTTGCTTTTCCCACATCATCATCCTTATAATTATCTCATTCATCACTAATCACCATGCGTTGTAGATTTTGCTTAATCTTTTTAAACCTCTTAAGCATTACAACAACGGATGCAAAACGTGTCTCGGCAATCGATAACATCTTCAATGGAGAATGTTGATTGAACATAGCCAACCTCATACCATGGTTCATGATGAAATTCTTTACAAAATACACATCATCGACAATTTGACTAATCCAATTACATTCATCATAAGCTGTCCTATTAGACACAATTGAGCTAGGTGTGCATATGTTCTTTAAAGCAAGGTTAAGTGTATGCACTACACATGGAGTCCAAAGTATATGTGGGAATCTAACATTAATAATAGCTCTTGCAGCCTTACAATTGCTTGCATTATCAGTAATTACCTGGACTACATGTTGTGGACCGATCTCCAAGATAGTATCAATGAGCAAGTCTGAAATGAAGTGTTTGTCTTTGGATTCTCCTTCACAATTTTCAGCCCTCAAGAACATAGGTCCACTCTCACAAGCTGCCATGACATTAATAAGTGGTCTTCTTTGAGTGTCAGACCACCCATCACTACACACACTAACCCCCTTTGCCTTCCATGTGAGCTTAATTGGTTCTAACAACCTCTCAATGTGGTTTCTTTCTTTCTGTAGAAGAGTTGTCCGCAATGCATTGTAACCAGGTGGACGGTAACCGGCAATTGGACAAGCACATGCCCGATTGAATGCACGGATGTAGTGAGGATTCTTGGCGAGATTAAAAGACAAGCCACCGGTATAAAACATCCTTGCTATTTCACCATCTAATTGCTCTCTAACACCATTATTGAATGCTTTTTCAAGCGGTCCACTCACTCCCTTCCTCTTCTTAGAAGTGTCTACACTATATCATCAAGCAAATCTAGCCCAACTCTAAATGTACTTCAACACGAAGAACCTTGCTTGATGAAGGGAGAGGAACTAATTTAGGTCCAGCCATTTTCTTACTTAACTCATGTGATTCCATCAAAGTAGTAAGCTCCATATGCTTAGCATCACCGATCTTTTGACATATTCTAATCCCTTTGTCACTTATCTTAAGAAGATGTTGTTTCACTCTATAATGTGACCCATGAAACTTTATCCCACAAAAACTACACTTCCACTCACAATTCCCACCTTGTCCCTTCTTAGCTTCACTGATAATTGTTACATATTGCCACAAGGGAGAACCCTTGTTATTATCTCCAACACCACCTTCATCCTCTCCCACATGTGAGTTAGCAGACGACGGATCACTCATTCTGTGTTCAATTGAATATATGAATCACTCATTTTGTATTGAACTATTAATTATATAAACGATGAAAGATTATTCTAAAAGTAATTCACATTCTATATGGAAAAGTCTTGGGAGATGTGTGTTCGATATTTATATCCAGGTCTGCATCATCTTAAGAGATTTTATTTCAACTATATGTTCTGAATTCCCATGACTAACATGTCTGTGAATGATTAAATTGATAATATTTTGTTCCAACTTGCTATTACCTTGATTTAAGAAGAGATTACTGATAGGAACACAAAGTGTGACGTTCTTAATGTATATATGCCCTATTCTTATGCTTTGTTACTTCTTATTTAGTTGTTTTAGGTTCATATTTGTCATATGTATGTTTGAAGTAAAGCTATTTCGATTTTAGATGATTTGATGATGAAATTGTGCTAAGTGTTAGAACTCCTGATTGAACTAGGAATCCTTACTCGACTAGGACTCTACTTTCCTATTTTCATTCTTTCCTATTCCTTAATCGACGATTTCTTTTCAGGAACGACAAATCATATTTGGAAAGAAAGGAGAGTTGCCGAGTTGCATTCCTAGTTGAACAAGGAAATCATATTCGAGTTGAAGAAGGAGAAGAGGAGGCCGGCCTAGCTACTCCTAGTTGGACTAAGAGATTGCCGTGCAGCCCTTAAAGAGATCTCCCTATTGAACTTGGTTTCCTACATCAAGTTGGATATGGAGTACATAAAGCAAATCCATAACAAAGAGGATTTCAGTTTCCCAATTGGATTCTATTTCCTTTTGGCACGCAAGAAGGCTTCCTACACCTCTATATATAGAGGCCGGCCTCTCCATTCAGCATCATCATCAACCCTACACAAAAACACAGCCATAGCTCTGCCGAATTCATCCTTCACCATTCCAAGAAATCCTAAAACCGATTCCATCATTCCTCACCTATCAATAGCCTTCAAACACGCTTGTGAAGGAGGTTTCATCCATAGAAGACTCGGCTACACTTGTGGATTGCTTGATTTATAAAGTGTAACCATGACTCACTCTTGTCTATTTCGGGTTTAGGTTTTATTTCGAATCATGGATGAAGTTGCGATTTGGTTAGAGTAGTCTTGTATCAATTTTGTCTATGAAATAGCTACTTGATTCAATTTATATAGATGATTCGAAAATTATGTTTTGGTTTTATGATTTTCTGTTTTGGTTTTTTGCCGAATGTGTGCTTGAACAATTTTCGATTCCTAGGTGTTATGACTATGCTTGTAGCATGATATTTAGGTTGTTGGATTAAAGACTTATGCTAAGAACATGGTTATTCTTGTTTATGTGATTTTCGAATTGCATGGTTGTTGGTTAAGTAAGTGACATACTTGATGAATTCAATGTGCATGGCTTTGGGATTACATGATTAAGATGAACATGTTAGAATTTCGATTATGGCTGCTTGGTTGTGATTGAATGTGTTAAGTGTCTATGTGTTTAGGTTACTGCTTAGAAACCTAATTGCATGATCCATTCTTGGTTGTTCAATGTATGTCTCGGCATGATACTAAGAAGTTGTAGAACTTGGTTCGATTCCCTCTATGTGAATTGTTTTGGTGATTGTTTATGTGTTGGTTGGTTGATCACATGTATATATTAGCTTAGGTTTTATTTACTGTTTTTATGACTCAATCCAAAATCTATATCAAACTTTAAAACCTTTATGAATTCGTGTTAATTGATGTGATCCTAAGCCCTGGCTGGATCCCCGGTTTGTGAACGATACCCTCTTGCTTTATACTACTATGATGTGTTCAGGGTTAAATATTGATGTCGAGTAATCGAGCAATCATCAAATGGCGCCGTTGCCGGGGATCCATTAGAGATGGATCCCTAACTTTTACTACGAATTCATTGTGAATATTGTACATTTGTATATTCTTATTCTTATTTCGTGTAACATATAGTAATGTAACTTAGGTTGTTGTTTTGGTGCTTGAGTGAATGATTGTTGTAGGTTGTAAATCAAACGGAATAGGTAAAGTCCCTTTTGTTAATATTAGCCTTAACCCTTCATGCTAGCTCTCGAGTTTGCATGAGGTCGAGGGCGGCTTTTATTAACACTTGGAGTTTTGTCTAACACATGAGGTTAAGTCCAGCTGAGTAAGGGGCACGCTCTTTTATTACTCTGGTGCATGGGACCAAAATTGGATCTCAGAGAACTACTGACTGACATACATCTCGGTGATGGAGTCGATAGGGAGTTCGCTCTCCGTAGTTCAACAAATGAGTCCTACCATGTTCACTATCTCTGATTGAGCTAAAGGCCTTCTGAAACAAAGACTTGATTTTATGTCTAGACATCCATACTTAGGCCGCACGTCCACCTTGATTTACAACTTAGAATCAATCGATCATTCAAGCATTGAAATAGCAAAAAGAACTTGTGAATGTATGAACTTGTGAAAACGTAAAGAACTAACTCTTTGTAAACAACATAGTTGCCGTGCCCTTCCCCCTTAAGTGTGCGTGTGTATGACTAAGGGAAGGCACGAATTTTATGTATCCATCATGTATTCTTCTATGCTAACTCGTTACCTTTCATACAAACAGGTACTATGCATGTCCGAATTTTCTAAGAAGACACAAGAGCTCAAAGATCGAATTCAAGCACTTAGAGATTTGAACAACTCTTTCATAAGTAGACCTTTAAATTTCGAAGCATCTCCAAGCAATTCAATCTTAAACTCTTCACCTAGATCAGAAGAAGAGGAAGATCTGTCCTTTTCATTCGTCTTCAATTCAGACACAATTGCGGGCCGTGACATAATTCCTGTTGGTGCTCCAATGGCACTCAAGAATGCATTCATTCCTACCACCCCGGAATCACCTTCATGCATTGCTTTCACTCCACCTGATGAAGCTAACTTCTCCATTCCTGTTCAATTGCTTGGGCAGCTGCCTAAGTATTCTGCTTCATCAATGGAAGACCCTAATGTTCACCTTAGGGAGTTCTTGGACATTTGCAAGCTCCAATCGATACATCATCTTTCTCAAGAAGGCTTGAGGTTGCTTTTGTTCCCATTTACCCTTAAGGATGATGCTAAACGTTGGTTATATTCTTTGCCTGCAGGAATCATCACTACATGGGATGAAATGACTAGGAGGTTCTTGAAGCAATTCTTCCCTGCTCAACTCACGAAAAGACTTAGGAGGGAGATTCAGAACTTCACTCAAAAGGATGGTGATTCACTCTATGAGGCTTGGGAGGAATTTCAGGAACTACAAAGGAAGTGCCCTCACCATGGTATTTCGTTGGATGACTTGGTGCAATTCTTCTATGAAGGACTCGACACCACCAATAAGAGCATGGTGGACTCAGCATGTGGCTGCACATTCATGAACAAAACCGGTCAAGAAGCTTACACCTTGATTGATGACTTGGCTGACAACAATCGCCAATTTAGTTCCAAGGAGAAGAGAGGAAGCAAGAGCCGTGGGGTGTATGATGTTGATGCAAGGAATCAGATGGCTACTTTAGAAAGAAAGCTTGACGTGCTAGTCAAGGCATTCAATGGTTCGAGCATCACCCCTCAAGCATGCGGCATTTGTTCTTTCAAGGATCACACAACTGACAATTGTCCGAATGGTGCAATGACTGAAGAAGAGTTGAACTTCATGGGGCAACAAAGGCCTAGGTACGATCCATATTCAAACACATACAACCCTGGACTTAGAGATCATCCAAATTTTCGTTGGAGCAACAATGCTCAACCATCCAATGCTCAAGGTCATGGACCTCGTCCTTCAGGTTTGTTTGTGAGGCCTCAGGTACCTCAAGGTTCTGCTCCCTTTAACTCTAATGTTCATGGTTCGAATAATGCATCTTCACCTAACTATGATGAACTTTTGAAGTCTCTTGCTCAAGGGCAACAAAATCTAAACTCTGCTACTCAAGCTTTAGTTACAGGTCAACAAGCTCATTCTAAGGACATAACCGAGCTTAAGAAGCAGATGGGACAAGTGATCGATTTCATGGGCAAGATCCATGAAGGAGGGAAGTTGCCGAGCCAAACTGAGCCTAATCCGAATGTGAAAGCCTTGGTGACACGAAGTGGGAGGACTTTGGATGCTCCAAGGGAGCAACACAAGAAGGCCGTGCCTTCTAAAGGACTAGAGGCCGAGAGTTTCAATGCTAAGGACTTAGAGAAGGACCCTGCCTCCTCTAAAGCCAATGATGCCGTGCCAAAAGATGATCATGCCGTGCATGACAAAGGTAAGGATCCTAACTCTAGTGGTTTGGTTTCAACTAATGATCTTCCTCGTGTTCCCTTCCCTAGTAGATTCGCAAAGCAAAAGAAGGATGACTCTGATCAAGCCATGCTCGACATTTTCAAGAAGGTGGAAGTAAACATGCCTCTTATTGAATGCATACAACAAAATCCTAAGTATGCTAAGTTTTTGAAAGAATTGTGCACCAATAAGAGGATGACTCGAGAGAAGGAGGTTGTTACAATGAGTGAGACGGTTTCTGCCGTGCTCCAAAGGAAGCTACCACCAAAGCTTAAGGATCCAGGGAGTTTTTCTATCCCTTGTACAATCGGAAACATGACATTTGAAAAGATAATGTTAGACTTAGGTGCATCTATTAATGTAATGCCGCACTATATCTATGAGAACCTAGGTCTAGGTGATTTGAAACGTGATAATGTTGTGATTCGATTGGCTGATTGTTCCAACAAAGTCCCTTTGGGCTATGTTGAAGATGTTCTTGTGCAGGTTTCGAGCTTGATCTTCCCTGCCGACTTCTATGTCATTGACATGGAGCCAACGGAGGCAGATGACAAGGAGGTTCCTATCTTGTTAGGCCGCCCCTTCATGAGGACCGCACGAACCAAAATAGATGTGTTTAGTGGATCACTCACCTTTGAGTTCGATGGTGAAGTGATTAGCTTCAACATCTTTGAAGCTATGAGGTATCCTCTTTCGGAGTTAAGTGATTGTTTTTCAGTTGACATACTTGATTCCCTTGCAGATAACTATCTTGATACCTTGACAAATGACGAGTTGGCACTCACTATTGCCCAAGGGGCCGGATTTACAAGTGATAGCTCAAACATTTCGGTGTTAGAAACAAACAAGGCCGTGCCATCCTTGATTCATGAAACCGTGACCTCTCTTGAGGTTGCACGTGAGGTAAGCTTTGTCTCTCCTAGTCCAATTCTCTTAACTACTAACAAGAATCTTCCTTCTGTGGTTCAAGCTCCGAAGCTTGATCTTAAGGTTCTTCCGGACCACTTGAAGTATGCGTTTCTAGGAGAAGAGGATACATTGCCCGTGATCATTTCATCTGCACTAAACGAGGAGCAAGAAGAGAGATTGATTGAAGTGTTGAGAAGACACAAAACGGCAATAGGATGGACCTTAGCCGACATCAAAGGGATCAGCCCTACCATGTGTGTGCATCGAATATTGCTAGAAGATGGTGCCAAGCCAACCAAGGAAGGTCAGAGACGCCTTCATCCACCAATGATGCAAGTTGTAAAGGATGAAATCACTAAGTTGCACGATTGTGGCGTGATCTACCCCATCTCGGATAGTAGGTGGATCTCTCCCATCCAAGTTGTGCCAAAGAAGTCAGGCATCACGGTGGTGAAGAACAAGGACAACGAGTTGGTACCTCAAAGGACAGTGACCGGTCATAGAGTATGTATTGACTATAGGAAGCTCAATGCGACAACAAGGAAGGATCACATGCCATTGCCATTCATTGATCAAATGCTTGAAAGGTTAGCTGGTCACTCCTTCTATTGTTTCCTTGATGGATATAGTGGATACAACCAGATAAGTGTTGCGGAAGAAGATCAAGAGAAGACCACGTTCACATGCCCTTTTGGTACGTTTGCCTATCGTCGCATGCCTTTTGGTTTATGCAACGCCCCAGGTACGTTTCAACGTTGTATGTATCACATTTTCTCTGAGTATATTGGTTCTAAAATTGAAGTTTTCATGGATGATTTTTCTGTCTATGGTGAAGATTTCGAAACTTGCCTTGAAAATGTTGAACTAGTGCTTAAACGTTGTGAAGAAACTAACTTGGTTTTGAATTGGGAAAAATGTCACTTTATGGTCACGCAAGGCATTGTCTTAGGTCATATTGTTTCATCTAGAGGAATTGAGGTTGATAAGTCTAAAATAGATCTTGTGCGTCACTTACCCCACCCCACAAGTGTGAGGGATGTTCGATCGTTTCTTGGACATGCAGGTTTCTATCGTAGGTTTATCAAGGATTTTTCCAAGATTGCGAGACCACTGAGTTCATTACTTCAAAAGGACGTCCCATTCAACTTTGATGATGATTGCAAGCATGCATTCGAGACTTTGAAGAAGCTCCTAACTTCAGCACCGATCATGGCACCGCCGGATTGGTCCTTGCCATTCGAGTTGATGTGTGACGCCTCCGACTATGCAGTTGGAGCCGTGCTAGGGCAGAGGAAGGACAAGCAGCCCTACGCCATCTACTATGCCTCAAGAACACTCAATGATGCGCAACAAAACTACACCACAACTGAAAAAGAACTTCTTGCCGTGATCTTTGCTCTAGATAAGTTTCGTTCTTACTTACTTCAATCTAAAGTTATTGTGTACACTGACCATGCAGCTTTGAAGTATTTAATGACAAAGAAGGATGCCAAACCGAGATTGATTCGATGGATTCTTCTACTCCAAGAGTTTGATCTCGAGATCAAGGACAAGAAGGGAAGTGACAATGTTGTGGCGGATCATTTGAGTCGTTTGGTGAGAGATGCCGAGCCCTTGGCCATCCAAGAGAGCTTTCCGGACGAGCAACTCTTTCGAGTTGAGGTAAGTGAGCCATGGTATGCAGATATTGTGAATTATCTTGTTTCTAAGCAATTTCCGGATACTTTATCGCATGCACAAAAGAATAGACTCAAGGCATTAGCTAAGTATTACGTTTGGGATGAACCATACTTGTGGAAACATTGTGTTGATCAAATCATTAGGAGGTGTGTTCCCGAACATGAACATCATTCTATACTTACTTTTTGCCATTCTGAATCTTGTGGAGGACATTTTGGTTCACGTAGGACTGCTCTTAAGGTGTTCGAATGTGGTTTCTTTTGGCCTACGATTTTCAAAGATGCATATTATTTTTGCATGACTTGTGATAGGTGCCAACGCATGGGAAACTTAGGATCTAGAGATCAAATGCCTATGACACCGATTATATATGTCGAAATTTTTGATTGTTGGGGTATTGATTTCATGGGACCTTTTCCTAGCTCAAATGGTTACTTATACATACTCGTGTGTGTGGACTATGTTTCGAAATGGGTGGAAGCAAAGGCCACCCGGACTAATGATTCTCGAGTTGTTGCAGATTTCCTTCGTTCTAACATTTTCTCTAGGTTTGGTATGCCGAGAGTTATCATTAGTGATGGAGGATCTCACTTTTGCAACCGGACCATTGAGGCGTTGTTGAAGAAGTATGGAATCAAGCATAAGGTTGCTACGCCTTATCACCCTCAAACAAGTGGACAAGTGGAGCTATCTAATCGTGAGATCAAGAGAATTTTAGAGAAGTCTGTTGGACCATCACGCAAGGATTGGTCTCACCGATTGGATGATGCTCTTTGGGCCTATAGGACGGCATACAAGACTCCCCTAGGCATGTCACCATTTCGACTAGTCTATGGCAAGGCGTGCCATCTTCCCGTGGAGCTTGAACATCGTGCATGGTGGGCTGTGAAGAATTTCAACATGGACATAGATGAGGCCGGATTACATAGGAAGTTGCAATTGCATGAGCTTGAAGAGATCCGGAATGAGGCCTATGATTCGGCGATGGTTTACAAGGAGAAGACTAAGACATTCCATGACCGCATGATTAGGAAGAAACACTTTGTCGTTGGGCAGAAAGTTCTTTTGTTTAATTCTCGACTTAGATTGTTTCCGGGCAAGCTCCGTTCTAGGTGGCTTGGACCGTTTGTTGTTACTAATATTTTTCCTTCTGGTGCTATTCAGATCAAAAGCATGGTGCATGGAAAGGAATTCACGGTCAATGGACATCGCTTGAAGCCGTACTATGACAATTTCGTGGAACACAATGTGGAGGAGACGTCTCTCCTTGATCCTACGGCAAGCAAGTAATGATTTGAGATAGTTTAGGCTATAGACTCTAAACTTAAGCCAATGAAGGAGCCATCAACGAGTGTTTGCATTTTCTTCTCCCTTAACTCTTTCTAATTTTCGTTGCTTATCATATTGTACATTGAGGGCAATGTAAATTTTAAGTGTGGGGTGGGGTATACATCATTCGTTGTATTCTAGTGTTTGATGCTTATGTGTTTAAATTTTGTGTTTTGATTTTCGAAATTTTAGTGTCATTTTGGTTCTGTTTTTCGATTTTGACTTGTTTTGTTTTTGTTTTGAGTCCTAGGTATGCCTTTAACTGTCTAGGATGAGTTGATCTTTGAAATTATGGTTGATAGATGATCATGATATTGGAATGAATTTCATTATTATTTGATGGTTAATCGATGTGTAGATTTTGTACGAACATGTAGTAGATGAGGATTTTGAAACTTAGGTACAGAATGAGCATGTTCTTTACTTGTTTGAATTCATGTAACCTATGTGAGATTCGAGCCATATATGTGCCTTTCTTTGGAGAGTTTATTCTATCGTTTTCTTGGCTTTATAACCTCATTACATCTATTTTGATCAATTCGTATGCCATAGAATTGCAATGAACTAGAGAATGCTAGAACTTACTTTGTGAAACTTTCGAAGCTTTATGTCATAACATACTCTGATTTTGAAAATGATTGTTGGATCTTTTTAGGATTTCCACCACTTAAGCCAAAAAGCCGTATATCCTTATTTGAGCCCAGCTTGGGACACCTTAGTATTAACCCCTTTGAGCCTACGTTAAGCCTTTTCTTTCATTACCAACATGTTATATCCTTGCTTAGTATAGTTATATCTCTACCTTGTCTTTGAGGCTTGGCAGAGCCGATTCTTGGATGTAATATGGAGTGATGATTTGATTCAAGTGTGGGGTTACGCTATTGTATGTATGTTATGCCGTGAAAAGAGAATGAAAAGAAAAGAAAAATTGAAAGATGCCGTGAGAAAGAAAGAAAGAAAAAGACATGTATACGGCAAGAAAAGAAAAAAAAAATGAAAGAATGATACAAGGATCTCGGCATACATACTTGTTCATGTGAATTTGGAGTTTTGATGTATTTGTTGAAGGCTCAATAATGTTATACTTTAGCCTTTGTTCGTTTTCACAATGTATAAAGTGAAGAATGGGTCCAACATGATGATATTTGGCCCTTGTTTTATGGAGTATGGCGACATAAGGTGGATGTTTTGCTCTGCTAAGTCTTGAGGATGACCTTTGTGATTCCTTTACCTTGAAAATATATCCATGCCGAGCCTAACCTATCCCTTTTCTAAAGATCCGCATGATTCTTAAAATGAGTAGTCCTTGATTTGTGGAGTTTGTTTCATAAGTAAGCATATGGTTTGGGTTCATTTGTGCATATGATTGGTATCTTTCATGAGGTTCTCGATTTTCACTATGTTCATAACTCTTGTGTGTGAAAAGCTTTTAAGCATATGCCATGTTCTTGAGAGAAAAGATTTGGAGTGCGTATCCTATGTGAGTTGAATTTGAACTTGTTTTGAACATGTTGAGCTTAATTTCACCTTTGTTTCTGCCATGTCTTACTTGTTAAACGAAATTTCATGTTTATTAACCATTGAATTCATCCTATCTATTTCGATTGAGTGCTATTCTTGATACTATGAGTTTGAAGATCTCTGAGACAAAATGTTGAAGGCATTAGTGTTGTGTCGTTAGTTATGTTGTTTTGATTTCGTATTATGTTTTGATTTTCGTTTTTAGTGTTTGCTAAGGGACTAGCAAAGTCTAAGTGTGGGGTTGTTGATAGGAACACAAAGTGTGACGTTCTTAATGTATATATGCCCTATTCTTATGCTTTGTTACTTCTTATTTAGTTGTTTTAGGTTCATATTTGTCATATGTATGTTTGAAGTAAAGCTATTTCGATTTTAGATGATTTGATGATGAAATTGTGCTAAGTGTTAGAACTCCTGATTGAACTAGGATTCCTTACTCGACTAGGACTCTACTTTCCTATTTTCATTCTTTCCTATTCCTTAATCGACGATTTCTTTTCAGGAACGACAAATCATATTTGGAAAGAAAGGAGAGTTGCCGAGTTGCATTCCTAGTTGAACAAGGAAATCATATTCGAGTTGAAGAAGGAGAAGAGGAGGCCGGCCTAGCTACTCCTAGTTGGACTAAGAGATTGCCGTGCAGCCCTTAAAGAGATCTCCCTATTGAACTTGGTTTCCTACATCAAGTTGGATATGGAGTACATAAAGCAAATCCATAACAAAGAGGATTTCAGTTTCCCAATTGGATTCTATTTCCTTTTGGCACGCAAGAAGGCTTCCTACACCTCTATATATAGAGGCCGGCCTCTCCATTCAGCATCATCATCAACCCTACACAAAAACACAGCCATAGCTCTGCCGAATTCATCCTTCACCATTCCAAGAAATCCTAAAACCGATTCCATCATTCCTCACCTATCAATAGCCTTCAAACACGCTTGTGAAGGAGGTTTCATCCATAGAAGACTCGGCTACACTTGTGGATTGCTTGATTTATAAAGTGTAACCATGACTCACTCTTGTCTATTTCGGGTTTAGGTTTTATTTCGAATCATGGATGAAGTTGCGATTTGGTTAGAGTAGTCTTGTATCAATTTTGTCTATGAAATAGCTACTTGATTCAATTTATATAGATGATTCGAAAATTATGTTTTGGTTTTATGATTTTCTGTTTTGGTTTTTTGCCGAATGTGTGCTTGAACAATTTTCGATTCCTAGGTGTTATGACTATGCTTGTAGCATGATATTTAGGTTGTTGGATTAAAGACTTATGCTAAGAACATGGTTATTCTTGTTTATGTGATTTTCGAATTGCATGGTTGTTGGTTAAGTAAGTGACATACTTGATGAATTCAATGTGCATGGCTTTGGGATTACATGATTAAGATGAACATGTTAGAATTTCGATTATGGCTGCTTGGTTGTGATTGAATGTGTTAAGTGTCTATGTGTTTAGGTTACTGCTTAGAAACCTAATTGCATGATCCATTCTTGGTTGTTCAATGTATGTCTCGGCATGATACTAAGAAGTTGTAGAACTTGGTTCGATTCCCTCTATGTGAATTGTTTTGGTGATTGTTTATGTGTTGGTTGGTTGATCACATGTATATATTAGCTTAGGTTTTATTTACTGTTTTTATGACTCAATCCAAAATCTATATCAAACTTTAAAACCTTTATGAATTCGTGTTAATTGATGTGATCCTAAGCCCTGGCTGGATCCCCGGTTTGTGAACGATACCCTCTTGCTTTATACTACTATGATGTGTTCAGGGTTAAATATTGATGTCGAGTAATCGAGCAATCATCAATTACATCACATGCATGTTATTTAAAACCTGACTTTTGTCCAATGCAATCAATTTTCAATACATGGTTCCTAAACTAAGTAAATTAAAATATCAAAATCTCATTTCTTGGGATACTGCTTTATAACCGAAGTTAAGTGTAATCTCTCACATCTTCTGTAAAATTAATCTCTATTTTCAGGGAAATCTGGTTCTACAGAATTTTGACATACGAAAAGAGGCAGGGGGATCTAAAGTAGCTGTTCAGAAGGAATACATAGTTCAGGTTTCTAAAACTACAATTTTTTTATGCTTATGGACGAATTCTGCCTATCCAAAAATAACTTCCCCAGTCGGAGAGCGCATTAGATATTACGGGCTTGAAGCTCTCGCCTTACCAACGAGCCGACAGCTAATGAAAGCAAAATTCGTTTGGATCCTCCCCAGATCATGAATGTTTGGAATCCATATTATGCAAGGAGACATTGAAATCCATCTCTTTTGGGTTGGAAAGGGGACTTGCTGCGTACCTGTGCAGGGTACTTACGGACCTATTATTTCAGCCACTAGTGCTACACCAGGAAATTTAAGGTTCAACTTAGGAACATCCTATTTTATATTTCTCAATGTTGTTCCATGTTGTTGACCCCAAAGCTTTTCTACAGATTTTGAACCTACTGTCAGTAACCACACTCCAACTAATCTAATCTGCAAAGAACATTCTACTCTTAATAATCTAATCTGGTTAATCATCATCTCACAAAAGAAAGAAAGAAAGAAAGAATAGTTCGGAAGTTATCCAAAGGGCCTCTTAATGTTAGTTTAGGGGAATTATTTGAAAAAAAAAAACCCAATACCCCATTAATGGTTGATTCAAGAACACTTGCAGACAATCTTCTCCCATGAACTATCAGCAGAAATCACTTCAAAGTAAGAATTTGAAAAATCCAGTTCGTTGGCCATGATATGAAGACAGAGATTTACAAACCATCAAAACCCAAATTAAGCAAAGCTTTTCTATATGATTTTCCCATAACAAAACTCCCATTACATTCAGAAAATGAAAAGTGAAAACCAAAACACCATTCATGTCTTTCTATATGATTGCAAATGGAGTGAAGTCGTACCTTTTTCCGGTGACGGGAAAAAAGAGAAAGAGAGAATATGGGGTTTTGCTCGAAATCGAAGATCTGTAAGGGAATAGATTTCTTTACGGAGTGAAGCCGGATCAACTCTCGGTATCAAGTATTCACTCTCTAAGCAATGAAACGGCTGAAACAACTCTCAGTATAGATTAGGTTTTATCAACCATAAAATGACAATTGTACCCTTAAACGTATCTAAATCGTATCCGGACCGTATCCTCTGAGTTGACTTTGTACTATATAGTTAAGATACGTTTTTTCATCCATGGATACGTGTATATGGCGTATCCAGACCGTACCCGTATCCGATACGAGTACGATACAGACATACCTAAATTTTAACGTATCCATGCTTCATAGCTCCTAAGTCCTATGGGTTTATGATTTTTCTTTGATAATATTGTTTTAGATCATTTTGATTCTTTAGATGTCGAACTGGAGAGATTTCCTAGTTAATTTTGGTATAGGAATTTGTGATCAGAAGTGCTAGGGTGAAATCTTTAGGTATTTTACCAATATTTTTTAACCTTTTCACTTTTTACTGTCCATGTGAAAAAATCTTTTTTCCCTTAACAGAAATTACATTTTACTGTTTATCTTTTTTTTTACTATAAACTGTTTTATTTAAATAACTTTTTTACAGTTTTATAAATTACTTCTACGGTTTTACTTTTAACCTCGAGTTATTTCTAGTAAAACCTAATTTTAAAGTATGGTGACAAATAACGTAACGTCATGTTACGATTAAACGTTAGTTCCGATTTCCGTCCTGTTCGGAAATTAAGAACGTGTTAATTTAGAAATGTGTTAGAAATATGTTTATAGCCCTTCCGTTGTGATATCGAATGCTATCAGATTTCCAATAGTTATTTAATATCACACAGATATAAGTTTGATGATTATCGAGTTTCTCGGGTTTCGATCGAGTTTGGTCAACTCGGTCTAATTCCTGGTCATACTAGGAATGACTTGGTCAACACCAAGTCAACACCTTAGACTTCTCCTGGTCAAACCAGGAGAAGGACAATTCGACCATGATAATCGTCATATTTTCGTATTCGAGTCGTTTAAACGCCTAATCCTTTTATCAAACGAAATTCAAGACTTCATTTCTTTTAGAGCACAAGGATCGAAGTACGTGACGTGGACTTCGACGCTGCTGGATCAGGTAAGGGGAGACGCCCGTTAGGGTGAGCCACTCTCTTCCGGTTCCAATTGGTGTAATGCTCTATTTGTTTCTATTTCTTGTGCTTTATGCCTATATCCGCATTTTAGTCTATGTCTTAAGATTTACATAATTCATATTTACTATTTTACCAAGGCGAGACTTCATTCATATATTATATTTCCTGAGTAGACCTGAGAGTGAATGAGAACCTAGAAATAGAGACACCTTCGGTGTCGATAACCGTAAACCTCCGGATGGGAAATGCTCTGTTATCATTCTACATTGCGCATTATATTTTACTTTAGGGTATTGTCTTAAATAGACACTTTCGTTCACTTATTGTTATTATTAGCAATAAGCGTAGTTGGCCTCGACTTAAGGGGTGACTATATTCTTTCCTAGTTGCTAGGTTCGGTCACCAGATTACTAAAATTTTGCGGATTACTATTCTCAAAATATTCTATTTATTTTGGTGTTAGCATTTTTGCATATGAGTTTCTGCCAAAAGCAAAACCTTCTTAGTTTCTATCTTTTATTGTTTTACCCGAGCTCTCTAAATATGTTTTACATATATGAGCATTACCACCTTTTCTAGTTTTCAAACCTGATTCGGTTGAGTTTGGTTATTTCTGGGTTAGCGAGGACGAGTGCTCACCCTTACATGTTTAGGTACCTTAGTTTGAACTTAGAGGAGCCAATCTAGAAGTTAGACTGGGCAACACATAGCATTCCTTGTTCAACTTTCATGATTCATTGATCGAGTTCACATCCGAGGAGTCATTTGTTTGCTCAATGGTATAATTGTTTTCTTTGATCTCCGAAATATTATAAGATAATTTGTTGGGTTGCATCCTTTCTGAGACTTACGTTCTATTTTCTTATATCCTTAAGTCTCATGTCACTTTCCGTAAATTTTGAAATGGGTTGTTTGTTAGTAAATTGTCAACTCATTTCCATCTACACTGTTCAAGCTGTTTAATTCTTTCATTTCAGCCTTGTGGGTTCGGGTTAGTAAGTGGTCAACATGTCTATCCGACGTGTTGGTTATTTGCTAATTCGGATTGACAGCGGTTACTGCCATGTTTCGGACCCTGAAACGGTCTCGTGATGTGACAATTAGAGACTAGCCAGCTCCTAAGACAGTTTCAGAGGTGAGGAGTTTTCATGGTTTGGCTACCTTTTACAGGAGTTTTGTGAGGGATTTTAGCTCCATTACCGCACCAATTATTGAATGCATGAAGAAATGCAAGTTCATTGGGGTGAGGAACAAGAGAAGAGCTTTGCGTTTATCAAAGAGATGCTTTGTACTGCACTAGTTCTAACTCTTCCTGATTTTGACAAAGTATTTGAAGTTGAGTGTGATGCTAGTGGAGTTGGACTAGGAGCTGTGTTATCTCAAGAAAAGAGGGCAGTTGCATTCGTCAGTGATAAATTGAGTAAAGCTCGCCGAAAATAGAGTACTTATGACCATGATTTTTATGTTGTGGTGAGGGCTCTAAGGCATGGAGCATTATTTGATTCAAAAGGAGTTCATTTTGTTCACTGAACATCACGCTTTGAAGTTTCTAAATAGCCAGAAGCATGTGTACAAGATGCATATTAGATGAGTAACGTTTATGCATAAATTCCCTTTTGTGATCAAACATAAATCTGGAACGCTCAACAAGGTAGCAGATGCATTGAGCATGCGAGCTAGTTTGCTGGTTACTTTATCCCAAGAGGTAATCGGTTTTGAATTTTTTAAAGAATTATATGAGACAGATGATGACTTTAAGCAAGTTTTGGAGCAGTGTGTCATTAAGAAATAACCAGTTGATGGTTTATTTATTAGTGAAAGATATTTGTTTCGAGGAAATCAGTTGTGTGTGCCCATCTCATCTCTTATAGAGAAGTTGGTCCGAGACTTGCATGAAGGAGGTTTAAGTGGCCACCTAGGTAGAGATAAGACAATTGTAAGCTTGGAGGAGTGCTATTATTAGCCTAATTTGAAGTGGGATGTTGCTAATATTGTGAGGAAGTGCTATATATGTCAGGTATCTAAAGGTCAGTCCCAAAAGACTGGTCATTATATGCCTTTACCAATTCCTGATGATATTTAACAGGATGTTTCTATGGATTTTGTGTTGGGACTGCCACGAACCCAACGTGGTGTGGATTTATTTGTGTTGTGGTAGATACGTTTTCCAAGATGACTCATTTTATCGCTTGCAAGAAGACTGCAGAGTTGCAAACATAGCCAAGCTGTTTTTCATGGAGGTTGTTCATTTGCATGGAATGCCTAAATCTATTACTTCTGACCGTGATACAAAATTCTTGAGCCACTTCTGGATTACTTTGTGGAAACAGTTTGGAACAACATTGAAAATGAGTACTAATGCTTACCCACAAACAGATGGGCTGATTGAAGTTACCAACATGAGTTTGTGAAACATGATTAGAAGTGTGTGTGGAGATAGACCTAAGCAGTGGGATCTTGCTTTGTCCCATATTGAGTTTGCTTACAACAATTCTGTGCATAGTGCTCTTGGTAAGTCGCCTTTTGTTATGGTTTATACTTCTGTTCCAAGACATGTGGTCGATTAAGCCAAATTACCAAGACATCATGGTATTAGTGAGGCTATTGTTAAGATGGCTAAAGAGGTTTAGACTGTTTGTGAGGAGATAAAAGAAAAACTAGTAAAGACAAACGCTAAGTATAAATCTGAAGCTGACAAACACATGCGAAAGAAAGTGTTTCAAGAGGGCGATTTACTCATGGTTTTTCTGAGGAAAGAGATGTTTCTAGTTGGTACTTATAACAAGCTAAAGCCAAAGAAGTATGGTCCATTCAAGGTATTTAAGAAGATTAATGATAATGCTTATGTTATTGATCTGCCTGCTTCTATGGGAATTTCTAATTCTTTTAATGTTGCTGATCTGCATGAGTATTATGAGGATGAGTCCTTTAATGGTGATAATATGTCGGGGTCGAATTCTTTTGAAGTGGAGAAGACTGATGTAGAACATATGGCACGAAGAAATAAAGAGCAAATGGACCGATGCAAGAAAGGGAAGATCGGTACTGTTCATGTTTGGGCTACAAGCTCAGAATAGGGCGAATGATATATTTTCAAAAAGGGAACGGCCCCAGAAACCAAGCTCGTCGCTTTGCCACGATGTGTGTGTTTTTTTGGGCATTCGACGTCATTTAGGCTTTCAAAAATAGCTTTTAGTGTTTTTCGAATTTATTTAGGAATTTATTTGTTTTGGATTTTATTTTATTTTAACCCATGGGCTTGATTATGCTTTTGTGAGCGCCATATGGTTTCGCTTTAGTATTTAAACCACCTCTTGTGGCCATATGAGACATCTTTGATATTATAAAACTTTTGAGTTCTCTCAAATTTCCTGGTGGATTACAAAACTTCTCGTGGATTCGAGAAACCCTAGTCTTGTGGATTCAAGGTTGCCGTTAGTGGATTCTAACAGATTAGTTCCATTGCATTAAATAAGCTTGGTTCCGGCAGCTAAACTGTAAGCTAGCTATATTGTGAGTGATGCTCTACCATATATTGTTGGTTTTGATATGATTTCATATGTAAATATCATATATAATGGAAAAGTGATGACTATCAGGTCTAGACTGAAAAGATAGAGATTCTATTGCCTAACTAATGAACAATTAAGAACGGAAATTTTGATTTAAAATAGATTCATGCTAGATGCTAAGATAAAACATGGGGGAAATTTCAGGCTCGCTTAGGTTTGCACTTTGCCTTATATCACTAATTACTGTAGTTATAATCATATTTCATATGCATCCTTAACCAATTGCAAGCATTGTCTTTGTTTTAGGGATTTAATGATTTGTAAGATCATTTTGGTCTATCATACTCGTTTCTCCATAACCCATAAAGACTCATTATTTACTTCTTCATGAGGAACAAAGCTTCAAAGTTCTACAGAAATAACACACTATTGTATGACTGTTTGCATTAACAAAAAAGAAACAAAACACACAAGTTGTGTGTGTGATAAGTGGGTGTTAGAGAAAAAAGTGGGAGTGAGAAATTAAAAGAGATTTTAGGGGAAAAATGAGAATTAGTTTTTACACATCTTTGTTTATTACTATATTATCATTTGTTTATTAAAGTATATTTTAATATAGTAGATTTTAATATAGTTTATGATGTAAGGATTAGATCGTAATTTCACACATATTTTAACAGACACAATAAGTTATAATTATAAAGGTATAAATTAAAAAAAAAACACTTTACTTTCTTAGTGTGAAGCGCTAAGGTTCTGAAAGAAAACCTCTTTAATATTCCCAGTAGAAGGAAAAGGAGGCATACGTAAAGAGAGCACCTTTAGCATTTTAAGATTTTATCTTTGCGTTGGTAGAAATGAGTTGGGCATTGGCTTCAATCATGGGCAGGTCAAGGATATCATCTTATCTCCAAAAGAGAGAAATATTGGCATCCGAGTGTCATTCTTTCTAGGTCTAGCTACTCGAACATAGTCTACAACGACTTGACGATCAGCGACGCCAAAAGTCTTATACTCGACGGTCAATTGTTGGGGAAGTAAAAATGGAACTATCCCCATTCCCAGCGCGGGTCTGTATCCTTACAGATTATCTTGGGCTGATAAAGGTCGGAGCCCCAGGCAGAGAGGCCCAACCCGAATTTTCTATATAAAGATAAACCGAGCCCTACACCAAAATCCTAAACCCTTTTCTCATTTCTCACTATCACTATTCCCCAGAAAATGGTTCAAACCCTAGTCCGAACCATAGCCATGGCCGCCACCACCACCACTCGCAACGCCACAATCTCCTCCCTCATCCCCAAACGCCTCCTCTCCTCCACCTCCAGAATCAGCCAACCTCCCTCCATCCCCTCTCTCATCCTCGGCCGTCGATCTCTCGCCCCGCTCTCCCACGCTGTCCGTCCCTTCCCCGCAGCCGCCGCCACTCGGTTCACCGCCATCCGCTGCCGCGTCAACCGCTCCGGCGGGTCGTACTCCCCCCTCAACTCCGGCTCCAACTTCAGCGACCGGCCGCCGACCGAGATGGCTCCACTCTTCCCCGGCTGCGACTACGAGCACTTCCTCATCGTCATGGACAAGCCCGGCGGGGAAAATGCCACCAAGCAGGACATGATCAATTGCTATATCCAGACCGCCGCTAAAGTCCTCGGCAGGTAATCGCTTCTTCCATTTTCTGCAATTAATAGCTAATTTGATATATAAAATTACATATATACTCATATAGTCATCGAGATTCGGAATGTGAGATGTGTGAGCTTTGATTTCGTAGTTTAGGGTTTATGTTAATGTGTGAGAACTCCTTGTTGACAGTGAGGAAGAAGCGAAGAAGAAGATCTACAATGTGTCGTGCGAGAGGTATTTTGGTTTTGGCATAAACATTGATGAGGAGACCTCCAACAAGCT
Source organism: Argentina anserina (assembly GCF_933775445.1). NCBI lineage: Eukaryota > Viridiplantae > Streptophyta > Magnoliopsida > Rosales > Rosaceae > Argentina > Argentina anserina. The sequence goes on from NC_065876.1 coordinate 17,623,598, forward strand.
TGAAGGTTTGGGTTGTTAAATCGCCGCAATGTTGTTAGTTCTGTATCTGGAGTGGCATTTGTGTGTGTTTCGATGTGTTACTGACTATTTCTTGGTAACAGGTTTGCCCGGAGTTCTTTTTGTGCTTCCGGATTCGTATGTTGATGCTGAGAATCAAGACTATGGGGGTGAGTTTTTGATTATGAAATGATTTGATAGCAGACTGCTTGAAGAAGGTGTCTCGTTGGGTTTGTGTTTAATATATGATTTACGATAGAGTTCTGTTTTATGAAATTGACTTACCTGTTTTTAAACCTTGATTCATTTGCATTTTTCTTTCTTTTTTATTTCCTGATGGTGCTCCAAATATATGGAGTACTATCTGGTTGATTTGAATTGAGTTTTGTAACTGGTAGTCCATCTTGGAGAAGTTGAACGGGCCTTACAGGCATTATTTATCTTCTAATGCTAATGGACTTATATCAAATGTCTCTCTAGACTGTTCTGTGCTTCTTATACTTCATGGAGATGCAGATCAGTGGAGATGAAACATTTTTTCAAACAGAATAATTGAATGATAGAAAGATGATATGGTTTATTAGAAGAATACAGTGTCAGAGTACAGTGTTCTCGATTGTTTAAATTCCTAGTCGATTTTGAATGAGTTAAATGTCTCTTACAACTTTCATATCAAACAGATCTCTGGTGACTGCCATGTAAATGCAGATTGATGGAGAGTAGTGTTGTTAAAAGTGTGGTGCATGCACATTTGAGTTTCCTTGTGGTCTCTTTTGTTTTATATCAAGCTTCCGACCCTCCATTTTTTTAAAATAAGATATATTATACTTCGTAGTGTTCAGACAATTAGCAGTTGCATTCATTTGCCAAGAAATCTCAGATACTAACAACAATAGAGGCACTCTTGTCTCATCACTCAGTCCATCTTGGCAAAGCCAGTAAGCCTCTTGTGGCCAATTCCTAACTTTGAATGCAAATGGACTCACAATAATTCTCTCCATCCTAATTTGGTTTCTCCTCATGTTGGGTGGAGGCTCAGAATCATGTGTTGATACATTTATTTGCAAGAGAATTTACCTCACCTGATTAAGAATGGTTGCACAGTTTTAAAAATTTGACAAAATGTTATTCTAGTTACTGTCCGATCGTTTACATTATGTGTTGCTTTCATGGCTGGCTGGAGAATACATGTCATTTACTTTGTAAATTTTTAATGTAAATTGATCTTGGAACTCAAATACAGTAATTTTCTTAATGCAGCTGAGTTGTTTGTGAATGGAGAGATAGTTCAAAGGTCTCCGGAAAGGCAGAGGAGGGTGGAGCCACAACCCTCACGAGCTCAGGACAGACCACGATACAATGATAGAACTCGATATGTGCGCAGAAGGGAAAATGTGCGGTAAAAGAATGGCAGGCTTGCAATGTAAATAATTTGATTGCTATGGTGAGATGTGGTGCCAGCAAGCATATGGATGGAGCTAGTCCTTATGAGTCATGATTGTGCTGCCGGTTGGTTGATAAGTGCTTTTAAGTAGCTATGAAATTTGATTGTGATTCTCCGCTGTGATGAGATTGAAAACCTAGAAGCAATTTCATAATTTGTGATAATTTTGATTACTTCCATCTTATTTAGTGTCAATCTGGGACGTTGTATGGATTTTAAAAGTGGAGAAGTATCGTGTATTGGTAAATGCACATACTGTGCGTGTCTATCTAGAAAATCTGGAAAGAACTTGAATAACAATTGTGGAGTTTTGTGAAGCTTCCGGTTTTTAGTAGGTCATCAATGGAGTCTGTCTAGTTGGAAGAGACTCACGATTTGGTTATAGGATCAGTTCCTGCCCTAGCCATCTCGTAAGTGAAAAGAGTGCTGGAGAAACAGATGATTGAGTGAGATTATTCTTTCGGTTTGGAACTTAGTCTAACCGTCTAAGTATTGGGTGCCTGGTGGTGGCTGGCTCCATGGCTTTTGACGGCATCGCAACCCAAACGCTTATAAATCCTTCATGAAAGCTAGGTCTCATATTTCCAATGTGAGTTCATATCTCAACACAAACGTACCAACGACAAAATGACGTTAAATTCCTTCAACCATTTCATGTTGTCTAAGAAATGCTGATTTGTACATGTACACCAAAACTACAATGTTCAGAGCTATCACTCGAATACAGTATCAACTCTAGACCGGTAGTGTTGTAAGCTTCAAGTAGTGTTTAAATAAACAGTTTTAATGAAAATATCTTTGTAGATAGGGCTAGCAATGATACACAATTTTATTCCAATCAACTCATATACCAACCGTACCAAATACATTGGTATACCACTAAATCAATACATGGTACAGTATACCGTATCAACTTTAAAAGACGGTCACCTACACATTTTTCTATACCATTGTATACCAGGTACATACCAACTTTTACTACATTAAATTATTTAATATAAAAAGAATATATATATATATATATATATATATATCCTTAAATTTTCAATCTATCATTTTTTTCTTAATTGTTTTGAGAATTTGTTAGTACTTATGACTTTTTATTTTATAATTTGGTTGAAGTTGTTTAAAACTTTAGATTTGTATTGTTATTTATTGTTACCTATTTGGATTTGCCCTTTAAATTTTTGGGTTATAAAAATGTTGGTAGAACCTTATTACCAACCGTACCAATGGTTGGTATACCAATATTATTGGTTGGTATAAATAGTAAATTTTTCATACCAATTATATATTGGTTGGTACATGGTAATGTGAAAATGAGGTTGATATACTTACCAATTCACCCATACTTATAGCATGACTGCTACTATTATTGTGGCTGCACAATGACAATACTCACAACGTCCAACGACGACGCTTAGAAAAAATATATCCTAGCGAGGTACTTAATTAATCGAGGTTTTACGGTAGCGAACTATTTTATATTATTTTTGTTTAGAATATTTCAAAATCTTATTTCTGGTGATGGTATTGTAGGTGAATGAGAAGGTGAAGATGTGGATCATGGAAGTTATAAATTATTTACAATAAAAGTGAAACGCCCCGAATTTTTTTTACTCTTTCTTACGATTTTACCTTTATCTTTTACTCGTATCGAGAGTCGTACTAAGTGTAGCAATTCTAAAAGTTGACTTTTTGATTTGTAATTTTTTTGAGAAAACATCATTCACGAAAGTTGTAGAACTCGATACAAGTTCGTAGACACGTCGATACACACAAATCAGAGTTCGTATGGAATAATTACGAATCAAAAAGGAAGTTGAGTATTTTGGAAATAGTATAAATAAGGGTGAAAATAGGAAAAATCTCCGCCATCCGGCTACCAATCAGAATGCTACCAATCGCGTTAGAACTGCCTTGTCATTTCCAGTCAATCCGTACCAGTCTCCCGTCACGTCGACCGTCGTACATGGCACAACAACGAACGCAAGATCTGGCAGAAGTTAACACCACTGTGTAGCCTCTTTCCGGCGACACTAGAGCTTGGACTGTTGTAGATCGACATATTCTTTCCCTCTGGAATCTAATCGATCGGTTTGGAGTTATGATTCAATTAGCTGAATCTCGATTTGGAATTCGGGGACTGTTCTGGAATGGCACGACAATATTCGGCCACTTCCCGACTGATCTGGGTTTCAATGCAGTTATGAAAGAGGTTTGTTTTCACGTGATTTATAACTTTTAAGTTGGAGTCAAGTCATTTTAGAGTTGTTGGAAGAGATGGGGCGTAGGGCCCATGCGCAGCCACTGTGGCGGCATGTGCGGTGGTTTTTGGAACAGTAGGTTACTCCATTGAGTAGCTATTGTCGATACGATCCTAACAACATATTATTTGTCGATTTTGGATATCGGATGAATGTTTTGGAAATGATTCGTAATTGTGAATCTCCGTGGATTCACGTATATTGATTTCATAATGTTGAAATGTGATTTAGGATGACGTACGGGTACTTTACTTGACAAGGATCCTCACGCCAAGCACTGCTAGTATTATACTATGAGTGCACCTTGCTTTTTATAAACTATATATGCATGCGGTTTGTTTTCATAAAGTATCGGTTATTGCTTTTCCATTGGTTTATTGATGAATTTGTGGAACCTAATACGCGCCGCACGCGTTCGGGTTTAGGAATAGTTTTGCCGAGAACTGTGTTGTCTCTCGTCCGGCGGCAATGGCGGCCTCTGGCCTCGCTGGCATTAGTCTTGTGCAGTCGGATGGTACGTGAGTGGTGTGCCTTGGGTTCATGATTGGAGACCGGGCTGAGTATGGCTGAGGTTGGACCAAAGGCTGTGGCGGTGTGTGCACGGGAGGAGGGTTTATGGTGGCAGGGGTGGTTTGGTTTTGCGACAGTGGATGCGTTTTTTGCTCTATTTGCAGCATGGAGGGAGTGTGACGACGGATCTGGGGGAGGGACATTACGACTTCGATCTTTGGTGGATCTGTTTTTCCAAGATCTGGGCGCCTGAGGTTTAAGGGTGTGGTGGTGGAAAGTGAAGGTTGCTGGTTCTCGGCCAAGGACTTGTTGTGGCAACGAGTTCCTTGCTTCGTCAAATGGTCGTTGCATCCTAGTGGCAGGGTGAAACTAAGTGTCGTCAAATTGTTCGCCTGGTGGAAACATAGTTGGAGAGCTGTTGTATTGTACATTAGAATATGTAACTGCTGCTTCATCGTTGGTAGGGTCTCATATCTATTGTCCTCTTCATTATGTCACAGTTGTTTTAAAGCAAATAGAGTCGTCATTAGAGTAGTCTCTTTGCTAGTTGGTGCTTTGTTGAGTACTTGTTTGTAGGGACTTTTGATTTTATGTCAGGTCTTTTTAATAAGGGGTTTAGACTTCACGCCCCTCTTGTATTCAATAGTTTCATTAATGAAGGCTTGAGGGTTGCCGCACTAGCCTTCCCATCATAAAAAAAAATTGATTCATTTGTGATATGTCTAGTTGGAATTGAAATTGATGGTTGTTGTGTGATTGGTTTGATGATATGATGTTGAATACTTGTGTCGGTTTCAGGGTTATGGTTGTGATGAGCCTCGTCAGGTTCGTGGTATGTGTTGTGTGTGCATGTGATATTAATTGACGGGAACATCATGTTGGTTATTGATGTGGTTTTGGGTGTTGCGGTTGCGGTTCATGTGGTCAAGGAAAGACATGAGTTTATTTGGTTAAATGTTTGGTGTTGTGTGATCGTTCGGGTTGTGATTTTGGTTACTTCAGTCAGTTAGATTGGTTGGCTTTGACATTGAGTATGGGTCCGAAAAGAGTGTTTGGTCACATCTTACTGAGTAAGACTCGGGGTTGTTTTTATGGTTGTGATGGAAATGGCATGAGAAATGTGTTTACAAGTGAGACTCGAGGTGAAGTTACGGGGTGATTGACGGAGTGTTATGAGATATATTGTGAAGCTAGAAGAGAGGGGATGAACTAGCTGATTTATTGATTTATTTTCATACTATTGAGAACCGTAACTTGTGATAACCCTTTTCCTATTGGTAGGCGATGTAATATAGTCGATGTAATATAGTCGATGATACTACAACAGCCTAATACCTTTTCTATTAGCGCGACGTGATGGTATTAGGAGTATGAAAGTATTATTATTGCCCAAGGAGCATATTATATGATATGATATGATATGATATTGACTAGTGGGGCTAGTCCTAACTGGAAGAGAGACGATGAACCGATAGTGTTATGATGTTATTAAGAGTATCTCTAACTGCCCGGGGGCATATTGTATGATGATACCGGAAGAGAGGAGATCAACATGTAGTGTTGCAGATGCTACTGGGTCATTAGAAGAGAGGGGATGAACTAGTAGACCATAGATATTCGTTCAGAGAGTGAGAGGATGCACGTGTGATTTGTAGGGATTTATTGTGATCTTATATTTGTTTGTGACGGTATTATCCTCGATCTAAATCTTTAACTCTTGGTCAATGGAAATGAAAGTGAAGCACAATACAAACTCAAAATGATATATCCAAGAATAATGGATTCATAAGTTACTATACCCTGTGAGCTATGATCACAGCTAAGTTGAATACTGAGGAGAAGTGGGGTTTGGATAATAACATAATTACATGAGTTTCATGCAATGTTAAATAAAAATATGGATAAGATTGATCTATCAAATAAAAATCACATTATTTCATCAGCTGACCTTCTAGATACTTAAAATTGCTCCCAACAACAACTGCAACTACTCTTCTCCTACATAGTACGAAAGCTTGGTTGGACGACCGATTCTTGCTTCGGAAGCGGAAGCAAGAGCGGAAGCACTCGGAAGCGCGGGGAAGTGCGACAGAAGCGTGATTCCTTCCCTACTTCTATTTCATCAATCAATGTCTTTTGTCTCTTCTTGTCGTCTCGGTAATAGATAATAGATATTCTTCGTCGAGGTATATATTTAGAGATTGAGGGGATGTGCATGATGCTTGTATGATGTGAATTGTGGTCTTATATTGATTGGTGAGCGATATGATGGAAACGTGCGTGCGTTTCAGTGTTGTTATATTATTGTGTTGAGTGCTCCTTGTTTTGAGATCGAAAGTGAAATGGATTGGTCCTCGTGAGAACACGTATTTGAAATATATTATTTATAACCTTCAATCGCATGTATAAATATTTCGTAGTATAGAAAATTGGGAAAGTAATTACCATCGATGACTTTATTTTAGTATTGATTTTTGGTCCACTCACTCTAACGGTTTTTCTTTTAAATTACGTTCCATGGGTCTTTTGTTTTCACCCGCCCAGTTGCAGGAAAAGGTTGAGGAGGTCAATGGTACCTGGAGTGAGGCATAGTCATCTTTCCGTCAGTTTAGTTTTAAGGTTACAATATTGCTCTGATTAATTTGAGTTTGTGGTGAAGATGGGTTATGTGTTGGGAGCATGGAGGCTCTAGGTGTTGAGGTTGGACATGTTAAATAGAAGTGGCGTTTCATGCAGGAATGGTTGATTACTTTTAAGGAAGACTATGCAAAATTTTTTGATATGCCTCATTTGATAATGGTCCCCGCACGATTTATCCTAAATATTCAGTTGTTATTTGGGGCGGGTCATGTCAAAAAGAACAAAAATGCTAGAAATACATTATTATACCCATTTTTAAAAGTACCCAAACTTTTTTAAGTTTTGTAACCGAAAGAACACGTCTAATTTGCAAGAAAACGGCAACATTGTAGTGCAAGTTATAGAACATTAAGAATGTCTCACAACCGTAGTGAAACTTATATTTGATTAATTCATTGTGGATTAATAGTCTTCTCCGTGATTTTGAATGATGCAATATTGGTTCAGTTTTACTATAACACTTCAACGTATACTAGTGGCACGTATATCGTATATGAAGGAGATCTCGAACTGTAAATGCGTGATAAACCGAAACAACCCCAGTAATTTTTTCTATCATAAAGGTCGTCATATTTGTCTTGAATTATGTTTAATTTTTATTTGAAAGCAATTTCAACAACCTTAAGTGAATATTCCACCTTAAGTTCTATATATTTTTATATTTACATTTATAATTTTATAAGCAAATTATTGTTTAGTACCAAATCAAATATTAAATTATAAAAAATTAAAGAAAAAAATCTAATTAAAAGATGGTCTTCATATTTAATTCGAAATTACAAAAGAGTCAACAAGCTTTAAACAAAATTAGAAAAAGTCACTTTTTAAATATTTTGCTGATTGTTTTGCTATTTTTCACTACTTTTCTTCTTCTTTTTCAATATTATTCTTATTCTGGTCATAACTTTGTCGTCTGACGATGAATTTGAGTGTGGTTGGTACCGTTGGAAAGATCTTTATTCACTCTTTCAATTGATATCATACCCACTCTGAATTGATCACCGTATAAGGCGCAAAAACCCTTGAACGCCTACCGCCGTCTATGACGGTGCTCCAAGCTTTTCCGGTGAAACAAGAGCTTAAGGCTCTATAATTCTAGCTATTCGCTTCACTCTGAGCGTAATCATATCGATCGCCTTTGAATTTTAGCATAATTTCATAGATTTACAAATTTTTCTCGGCATGTCACACCACTAGTCACACTGGTAGCTACAAATATCGACATTGTGACTGTCATTGTATCTGCTAGTGTGACTACCCGTGTATTTGGTAGTGTGACTATGTTGTGATAAGAAGAACATGTGAAAAAGAAGAAGAATAAGAAAAGAATTAGTAGAATTAACGAACCTTTGTCACACTTGCAGTTACACCACCAGTCACACTATATATAGCACTTGCAGTCACACCACTAGTTACAATTGTAGTCACACCGGTTGTTATAATAACAACATTGTGACTGCCATTGTATCTGATAGTATGACTATGTTGTGGTAATAAGAAAATGTGAAAAAAAAGAATTGAGTAATTAATGAATCAGTTGGCTTCTATTATGTGATCTTAAACATCTTAAACAAGTCAAATATCAATATTGACGTTGTCACACTAGTAGTCACACACGTAGTCACATCGATAGTCACACCAGTAGCTATATTAGGAGTCATATTGATAGTCACATTGACATTCACATCATTAGACGTCACATTGGGAGTTACCTCGACAATCACATTAGTAGTCACCATACTTTTATAACTAAAAAACTAGTCAGCTACATTACTAGTCACAATATTAATTACAGAACAATTCAAACTAACATTATCTTATGAATTATGATTGCCATTGTGAATGGCTGTGTGATTCACATAATGACTACAATCCTACAAAGAAAAAGAAAAGAAGTGGGCTCCTAGAAAACTGCTCTGGGCACTCATGTCAACATCACCGATCACGACTCGTCGACACCGCCATGGCCAACGTTGCTCAAACGCTCACATCGACCCTGGCCAACCCCCTCGTCCTCCCCGTCGTCCTCCCCGTCGTCCTCCTCCAGATCTCCTTCAAGGCAGAGATCTCATGCTTAGTGCGTACTTCGGGATCACCTGTGCCGGCAGCGCCAACCTTGCTACCCACTGGAAAATCGAAATTGAGGCCTTGATGCTCTAGTGGCAGCCGTGTTGGATCGTCGATGGAGGACACCTTCATGGTCGTTGTCGACGGCTAGAGATCGAGATTGATTCCAACATTGACCAGATCGAGGTCGGAGCTACCGTGGTGTATATCTAGACGACATTGGGCGGTGCATCGCGGAGGAAGGGCAACGACGTTGTTGCGCTCACTTGCAGAGTTGCAGCCATAGAGACGGAGCTTGAAATTGAGCTGGAGCTCTAATTTTGGGTGGATTGCTATGAGTGGCACTTTTTGTAAATTTTATGGAGTTGATTGGCAAAGGTTTAAGATTTTTGATAAATTGACTAAATCAAAAGGAATTATCAATCTGTTGATGATTTTTTTTTTGTAATTAAGTTTGTCGAAACTGATTTTTTCATGAGAAGCCCTAATTTGTTTTGTAAAATTACTTATAGTAGATTAGTAGTTGACATTGATGATTGACTCTCCCATTTATTCCTTTTCCCTTTCTTTTTCATACCCATCGCTTGTCACCCCCCTCCCTTCTTCTTCTTCTGCACTCTCTCTCTCTCTCTCTCTCTCTGGAGATCACCTGAAATTGTTCCAAGTGTGTTGCTTCGTTTTGTTGAGATAGCTTAATCGGAAAGAAAGTGATCCTCGATCAAATTTGTCATGTTCTGGGCGGCAATCGCAGTCCCTGGGTGATGAAATCTAGGGTTTCTCAGAGCTTCTTAATTGGTCGCCCATGGCTGAGATGAGAAAATACCTCCCTAATCAGCAATTAGGTCTGCTTCGTCTCCTCCCATTTGGTTTTCTCTTTGTTTTTTTTTTGTTCAATAAATTATAGTCTCGTTGGTTATAATTGATTAGGAATCGGATTGTTAGATGGAAGTTAATGCGTGTCTGATTTTGAATTGGTGTAAGAATCAGTAAACTATATATGCAGCGTACGCATTGTTACTGCATTGTGTTTTTATTTGCATAAAAAGTGCTTACAAAATTTTATGTTGTTCCTATGTGCATTGCACTTGGCACCAAATTGGATCAAAGTGTGTACTCTGCGTAATTAATTGACATGTCGGTGTTCCCCTGTATTGATTTTTGGCTTATCTTAGTTTCGAGATATCTAACCATTTCCAGATATTGCAAGAATCACAGCAGCGTTGGCTCCGTCCTACTGAAATTTGTGAAATACTGCGCAACTACCAAAGGTTTCAGTTAACCCCAGATCCGCCTGTCAGGCCGCCAGGTTGTCCTATTGTCCATGGCATATTTATTTTGTATGGCTACATGTGAATTTTGAGTTTGTTATAAGTTTAGGTTCTTCTTGACTATATTAACTTTCATCTTTAATTAGATAGGTAGTAGAATTCAGAGTTGTTTCTGGTTTGAATATGTTAGGAAGCCCATTTATTTAGTTTTGGGATGTGAACTTGATCTACTTGTAGAATATGATAAGGCCAAGTAATTGCCATAAGAACCATTTCTGTTATCCCTGCAACCAGAGAAGGAGCTGTACTACATTGGTATCGTGCTCATTTATGATTCTTTTTACTGTGATATAAGCTTGTAACTCACGAAAACGATAAGAACCTTTAGAAGTTATATTTTGTAAATCAAATGGAGAAGTCACTTTTTTTAAGGAACAGAGAGGTCACTTAATCATAAGTATGTATGCCATCTCAATTTTCAGGATTATCACAATCAAACAAAAGAGATAAAGAGGCCTAAGAAATTATTCATTACTTTGTAAGAACTTAAGAATCACAAAAATTTTAGGTGTTAGGATTAATAACCAAATTAAATTGTGGAGGGAAGAAAAGAAAAGCTGCATTGCATCAAAATTTTTGGCATGCCCTTTGTTAACCAAGGGAAATAAAAGAGCTTCAATGCCGATCATCTGCAAAAGTACTATTTTATCGGCATTGTGATAAGAGAGATCACATATACTTGTGCCCTGATATTGTCCTGCTTACAATCTGTTATATTTTTTTTTACCAGCCGGTTCTTTGTTCCTCTTTGATCGTAAAGGACTTCGTTATTTCCGGAAGAAGAAGGATGGAAAGACGGTCAAAGAAGTGCATGAAAAGTTGAAGGCGTGCAGTTCAATCTATTATTAGTAAGTTCACTTTTTTGTTGGTCCTAAGAGAGAGAATTGTGTTGGTGCCTGGTTACTGTGTTTTGTTTTTGACCTCCTGTCATTTAGCTGGTTATAGTTTGCCAGGCAACGCAGGAGTTTTGGAGCACTGGATTCCCGAGATATTTTTTAGTGAATAGTTGTGGGTCCAAGGACGTGCTTTACTGGACTCTGAAATTGCAGAGTTGACTCTTCGCCTGAATTGTCTATCTCAAACATTAAAATAAGAAAAACTTTGATTGTGTTATACTTTCTGCCAATTGGTCTTAAAGAGTTTAGACCATTAGAATGCACCCATTGTGGGTGGGTTGGACCAGTTTTCGACCCGAGTTAATACACTATATCATTTTAATTAGTCGTTGGATCCACTATACACCAAGTCACCAACAAGACTAATCCCAGGATCAATTATTATTTTATATTTATCAATTACTAGTCCTTGATAAAAAAATATATTGCCAAGTGGCACATGTGCTTTGGCAAAATAAATGTGGGCGCCGCGTCTCCAATAATCCTAGACCAATCCCTGTGTTGATGATTAACCCATTTCTGACACCGGACCCATGATTAACCCAGACCAATTCCATACTGGTGGATGGTCTTTTTGGTCCAAACCATGATATAACCCATGCTTTTAGTCCACTGCTGCATCTGCTCGTATGGACTGTCACTCTGGAGTTAATTGAGCATCCTGATTTTTCATGAACCCATTTCTTCGGTTTGATTATTAGCTGTTGGTCTTTCTTTTCAGTTGTTATGAAATTTCATTTGTTCTTTTTTCTGATCAGTGCTGAGATTTGCAAATTCTCAAGTTCTATCCTCTGGCAGATAATGGTCACTTGGGCTTCTTTATGCCCATGTTTTAACGTTCTTTTTTTCTTTTCTTTTCTTTTTCCATTGTGTTGTGGGATGGCTTCATGTATGATAGACTATTTACTTATTTAGTTTCTTCGCTCTTTATTTGTTTAGAAATTAATAAGTATGTATTTCTGGTGCTCAATCTTATATGTCTAAGGTTCTCGCTAACTTGGTTACTATCTGGCATGTCCGGTTTGATGCACTGGAAAATCTTTTGTTGTCAGTGAATTCAATTGAATTTGTCATCATTGCTAAGGCGTGCCGTGTGATAAATGTCCTTTGGTTTTTGATATGCTGTAGGCTGGTAGTATATACGTTCTACACTGTTACTATGCCCATGGGGAGGACAATGAGAATTTTCAGCGGAGGAGTTATTGGGGCAATGTTTCAATAGCTTGTAAAAAAAAAGTATGGTGTGTTATTAGCCTATGACCTATGTTAACTGTGTTACTGTGTTAAGTTACGCGATTTAATAGTGTGGATTATGTTCGATGACAGAGAAATGGTTTCTTTCTTACTTTTGGAAGTTATGTTTATAAATGCTTTAATAGCTATTAGTATTGATCTATGAAGTACATTCTTGTTTTCTTTGTTTGGATTCGGTAGCGGTTTACTGATACTTTTTTTCTTGCTTGTTTTTCAGTCATTTACAACACATTGTGCTTGTGCATTACAGACTGGTCGAGGTAATGTGTCCGTCTGTTGCAGATGGGAAACAAAATGTTTTACAGCCGTAATATATTAATACTCGCCGTCCTCGTTCAGTGGAATGACTGAACTCTACTTTATTTTGTATGCTTATGTTATATGGTATAATCACTATAATGTGATGCTTTGCAGGGAAACAAGTCTGGTGTCTCCCGTTTGCTGGTCTAATCGGGATCACAGGTTGGAAGCCCTCAAAGTGCTTCAGCACCCTGCCCTGCACAACCAAACTCACCTGCCCCTGCAATTCAAACATCTTATGCTTCAAATCCAGTCAAGGTTGACTGGAATGGACAAAGACTATCTACAGAATTTGAGGATGTCGATTCTCTGGGTGATGCTGGAGCTTCATCTGGTGCCCAGCCTATGCCTGGTTTTCTTTTCTGAATGCTTCTCTACAGTCACCAGAAGTTGGAAGTAACTCAAATAAGACTATGCAGAATATGTTATTCCAATTTTATGTCTTATATGTTGAAAAATGTGTCGTAAGTTTTTTATTTCTTGTTACATCTTTGTTCGCTATTATCAAATACCACTGGTTTTCTACAATGCTTCCATATATTTTCTTTTTAAAATGGTAACACAGTTGCTGCTTGGGTTGTCCAAGCACGGGTTACTCTTTTTATGGTCTTTTAACAGGAACCCATACCTTCTATTTTGCTTCTCTCTGTTTTGTCTCTTCCAGTTATTTCTTTTCCTCTAATTTTTTTTGTTTTATTATTGATTTCCCTAATTCCATTATAATATTAATTTTTAAAGGTACAAGATGTGATCAATGTCTCTGGCTCTTTGCTGGACTTTCTGAATCATTCAGGAATTTTTCTGGTACATTATATGCTGGAATTAAAGATTATCATAGCGCCGGTTCATCTAACTGGGCCATGCACAGATCAACAAGAACTGAGGGCAGCCTGCATGACCCAAATTTGTGTGTTGAAGATATAAGGAAAAATCTCTAACTCAATGGATCAGCTCATAAGCTAGCAGTTACTAGACTGGATGTTAAAAGGGAAGTCAAAGATGTAACTTGTGAAGATAGGGTGACCAATAACATAGATGCGCAGGCTGTCACTACCCTTTCTCAGAGAGAAGCCCTGGTCAGTGTTCCACAGTCAATTATATATGCTTCTATTTTTGCACCATCTCTCTTATAAACGAATCATTTTCTGATGCAACTTATACTATATGCATCTTTTTTTTTCTGATATGATGCTTTTGTGAGAATTGTAGTGTTCTAAACCTTCTTGCATGCGCCGAAGGATTTAACTTCAATCCGTTTCATTCCCATTTTCAGGGTTATTCTGATCCTCGCTCAGTAGCTTTTTCTACTGCCCAAGTTGAGAAGAGTTCTGGAGATGATGATGTGTGTAGAGGTGAGCGAGTAGAGCTGAAGAAACTTGACAGCTTTGGTAGGTGGATGGATAAAGAAATTGGTGTGGATTGTGATGATTCGTTGATGGCTTCTGACTCTGGAAATTACTGGAGTACACTTGAGGCTGAGAATGGTGATAGGGAAGTTTCTAGTTTATCAGGCCATATGCAGCTAGATGTTGATTCACTTGGCCCTTCTCTTTCCCGGGAACAACTATTTAGTATCTGTGATTTTTCACCAGATTGGTCTTATTCAGGAGTTGAATCAAAGGTCTATATTTTATAGTAGAATTTATATATACTGTTATTAAACACAGACATTGTTCCTTTTAAGTATTTAGACTTGACTAGATCTTGATCATTAATATTTCACTTCTTCCTTATTTTCAGGTCTTAATAGTTGGAAGATTTTTAGGAGGCAAGAATAATTCTACTGAGACGAAGTGGGGATGCATGTTTGGTGAAATAGAGGTTTCTGCTGAAGTTCTGACTAATAATGTTATTAGATGTCGAACTCCTTTACATGCTCCTGGGTGTGTTCCATTCTATGTGACTTGCAGAAATAGGTTGGCCTGCAGTGAGGTGAGGGATTTTGAATATAGAGAAAACCCCATGGGGATAGCTGTAAACAGCTCTGGAGAAGATGAGCTGCAGTTTAAGATCCGTCTTGCGAAATTGATGAATTTGGGATCAGAGAGGAAGTGGTTGGAATGTTCAATTTTGAATTGTGATAAATGTATGCTCAAAAGTTCCCTGTGTTCAATTAGAAGCAGCAGCTGGAGTGATTGGGTGATAGCTGATGGAGCTTCTATGGCGTGTAAAAGCGATCAGTTGACCCACAGAGATGTATTGATTCAGAATTTGCTGAAGGATAGACTTTTTGAATGGCTAGTTTATAAAGTTCATGAAGACGGTAAAGGACCATGTATTCTGGATGATGAAGGCCAAGGCGTTCTACATTTGACAGCTGCTATTGGTTATGAATGGGCGATGGCCTCATTGTTGCTGCTGGTGTCAGCCCTAATTTCAGAGATGCCCGTGGAAGAACTGGACTTCACTGGCATCATATTTTGGAAGGTAAACTTGTGATTATATGTTTTTCTCTTTCTAAGCTATTGTACTCACTATATGCTTTTAAAGTTACTAATCATCATCTTTTTTTATTTTTGTACGCAGAAATAATATTCCTTCAACTCTTCATTTGTGGGCTAATTCTTTTATTTTCTATATTGCATGAATTTTGTTTGGCAAAAATGCCCATGAGGCTTTTTCCTCTTCAGCATTAAAAATGCATATGAATTGCTTTCTCTGTTGACAAGATTTTGTTTATACTAGTATACTTTAAGCTTACTGTTCCTGTATGTTAATCTTAAAAAATGTATGGTTGAAAATGCCTCTGTGCTTGTGATTTGACAACACTGCTATTCTTCCTTATACACTAGCCCTTGTAATATTTTTCCTGCTGAGAATATTTTGTAAGGTGAATAATCTTTATGTTGACTAGTCCATTGTTTTCCTATCCTTTTCCAGAGAAGAAACTGTCATCACATTACTTGTATTGGGTGCTGCTCCAGGTGCTGTTGAGGACCCAACACCAGCATTTTCTGGAGGACAAACAGCAGCTGATCTAGCCTCAAGTAGAGGCCACAAGGGAATTGCTGGATATTCGGCAGAAGCTGATCTAATTAGTCACCTGTCATTGTTGATCGTCAATGATAAAACAATGGACAATGTTTCTGCAACTATTGCAGCTGAGAAGGCTATTGAGACTTCAAAAGCTGTTACATCTGATGTGACGATGGATGATGAAAACTCTCTGAGAGGCTCTCAAGCAGCAGTTAGGAAATCTGCCCATGCGGCTGCTCTGATTCAAGCAACTTTCCATGCTCGTTCATTCCGCCAGAGACAATTAACTCAGAGCAGCTGTGATATTCCTGAAACTTCTATTGACCTAGTTGTGCTTGGTTCTTTGAAGAGGGCTCAAAAGTTTAGTAACTATGAAGATTATCTGCATTCTGCAGCAGCTCTAAAGATACAAAGAAAATATCGTGGTTGGAAGGGGAGAAAGGAATTTTGAGGATACGTAACCGTATTGTTAAACTTCAGGTATCTTCAGTTATTACTTTGAGATGCATGTGTCAGTTTCCAGGTCAGTGTGCATGGATATTGTTACTCATATCAATGGTTTTTTGGACCTCTTATTGTTGTTGACTCTTGCTACTTATACACTATGCCGAATATAAATCAGTAGTTAATTGTGCATGTCACTTTTAGGCTCATGTGAGGGGACATTAGGTTCGTAAGAATTACAAAAAGCTTGTGTGGTCTGTTGGTATAATGGAGAAAGTAATATTGAGTTGGAGGCGAAAACGGCCTGGTTTGCGAGGGTTTCGGGTGGAAAAATCTATTGAAGATGCATCTTCAGAGAGTAAAAGAAGTGATGACTATGAATTTTTGAGTGTTGGGAGGAAGCAGAAATTTGCTGGAGTTGAGAAAGCTCTTGCAAGGGTACGGTCCATGTCTCGTCACCCTGAAGCACGTAAGCAGTATATGAGGTTACAATTAAAGTTTGAGAAGCTTAAGGTAATTCTTTTCATTCTATTTCCATCTTTTCACTTATCAGTAAAAAGAAAGAACTCTGTATACATTTATCTCTTCTATGTGGGGTGAATGTCTTGTGAGGAAACTGGATTTGATAATTAATGTTGTATGTTTTCCCTTCTCTATGTTTGCAGTCTAAGGATCCTTTGTATTATCAACAGATGGCTGATGGAAGTGGTGTCTCCAACAAAGTTGAAGGTCAGTAAATACAATAAAAGAAGAAGACCTTGTTGCTTTTTGGAGTTGAGCTAAGGTCACTAATCAACTCCATCTTGTCACCAGTGATTCAATGGAGTTGAGCTTTTTGGTACTTCTCAGCCTTTTCCCACATTGTTTGCCTGTAAATAATGTCCCATGCCTTACTCGGGAGGTATTGTTAACTACAGGAAGGAAAAGAAAAGGGAAGGGCAGCATTACATCATACAGACTAAGGTTTCTTCTTCTCTAAGTATAGCCTTTAGCCCTTTAGTCGAGTTTTGTTTTGTCTGACCTAGGTGCAGCTCACAGTGACAGTTGAGAACAGTTGACATATTATATAAGTTATTCTCTCCACAATTATTGGCACACCGCCGCCCTCTATCTTTCCATTTACTTGTCTATTCCATTTTATTCTGTACTATTAGTCAATATACCTAGCAAGGATTTTATCATAGAAGTCTTTGAATAAGAGCTCATTCCATTTGGGGGGAATCATCTGCTAATTAGTAAGTGGCGAATGGTCCCTTTCTACTGTTTGCAGCAATAGTAGCTTTGTGTTGTCTTTTTCTCTCTAGTGTTGTAATGTGTCATGTAGCAGGGGGCTTGAGGTTCGGATTTCATATGGAACTGCTTTGTTTTGTGAGAGGGTTGGCCCTTTTCTTTTCTCGTAAATTGTATCAATTGAATGAAAATGTACTGTATCATAGGTTGCTGCCAGGTTAATTCGGCATGGCGTTAAATTGGCATAGGATGAATCTGTGATATAAGATCACTGGAAGTCCTAAAAAGATTCTCTACATTCTGTTTTGAGATATTTGGTAAGGAAAAATTTAGGGGTAGTTCGTGTAAGAAGATCCCTTAGATCTTATGATATGATCTAGTTCGTGTATCAAGAGAATAGCGCAATCCAATTGGATAGATCCGTTTTAACATGTAGCAGTTTTGATGGCGGATTCTGACATGTAGAATTTTCCGTGTATAGATATCTCGAGCAAATTTGGTACATGATTAGGAAAGTTAAGTGCTACTAAACCCCCTAAACGGGTTTCAGAGAATGGCTTGATCTTTAAATCAAGTCCTCTCAGAAGTAGCAAGTGACATTATTTAAAAAAAGTGACACTGATCACATCAATGGTTTACCATTTGACCGGTGCTTTTTATAAGATTTGATTTATTTAAACGTTGCCTTCGATTTGTTAACAATTTCTCAAGTAATTTATACGTTGCCGTCAATTGGTCTGTAGAGTATATTTACAGGGATAATGGCATATCCCAATGTTGCAATCTATTTGCTAATGCTAGATTCCCGAGCTTGTTATAGCAATCAGTTGCTAATGCTCTGCTGAAGTCTTTTTCAGAAAAGAATTTATGGGTTGACTGCAGAAAGAATGGTTGGAAAAACATACACCTTTTTCATGGCCGAACATACTTGTCTAGGGTAGCAGCCTGCCGCATGAGATATCCACAGTGGCAGACTGACACACCGGAGGATGAAATGGCTGCTGAAGAATCCCTCAATGATTCTCTTATGGACGTACAAGATCTCTCTCTTCGGCTCTCAGTTGATGGAGAGTTGGGGACAAATCCTCCCTGAATGTATCTAGTGATGGGACTGCAGCTTCTGGTGACCATGAGGTGCAAGATCAAGTGAAGCGTGTCCTAAGCAAGATGAAGAAACCAGATTCTGCTCTAAAAGACCATGAAGAAGGAAATAAGCTGCAGGATAATGTAGCAAGTAAGTATCCCATGTTAAGACCAAGGAAAAAATTGATTGTCATAGCATCAGACTGCTATGACAGGTCGGGAGCTCCTGAAAAGAAAATGATTCAAGTTGTGCAAGAAATATTCAAGCCTGTAAGACTAGATTCTCAAAGTGCTAGATTTACAGGGTTTGCTCTGCTAACGGCAATGCCAGGATCAGAAACAGTATTGAGTTTTGGTCATCAGCGAGGATACAAGCAAATGAGTTTGATGCTTTGGTTTGTAGCAGTGGAAGTGAAGTCTACTACCCTGGTACTTCTATTGAAGAAGGCGGGAAACTTTTGCCAGATCCAGATTATTCGTCACACATTGAGTACCAATGGAGCTGCGAAGGATTAAAGAAAACCATATGGAAGCTCTTAAATGCTCCTGATGGTGAAAGAAAATTCTGCATCTTCCAACCACATTGAAGAAGATTTAAAAAATCAAGCAACGTACGGCCATTGCATCTCATACTTAATCAAGGATCCTAGTAAAGTAAATCAAATTTCTTACTTTGAGTGTGGCCGTTTAGGAAAGGGTTTGGTTTTACTTAATTTTGATTGATGTCAGGCCGGCCCTTAGGGTAAACAACAATCAGCTAAATGATTAGCGTTATTGTTAACAGGTGAGATTAATTTCGCTTTCTCTGCTTGTCAAAAGTTGCCAATTCGTTTGCATCCTTAGCCAAGAATATGTATAATGGAACCAATAAGATGCAAGGTTTTTAACCCTAAACTGGGTTATGTCCACAGCTCATGATAATAATCCACTAACAGCAAAAGAACATAGCAAGTAAATTCTTTAAATTGGTAATCTCATACCTCCTTGAGTAGTATCCCTTCCCTCTCAACTCTTTCAACAGTTATCTCTCCATGCATTATTCTTCCACCGAGAGAAGTGCTCTGTAGGCTTGATTCACTTGAGATCCTCTAGACATCTTACCATTTTGGACAGCATGCTGATGCCACATACCGAATCTCATGAATAGACGTATTGATATACTCCTCAACAAACCCACAATATCTAACTCTCAGGCTTTTGGCCTCCTTCCGTTATAACCGGAGTTTTCTAATGAGAAACACCAAGAGAGCAAACAAATGAGCTGTGGCAGAAGTCAGATCCATAGTCAACAGATAAAATGAACTCAGTTTGCACCTAGTGCACTTCAGTTTTGCGCGACTTGTTCGTCGAGGTGGCCGGAGATAAAGCATAGTGAAACATCATAAAGTACATCAAAACAACAGCCAGCCATCAGAAAAGAATGCGGTAAGTTAATAACCTATAGAGCAGAAACCACAGATGAGTACAAATGTACAATTCATTTGTAATCTTGTTAGATCTAGTCACAGTCCACTGGAAAGTTATAGAAACTAGTGGTTTGAGAAAATCCAACTTACAATGATTTCAGTAACTGATCATACTTCGACAAAATATAATCATGCGCTACTGCAACTTCCAACACTTCTCAAGGCACATATGTATCCCATGAACTTGGAATGATATATATCCAACTGTGCTAGGTTGCTAGTTAGTCGACTGCAACATGGATAGCTTCAATCCAGACCTGCATTTCGAGAACATGATTGGTTAAGGGAAAATGAGAAAGAAGGATAAACAAGTTTGATTCATTTTATAAATGCTTCAACCAGCTTGTCTACAGCACACAATTGCACGCTGGTTAATGTTTGTGTTAAGACCCTGTTCTTTATGTAAGAAACTACTGCAACCTACTTTTCCCAAAGTTGTTAACATTGGGGTTGCATATGTATTAGTGTATTACCACTAAAACCAAAACAAAAACCAAAAGGAAACAATTGGAAATCTGTAAATGGTATGATGAGATCGAGTATTTATCTTCAAAGCTGCATAGGTTCTAACTTTTAAGAGAGAGACAGGGAATCAATGAAATTGCCAGTAAAATATATATGGTGGTTTGAAAACTTACTCTGAGAGTATAAGTGATTATAATTGTAAAACACATGACTCTCAAAAAGGTGACACAGCCACACTCCCAATGTACATCTTTCTCTTGAAACATGAACACCACTGCTGAGGTATTGCATGGCTTCAGTAAGAAACATTCAGTTGTTTTACACAAAAAGGTAATAATGGATCAATGCTGAATCCGTATAAGGAAAAATTAACAAAGGTAACCAAACCTCTTTTAACATTTTCTAAACATGCTTTAAAAAAGATTTTTCCAGAAAAGACTACACAATCACTTTGGTGGCTGTTTTGAATTTCTCTGTAGCAAGAGAAATCGTAATGGATCTATGCTTAGTTCGTAAACAAAGAAAAGAATAGACATCAGCCTACAATAGATTGTTTGGAATGTGAGAAGTCTTTGGCCATTCATCCCGCTGTCCTAGATGCTCTAATTTGGTTGGATGGTTACAAGAAAAATAGCTGTATTACATAAGCTATAAACAAGAGATAACAAAAGAACAGTGTATCTGAGAAGTTGTCCAATATATTCAAAGAGGAATAGTGGAACGGAAGAGTCCAGAAGCAGTGATTTAAATTTACAATCATTTCAGGATTTGGTTGGATGTATTTAAAACTTGGATGCAAATAATCATGTGCAACGTCCTGCGACTTCAAATACTTCTCAAGCGCATGTAATCCTTAAAACTTGGAACCACAAACACGCAACTGTGCTAGCTAGTTGAGTAAGATGTGCATAGCTTTTGTGCTGATCTGCATTTCTAAAATATGGTTGGTTGAGGAAAAGGAAGAGAAAATGATATATAAGTTTAATTTATCTTAAAATTGCTTGAAACGTACAGCTTTTCTACAGCATATGATGGCACACCTAATACATAGAGACAATTTAAGCAATAGCTTAATTTTCATCCCTGTTCTTTAAGTCATATACATTTTATAAATGCAATGGGGCAGTAGCACCATCTAGACAATTTGTGGTCCCTAAGACGATAAGGATTATATTTCTGTGATTTGGAAACTTTAGATTACTATTAGGAGAAGTGAATGAAGTGATTACATTCATATTGTTGGATACTTGATGTGAAAATGAAACTATATATGGAAGTACCAAAAACAGGACTTAGTAGCTGAAAGCTTACTCTGGTTTTAAAGATGAGAAGCCACTCAATTTGCACAACACTATACTCCCGCACAGCAACGCACACTTCCAATGGTACATTGTATTAGCCACGTCTATCAAGATGGAGTACTTCGGCGAGGGTCTGAGCCATTTGCAATCCTCACTAAATTAAGTTTTTCCCAATCCTCATACAATGTGACCATCATCACCAAACTGCGCCATAATAAAATGAAATGAAAACCACAGCAAGATCAAACAAATCTGCTTGCATCATGTAGAAAATGTAAACAAATATGGTTGATTGACATATCAAATGCCTGGAATGTAATCGAAAAGAGAAATAAAAAAGTGAAGCCTAGAAGAAAAGTAAATGGCAGTAGGGTGTTCTAGACATGCTTTCAGAAGGCTGTTTCCAGAATAAATAAGATAAGCATCCTACTGCATATTTCAAATTTCTGTTTTATGGGCAATATAGTAGTGGAGCCGTAATCATTATAAAAACAAATTGAGCCAAAAAAAAAAACAGACCAGTCAGTCTGAAGCTTACAATCGATATTTGGAACGTGAGAAATCTTGGGCCATTCCTCTAATAGTGGACATCTAGCGATCCGTAAAGTCTCTAATTTGGTAAGGCCTCGCATTGCTTTGAGTGAAGGTAGATACTTGACATTCTCGCAATCCAAAACATGCAGCTTGCGGACAGATGTCAGGTTGCCCAGCCACTCTGGTAAATCCTCCACCCCATTGAAGTCTCGTATAGTCAATTCTTCCACTGAAGTGAAGTGTATAATTGGCTGAGGAACAGACTTGAGCTTAGGCCACCCATTCAACTCTAATGAGACAAGTTGTTGTGATGGAACTTGAAAATCAGGGAATGTATCGAGCTCCTCCCAGAAGGGGCCTAATTTCAATTTCTCCAGACAATCGAGGAAGCGCAGCCCGGTTGTCAGAGATTTCAATTTCCCACAATAGCCAACACTCAAGTACTGAAGCGAGGGACAGTAGTGTAGGTCAGGCAGGCCAGATAATCCATCACAATACCGAATCCTCAATTCGCGGAGAGATGGAAGGCCCTTTGATATTGGAATCGATGTGAGGCTTCCACAGTAGTGAATCTCCAAGACCTGCAGAGAGGTGCACATTAGTTACATTTATATATGAAAAATCTAGATCTGGTGATCTGAGTAGGCTATATATGCAATACCTGTAGAGATGTGGGTACACCAATACTAGATAATCCTTGACACTCGCTAATCCACAGTTCGCGGAGGGATGGGAAACGACTCGGAGCATTTCTCAATACGGGACACCGCGTGAGAGACAACTCCTCCAGGTAAGGGAACACAGTGACTTCACTTGTCATCGGTGTAGGTGCTTCCATCCATTCAGTTAGCTTAACGCAGGATTCAATGCGTAATGTTTTCAGTGCTGGAAATAAGATCATAGTGGTGCTCTTCCCTCGTGCCGCCTCATGAGCATGATTGTGACCGTAGAATTCGCTTCTTCTTCATCCCTTACATTCTCCATATTACGAATGGCTAATTTACCTTGCAATTGGTTCAAGCCACCCAATTCCTCAATTCCAAGGCCCATCTCCTTACCCACATTAAAGTTGGACAATGTTCGGAGATTTTTTAATCCCCTGAATATTCCAGCTGGTACTTTCACATCCTTCTTGAAATAAAGATGCCTCAAGTTGGTCAAATTCTGAATTTCCCTCGGAATCTCTTTGAGGAAACGATTCTGCAGTCTCAATGTTTGGAGGTTATAGAGCTTGCCAATTGACTTGGGAAGTGCTTTGATTTCAGTATTTGAGATGTCTAGGTATCTCAAGTGTTTCAACTTGCCAAATGAATCTGGCAACTCATCAGTTGTTGCCTCCCGTAAACTGAACACCCGCAATGCTCGAAACTCGGAGAAAATCTCAGGTGGCACATGGTCGTTTGAAAATAAGGAACGCAATCTTCCCACAGTCTCTGACATGCAGCTTAGTGTCGAAATAGGAAGATGTGCAACATGTCGGATCTCACGAGTAACATTTGAATCTCGTGTCATGCTGTCACATCTGGATACTTCTTCTGCAAGATCATGCACAAGATCGTGCATAGT
Organism: Argentina anserina; assembly: GCF_933775445.1. Classification (NCBI taxonomy): domain Eukaryota; kingdom Viridiplantae; phylum Streptophyta; class Magnoliopsida; order Rosales; family Rosaceae; genus Argentina; species Argentina anserina. The sequence continues at coordinate 17,647,366 of NC_065876.1, forward strand.
GTACTTGGTAATAGTGACATATTTAGTAATTACCCCTTGCAACAAGGAGTTCTCTAGTAGTACATTGACATATTGATTGCCTATATCCTCCATTTCGTAATGAATTTCATCAGTTGAAGGTTGGAGTAATCCTTGAGCCATCCAAAGTTGGATCAAATCATCTCTTTCTATTTCAAAATCTTTCCTCAACAATGAGCAATATGCGAAACATTGCTTCAGTGAAGGTGAATTCAAATTGTCAAAACTGAGCTTCAATACTGGCATGATTCTATCCTCTTCCTCAGGTAGTTTCCATATTTCACTTTCTTGAATTGACATCCATTCATCTTTACTAATTTTAGAGCGCATTATGCCTCCCAAAACCTATAATATTAATGATCACAGTTTAAATATTCAAATTTTATTAAAGAGTTCTACTATACATACTTATAAAACTAAAAGGGAAATCATATTATTCTGTTTCCTAACTTTTTCTATTTAGATTTTCTTGTCTCAACTTACATCGCTTGCCTTATATCTATTATTTGTTGTTTCAAAAACGACTATATTCACTAAAAGTTAAGGCATCTTGATAAAATGTTAAAACTACTTTTAATCTAGGATATACACAGTATGATGCATGCTCTAAATATATTCAGTTATTCACCAACATCACAAGCAAAATATAATTTTTTCTATATGCGAACATAATTATGCTATAAACAAAAGTTTTATACCAAAAATTCTAAAAAAGGAAGATTCAAAATCCCAAAAGTTTTATACCAGCTTTTAGAGAAAAATATGGATGAGGATTCATTATTGATGTATGTGGATTGAGTCAGAGCCCATTAGCGGCCCAGACCCGGTTATTTTAATGGGCCGGGTTGGGTCAAGATATATTAGCCCATAGGCCGGGCCGGCATGTTAAACACATATTTTTATATTATTTATATAAATATTTAAATAATAATAATAATAATAAATGTATATTAGACATTTTAAATCAAAACTGTTTAGTTATTTATTTTAATTACATTATTTTACAAATATTATCACAGTAATGAAAAAAGTCATCATTTTGACTTCCGTAACATTTTAGAATTAAGATGATGAAATATATTGTAATATTTTAATTACACAATCTCTTTTATTCTAATTGTGTCTTGTGATACTAATGGGCTAGACCGGGTCGCTTCTTGGCCCAACACGAGCCCGATCCCGTCCCGATAAAGGCTTCGACTATGGATCAGGTCGGATCGGGCTTAATATTTAAGCAAATGGGTCTGCTCGAGCACAACACGGACACAGTTTTGGCCAAGCCGGCTAGCTCTAAGAGCTCACGTACATATCTGATGTATTTTATAGTAGTATGCATTCAAATTAAAAGTGGAAGGCAAATATATATATATATATATATATTAATTACGGGGTCTCAATGAAAAGAAATAAGTAGAAGTACATTTGTTAGTATAATATGCAATTGACTGAATTCAGTACCTTTGCAACCAACGGTATGCCTCCACACTTTTTTGCAATCGCCCTCCCAATTTGTTCTCGATCTACATCGATGAAACCATCTTCGTTTTGGTTTTGTACTCTTTGCTTTAAAATGGACCAACACTTGTCATCTGACAGAATTTTTAGTTCAGGTCTGGGAAGTGTTTCCGCAATTGATGCCACATAGGCACTGCGGGTGGTGATGATGATGCTGCTTCCCTCATTAGAACTCAGCTTCGACAAACAACTGATCAAGCTTTCCCATTTTTTTTAATCCTCATTCCAAACATCATCGAGAACCAGAACATATCTCTTCCCTGTCAGCTCTTCTCTTAGAACTTTAAGCAATGCATCTTGACTCTGTATCCCACCCTTTCCAGGTGTTAGAGAGTCTACCATCTGATTCAAAATCGTAACCACTTCAAAAGTGTTGGATACGCACACCCATATCTTCTTGTTGAAGTGTGTACCCACTTCAGGATTATGGTACACTGATTTAGCCAAAGTTGTCTTCCCTAATCCCGGCATTCCCACAATGGCCATAATTGAAAGATTCTGCTGATTTTCAGAGCTGACTAACGTCTTAACTATGTCAGTCACAACATCTTCCCTTCCGATAACTTGTTCATCCTTCTCAAAATATGAGTCCGTTTGATCTCGATTCGACCGCTCTCCTCCAGACCTTGAATCTCTTCTTTTTGCAATCAAGTTGATGAAACCTGCCTCATTCTTCAGCTTTATCAAAGAATCATTGATCTTCTTAACCTTATGCGCCATTTTGAAACGAAACAAAAGTGGATTGGAGGCCGAAAGGAAGTTGATCACCTTTCTCTTCATGTGGTTTTGAAGTTCCGCTTTGCGCCGGAGAATTTCATAGTTGAACTCATCTAGAACATCATCGGCATAATGGGCTATGTCTTTCAGTTCCTTGACCCAGTCCTCTACTCCCCTGCTTTGTTCCCCTCGTTTTCGATCCGCAACTCCGCGTAAGTAATCTTGAATAACAGATAAGGACTTGCCGAGCTTCTTTAGTTCGGATTTGAATCCCCAAGCAAGACTGAGTTCTTGAGCGGCAAGTGAAGACACCTTGGTCAGAATTCCCTCAGCAGCAAAAGTGAGAAGAAACTCACCCGCCATCGTTCCGTGTAAACTGAAATCGAACAGATGCTCAACGTTTAATTAATCAGCTAGTAAAGAGAAATGTACAACATGCATGCACAGTCTGGTTGCATTGTTGCCTTAATCATGATTTGATTATGTACGCATATCAGAGAATTCATAATGATAAATTGTAATCAAATTAAGAAAGAAATTACATGATAACTGAACCGAGCCCTTTTCAGCAATTAATTCCACCAAGTAATTTTATCAATCTATTTGTGAAGTAGTACTCATCAGCCAGTCACCCCTTGTAGATCGGGAAATTTCACCGCAACAATTTCAGAGAGTATACTGAGAGATGTTTGCGATGACCAAGCAACTGACTTCCTTGTTGCAGATCTGATTCGAGCTGCTGCATAAATTAGTAAGTTGCATCAATTTTTACTCAGTTAATAATCAAAGGCAAACTAATATGCAAGTCTAATTGATGCTAATTGTATGGAAGAAAAAAATATAAATTGTATAGTTATGTTTGTCTTGTTACACTTAATTCACAAAATCAGGAAACACTTACATGAAAGAATTGATTCTTCTGTGAGACCAGAAGGGAAGCAGTTGCAACGTTAATTCTTCCACAACGTGAGCCGAGTCTCTGTGATCATGATCATGACTTCTTTTTGTTGACTTGTTGTAGATCTGATTCCAGCTACCACCTAAACTGGTAAGTGGAACCAAATTACTTAGTTGATAAATCGATGCAAACTGTTATGCAAATCTGAATATATTGGTTCAGATCTGAATATATATATATATATAATATTGATGTATACAATACATTAAATTTTAAAACAGAGACATTAATGAATTCAAGAAGAGCTTACATGGAAGCAAGTTCTGTTGATGAAAGATTATCTGAATCCAAAATCAAGAAGCACTGTGTGGATGAATAATGCAAACAGGGCACTGTGTATAGATCAGGAATGAATGGAGAGATTCTCCTTTGGCCAAAAGTAGAGATACGAAAATCACTGGCAGTTTCCTAAAAGTCGCTGAAACAAAAGATGAGCCACACAACACGAGAACGGAGAAATTTCAATGAATAACTGTTGAAAGCTAGGGTTTCACCCAGCAGACAGTAAACTTACCATTTCAACTGGCGACAACTACGAAGAGCAGAAGAAGCGCCGTAGGTAAAACTTCGTGTAAATCATGATTTCGGACCTACATTACACAACTGACAACTCACACCACATGATTTTTAGGTGTTTTAATCAATTACCGAACATGCGCTTGGTTTTGTGAATTTGAATTATTGGTGAGTCTTCGCAGAGATGGGACATGTTTTTAGGAAGTTCATCATTAGTCATGCACTCTGTTATTTGACATTGCTCATTCATACTTGTAAATTTAACTAAATATCAATCTCTTTTTTGGACGAAAATATATATATATATATATATATATATATCAATCTTGATTTACAAATATGGATGTAATTTGTTTATACTCAGGTTGGCTATACAGGCGGAATGGCGGATCATACATCAGAAATCAGATCTTGTGCTGGAAAAACCAAAATCCAATACGGGAGATTTTGAGGACATTAAACATAAGACATGATGCATGGATTATGAGTACTGCCACAAAAATCCGTTACAGCCCCAACCCAAAAAATCTGTAATATGTAGGGATTTTCTCATCTTCTTCCTATCATTCTAGAGACCAGAATGAAATGATTTGAAGATCTAAAGCATGAACAAATTTGGCTTACATATTCAAAGTTTTAGAATACAAGGTGAGTACAGGCTCAAAACAGGCACAACATTAGAATGCCACCACCATGGGAATAAATCTAACACATGTAGACAAACAAGAAGTTTCTCATACATACGGTGAAGACGAACAAGCTTCATTGGAAAGGATCTTTCACCATGGTAAAGTAAAACATCTGAACCAAAAGAAAAAAGTTTCATGAATCAGACAAGTTATACCTGACATGATAACAAGGAAGCGAGTTTGTTCAAGGCGAAGCTATAAATGAAATCAGCATGGGCCAATTAGAGAAGGGATTGGAGAAGTACCAGCATCATTTGTTTTGCTTAGCAACGGTCCTTTGAACAGTTGAAACTCCATCCACAAATTTTGTCCGGAAAAAGACATTAGCATTATTGAACATGCCTTCTTTCAGTGAAACCACTATGAACTGAAAATATGTGATAAACAGGAAAAAGGGTAAGACAACTTATATGTCGTGTATAATCATTACAAGTTATGCCACAGTCCGCTCTTCTGTGAGAAAGAGACTTGAATCGTAAACTCTAGAATACCAGACTCTAGAAACACACAAGGGATGATGCCAAGTCAAAGAGCTGTGGTTATGCCAGACAAAACTATGCCTAAAAAACGTTCCATGTACTTTTTAAAATTGGTGAGATTCAGACCCGGACCGCTCCGCCATAACACGATATTGTCCGCTTTGGGCATAGCCCTCACGGTTTTGTTTTTTGGGAGCTCAGAAGCACCTTCCCAGTGGGTCACCCATCCTGGGATTGCCCTGGGCCAAGCATGCTTAACTTCGGAGTTCTCCTCTCCTCCGAAGCCGTTGAGCCCCCAAAAGGCCTCGCGTTAGATAGAGGTGGGCATGTACATATAAGACGCATCACCCCCTCTCCGTTGGCCGATGTGGGATATTACAATCCACCCCCCTTGGGAGTCCGACGCCCTCGTCGGCACACTCGCACCACACGGCAGAGTGGCTCTGATACCAAATGTCACGACCCGGACCGCTCCGCCGTAACACGATATTGTCCGCTTTGGGCATAGCCCTCACGGTTTTGTTTTTGGGAGCTCAGAAGCACCTTCCCAGTGGGTCACCCATCCTGGGATTGCCCTGGGCCAAGCATGCTTAACTTCGGAGTTCTCCTCTCCTCCGAAGCCGTTGAGTCCCCAAAAGGCCTCGCGTTAGATAGAGGTGGGCATGTACATATAAGACGCATCACCCCCTCTCCGTTGGCCGATGTGGGATATTACAATCCACCCCCCTTGGGAGTCCGACGCCCTCGTCGGCACACTCGCACCACACGGCAGAGTGGCTCTGATACCAAATGTCACGACCCGGACCGCTCCGCCGTAACACGATATTGTCCGCTTTGGGCATAGCCCTCACGGTTTTGTTTTTGGGAGCTCAGAAGCACATTCCCAGTGGGTCACCCATCCTGGGATTGCCCTGGGCCAAGCATGCTTAACTTCGGAGTTCTCCTCTCCTCCGAAGCCGTTGAGTCCCCAAAAGGCCTCGCGTTAGATAGAGGTGGGCATGTACATATAAGACGCATCACCCCCTCTCCGTTGGCCGATGTGGGATATTACAGTTGTTTCTGCTCTACAGGTTATTAACGTACCGCATTCTTTTTTGATGGCTGGCTGTTGTTTTGATGTACTTTATGATGTTTCACTAGGCTTTATCTCCGGCCACCTCGACGAACAAGTTGTGCAAAACTGAAGTGCACTAGGTGCAAACTGAGTTGATTTATCTGTTGACTGAATGGATCTGACTTCTACCACAGCTCATTCGTTAGAATCGTTTCGTAACCTTTAAATGCCGAAACAGTAATAATCGGTTACTGTTCAGCAACTTTCGGTTTTACGAAGTTACTGTTCAGAGGTACTATTCACTGTTACTATTCCCGGATACTGTACAAATATGCAATTAATACGTATTTTTGTACGTATAAAACTGTATACGTATTTCTGTACGTATAAATACTGTATACGTATTTCTGTACGTATAAATATTACTACGTATTTCTGTACGTATAAATATTAATACGTATTTCTGTACGTATAAATATTAATACGTATTTCTGTACGTATAAATATTAATACGTATTTCTGTTCGTATAAATATTAATACGTATTTCTGTACGTATACGTACGATTTAAATGTAAATACAAATTCAGTAAATAAAATTTACTAAATTACCCTTTCACAAAATTACTTTTTACATTTACTGAAAGTAATTTATATTTACATTTACCGAAGGTAAAATTTAATTACATTTACCGTGGTAAATAAAAATTACATTTACATTTACCGTACACAGTAAATTACCAAAATACCCCTATCGGATAACAATGTCACACCACCGCACGGGGCGGCGCGTGGGGCACACGCGCCACCCGCCGGCAGGCGGCGCGTGGGGCTCACTCGCCGAAGCCACCCACGGCGCGTGTGACACCACCGCCGGCCCAAAATCATCCTCCTTCTACCTCCGCCCTTCTCACGGGCTCACGCCGCCCCTAGGCTACTCCACACTCTAACACGCGCCGCCTCTAGGCGGCGGTGATCCTCCCCTTCTTCCTCCTCTGATCCCACTCCAAACACACCAACAAATCACCACAACAATCACATAATCATTCCTAGCATCTATCTCACCTCAATCGATGGTGGGAAGCTCGTCTCGAGCTCGATGGTGGCGAGGTGGATCGGCGCTGCGGCTTGCAGCGACTGTGGCGACGTCGGGGGTCCTCACGGGGGCGAAGCAAGTGCTGGCAGGCTGGAGGGTGACTGCCTAGGTCCTTGCGACGTCGATAGGCGGGGTGGTGCAGGCCACGGGGAGCTGGAGGCCGGAGATCGGGGAGAGAGAGTGAAGGTCGGGGAGAGAGAGAGAGAGAGAGAGAGAGAGAGAGAGAGAGAGAGAGAGAGAGAGAGAGAGAAAGGGAAGAGGGAGGCGGGCTGAAGAGGGGGTTTCCAATTATGGGAACCCTAGCTCTAAATCATTCCTTATATACCCCCTCCCAAAATCGGAAACTAACTTCCGTCGTTAATAACTTTTACGTACGTCGTCCGATTCGAACGCGTCACATATCCACGAACTCGTATCGACGAGCTCTACAACTTTTGTGAAGAAAGTTTTCGCAACCGAGCGACGGAATAAAAGTCGATAATTTCGTTCGGAAACGTAACGTTTTTCTTAATAAACGTTCCGAAAACGTTTCCGTTTTTCGTTTCAAAGCATCGTAAACAATAAGTTTCATTTTATTTGAAATTCCAAAACTTAATAGAATTCAAATCAATTCACATATTGTTTTAAAAATCTAGGGTTATTACAATCTATCCCCCTTAAAGGAATTTCGCCCCGAAATTCAAGCTCACTCAACAAATAACTGTGGATATCTGGTCATCATGTCTGACTCTAGCTCCCAAGATGCGTCACCCTCATCATGGTGACTCCACAGCACCTTGACTAGCTCAACTTCTCTCCTCCGAAGCTTCTTTGTGGACCTATCCAAAATACGAACCGGTTCGACCACAAATGTAGCATTTTCCTTCACCTCAATGGTGCTATGATCAATCACATGTGACTCATCTGGTACATACTTCCTCATCATGGAAATGTGGAAGACATTGTGAACACCCGACATACTAGTAGGCAAGGCTAGTCGATAAGCTAGTTCGCCCACCTTCTCAAGTATCTCAAAGGGCCCAACGTACCTCGGTGCCAACTTTCCTTTCTTGCCGAATCTCACTACACCTCTCATAGGTGAAACTTTCAAGAACACATGATCACCGACCTCAAATTCCACATGTCTCCTCTTCAAGTCTGCATAGCTCTTCTGTCTACTCTGTGCGGTCCGGATTCTATTCCGAGTGATCGAGATCTTCTCAGTGGTTTCCTGAACCACCTCTGGGCCCATCAGTGCCTCATCACCAACTTCGGCCCAACAGATCGGAGATCGACATGGTCTACCATAAGTGCCTCATAGGGTACCATGTCGATGCTGGAATGGTAACTGTCGTGCATGATACCCACCCAAGTACCCTATTTGTATCGGCAACACGATAAGGAAATCTTAACTCATCGAGTTCACAACCACCACAAAATCACCACCTTGGACTAAGAATTACTCTCAAACAGTTCACCAGAGAATTGACTAATATACGCAAAAGGTTGTAGCAAATTCTACCACCACCACAAGAGAGAGATGCATCACGCATCCTACCCCTCTCATCAAAACTTACCGTCGAAAATTAATTTCAGCTTCTTGCTTTCCTGAGTGGTGTGCCACAATTTACAAGTCAGACCAAGGTGGTATTTATCCCACAACGGTGGAACATGAAAATTAAGCGAATTTATAGCGCAAAATCCTACAAGACCGCGACCGCAATATACTTTACCCCCTAGTTCATACCTGCCTCAAATTCATGACATACGATCCCACACAAACGCCCCAGTGGCATTATCTAACATATTGATTTCCCCCACCGTCGTAGTACTAAAAAGTTCTGCAATTAATTCAACAACAGAAGCTGGTTATTGGGTCTATTGTCTCCTCAAAATCAACCCAAAAATGGTTGCTACACCACCACTCTAAACAGTTATTTCTTTACTTTCATTAAGAACTCTCATGGCCGACACATTCGGCCAACATAACTTCTCCGCAAACAGCAATATAATTGATTACTCTTTATCGTAGAATTATCCCTTATTGAACACTTCAGTCAACTTCGCCTTATCCAACAATAATAATCTGATGCATAGAGGGAAGAAGAGCATCTAAGTCTCCCCATACTAACACCACTTGCACTTGAAAAGAAAATTTGATTCTCAACCATTTCTTTACCGGTTGGAATGTGCTTGTCACGAAAAATTCGTCAAAACACCTTTAAGCTAAGGTCATCTCATACCTTACCTTCAATAGAGTTACTTCACCGCCATTGCGTCTCATTTGGACTTGTGGCATTGTGAAGTTCCAATCCCCAACACCACAATAATTAAATCCTGGAAGATCAGTGTTCACATTTAAATGCTCATCTAGCAAATAATTAAATCATATCGCCACATTGAGATTTCTCCATCACCTTATATTTCTTGCTCACCCAAGAACAATGCGTAACATCAATTATCTATAGCCGAACCAAAACAAGAATGTCACGTCAACAAAATGTGAATCCCATTTCCTGTATTACCACTTATGGACGTATCATACGCCCTACCACTCTGTTACCAATATCCTTAGAGATGCTAGTCACAAAAATTTTCGTTAACCACCTCCAACCTATGGTCTACACATCTTTTACGTGACCATAATATCTCAACCTTGTTAGGCTTCAACTTAGATTAGTTGCATAATAAAAATCTAGTCCTCAACATTTAAACACTGAACATCCCTCAACGTAGGGTCAACGCTCTCTATCAAGACTCCTTGACAGTTCTCTGCCCTGATAGGAAACTATATACTCAAACATGTTAGCATTCCAGTATCTGGATCGCTTGTCAAACTCAGAGAGTATTGTAGCCTCTCTAAACTGATCGCACCAGTCATTAAGTCTTGGAATTCATTTGTCCCATCCATACGGCGTCTTCGTTATAGGTGCTATAACACAGTGTCTCCGGAACGTCTCACTTTACTCAGACCTCACAACGATCTGTGATAGTTACTTCAGATCCACATACTCAACATATGCTATGACTCAAGCTCTCATGGCATTATCCGACTCGAGTCAGAGATACGACACTCTGGTTTCCTGGGTCTACGAAAGAACCCACCATGTCAAAACAATCAATCACCGCGTACTGCGGCCTCAACCAATCGATTCCTCAGATCACATCATCACCGAGTACTGCGGCCTCAACCAATCGATTCCTCAGATCACATCATCACCGAGTACTGCGGCCTCAACCAATCGATTCCTCAGATCACATCATAGTGTGGTCCGGAATCACTATCAAATAAGCAGAGAACTCTCTACTTCCAATCACAAGAGGATAAGCCTTTCATTGTCTCCAATTTCGAGGAACACTCCAAAAGTGAAGTGACACATAAAGAGTTCCCATAGGCGTAGGAATCAATCCTAACCCCTCCACTGCCAACTATCAATAAACGAATGTGGCTATCATCGTCTTCTCTAACTCAGAGTACTCAATCATTACCAAGTAAGTCCCAATACTCTCGATCCGATTGTCCGCTACCACATGATCCAAGCGTCATGAAATGACAGCACTAGCAGCTCACTCATGTCCTTGATCAACCTCAACCCACAACTATCGTTTCTAACGACAGCAACAAGGTCAACTCGTCTTTCCAGTGGAGCAGCCTCCTCATAAAGGTTCTCCACATTGCGGACTCGGCCTGCAGCCCTAACTCGGCCTCGACCTCTCGTCCGTCATCGACCCTGACCACGTCCATTTTCTAAATTCATCACCATTCAACAATTAACACTCAGTCATACATGTGAAGTCTCTAATTCAATAAAATAGATCCAACCAATATCAATCATGTAATTTCAGAAGAAGGTGAATCATCGGAGTATCGTCGCAATACTCTCTACAGGACCAAACCATAAGGTGTGGCTCCTGACACTCTCGCGTACCCGACGACATATCAATACCGAGGAGCATGTGATGGGAGCCCGCCTGCAGTCGGATCATCGCTCCCGGATGATATTGATAATCGCCAAATACACACTTAGGCTCTGATACCAACTGTAACGACCCTAAAATTTCAAGCCTAAAAACTCAAAATTTCAAAGTCGTTAGAACACCAAAACAATTTCAATGAAATCGAAATCATTTAACGTGCACAGCGGATCATCACTGAGTTCTCAATACAACTCAGAAAACCAATTATTACAAACCAAACATATAATTCAACATTATATCAATTGGAAATGTATAATCCTCACAAGATAGTCACACCAAATCCTCACGCATGCTGGAGATAAATAACTTCAAGTCCTCTGAGCGGTCCGTCAATTCCCGCTAATCCACACCTGCGGAGTTATCCACTACACCATCGAATTGGTGCACCGGGATTGTAAACACAAACCCGGTAAGCTTTACAGCTCGTATGAGTAAAATGAAAATATATAACTCGCATATCAATATATACGAAAATCCACAAATCAAACAAATATAAATGCACTCATGAGTCAGTGGACGGCCCATCTGGTTGTCCCAAAGAAAAAGAAGCGCTCATGAGAAATTAAGTAACCCTTCTGGTTACCCAAATGCATTTATAATACGGGTACCAAGAACGCTGGTACACATCTGTTACCCCTCTCGTAATACACCGCCGATATTGGATAGCCACCCGCTACCCAACATCCAAAACAATCTGAGTACCCATGAGCAGATAACCACCCGTTACCTCACATGCAGTACTAAGGCAGACAGACTAGAGCTCTAACTGTATCGTAACTTTCGCCCGGCCAAAGGCTAGGTTCCGACTTGCCAAACACGTACAATAATCTCACATCATATTGTACCAAATCACGTCCGAAGACAAATCAACATTTTAACAATCTCAATGTTAAAATCACGTACAATAATCACTCATCATATTGTACGTTTTAAAACTTTCACGATATCACCACAATAAAAATCATAACAGTATATTATATAGCAAACTATATATATTCGTATTTATTTACCATTTATACAATATATACATAGTCCACTATATCCTATACATGTCATATTTCATAAACACCTGAAGAATTACGTACAATATTCTCACATCATATTGTACCATTTAAATCACATACTCATGCACAATTTTCCGTCACCGAAAATGACTATTGTTAATGAATTAATAACAGTACGTAATTTAATGAACTATATATATATATGTACTTATTACCATTATACTGTACATATGTAGTCCACTAAATTATATACATGTTGTAATTCATTTGATAAACACACTTGCAAAAATGTTGAATCACCACGAGGGTAGATTCGTAATTCAGTGAGATTTTACTCACCTTAACGACTCGAGCGTAATTCCACAATTCCCGATGATAATTCCTTTCCTCGGTTTAACGATCACCTTGAAAGATAAGAAAAGAATTTAGAATCGTTTCGTAACCTTTAAATGGCGAAACAGTAATAATCGGTTACTGTTCAGCAACTTTCGGTTTTACGAAGTTACTGTTCAGAGGTACTATTCACTGTTACTATTCCCGGATACTGTACAAATATGCAATTAATACGTATTTATGTACGTATAAAACTGTATACGTATTTCTGTACGTATAAATATTGTATACGTATTTCTGTACGTATAATTATTATATACATATTTCTGTACGTATAAATATTAATACGTATTTCTGTACGTATAAATATTAATACATATTTCTGTACGTATAAATATTAATACGTATTTCTGTTCGTATAAATATTAATACGTATTTCTGTATGTATAAATATTAATACGTATTTCTGTACGTATACGTACGATTTAAATGTAAATACAAATTCAGTAAATAAAATTTACTAAATTACCCTTTCACAAAATTACTTTTTACATTTACTGAAAGTAATTTATATTTACATTTATCGAAGGTAAAATTTAATTACATTTACCGTGGTAAATAAAAATTACATTTACATTTACCGTACACAGTAAATTACCAAAATACCCCTATCGGATAACAATGTCACACCACCGCACGTGGCGGCGCGTGGGGCACACGCGCCACCCGCCGGCAGGCGGCGCGTGGGGCTCACTCACCGAAGCCACCCACGGCGCGTGTGACACCACCGCCGGCCCAAAATCATCCTCCTTCTACCTCCGCCCTTCTCACGGGCTCACGCCGCCCCTAGGCTACTCCACACTCTAACACGCGCCGCCTCTAGGCGGCGGTGATCCTCCCCTTCTTCCTCCTCCGATCCCACTCCAAACACACCAACAAATCACCACAACAATCACATAATCATTCCTAGCATCTATCTCACCTCAATCGATGGTGGGAAGCTCGTCTCGAGCTCGGTGGTGGCGAGGTGGATCGGCGCTGCGGCTTGCAGCGACTGTGGCGACGTCGGGGGTCCTCACGGGGGCGAAGCAAGTGCTGGCAGGCTGGAGGGTGACTGCCTAGGTCCTTGCGACGTCGATAGGCGGGGTGGTGCAGGCCACGGGGAGCTGGAGGCCGGAGATCGGGGAGAGAGAGTGAAGGTCGGGGAGAGAGAGAGAGAGAGAGAGAGAGAGAGAGAGAGAGAGAGAAAGGGAAGAGGGAGGCGGGCTGAAGAGGGGGTTTCCAATTATGGGAACCCTAGCTCTAAATCATTCCTTATATACCCCTTCCCAAAATCGGAAACTAACTTCCGTCGTTAATAACTTTTACGTACGTCGTCCGATTCGAACGCGTCACATATCCACGAACTCGTATCGACGAGCTCTACAACTTTCGTGAAGAAAGTTTTCGCAACCGAGCGACGGAATAAAAGTCGATAATTTCGTTCGGAAACGTAACGTTTTTCTTAATAAACGTTCCGAAAACGTTTCCGTTTTTCGTTTCAAAGCATCGTAAACAATAAGTTTCATTTTATTTGAAATTCCAAAACTTAATAGAATTCAAATCAATTCACATATTGTTTTAAAAATCTAGGGTTATTACAGGATTACAGGAGGAAACGATGGTACATGTCAAAAGCAAATTCCAGCAAGGTCTAACGCAAACAACCAGATGGCAGAATCCACCAACCTGGGACTGTGGGAAATGACTTCTGATCATTCTTCCAATATTCTGGGTGTGACTTAGATCAAGAGCAGCATCCACCTGTAAGTGAACAATACGATGCTGGCAATTCTTTCATCTAACCAAGAGTGACCATTACAATATAATGAACCTACATTTAAGCTTTGCAGATACTAGTACAGTCTACAGATGCTATAAGCATCCCCACTGGATTACTCTAAAAAATATAAAAACTTTGAATGACAAGAAGAAAAGCTAAAAACCAGGCAAACAAGGGACAAGTAGTCCTTTAAACACATAGAAGAGCACCAAAGGTGATAGCCTGCAATATTCATCAACCGTGAAGAACAGTATGAGGTAATGGAAAAGTGTAGGAAAAGTTTGGTAGAAAATCTATCAAAGACTTGCAGTCTAATTGTAACCCAAATTGCACCCACTTCTGATAATCAGAAAGTGGATAAACCCTAAGAAAAGTTAGGCATACCTCATCCAGTATATACAGAGGAGCTGGTTTGAAGAGAAGCAAGACAAGGATAAGAGAAAGTGCCAGCAGGGATCGCTGACCTCCACTCAGTTCTGACAAGGACTGTTTCCAAACACCCCCGAATGCAACTCGCACCTCAAGGCCATCTAGGAAGCTACACCCTTCAGGGGGTTCAAGCTTTCCCATCGTGCCAGGAAAAAGGGTAGAAAAGATAGACCCAAAGTCTCTAAAGGACATTTTTTATCTATTAGTCAGTTTGGAGTTCAAAAAAAAAATTGCATTCAGAGTATAGAGAGGATTGTGATGTTCACAAACTCAACTGAGAATGACTCACTTGTTAACTTTAACCCAAGTATTGTTCAATGTTTCCTTCCTTTTCTCATCTAGCTATTCAATCACCATCTTGATTTTCGACTTGTCATTCTAAGAAGGCAAAAATAGAAGTCAGTAAATGGAAAGTAAAACAGCACGCAGACAGATCAAGGTCCACCAACCTCAACCATGATCTTCTTAGACATTAGGTCATTGTACTCATCTTCTGCTTTCTCAAACATTGCCATTAACTTTCTTATCCACTCTTTTCTCAAGGCTTCAAAGAAAAGAAAAAAATTCATCTCTCAGCCTCATGGAAGGAACTAATAGCATAACTTTACATCAGAACAAAAATGTAAATACAAAAAAGAAAAACCAAGAGAAGAAATTAGAAAAAGAAATTAACTTACAGGCAACGATTGACCCCTAAGCCGACTTTGAGGAGCAAGGGAAGGTAGATCTTCTGAATGAACCACTGCTGCTTGCCTATGGTGAAGATGAACTCCAGGCGTGTCAAATAATTTCTGCAGATAAGAGAAGGTTACTGTACTAAACTCTGGGAGGCCAGGTAAACACTGTAAAATACAGACACTATGTCATACCCCTCCTCCTAGGAAGGCGTTAATTTCAATTGGACCCAAGGTAGTTCCAGGAACAGCAGATTGTATAGGTTTTTACTTTTGCGCTGATGCATCAACTGGATCCTCCTCTTCCATCAGTTCTGTTACACAGTATTAATAACAAGTCAGTTCAAAAGAAGTACGACATTTTTCAGCAAATTAAAACCAGGAATTTATCTTTCAGTATAAAGTTCATGTCAAAGTCAACAAAACATGAACAGATGTCAACTTATGAACTTACTTAGCAAAGCACTTATAACAGCTGATTTCCCAACATTTGCGGAGCCCTACAGGAAAAGATAATATAAACTATCGAAGGTGCAAAAGATAATAGGACAATCCAAGGTAGCACCAACTAGAGGATGATAAATTCAGAAGGCAAAACAAGACCCTGACAGCTCTTTCATTTTTTCTTCCTTTAACATGCATACTCAATGCTGAACAAGACACCAGGAATTGAGCCAACTCCTTGCATCTTGGCCATTGGCATACAGATCTCCTAGACAATTAGCAATCCATCATAGAGGTTGAAGAACTGAATTCAAAGAAGGCAGGGTACAAAAAGAACTCTGACTGATATGATGAAAAATTAAAATTGATCTTTCTGAGATTTCAAATGAAAATCATCAACATGACTTGACTGGGCATGAAGCCTTTCATGGATAAAAATACCCATAAAGAATTGTGAACGGGTTTAACTCTAAATTGTGATGCAGAACCAATAAATTCCTAGCAGTTCACAAAAACGATAGTCCCAGAGCAAGGTTATGTTAAAATTTCTTCAGGTTTTGTAAGTATTAAATGCACTTGACAAAACCACATGTACTCAATACTAAGCAAGTACACTTACAGAATTCCCATCAAGAAGCTCACCGTAACATACAACAATGACTCAGTTTGAAGTTCATCAAGAAGCCATTGATAGATGGTTTAATCTGTAATCTATTTCATCCGCTGGCCATAATTAACCAACTGATATCAATGGCTTTAGTCAAGTTATTGAATTTCATACATGCAGATGCACATCAACTGAGAACAAAATACCTTCTTTTCCTTTTGAATCTCTGATGCAACTCCAGCTACTCCAACCAAAGACCTCGAACTCGTCAGATGAACACTCATAACACTGCCAACAAGCAGACACAGACACTTTTCAGATTGAAACTATATGCATTAGTAAAAGCATGGCCAAGGTAACAAGTCTTACTTAAGCTTCTTCTTTACAGTGGCCTCCACAACCCAATCACCAATACAATTAAAATCAGTCCCTTTCGGAAGCAAATCAATCTATCAGTACAAACTCCAATTAGAAAGCCGCATTCATCAACGCCACATTAAGTAGGTACCAATCACCATCTTAGTACCTTAGTAATAACTAATAACTAATATTATAGGATTCGCACCGGCCAAATCACGCACGCGAGCCAAAAAACTACCGTTGAAGTCCACAATATCTACCTACATTCCAATATCCATTTAAAAAACAACCGACATTGCTCAACACAACTCACTCGAAACAAAATTTGAGCAAGTAGTATACCAATTTCACCATCAAGGCTCTCTCGGAGCTGCTCTGCCATGATGAACTGTTTCCCGCCAGAATAACCGCCGTTCCCGCCCACGGCAGTTATCATGTGGCCATGAGAAAGCAGCTTGCATCTTCCACATATCAGAGTCCTAAGCCGGTGGTGCTTCTTCTTCTGCACATC
This sequence comes from Argentina anserina, assembly GCF_933775445.1. NCBI lineage: Eukaryota > Viridiplantae > Streptophyta > Magnoliopsida > Rosales > Rosaceae > Argentina > Argentina anserina. The sequence continues at coordinate 17,664,547 of NC_065876.1, forward strand.
AAAATACATAATCAACATAACCTACATTTCCACATTTGATTCAATCTAAGCCAAAACTGGAGCGAAATTACGATACAGTACATCAAAATTGAACGCAGTGTATACCAATGCATAAGTCTCCGGTTCGGAATAACCCGGAGTCTGTAACGGAGCTCCACAGCCGTAGCAGCAAGCGACCGCGGTGGAGAGCTTCAGCGGCTTCTCTTTAAGCCGCTTCTTCTTCTTTTCCTTAAGGAGGAACTTGGCGGCGTCGAAGGAGCGGCGGCTATCGCGATAACGGTCGCCGGTGCCTTCGGGTTCGGGTGAGCGGGGCTCCGAGAGAGGCGGAGGATGAGAGTGGGGTAGTTGTAGGAGGATTTGGGTGATGATGTGGAAGTCTAAGATACAAGGGAAGAAAAAGGAAAAGAAGCGAAAAAACATTCCCCGCTGCCGGGAGTCGAACCCGGATTGATCTTAAGCTCGTGCTACAGCGAATTTTGTTGTTAGTAGAAGGTATGGAAGGTAATATAAACGTTGATATATTCCTCTAACAGCCCAATTTGATTGGCAAGTTGTGTTGTGCACTTGTGGTACGATGAATCTTTCGTTGATATTTCAAAGAGTGGTGATGAATCAGACCGATATGTTGAAAGTAGTATGGTATAGTAGCAAAACACAAATTATACAAGTTAATGACGATTCGGTTCCTAATTAAGTAATTATTTACTTGTATAGTAGTTTATAAAAAGTTTGTAACTTGTACCATTAATTAATAAGTCCTCTGTAGCACAATACAATTTGGAAAATTTCTTGATATATACGGAATTACTTTTTGTCTATTCTTTTTCTTTTATTTTTTTCTTTCTAATAAATTTTTTTTGTCCTAATTATATTTACTTGAATAGTAGTTTATAAAAAGTTTGTAACTTATACCATCAACGACTCCGTTGTAGTGCAATACAATTTGAAAAATTTCTTGACATATCCGGGCCGACAGCGGAATTATTTTTTATTTATTCTTTTATTCTATTGTAGCCCGTTGTAAATTGGACTTTATCCCGGTCATCATGTAGAAGGGAAGGGATTGCTCCCGAGTATAGAAGCTTTTTTGAAGCGTAAAAACATAGCATTCTGGGTAACGAACTATAACGATAAACGTTCCCAATTCGATTATACACCGGTGATACGTACAGCACTTGTTAGTTGCATCTTGCATGAACACATAGCTAAAAGAGTCCATTAGTACTAACTAATTACACACACAAATCAAAATGGGGACTCTAATAGAACTACGCATGCATGTTACACAAAACAAGCAAGAAGAACTAACGCCTAGGCCAGATTAATCTAATTAATTGGCATTACACTCCAATTCTATCTTCATTCCCAGTAAGAGAATCTTGAACAGGAAACACCACATTGTCATATAGAAGACCAGCAACTGCAGCACCAATCAAAGGTCCGACCCAGTAAACTGCTTGGTTCTTGAAGGTACCAGCAATGGCTGCAGACCCGAATGCACAAGCCGGGTTCATGGATCCTCCGGAGAATGGCCCGGTTGCCAGGACGTTTGCCCCTGCCATGAACCCTATTGCTAATGTCCCCATAGCCCCCAACACACCATGCCTTGGATCACCAGCAGCATAAACAGTGTAGACTAGACCAAATGTGAGGACCCCCTCCAAAACAGAGGCTCCAAATCCTGTCATTTCTTCAAGGGAAGGTAGCTTGCTTCTCTTCTCCTAGGCTATGATTGCATATGTTGAAAAGTGCTGCATGGTAAAATCAAAACTGTTTTGAGTTATATAAGAACGTACATAGTGCATTTGCTTGATGAGCCAAAACTATCTCAAGTTTAGGGTTAGGTGAACAAGCTAAATGAGGTACCTGTCCAACAAACAACAGTGACTCTTAAGAGAAGGCAAGCCATGACAGCAGCCACCAATTGGCAAATCCAGTATACTAGGGCAATAGGGACACTAATGTGACCTCCAACGGCCATGGCAAAGGTGACAGCCGGATTTACATGGCCGCCGGAGGTGGAGGCCGAAATGTACACGGCGGAGGCCAGTGCAAAGACATTTGTGATGGCAACCAACACCAGACTTGCTGGGTCTGATGCAGCATCTGGCATCAACTTTCCTGCCACATCAACAAGATCAAAGTTTAATTAAGAAGCAAATAAATACTGTGTCAATCTAACTTGCCAACAACTTATTTCATACTTTCATTAATGCTTGCAGTGTTATAGAGTAACAGACACCCGAGAATCTTATAGTTGTTAATGAGAGAGTTATTTGGTCAAAGAGCGCATGAAATTAAGGGCTCCATTCTAAATAAACCCTAAAACTAAAGGAAAGACAGAGTCCGCTACTTACTGGAGGACATCATAGAACCTACAACGGCGAATACAAAGAAGAAGGTGGAGATGAACTCTGCAAGATAAGATCGGAGAGCATTGGGAGTAATTACTTGTTGGAATCGAGCAGGCAGCGCAATCCTAGCCATTTTTGGCCAAATAAGATGAAAGATTAAATATATATGATGGTAAGAATGAAATTGGATCAAGAGGGAATAAGATCGCCGAGCAGTGAAGGCAGGAAGTTACTGATCGATGTGTATCGTTGAGTGTCTAGTAGCAGAGAGGGAGTTATATATATGTTGAACCAAGTGGTGCAACGCTTTTGGCGAAGGGATGTGAAGGTCATGCAATTCGAAATGAAAAGTGTTAACCGCCAAGCCAACATGGTCATGTACATGTAAGATTGGGAGGGGAGATATGGGTGGTTACAGTTGATAAATAAGACGGTTCTTGTGTGTTGTATGTTCTGGTGAGCCAACTTCTAATTTCTAAAGTGCAAGAGGCCATACAGGCATGACTAGCTAATTCGATCATTCATGATTTAGATCATACATGACTAGATTGATCATATTGGAAGGCATAGAGGTACATATATATGCATGAAGAAATAATCTAAAAGTGCAGGGTCACACCCACAGCTAATTTATCGTGTAAAAGGTTAATAGAGTCTATCGATGTTTGTAGAGAAACGTTATGCATCGATCGAGTTCTGTTAAAAGTGTAAAATGGCTTACGGGTCGAGACGTTAAAATGGTATGACGTTCCACATATGTAACACAAAAATCATTGTTATATATCTATTTTGTCACCTTTATCTTACAATGTGAAGCATCGAGTTCAAATGTCATTATCAGAAGTTTCGTATACGTACCAAAATTAGAGTCGGATCGGTGAGATTTTTTTTTTTTGGAAATGGATCGGTGAGATTATATATATACTTTTCAGTGGATAGGTCCATTCGATAAGTTTGGGATAGTCGGACAGACTCGCATATATGTATACAAGTATACAACTCCTAATTGAAGTTGAATATGCAGCATGAAGAGTTGAAGACTCGTATATATAAGTGTATACAACTCATATTCGAAGTTGAATATGGAGTATGGATTGCCTTCGACTACTATATAAAAATTACAAAAATCCGCACGCTCACTAAAGTTTGATCCTACCAACAATGGATGTTAAAACTCGGATTGAGATCGTATGTTAGTCATGATTTGGAACTCATTAATTAGAACTTTACAATCACAACGCCGTATCATCGAAGATGTGTCTTTATAATGAAAAATATAGAGGTGCATATGAATGATTTGATAAAAGTAAATGTGCAAGCTAGACCAATCAAGATTAGAATACTGAGAGAGAATTATTTTATAGATCATCTTCTCTTACAATGTATACATTGAGTTAAAATGTTATTAGCAAAAGTTTCAAATACCAAAACAGTTTACAATTTAAACAACCTCTAAAATCATCAATCTTAAGTCAAATATGATTTCATACCTCCAATAAAAACTTTTTTTTAAGAGGTTAGAGTTTAATTTGGTAGAATATTCTCTCATAATAACACTTAGAAATTTTTTTTCATTATGTTTATATTTATGTCTAATTATGGTTAGTGTTAACACATGACATGTTTTTAAATGAGTAGTCATTATCTACCCTAATTAAAAATGGTATGACGTTCCACATATGTAACACAAAAATCATTGTTATATATCTATTTTGTCACCTTTATCTTACAATGTGAAGCATCGAGTTCAAATGTCATTATCAGAAGTTTCGTATACGTACCAAAATTAGAGTCGGATCGGTGAGATTTTTTTTTTTTTGGAAATGGATCGGTGAGATTATATATATACTTTTCAGTGGATAGGTCCATTCGATAAGTTTGGGATAGTCGGACAGACTCGCATATATGTATACAAGTATACAACTCCTAATTGAAGTTGAATATGCAGCATGAAGAGTTGAAGACTCGTATATATAAGTGTATACAACTCATATTCGAAGTTGAATATGGAGTATGGATTGCCTTCGACTACTATATAAAAATTACAAAAATCCGCACGCTCACTAAAGTTTGATCCTACCAACAATGGATGTTAAAACTCGGATTGAGATCGTATGTTAGTCATGATTTGGAACTCATTAATTAGAACTTTACAATCACAGCGCCGTATCATCGAAGATGTGTCTTTATAATGAAAAATATAGAGGTGCATATGAATGATTTGATAAAAGTAAATGTGCAAGCTAGACCAATCAAGATTAGAATACTGAGAGAGAATTATTTTATAGATCATCTTCTCTTACAATGTATACATTGAGTTAAAATGTTATTAGCAAAAGTTTCAAATACCAAAACAGTTTACAATTTAAACAACCTCTAAAATCATCAATCTTAAGTCAAATATGATTTCATACCTCCAATAAAAACTTTTTTTTAAGAGGTTAGAGTTTAATTTGGTAGAATATTCTCTCATAATAACACTTAGAAATTTTTTTTCATTATGTTTATATTTATGTCTAATTATGGTTAGTGTTAACACATGACATGTTTTTAAATGAGTAGTCATTATCTACCCTAATTAAAAGTGGTATGAAAATTTACTCTCGTAAAAAAAATTAATAGTGGGGGTTTGATAGTATAAGTAGCCTATGGGGATCCAATTGCAATATATGTACACACACAATTAGACATTCGTTGAATATTTAAAGTGAGGAATACATTATGTTCAAGTGTAATTGCCTACTGTGTCACGCATACGCAGTGACTATTACTCATGTACATTCTCTTATGTTTGACTTTATTCTTTATGAGAAAGGTTGTGAGAACTTTGATCTCAAGTTTTCTGATGTCTTTTAATTGATAATCAAGGCTTTTGATGTAGAGAGCAGATTTCAAACTGAAATTGAACTAATTAAGAAGAATATAAGAGGAATTCTTTTTTTTATAAGATTTTAACTTTACTTTTTAGAGCAGCAAAACTTTTTATTTTCTTTAAGGACAAAACTTGGCAGACCAGCCATGGTCAGCTCTAGCTGACCTTAGCCAGTCATGCAATGCCACATGTGTTAAATAACTTTCTTATTTTTGTAAGACTAATGAAATAACAAAAGGTGTTCAACGTTGTTGTTACTTCTCTCTCACTCCTTCAGATGAACTAACTGCACCCAAGTTAGAATTTTAATTCTAAATTCTAAATCAACCAAGTGATTGGAGCTCCGATCCATTAACATTCGTGAAAATTCATCCAGAACTTCAAATCACACATACCCTTAACTACCCAATAAAATAAGAATGAAACTCCAAATTCCAATCCATTCGTAATCTTTAGTTCTCTACTACCCAGTATCTCAAATCACAAACTTTTCAACCCAAAAAACAGAAACCAAACTCCAAGCTACAATTATGTTATATTCCAACCATGTATAGCGAACCAAGCTTTCAAATATTAAATCAATAGAACAAAAATTATGCCCAAGCAACCATCCAGATTGGTGGAAGCCTTGCTTTTTTCTCCTTGACAGCCTTGCAAACTGAAATAACGGCAGATTAGCGTAGCGATAATTGCAGCCATCCCAAAAGAGAATGGGGTCTTTGGCTGTTTGACATGAGCAAAAAATTGATTTAAAACGGTAAACTAGCCCAGACGACAAATTCAACCTCGAAAATGCTCTTGCTTTCGATCAAATCAAGCTTCAAATTAAAAAAAAATTGATTTCGAATTGGGAAGATGACAAACCCAAAACATCGAATAAGAAGAACACGAAGAAGCATGAGTAGTGGAAACTAGAGAGAAGAAAAACAAACGTCGTTTGTTATCTAACCATAAATCAACATCCTTGAGGATAAAAGTTGTAAATTGCCATGTGTCATTGCACGACGGGCTAGGGTCAGCTAGAGCTAACCATGGCTGGTCTGCTAAGTTTTGTCCTTTCTTTAATTGGCATTGATTTAACTTCTTATTAAGGAGAAAAGTTTGTTGTCTTGTTGCATTGGCACTCACTCAGTATTCCATTATGATGATATTGTGTTATTTCTCATTTTCAAATTCTGAACATAAGAAATCTTATATTTTTTTCCTTTTATATTTCTGCATGCCAATTGGTAGTAGCTAATGTACTATTCACGTATTTCTTTATTACGAATTTGAATGTCATGATATTATGTAAGAGAATGATTGTTGCAAATGACCATTATCCTCTTCCTACTTACCGGAATACTTAACTCAGTCTTTTGGGACTACATTCTTTATACTTGCTATTGCTTTATATGCTAGACCTTGGATTAATCTGGACATGGTTTTATATCGATATAATCTATCTCCCTCGTGACCATTGTTTATATGTATCTCAATTTCCACACAATTGAGAGGTGGCAGGAGCAGTCATCAACTGAAACAATCAAAATCATGTATGTATGTATGCCAGATACCAATAGCCACAGTAATTGTAGTAAAGAAAGATCGGCAACGATTTCTACCAAATATTTCATGTATGTTAGCGTCCCTACAATCCAGCTTGCAAGCTAATTTGCCGCATTGTTTAGAACGAAGTAAATATTCTATACATATATGGACTCAACCGTCGAATGCCATACAACATCAACCCTCATTCCATCTGATACACACACATCAACTGACAAAATTATATTTAACAACAGGGATTCTGCAGTACTACAGACAAAGTGCGACAGATTTTAGAAGAAAAGAAACATAAGAAAAGCCCTATAGGAAAAAAAAAAAAAAAGGAATATGCAGTCACCATAACTCATTATATACTAAGTCTCCTTTCTATCACATAAAAACTTCACCAAGCATGTCAGCCATTGAGTCTGGGAGCAAAGAACATTTGGCGTCCTTCGGGTAACATCACTAACATGAACAGGACATGTTTTCCGTAGTCCTACTGAAATCACGCGAAGCTCCAACTCTTTTTCCCCCTGTTTTAGTTTCAAACTGTAGTAAGTGTTGAAGCTGTTCATACTTTGGGGTGTGAAAGCTAATTTGCAAGGAGATTGAGTTCCATAAAATCAATCACTTAATAAGACGAGTACGCCCGGGATTAAGATGTGCTTCCGACATCATCCACCCCTACAAGAATATACATTGTAAATTTGTTAGAAATGGACTCATCAATATTATAAGCCTATTTCACTAATCAAACTCGTCACAAAATCGTCTACCTGCTCTGCTGCTTTACTCTTAAAAATCCTATAAGAATGTGACACCATTTTGCATGACTCAACAATATATGCCTCCAGATCTTTTGCTGGAGGAACAACATTTGAATATCCAACCTTCATTTGCTGCTGTGATAGGGGCTGAGAGTCGCATGATAAACGCAAGAAATGCAAAAGCACCTGAGCCTGTAACAACAAAGTGAAATAAGCTCACTGTGAAGAATATGTTTTTTTATCACAACCACAAGCCCACAAGAAAGCTATATATCTCACATGAAAAGCTGCTTTTAGAATGTCGTCCGACTTCGCTTGATCCTTCAGCAATGCATATACTTTACCTTTCGAAGGATTGTATGTAACAACGTATCTTTCTTTCTGTATCAATTAACAGAATATAATATTAAGGAGATGAGAAGAAAAAATTAACCACAAAGGGGCACTCTGCAAAACTTTGCCATTTCAATAACAGTTACCTCAAAAAAGGGCTCTAAGGCAAGATAAACACTTGGTTCTTGGAACGCATCTTTAAATCTTGGCCCTGCCATTCAGCGAAATAAATTAAAAATTCAAATTGAACAAAGAAACAAGATGATCACAGTTAAGTAAGAACAGTTTATATATGGACAGATAAAAATCAATGCACTCGTACCAAGAACAACAGGGCCATCTTTTACCCATGGAAAATTGAATACATTCTCATTCACGTTCCCCTCCTGCAGTGAGGGAACTCTCCCTGGAAATTGAAATCAAGCACAATGGCAATCATTATAGTAAGCTATTTGTTGCGAATGATACGGATGACATGAAAAGTTGTATGAAAAGAAACAGAATGAATGAGAAAAATATTTGGAGTTTCTATAAGACTAAGAACATTGGTACCAACCTGTTTTAAGAAACGCATCTACAGCCACGCTGAATCTTGCTTGGTTTAAGGTGTGCAACACTACAGATTTAACCTGGGAAATAATATTATGTCTGTTAAACAATGTGGAATGGAAACATGCAAACAAATAATAATCTTCAGTGCTGCTAACAATCTAACCTCTTTGTAAGAGCTGAGAACATATCCACATGAAAGGAGAGCAAATGTAGTCACTAATGAAGGATTATTTTTGGAGATCAATATGCTCATTCCAGTTCCCAGCTTCACAAGAAATATGGTTTACAAACATCAACATCAAATGATTAAAGACGTGAACTGAAGTATATATCAAAATATATAGAACAGTTACGCACTGCATTTATGAAGGATAAGACCCACTATGAAGAATGGTTTTGATGAACGATGCTGATAAAAGAAACAAAAAATAAATAGAAAAATTTTCCACAGTAATGTTGAATCATGTATAATTGAAAGTTTTACGATTGGAGGGAGTTGAAGTCAGGATCTCCTACTCTGATCTGTGATAAATGTCATTGGTTAACAAGCATTCTCAACATCATACGCTGTTAGGATGACAATAAATTTATACTCTAACATGGTCCCAAGCAAAGTCGACTCTCCTTGTCATCTGTTCCATACAAACTCTTATGTTCTCAACCCTTACATCTAGGGTAGAACCACAGAAGAAATCTAACTGTATGAAGCTACATATTTAAAGATGCATTGTGTGTTTGCTTTGATAAATGAGAGTTATGGATAAAATGCCTGAGACAGGGGATACTTTAACATGCACTATAGTATGGCTTGGTATAAGAAGCACAGGGGTAGGGTTCTGGATGTAGCAAAATTATAATTATAATACATGTTGGCTGAGAAAATTAAGAGAACTTGTGGTTCATAGCATCTAACAGCAGAAGAGGGTGTACTACTCTTGTTCATGGAACAAGTAAACCTTGCAAATGTATCTTCCATACAAGCATATAAGACAAAGCCAGGAGTTTGAATCAAGCAGAGGGTATACAGACCATTCTCCTAGATTCAAGAATTCTTTAACGTGCACCTACCGTATGATAATTTATCATTATTTCTAAATAGTATTACAGAAGTGTGAATAGATAGTCAACATACTCTCAATTTATTATTCAGAACGTTGTCTTCTCTAAAAAAAAATTAATAAAGAAAGTAATCCCTGTCCATGTAACCATAAAACTAAGAGGAATAACAGAGCATTTAGATTATTCATGACTGACCCTAGTTCTAAAATCCACCCATTCGTTCGAACTCTTAATGACTAAATTGACCAGATATGAGTAATATCATTGCACCCAATTATCAATGCCAATCGCTTCAAAAACATAATTTATTGATCCTAAGAAGCATTGATCCTCCCATGATAAGCAAGTACCAGAACCTCACAAGGTTCTTTGACCTCCAAATTGTTGATGTTTTTCTTTTACTAATGTTGGGACCTTCACATCACGTCAATAGAGACCTGAATCATACCTTCACTTTCCTAGCTAGGCCCCTTCACCTGAATTTTATATTCCTGTTGATAGTTTTCTTATCCTTCCACTCGTTGTACATGACTCTGAACTTTGTAAACTTAACTCTAAGATGTATGTCACCTATTATATAGTGTACTTATGTGGTCTGATGGGGCCATGTTGACATTTTGTAATACACAAACCATCATAAGGAAAAAGAGAAATTGGAAAGCATACCAGATCTGCAATATTGCCCACACATTCTCCCTTAGCTGTCACGTCTCCGATATTTTCTCCTCTAGCAAATGCTTTGTAAATTGGTGTACGAGTTGATGTTGATGTTACAGCAGCAACATTCTATGACGAAAAAAAATTATGAATCTTGTAAGACACTAAGATTTATAAGATGGGGTAACTAAAGAGAAACTTCACAGACCTTTGCCACATTAGCTGCACAAGCCAAAGGAAGGAAAAGGTGTGGCACAGCTGCAGTTGCCAACTCAACCCCAGCTCCCAACTCCATAAGAAGATCACCCGCGAACCGTAACTGTAACACAATGATGTTAAAAGCAGACAAGGAAAAATTGAACAGGCCATTCTTTTGGAATAACCCCATTTAGGTAATCTCCATATGAAATATTTGGTACCATGAAGTTTGTAACATGTGAAGTACTTGTACCTGTTTTAGATCATAATCAAACTTCTTTCCTTGTCGAGCAAAAAGCATTTTTCCAACACGACCAGCTCCATCCTAGAGACAAATGTAAAGTACAGATTCAACAAATTGATCATTACAGCATCTTAAAATTCAGAGTAAAAAAAGGTACAAAATCTAAAAGCTCTGCCTATATACTGTCAAAAGGATGAAACAGACATGAAAAAAAATGTTCATGAACTGTAACTCTTCATAGCTATACCAGTTCCACCTTGATATTTCCAAAATTATTTCAACACTCAACAGCAGATACCAACAGAAAGACTAGCAACCATACTGTTTAGCATAAAGCACTAAACCACAAGAATTCAGATTTCAGTCATGTCCTATACGCAGTGGGAACCGCTTGGTTCAAGATCAAGCCTATCATTGTCAAGGATATAGTTTGGACTTCTTCTACTTCACTGACACATGGCTAGATCTAAAGTTATAGTTTGTTGAGTAGCATGGTCAAATAGTATAAGCATGATTAAATCACCGTAGTAGTTTTTAAATTGTCTCAGAAGCACTTCACATCATAAAAACAAGCACCCTCTGTCAACTCCTAGTTGCAAATAACAGTCCAAAGGGGCAGTAACATTACAGAATTAAGAAAGAAGAATTAGAGGCGGAAAAAATTATTAATCTCATCTCAAGTAATGAAGAACAAATTAATATTTCAGTGGATCCTGACAATTCCTGCTCGGTGTAGACATGTTCATACAGTAGTTTTTTCCATTTGCTATTAAAGATCTTACATCAATATTTCTGCAATCCTATTGTTAAGAGTATGAAAAGAGAGGTACTTCCACACCTCATGTAAAGTAAAATTCTATTTTAAGGCAGAAATCTCCATAATTATATGAAGTTTTAGCTTGTCTCCTAACATAGTGTGGCAGACAATAGGTTTCCATCTTTTCACAAAAATAACAGACAATGCCAAAAGCATCATTCACAACAAAGAAAAACATAAGGGATGTTACACTATGATTGAGATCAAAATGATAGCAAAAGCAATGGACCATTGTTTTGGACATGTCAAAACAACATTTCTCAGAAAAAGATAAATAGTGAGAATTCTTGATCTCTCTCAATATCTCTCTCAAATCGAAAATCCAGGATTTGAATTGATGTCCTTTCATTGATTCCTCCTAAACTGTGAAATGTTACAATAACAATGACGGGGTAGAATTGTTACCTTTAGAATCCAGTTGATAGCAACAGCCCCAGGAGCAGCTGTGTTTCTAGCGATTCCAACTGAACTCAGAAGTGTTTGCGTTGTGAAAACACCCATAGCCCCGCCAAAGAAATGCTGCGACAATTACATAATTTGTGTAAACAGCATATACTTCAACCAAAGTAATCAAACCAAGCAAACAGGTCTGCGTATAGTTACCCTATGAAAGAGTAGTACATACCTTGAGCGCTCTCCACGTCATATACGGTACATATGAAGGAATCACACTATCTGGAAATCCTTCGGGAACAACATATGATGTCACAAATGACTTCAATCCCTGCACCAAAAATTCAACAAACGAAACAGCCCTCACTCTCTTTGACCATAACACTGATCACATAGTTGTCAAACTAAACTCGACGCAATGCGAATACTCAGTAATCAATTTTCAGCATATACTTCTCACATTAAAGTTCAAAATTCAGTTAAAATAAGCATGAAGCAGCACCCTAACTACCATGAGCTACTACGCACAGCATCAGCTAAAACAACAAAGACGACAGAAAATTGAGCTCAATGGAAATCACTACTGACTTGCAGAGGAGGTTGAGGACTGTGCAACCCGAGCGCACGCAAGGAGCCTTTCTTGAAGGTTCCGGTAACGGAATCCGGTTCGGCGACGTAGTTCCATCTCCGGCCGTCGATCTCCTCGCAGCAAATCAATCTGAAGCTAGAGCCGACGAAGTCGTCGTCGAGCCGGCCGTGGCCGAGCTGGAGATTGCGGCTCTCGAGTGGCGGCACAAGAGGCTCGGCCGGGGAGGAGGCGAGGGTGGCGCTAATACGGAGCGTCTCACGGACGATAAGGCGCGCGTCCTGCGCGGCGGTGGTGGCGGTGGCGGTGGCGGTGAGGGTTTGGTGATTCGCCGGGGAGTTTTTGCGGCCGAGATTGATGGGAGGAGGAGACATTGCGTTTTTCAACGGTGGCGATCGAATTGAAGCCTCGGCGAGATTTATAGAAGAAGAGAAAGGAGAAGAAGAATGGGGAGCTTTGGAGTTAACGAAGGCATGGTTGGCATTTGCGATTCTAAAGAGGGAAAGAAAATGGAATTGAAGGAGAGAATGAGAGAGAGAGAGCGAGTGAGAGAGGGCAGGTGGCCTAACTAGGGGAGCTAAAATTTGGACGACATGTCATTTATTGGCGAAAGCTGAGAGAGAGATGATGATAATCCCGATACGAGTGTTTGTGGGGAGTGGAGAGTACGTGGAGGGTCGGATGCATCCCCGCCGTTGAAACGGTGGACTTTTTCTGAAACTTTTATTTGGACTCATTATGTCACCGTTTTCGTACTCATCCAGTTGAGGCAATAAAATAGTGGGATTTATAGGAGTCCAGGTGTGTATGTAAGAGACAAAAAAAAAAACAGCGATGCACAGTAAGATGGGAAATCGAGGAGTTCTGTCGAGCCGGAAATGGTATGGTCGGAGGAATGTAATCTGCTGTTAGCCGGAAGTCTGTTACGATCATTATCCGCCGATTGTTACCTATGTAATGTGCGAAATCAGTGATTAATATGCTATTATCCCAAAGTCTCAATACTAATTACCATAATGAAGCCCATGTCGTCGAGCAAATGCAGAATCAAGTTCTGGGTTGGAGTTTATATATAACAGAAAGATATAAAATTAATTTTAGGTCTCTAACAAACCAAACACAAATGTACGTTCCCATTGCTTCCAAATAAACTGGCCAGAGGACAAGTGATTGAGAGCGAAAAAATCGTCTGTCTACTAGGGTTAGGGTTCGCCTGCCGTCGGGGTTTTTTCTGGAGTTCTGCTAGTGCAGCGCAGGCCGGAGTCGTTCATTTTCTCGAGAATGAACATGCTGGTGTGGAATTGTCAGGGGATATTGAATGGGAAGACCCGGTTTACCTTGAGGAATCTGGTCCAGTGACACAAGGTGAGCATGGTTTTTCTATTCGAGACACACTGTGATGAGAAGGCACACAAGTCGCTGAGTGCTTCGATTGGACTGCCACACAGTGTTTATTTTAACCGTCGTGATCTTGCCGGCGGCATTGCTTTGTTATGGGATGACTCGGTACAAGTTTTGTTCCAAGATGTGCAGTATTATTCATCAATGCAGACGTGATAGGTCCGGCCAATGTCAAGTGGAGGTTTACAGGGTTTTACGGCCATCTGGATACGGTGCAGAGGTTTGAGTCTTGGGCGCTCCTTCGTTCCTTGGCCGCTGTTCAACGCTGAAGTGGGTAGTTGCCAGGGATTTCAATGAAATTCTTAGTTTGGGGGAGAAAACAGGAGGTCGACTTCGGAAAGCATCCAACATATGGTTGCCATTCATGAAGCCCTAATAGATTGTAATCTTAATGATTTGGGTGCGGTGGGGAGTCTCTTCACCTGGAGCGATTCTCACAAGAAGGAGCGGCTTGATCGTGTAGTCTGATCTCCATCTTGGTTATCGACTTTCAGCTTTTCTAGGGTTATAAATCTGCCGCCGAGTCGTTCTCACCATATTCCTATATTGTTAGAAATTCTCAATGAGCAGTCGAAATTACCGGCCGGATGTCGTCGTTTTCATTTTGAGGAGATATGATGTAGCCATGAGCAAGCTAAGGAGGTGATCTCTGAGGCCTGGAAGGTTGGTTTGGAGGGTCTGTCAATGGTGAGTGCCTGTCGAAAGATACGAAACACGGCCCAATCTTTGACAAGCTAGGACCGTTCGGTGTTTCAGAGCCGTAAGCTCGAGTTGGAAATAGTTCGTCAAGAATTGAAGGTTTTGCTAAATAAACCTTTTGTTGTTGGGGATTATGAGGAGAAACAAAGACTAACTTTTTGTTTGAATGAATTGCTTTCGGCGGAGGAGTCATATTGGAGATAGAGGTCGAGAGCTATTTGGCTTAAGGATATAATTCTAAGTTTTTTTTTTCACCGTAAGGCTTCTAATCGAAGGCCGCAGAATAAGATCAAGGGCTTGTTTGATCGGCATGGAGTTTGGTAGACGTCCAAAGAGGGTATTAATTCAGTAGTGTTGGAGTATTTCACTGATTTATTCTCTGGAAAAGAACCGGATGTGGTGGCTCAGGTCGTGTGCTTCGAGCAATTCAGCCTTGGGTCACTTCTAGGATGAATCAAGTTTTGCTCCAGCCATATACAATGGAGGAGGTGTGGGTTGCTTTATTTCAAATGCACCCGTTGAAAGCTCTCGGTCCGGATGGTATGTCGCCTTTCTTCTATCAAAAATACTGGGATATTGTTGGCTTTGATGTGAGTAATGCAATGATTTATGTTCTGACTATGAAAGAGATGCCTCATGATCTTAACTTTACACATGTGGTGATGATCCCCAAGGTGAAGGAAGTGCTTAATATGATGCAATTGCGGCCTATAGCTCTTTGCAATGTGATTTACAGAATTGCATCCAAGGTTCTAGCTAATCGTTTAAAGATTTTTCTGAAAGATATTATTTCTCCCCAACAGAGTGCTTTTGTTACCGACAGATTAATTTTGAACAACTCTTTGGTTACTTCAGAATTAGCTCACTACATGCATAAGTTGAGAAGAGGGGGTGAAGGTTTTATGGCGTTGAAGTTTGATATTAGCAAAGCGTATGATCGCTTGGAATGGAGTTTCTTGCAGGTAATTATGTTGAAGATGGGGTTTGATCAAACTTGGGTGGCATTGATTATGCATTGCTTGTGGACGGTGAAATACGCTTTTTAATTAATGGAGTGCCACAGGGGATTACGACAAGGAGACCCTTTGTCTCCGTTGGGATACCCTGCCGAGGGACTCTCCACTATTATTTTTGAGGCCGTTACTACAGGTCGTTGTCATGGGCTCCGTGTGTGTCAAGAGGCACCCTCTATCAGTCATTTGCTTTTCGCAGACGATAGTATGTTTTATGTGGGTGCAACTGCAGAGGATTGTGCAATGGTCAAAGACATTTTATCTGTGTATGAGCAAGCATCGGGCCAACAGGTTAGTTTGGAGAAGAGTAATGTGGTCTTTAGTGGTAGTATACCTTACTCGATGCAGTTGGAATTGGCTCAGCGTTTGAGAGTTCAGAGGGTTGAGAAGCACGAGAAGTATTTGGGCATCCCAACTTTAGTTGGCAGGTCCAGGCAGGACACATTTGCTTATATCAAAGACAAGTTATGCCTATTTATCAGAGTTGTGGCTCAAGCTATGCCTATTTATACTATGAATTATTATCTTCTCCCTCAGAATCTGATACAGGATCTTCATCAACTTTGTGGTGGGAAGGCACTGCTGATGAGAAGAGGGGGGAATGCATTGGCGAGCGTGGGATTCTCTGTGTAAGCCAAAAGCTAAAGGGGGTATGGGTTTTAGACATTTATTGCTTTTTAGTCAATCGGGTCGACCCGCGAGGGAAAATACTAACCCGGTTTGCCCAGCCCTACCAGGTCTTATGAAGCCGTCAAGCTCAAAGCTGTACTAAAACCCAGAACCCTGTCCTCCTCCCACAGAGAAAGATGGGTAAGAGAGGAAAGAGCCACAGTAAAGGCAGTGAGAAGCCGACTAAGAGAACCCCCTACCCCGTTGAAGACGGCGACATGGATGATGAAGTCGATGCCTGTATGTTTCCTATTACTCGTAGTTCTATATTTCTCATTCATGATATTAAGAAATTGATAGGTTTCAATTGGTTCGCTGCAGTTATGAAACAAAGAGACGTTGTTCCCCTGGACCTTGATCAAGACGGTAGGGATTCCGACGAGGATAACGAGCAATCTGTCTTCGATCTTCAGGTCTGTTTCTTCCTTCCATTTATCGATTTTCTATGCCGCCTTGCTTCAGTATTGGTTTATTTTTTGGGGATGAATTCTCAACATTGGATTGATTTTCGTAATTCCAGTGAAAGAGTATCTATTATTATTATTAGTTTTTTTGTTTCTGAAGCTAGTATTGCTAATATTGTTTACAGAATATTGATGACGAGGAAGATGAAGATGAAGATGACTTCGAAGATACTGGATTGGCTGCAAAAAGTAAGCAATATGCCTTTTTGTTTCTGTGATTATACAACTCGAGAACTCCTGATTGTTCCGTGATTATATTGTTTCGGCTTGCTGATTAGGATTTAGATATTGTTTTAGACTGACTTGTCCTCAGTGGTTGTTTATTTTGCTTTCTGGTACCAAGAGAAAGTACCTTGAATTATGTGAGAGAGGTCTCCATTAGTTGAACTTTCGTATTTTTGCTACATTATTAACCTTCGGTTTAGATTCTTTATATGAGTGTACCTTAGTCCTGTGAACATTTTCGAATAATATTGCTCGACCCAAATTAGGTGAAAAGATTATCATATTGTTCTCATGCGTGCCATTTTGCCCCCATAATTTATATATGAGCACAGCTGGTCTGAAGTTACAGACATCGTGTTGCTTATTTATGTGTTGTGTGAAGTTGTTAGGCAGGCGAAGTTTCTGTGGGCGAAGTCTGGCGGAGTTGAGGACGAACCACTTGACGATGACGAAGAAGAAGAAGAAGAAAAACTGATATGGGGTGGAAGAAGACCTAATTATCATGGGGCCGATAATCGTGATATTGAGGTGGTGACCTGCACTTACAAATGTCTTCTCCCCTTTTAACTCTTTTCACATTTTTTTTGTGTGTAATAATTCGGTTGCGGCTGTGCAAATGTTTACTGTTTTGGATACATATGGAGACTTAGTAATTTTGTGTTTTTTTTTACCCTTTCTTTTGACTGATAAAGTTTAAATCAAGTGACGATGACTCTGCCGAAGAGGAAGAGAGAGCTGTGGAGGAGATTCGGAGAGAAAAGGCAAAGTCATCCACACGGGAAGATTTTGGGCTTGAGGATGATAGTGAAGATGAGAGTAATAAGGAACCGACTTTTGAGGTGAGGTTTCCAGAAAACATTATTTATTCAGGTCACGGATTCCCCTTAAGCTCACATTGTAAATGGGAGTGGTGTATGAACTCAAATAAATGTTTTTAAAAGGTTATCATGTCCAAATAATTTCAAATGGCATGCCAGACAAGTTCATTCATCTGTGCAGGAAATGTCAGTTCATGGAAAAAGTGAAAAAAAGTCTCAAGAGATAATAGAAGTAGCAGATGACATGGATACAGCTTATGAGGAGGTCAAGAAAGATTTGAATGCTCTGTCAAAGGAGGAGCAAATATCTGTTTTAAACAAGTGAGGTCCTTTTTTTTTACCATAATAATTATAAGATATGTGCTTGTATAATAATATATGTATGCATTTTGATAAATTTATACAAGAGCTATATCTGTTCACCCGAAACTTTTCAGAGCATGTACTTTTAAACTAATTTTGTGTGGCTCACATTGGATAAATTGTTGCATGCTTTTAAAGTTAGCATAACACTATGCTAGGGTTTGTTATGAAGTCATTAGATATGGGATCTGGCAAGAGAAATCTTTGATTAGACATAGTGTAGTTTTAGCCTCTTTAAGTGTTATGTGTGTAGGGTGGCAAGGAATTGTATATGAAAATTATGGGGCAATGAAGTCCTCAGAATAGTTGTTGTATTGTCTAATGAGAAAATGGTGGTAAGAAATTTGGGGAGGTCATGATAACGAAGGTTGATATATGGAATAAGATTGAGAGGAAGGTGTCATACTTGCTAATATGTTAGGATATGCGGAATATTTGCTAGCATATGATGCTTGCAAATTTTTTATATTTTTTAATACCGAGTTCGATTCCTCTCTGCAATGCGGTATTGTGATACTTTAATAAACTCAATTGGTTGCCCTAGTGGGTCCATGAGTACAAATGGACAATTACTTTAGTTCTATATCCTCAAATAATTAATGTTCTCTCCATACAGTACTGCTCCAGAGCTGGTTGGTTTGCTGGCAGAGCTGAATGATGCACTTGAAGAGCTTGAAAACAGAGTGAATCCGATTTTAAGCAAGGTATTGTTCTTTTTCTTTTATCAGCAATATGTTTATGTAAATCTGGTCAGAATTTCAGTGTTGTTGTTCTCCCCTCTGTTCTCATCTTTGCATGGACCTTTTGCTAGGAAGAGTAATCAGAAAATATCTTAGGATAAACTTGTGTTTGATGGACAGAAATGACTTTAGTATATAATGGATGACTCTTCTTCCAGTAGACATTGAAAGAACATTTCTTAGATTGTCAATTTATGGATGATGACTTCTGCTCCCATGTCCTGTTGGGGTTGGTACAAGTTACTTGTGCCTAATTTCATGCTTACCTTACTCCCTAGTGGTGTCTTACTGTTTTCTTTTGTATATTATAACCGAAAAATGGTAGTATTGTTTCTATGTCCTCCCTTACTCCTTTGTGCTCCAAACTGATGTTTATATATTTCTGAAGTTTGACGGTCGTTTTCTTTCATCAGAAATGTGAGATATTTATCTGAAGTTTGATATTCATCTGATTTGATATTTTTTATTAATGCTGTATGAAGGTTAGAAGGGGTGAGGTCATGATGGAAGGAGGCATGCGCTATTTGGAAGTCAAGCAGCTTCTTCTATTGGCTTATTCTCAAGCAATAACTTTCTACCTTCTTCTGAAGTCTGAAGGCCAACAAGTTCGTGACCATCCTGTACTTGCTCGCCTTGTAGAGATTAAAAATTTATTGGATAAGGTATCTTAATTCCTTTAACCCCCTGGGCCCCACACTGCCCGCTGCCCATTGATGTGCTTTAACTTTTAATCAATATTGAATGATTATGTATGGAACATGGTCTTTGGTTATCTTTGTAGAGTACATATTAGCAAGCATCTGTTTTATTTTTAACAGTAAGTGGTGTCGTATGTGGGCCCAAGTATCGGCCTGAACTGTTCCTTTCTGAAGCTATTCAAGGATCATCAGTAATGAAAAAATAAGAATAATCAAACAATGTTTATCTACAAGTAAATGGATTGACTAGCAGTCTGCCATCAGCATTAAAAATAATCGTGGTCAAATTATTTTTTGATTTTGGTGATATTTCGTGGCTGTTTTTTTTTTTCGGGGAATTAAATTTTTAAAAGTTCAGATCATCTGGTGGATGATTGGAACAATTGCTTTTGCTTCTTATTAGAGAGATTCCTTGATTAGAAGGGCTCTGTACATTGTACACGGAATGCAGTCTGCTCTTGCTCCCATCTCCCAATCATTCTACTTGAGAATCACACATTGTGACATGGCATAAATTTTTCATTCTCTAGAGACTCAGCAACTCATCTCTTGACCATTCATTATATTAATTTTTCATGTTTCTGCTGTTTTGAATTATTGGCTCTAGCAACTGTTCTAATATATGCTGGCTATCATAGAACTTGTCTCTTTGTTTTTTGCTCTTTATTTATAGATGACTTGGTATTGTTTAAAATTGAACTTGTTTGGTGGTAGGCCCGCTTGGGTCGGTCTTCTGCTTGTCCTAAATTGGTAGTATTACCTTTGTACTATGGAAGTATAGTTTTTGTCATTGTTTTTCTTACAAGCATTCATTGTACTGCCTTTGATAATGTGTTTTACTTGACAGATGAAAAAACTTGATGAGAATCTTCCATCTGATCTGGTAGAAATTATAAACAAATATAATGGGATAGAAGCAGAGATGAAATCAGTTAAAGAGAATGCTGCAGGAGCATCAGATACTTTTGCTAAAGGATACAGGCCCCAACTTGTCTCACTTGAACCAAAAGAAGCAGCTGTGGTAGTGCATCTTGTCTTTTTGCAGTTTATAATTCATACCTTTAAGGATTTGCACACGAGTGATTCATACATTCATTTTACAGTCGCACAACACAATTGAGTTGGAAAAGGTGCAGGCTCTGAAGGATAATGAAAAGATGGTGAAACGCAAACGTCAGGTAAAGCATGCTGTTACTAGTCTTATATCCTCATTCCATTTCCTTTGAAACCTTTTATTTATTTACTTATTTATTTTTGATTGGGCGGGATAAGCTTTCCATTTGTATAATGTAGACCTCATGCTATGTGGCAGAAGGAAGAAGTTGGTTTACAGAGCATGAAAATGTTGAAACTAAGAGCTGCCCTTGAGGAAAATTTGAAGCAGAAGGGTGTTATCAAATCTATCAATCCAAGAACTGATAAACCCCAGAAACACCTGAAGCCACTAAATGGGTATGACCTTTCTCTGATACTTTGTAATTTAACTCATTCCTCAATTGTGTGAACTAATCCAACCAACTAAGAATCAAACAGGAAGCTTGAATCATATGATGATTTTGATGATGACCCTGTAAAAGCTGAAGGCTCAAACGTGGGTCATGCAAATTCATTCAGTGGAAGTAAAGTTTCCCGACTTGTTGCTGCCAATCGCCATAAGTCAAAGGTATTAACCTAATTACTTTTAACCATTTACTAAAAACCTACTGTTTTCAACTGTTCTTTCTCTGAACATGCACCTTAATGGAATGTATATAATTCATTGATGTACTTTCCTCTTTGCCTGAGAGATTCCTCTAAAATATTTCTTTGCTTTACATGCCCCAACTTTATGGGTTTAGTATATAGATCTTTCAGAGAATGCAATCCAAACATTATTGTCCTGGTTATATGCCAGCAAGCATACGTACAATATTATCCAAACTTTGTTCTTTTAAATTAAAAACCAAAAAAGAATGGTTTGAGGTGGTCGGTCATCATGCTCAGACTAGTGTTCACATGATTTTTGATGTCTCCTTCTCTCTTTATGAGAAGATTATTTCAGGTGATGACGACTTACCTCAGAGAGATGATCTTGGGGAAAGGCGGAGAAAACATGAGCTCCGAGTACTGGCAGGAGCCGGAATTCAGTCTGAGGATAATGCTGGAGACAGTGAGATGGAGGGCAGTGAAGAAGCTCAAGATTCAGAAGATGACTTTTACGAACAAGCAAAACAAAATCGAGCTGCAAAACTCGCTGCCAAAGCTGACATGCATTCTAGGTTTGTATTGAACTGTTGTGAATTGCTACTTTTTGACTTGTGTGACAAATATCATTTTACCTCACTTACTCATAGGCCCTGGATCTGTAGAGCATTTCATTAAACCATCCAAACCATTCAGGAGTTCCAGATTCTCATATTTTTCATGTTTCTGATTTTGAGTTGTTATGAGCTATCGTGCTTTTGCAGGCCCTCCTCTGTTCCATCTTTGCCTGAGACTGTAGATGGTAAACGTCATATTACTTATCAGGTATATACGATCCAGTTTTCAGTTTGCTCATCTCATCCTTTATTTTTAGAGTTCTTATGATATTTTTACTTTGGCTGACCATTTTCTTGTCCTCCCACATTACTGTAGATGGAGAAGAACAGAGGACTTACTCGTGCTCGAAAGAAGCTGCTGAAGAATCCAAGAAAGAAATACAAGGTAATTTGATCAAAAGACTTGTACCTCTGACTCTGCTGCAAGTTGGTAAAATTGCTCTATATTAATGTCCCTTTTTTTCTACAGTTGAAGCATGAGAAAAAAATGAAGAATCGGAAAGGACAGGTACGGGAAGTCAAGAAGCCTGTAGGTCCATACGGTGGAGAGACATCTGGAATCAATCCGCGAATCAGTCGGAGTGTCAGATTTTAAGACCCGCTGGACTAGTTCTTGTGTTGGAACTTTAGGTTTTAAGCCTTTGTGTTTGCTTTTCATTCGGTTGAACTCCTGTTTCTTCTATCTCTGGACGAACGTGTCTTATTACGCCAACCATCAGAATATTTTTCAGAAAAACAATGTGTCGAAGTTGTAATGAGGCAGCAAGTGACGGCCTTGGCAATTACGTTTGCACACAAATGTACCATAAATTTACAAACTGGATTTACGGTTCTCTACCAATCTCATTATCAGAAGTCGTTGCAAGTAGATTAATGAGTAATGAGGTAATCTCAGTACATTATTGCTTTGTGGTCTCAAAGCCAAAAACATTGGGTACTACTTATTATTGGTTACACATTATAGTTCCAGGATCCTATTATCAATTTCATGCCGGAATTAGATTTCTGTTACTGCGGAAGTCTGTATACTGTATCAGTACGTAGTTATTCGTCCACAGTGCAGACTTCATCATCCCAAAATAACACAACGTAAATGCAAAGTCCATGACATGACTAAATAATATCAGCATACTTGGTCCAAATCCATCATCGGAAAGAAATGTACACTACAGTTTCTAATCGTGATGTTTCCATAGACATGCTTATGGAATTAGCATCACAAAAATAGTTCCTTTGTGTAGACCCCATAACTTCACTACCATTGCAAGCTGTCATTGCAAGCTGAAGCATTTGGGTAAAAGAGCACTATTCCCACTCGATAGTGGAAGGCGGCTTTGATGTAATGTCATACACTACTCTGTTTACACCACGGACACTATTGCAAATCTTCCGTGACACATCATCATAGAACTCATGTGTAAAGTAGTACCTGAAAATTTCGTGGACACGACAATATGATCAGTAACATTTTACTAAATTATTGAGAACAATGAAACTAATTGGCATATGCCCAACAATCAATTGAAAGATAAGATAACAAAACCTAAAAAGATAAAAATTTATAGCAAAAACTCTGAGACTAACAGCATGAAGGCATACCATTCAGCTGTCATCCCATCTTGACTTGTAACAGCTCTGAGAGCAACAACATGAGAATGTGTTCTTTGATCACCTTGAACTCCCACTGATCTTATAGGCAGAAATACTGCAAATGCTTGCCAGATTTTATCATATAACCCAGCATCTTTAATTGATTGTATAAATATCTCATCAACCTGGCAAGAAATAGGTTTCAGAAAATGTGAACATAATTCCAAGAAAACCAAAGTAGTCATGGATTTAACTCAAACAGACATATATACCTGGCGGAGGACCTCAAGAGCATTGCCTGCAGTTACATCACCCAAGACCCTTACAGCAAGGCCAGGCCCTGGAAATGGATGGCGCTTTAGGAATCCCTGAGGAACATTCAAGATCTTCCCCAATTGGCGAACCTAACAACAAGATGCAAATCAATTAGTCGCACTCTTCCAGAGGAAAACTAATGTGTTATAGAAGCAAGATAGTAGGAAGCTGAGAGCTAAAACCTCATCCTTGAATAGAAGTTTAAGTGGTTCAATAAGCTTCAATTTCATGTCCTTGGGAAGCCCGCCAACATTATGATGGCTCTTGATTGTGTGGGAATGAGTCCTTCCACTACCAGGTGGCGGACAAGATTCAATCACATCTGGATACAGTGTACCTTGGACTAAGTAAGCGGGTTTCCTCCCTAATTTTTTCTCGAGTTCATGAGCAAAAGCATCAAAAATGCAGATGAACTCTTTTCCTATTATTTTCCTTTTCACCTCCGGATCATCAACACCTCTAAGCTTACTAAGAAATTGTTCTGAGGCATCCACACAAGTGACAGGCAAATGAAGATCTCTCTCAAAGGTATCCATCACACGCTCTTGCTCCTTATACCTTCACGAGAGAAAAACATTCTATTAGCAAAGTACAAGAGACGCAACTGAAATCTATAACAGCAAAAAAGTTTTAATCTCTATAGTTCAGTTATACTCCTAGCTATCTCTCACCTCAACAGACCATTGTCGACAAAGATACAATGAAGCCTATCCCCAATAGCCTTATGAACAAGAGTTGCGGCCACGGTGGAATCAACACCTCCAGATAATGCACATATGACATGATCTTCTGGCGCTACTGTGCTGTTTATCACTTTAATCTCTTCCTCCATTACGTCTTCCATCTTCCACCCCGCACTGACTCCACAAACATCAAACAGAAAATATCGAAGTGTCTCCATCCCTCCTGGCGAATGCGTCACCTGCGAGAATGCCAATCAACAACAAATTCAAGCAAGCACCCCGACAATTCTTCTAACATTTCCTTTTCTCTGCCGAAAAATCATTGCAAAATTAGGTAATGTGATTACCTCAGGGTGGTACTGCAGCCCATAGAACCTCCTAGACGGGCTTTCGATGGCGGCAACAACCCCCTGCTGGCTCCTAGCCGCCACCTCGAAGCCGTCGGGCAGCTGAGCCACCTCATCCCCATGGCTCATCCACACAACCTGCCTAGCGCCAACGCGATTGGACCCGAAAATGCCGGAGTTCTTGTCCACACAAATCTCCATCTTGCCGTACTCCTGCTTCTCCCCAACCCTAACCACCCCGCCGAGGCGCTGCACGATCAGCTGCAGGCCGTAGCAGATTCCGAGGACGAAGACGCCGCTGGCCTCGGCCCACTCGGCGAAGCCGGCGGGGAAGGTGGGGGAGTCGTGGGTGTGGACGGAGTGGGGGCCGCCGGAGAGGATGACGACGGAGGGGCTGAGGTCGGTGATGGCTTTGAGGGGGCTGGTGCCGGAGATGGTGAGGGAGAAGACGGAGAGGGAGCGGATGCGGCGGGTGATGAGGTGGGTGTATTGGGAGCCGTAGTCGAGGATGAGGACCAGGTCGGACTTGACGGCTTTTGGGTCCATGGCGGGAGGCGAAGGCGGAGATGGGAGCTAGGGTTTAAGAGGGGTTTTGAGGTTTGTGAGTGGAGAAGAACTGGTGGCTGCGGGGTTTGTCATATGAGAGAGAGTTTTCTAGGGTTTTGGAAGCTTGGCGGGAACTGTTTATTTACAGTGTTGCCACTAGCCTATTAAGGCATAGCGGTATTAATTAAAAGAACAGGGCCTTATGGAACTGCCGAACATCTTTCTGTCAACTTTGCCCCTCCTATATATAATTAAATACTAAAAGGATAAAACAGTAAAATGACTAGAAATTTCAGTTTAAATGGGAAGTTATCTCCCCCTGACCCCTATTCAGTTGAACACATTGTTGAACTTATCTCAGAGATTCGATTGTTTCCTTTTCTTTGTTTATTCATTGTTTGATAGTTTGGGTGTTTTGGTTAGACATAAATCACATAAATTGATTGATATTTCTGATTTTGTTGGCTTCTGTTTGGCTACCGGCCGTGAAGATTATTTCATTGGTGTTATGTTACTCCTATTTAGTTGCAAGATTATTTCTTTTAGAAAACATTCGTAGATAATATATGTTGAATATACTTTTTGAAAACAAATAAATGCACGCTCGAGCGCGGTCATTTCACACTCGCATCAAGCATGCAAGAAGGCTAGTTTACTTTGTTTAGATACAAATTATCTTAGGATGATTGGTGCTTCTAAGGCTAGCTTGATATTATTGTGACTTTAAAGAATTAAACTGTGTTGTGATGTGAATTGAATCAGCTGTAAAATAATACAGTTTTGTGTTTCGTCTGAGGTAAATATTTATTTTAAAACCTGTTGTCATACCACAATATATTATTTTTTTCAGTGTTTTTTTATGACAACAGTTTCTGAAAAGTAACCATGATGCTGCTTTTAAAAGCTGCTTACATGGACCTATAAATTTTTTTTAACTGCTCTTATTTGATTTACCAAACACAATAGAATTTCTTAAGAATTCTGTTAATCATTTTCGGGCTATGATTTTATATAATGTCAATCACTAAATCATTTCTAAGATAATAGTAAATAGACTATGTCATTTGATAGTCTAGGGTGCCCTATTATCTGAGTTTGGATTTTCTAATTCAGTCACACACATATAAGTTTTTAACTTTAATCTTTTTCTTGTATTGTAGTGATGCTTTCCCAATTCGTTTACCTATATGTTGTATAGCAGATATAATGATAATGAGATTTCACATGTTATGTCGCATTCGAACTACCCCTATGAATAATTTGCAATTTTAACTTCAATCTTTTTCTTGTAATGCAGTGCTACAAAGTTCACCTGAATTCATTACTAAAATAAAATCACCTGAGTATGGATATTTTGTTAAACAAAATTTTGCCCTTTTTTCGGGTAATTTTCTGAGAACTACATCTAAGTTTTTAAACTTTAATTTTTTCTTGTATTATACTGAAAGTTTAATAAATTTAGTAAAAAAAAGAAGAAGAAAAACTCAAGTTTTCGTTTGTGGCTACATTTTTCACCAATAATGTGCAACATCCCACAATGGGTGCAGTGTTTTCTTTATCATTCTCACTTCCAAGTCTTATATCTAATATATTGATAAGATATGTGTCAACTACACATTGCTTATTATTCATTGTGTAAGAAGATTTATTTGCAAGGTAGATTTTTAATCTCTTTAGTTTTTTCAAATTTCATTTTTTTCGTATTTGGTATGTTCAAATCAAATTCACTTCATGTACTACTTATTTCCAATAAGCTGATCTTCCCAACTTTTGAACCAGTTGATATGCTAATTATGTTCGACCATCATCGAAGTTCCAGGTGGGCATAGAGTCTGCAAATTCCAATGTTGAGGACAACGCGCGTCACTTAGGTTGACTCTTTCTTTCAAAATTTCTTTAGGTATTAAAAGTCACAGACTATAAACAATGTAGGCCATAAGTTTAATGCGATATAGCTAGTCACCTTAAGTGAGGTTGCTAGCGAAGCTAAGGTGGTGGCTAGTGTGGAGGTGGTGGTACGGTGAGGAGCAGGGGTCTCCAAAAGGTGTAGGGAGTGAGGTGGCAGGTAGGGAGGTGGCATGGCGCAATCGGGGGCTAGGGTGGTGGACAATATGGAGGTGGTGGCTGGCGGGGGGAAGGCGCAATCGGGTGCAGGGAGGGAGGTGGTTTGCGAAGAAGTGGCGTCAGGGCTAGGATGGTGGACAGTGGGGAGATGGTGACTAGTAGGGAGGTGGTAGCATGGCGGGGAGCAGGCGCATGGGCTTCCAACTCTTTCTCAAAAAGGGAAACAAGAAGGGGGAGGTGCAGTGAGTGAGGTGGCCGGACGAGGCTTAGTGTGGTGGGCAATGCGGAGGTGGTCGCCGACATGGAGAGCAGGGAGGGTTAGGTCTAGTTTGGTACATCTATGCTGTGAACAAAATGACTTTCAAAATTGTTGTGAGTAAAATGACTTTTGAAGTTACTGTTAGAGAAAACTGTTAAAGCGTTTGATAAACTGTTTTAGAAAGTGTTGTGAGAGCAAAAAACTATTATTTGTGTTTGGTAAGTTGTAAACAAAAAGGGTTTTTAGTATGTATAATTACCAAAATGTTAATAAATTTTTAAAGTGTAATAAAATGGACAAAATGATTCATTAACCTTTAATTTGTATATTAATTATATGAATTATACACTATGGGCTATTCCAATTGTAAGTATAATTATTTGTAATTGTTTTGGTTATACATTGTTTGCACCAAATTAAAATTTTAAGTTAAAACACTTAAATTTTCAACAAAATCCATCCAGAATATTACACAAAAATATTTATCCATCATAATTAAATAGAACTTAATTTATGGGCATGTAATATTTAAGAAAGACTAAGAACAAAATAGGTTACCCATAAAATTTCATTAAAAAACATTGTGGCTCTGTGTTTTTGACAAAAGCCACTTTCAAAAGCTACCCTCCCCTAGCTTTCCTAACTTTTCAATTTCAGCTGTGGCCAAAATCAATTTGAGTCAAAAGCAGCCTTAGAGAAGTTTATCAAACATTATCAATTGATCACAAAAGCTGAAGCAGCTCCAAAAACAAATACAAAAGTTGTACCAAACTGGCCCCTAGGGTGGTGGTGCAAACTAAAAAGCCCATGTTTAGGGTGTTTTCAAAACTCAAAATTTTTACCTTAGAGATCACCACACACCCTCGTTAGTGCGACCGCGCACGATAGACGATACGACCCGAATATTTTTAATACTTGGCGATTTTACCTTTTACTTTTACTTGAATCGAGATTCGTACTAAGTGTGATGACTCTAAGAGTTGATTTTTCGATGCTTAAGTTTTTCGAGAAAACTTACTTCACGAAAGTTGTAGAGCTTGTCGATACAAGTTCGTAGACATGCGACATACACAAATTGGAGTTTGTATGAAAAAGTTACGAATAAAAAAAAAGTAGGGTAATTTAGGTAAATAGTACAAATAAGGGTGAAAAAAGAAAAACCAGAAATTTAAACCCGAGCGGCACTGTTCATCTTTTTTTTTTCTTTCAGAAATTTAATATTTTGGTGCCTTTAATATTGAGAAATTAATGGTTGTTGATTTTTTAAAATGTTGTAGATGGAAAAGTGATATACATAAGTTGTTTTTTGTTGTAGGGAAAAATGGAATGATCTACTCATCTCATTGATAATCCCCTTTATATAGGGGTCAAGATTACAATAGAAATAAATGGTAATTACAATGACAATTACGGCTACATAATGGTGATTGATCTGTTACATCCGTTGACCATAAACGTCATTAACTTATTCTTTTATTTGCATTAACGAAGGCACACTAATGATGTTTTTCCTTCAACACTCCCCATTGTGCCGAGTTTAAAAATATAATAGTGTATAAGATGTTGCCTCATTAAAAACATTGCCAAGTAACAAAACTCAATGGAAGAAAATAAAACTTTGGTCGAAGGAGAAAAGATCACAACGCACCTATTACATTTAAGATTAACATATATGTGTTAGACTCCCCCTGATGTATGCACCTCCCCCTGATCTTTACATTAATCATGGGAGTTTTGATAACTTTTGCATATTTAATGATGCATCTTATTTAATACGTATTTCTTTACGCCAAATGTGTAACGACGTGAATATAATTCATTCTCATCATGTCGTTTTATCTTTTCTTTATAGGGACTATAAACCTAAACCTTTAGGTATTGTTGTTGTGTGGGCACTAAGCTATACATCGAATGAGAGGTCGAGTCAAGTATATTGTGTTAAGTGCAATAATGCGTCTTTGCACTTGTATAAGAAATCTCATTTCCTGACACTTATTCGTCATCTTTCATTGAGACAAAAATAGATCTATCTTTAAAGACTTCGACTGATCATGGGAGCTATGGAAGACTCACTTTTAACATTTAGAAGCCTCACTTAAAAGCCGATTGATGATTAATCATCAATATTACAGCCCTCTATATCCATTTTGAGATTGTGTCTTCCCAATGATCTTTTTCATTCTTGACTTATGATTTGTAATGGCGACATTTTTTTAGTTTATCAAAAGACTCTACAAATCCATATTGAAATCGCAATGACATAACACATCTGATCCCTATTCATAATCAAGTATTTTACTTCGTGAACGTTTCAATTCTTTTTGTAAAGCTACGTGATCTAGAACAATTTCTTGGGTGGATAAAGTCTGTTCTATGACTTTCATGTATATCTATTAATTTCGATCCCCATAGAGATACCTTATTTCACCATTCATAAGCTGCATGTGTCAGTTTTTCGGAAACTACCAAACTGATAAGGTAGTGGAGTGCAATGACTTCTATTACGAGAATATCTCTTTATGGTCCATTACAAAAGAATATTTCCTCGTAGTCGATTCCAGTGCGTTTGTGAGAGACCTTGCGCCATAAGGTGAGTATATACTCTTAATTCTCATACGCATCCTAACAAAGATATATGATAGGGTTTACACTCGCGGTGTCGGCTTCACCTGCCCAAATACCTATCTCTTTGTTAGTGAACTTTAGTTCATGCTGGATCGCTTCTTTCCATTGGGCTAAAATTACTACGTTGTTATTTCTCAACGAAGTATGGTTCGATATGAAGACTCAATATCCTACATCCTGATGTGGTTTTTATTTGGTAGAGATCTATATATATTCAAGGATTTATTCTAACATCTGATGTGTCCCCTAGTGATAACCAAAATCCACGAATTCTCATGAGACAGATTTGTGATTATGGATCAAAGGATCCAATTGTGCCAAACTCACTTTCTTCCTTTAAACGAGTATGTGTCGAACACAAGGTGGTCTCCCCCTCTTCCTTGGAGAGTCACGGCCTATGACACCATTTATGACACTTTATGGTGTCAACATGCCACCATCTATCGAGGCAACGCAATTCCCAATTCCTTTTGGGTGGCGGCATGTCCTCTTCTTAAGACATTGAACCTTGCAAGCCTATTTGAAGCTAATATCTGTGATCTCATCACTTTGTGCAATAGTGGAGATCAAGATGAGACACAGTGGGGACAACGCACGACAATTCCTGTCGTTCCACTTGAACATTCTTTGTTCTTATCTCCCCCTAACGACGGGAAGACTGTCTCATCAAAGTGATATTTCATATCTAGCGAAAAAAAAGATCACTTGTCAAAGTTGCAATATAGTGGACTATCTGGATGCTCGTCTCCAGTGAGAACATTTATTCACATTAGTTGGCTTCACCATTATGCGATGTGGCGTCGCAATTTGGCACGTAGGTTAATCTAGTTGAGCTCAAGGAGTCTAGATCCGTGTCAATCCTGGCGAGCTCAAGTATTTTGATTCTTCGATGTTATCGATTGTAATTCCTTTTACAATGATTAAGGTGATAGCCAAAAAACTAGTGAGTAATAAGTTGTTTATGCAGAAGTTACATTACCATAAATGGAAAAGATTGGTGCGCATTACAATTTACCAATATCAAGACTAGTACTTTAGTCATTTTCCGTGAGACCAAGTGGGTTTGTAACTATCATAAGTAATATTAGTTTTAGTAGTGAATGGTGTGATGACACGTGACCAGCGTGTCGACACATCAACCAACATCATAAATTATTTAAAGTGTCCACAAGTTGGTTGAATTAATCCACATAATTGTCGTTGGATTCAATCATTGAACACAATGAGAATACATGTCATTTGCATAAGATGATCTCAATCCAAATTTTTGTAAGAAATTGATAAGATTTGAATGATTAGCTTTACATGCCTAATCACAATGGATATAAGAAGCATAATATGGTATTAGTGCATATACTTATGCATCAAAAATATCATTGTTCCGTCTTAGGGGAGCGACGAAATCTGGGGATGAAATTACATCTTCAATTCCTCCATAAAAATAAATTTAAGGATTTTGACAGTACTTTGTTTCCTTAGTTGTTACTTCTATTTATCCAACATATGAGTATATGTATATAATTCTTTAAATATACAGATACACATATATGTCAATGCCCAAATATGTCAAGATCCCGAAAATTCATTTTCTTTTGATGTTGTGGGTTTCAATTTAGCAATTTCATATATACTTTCTAAATGGACATATAAACTTCTGTATTACGCGGTTACATCCGCAATCATTAGAGATAATGCAAAAGATGTGAATCGTAATCTCACTTATTCTTTTCATATGGAAAGTCGTTGACATAAATATTTAAAACTTATGAGGGTTCGATTGTCTCTTGTTGATCCTTGTTACATAAAATGTCAATGAAGTATATATGTAAGACATGAAAATGGAATATAAACCCAAATTCTTTAGAGTAATTTGATAGAATCGTAAAACAATATCTCCATCTCATAATGCATGTATATTTTGAATTCCGAAGAATTATATATTAGCGATCATTATTAATATTATTATTTATATCCATAAATATAGTATGATTATTCTTCAGTACTACTACTGTGGGGATCACATGATGCATTTCTTTGCATTCAATTATTCATATCATACTAATATTTTGTTAAATTGCTTTACTTTATGTGGTACTTCGCAAAGTCAAATATTAAAAATCGAACAATGTATATTAATATTTAAATATTCTCAATTCATTGAGAAAATTCATAACCTTGGTTGTATGTCAACGATTGCATTAAGGTCTTGTTCAATCCCAAGGCACTTCAATACCGAAAGTTTAGGCATATATAATAGCCATTACAATTATATCTTGGAAAATTAGTGATAGACTGTAATTGAAGTTTGAAACATTTTGAATTGACATAGATTTATGTCACTCTTAAAATTGAGGAGGTTTCAAATTGATATTGAATATACTTTTTCAAATTGTCGTACTCTCATTATTCTACTCTTTTTTTTTGTAAGAAGGCATTCCATTGCTCATATCATATCCCCTATACATTTTTCAAACGGTACATTGTTATCAATTGTCATTGATCGGTTTATATGACCATGCATGTTCATATATTTGCCATTTGCTTTAAGGTTATTTCTTCACTATTATCTATAGTTCGTTCTGAGAATTTTTTTTCGATAGACATTTTTTGTCTTGAGAGACATTTCTATCATTCAAGATTGTACATATGCTTCCAAGTTACATGCAAGAAAACATGTTTGCATAATTTGATCATGGTTGAGCCTTGGTTGGCTTGAAGGGAAGGTCGGTACTCAAATTCTTTAGAGCCAATATATGTTGTGTTCGTTTAACCAACTGTAAATAGAGTACGAAACTTATTAGTTTCGCAGTCTAAAGTTCTAAATAGACTTACACGAAAATTAAGCATACCAAAATACACTATGGCCACTTTGGAGCTGTATGAAGTTGCTTTATCACAGTAAAGATATATAATTTAATTAATTTCTAAGAAATACAAATCGGATTGCAAGACTAAGAATTGAAATGGTCGTATTTTTCGATGCTTCATGAAAATACTTTATCACAAGCTAGGCTGCATGGAATCGGAAGCGCGGAAGCGTTTTTTTTCAAAATTTCTTAGAAGCGGGGACGTTTCGGAAGCACGGAATAAAATAATATATAATTAAAGATATTAACGTGTATATATAATATTACAAAAACAAAAAAATAGCATATGTTATGCTTACCATCAAGTAGTGATCAAACCCATACCAACTCAATTTGGACTAATCCTATATAAAAAAAAACTCAATTTGGACTTCATGAATGGTGTATCAATTGGAAGTTTCGACATCCCCGAAAGGCTTTCTGCATGAGGATTGAATCCAGTTCACTTGCATATAATTAGTATT
Source organism: Argentina anserina (assembly GCF_933775445.1). NCBI lineage: Eukaryota > Viridiplantae > Streptophyta > Magnoliopsida > Rosales > Rosaceae > Argentina > Argentina anserina. The sequence continues at coordinate 17,698,059 of NC_065876.1, forward strand.
ACAGTGTAGTTTGAGAACTCACAATCAGGTTTTCTGGTAGTGAAATAAGTGAAGCAATGAAAAGCACAAGTAGAAGTAGCTTAAGCATACTTTCCTGCTTAAACCATCTATCAACTAAATCCCAACCTACACAAAACGCATGCAGCTAAATATTTCATCTGTCCTCTTTGGTTGATATATACTGGAAGATATAAATTAGACTACTATTTCAATGACTTAAACTTGCGCTGCCGATTTGTACCAAATGGCTTTCTGGTTCTTTGCTTTTCTACTGATTGCAGTTGGAGATTGTAAGCATGTAAGTCCATTAAACCAATCTCATCTGCAGGCAGCCATGGCCGACATGAGGAAGGGCTCTTACCACGGATTTGTTCTCCTCCTGAGGATCGTAAACACCAACATCCTCGACACGTTGTTGAACTTCATGCCAAATGACGAGGAGTTATCAGAAGCTGCCATCACTTCAGGCCACATCCCAGAATTCATCTTCAGCCATTCAATGGCAACTGCACCTCAAGCATTTTGTTGATTTACCAAATGGAACTCTTGTCCCATCAAATATTCCGACCAAGATCATCAGCATAAGCAATTCTAAAAGATCAGGCCTGTTTGTAAACAATGCCAGAATTGTGACCCCAGATGTGTGTACAAGCTCTACGATTAGGTGTCATGGTATTAGCACAGCTATGAGATTTGAGAATTCCATGTTTAAGTCACAGAAATGTAATAGGTTGGAGCCACCTACTGACCCAATAATGACTCCAACTGTAAATGCTTGAAGAAGCTAAACTTATGATATGTTGATGAGGTAACAGCCCACTATAATTTAGACAACAAGAACAACAATAAAGTGCCTGATTCTGTTCACAGCCAATTTTTCTTCAATAATAGAAACTACAAAGATGTGTATGACACAAAACACCACCAAACATGTACTTGACATACACAAGGGAAAGTAATCCAGTGCATTTTACCATAAGCATTAGTAGATGAACAAAACACAGACGCTGGCAGATCATAATAAACTAGTCAGACACATTCAAACTAGTTTTCACCAAGTAACATTACTACAATTGAGATATAATAATACAGAACATGCTAGAAAGAAAAAAAAAACACTTCCTCAAGGATTTTTTTCTTGAAAGGATGGTGCTCATTTGGCAAGCAGTCTGACTTGGGAGCACCACTATAAAGCAGATCATGCATTTTCGAATACATCAGCATCTGAGAAGGATCAATACTACCACCACTGTTCTGGGATGCCCGGGAAGTTTCTTGGAGTTTGATCTTCTCATAAATAAACTGCTTCTCAGCTTCTACTTCACTCAAACGCTGTTTCAAGTAACTACTAGCATATTCTTCTTCCGATTTATCTGACTTGGCAAGAGCAATCCTCTGGATCCTGTCAGCCTGTCGTTTAGCCTCATTGGCCTTGAGTTGGAACATATCAGCCTCTGCGTTTTTTAGCCTCACAATTTTCTCCAGCTCCTCGACTTGTTGCTTCTTTTTTTGCCTCTCAAGCTTTAGCTCTTGAACTTTCCTGGCCTTGTCCTGGAGTTCCCTGTCACAAGCCTCTACAGCCATCTGGGCTTTCTTGTACATTCTCATCTTCTCATCAGCCACAATTTCCATCTTCCTTATGGACTCCTGCACCACTTCAGCAATTCGTTTACAAGCCTCCTGTGGCGCTATCAGTCGTCCACCTTCCCCATTTTCCAGGCTCTTCCATGTTTAATAACAGGTAAGAGACGGGGAGGCTGGAGGGAGGTAAGAGAGAAATTAGGTTTTAATCAATATTACAAAATTGCTCACGCTTCCTTCCGGACTATTTGACGCTTCCAATTTGGAATCTCGCGCTTCCATATTGCTTCCAAACCACCTTTTTCTCGGAATCGCGCTTCCGACCGCTTCTGGCCGCTTCCGGCGCGCTTCCGCTTCCGAAGCGCGACTGCAGGCAAGCTTCCGTACTTCTTAGATCACAAGAATATGTTTGTCCTCTCTTTGTTTTTGAATTATAAAATTATCATGACAATGCTCATATCATATGCTAAATAACATAATTATAAAAATTATATAAACATAGCATATGCAACAAATAGAGCATATCATTTAATATGGTTAAATAATTTAGTAAGATTAAGCAGTATACACAAAATAATTTGCTTACATATGCTCAATAATCATAATGCCAAAAAGTAGCATGATAGTTCATTCACATGCCGAGCAACAAATTTATTTAATAAAATTGACATAGCATATAACATGTTCAAAATTCGGAGAATACTTTGCTCACGTAACATGCATAATTTCATATATATGAATGAAATTTTATAAGCAAGAAATATAATTGATATCTTACTTGCATGTGAGTTTGCCATATAAATCACATACTAAGCGATTTTTGATCCCATAATTCCATGTTGCTTCATTGTCGATTGGATCATCGCATTTCTCGCATTAATCGTCGTAGTGTAAGTGATATGTTACATACAAAACAATTTGAATTATATGATTAGGTCACATTTAATCATATATATATTTAACTTACCATAACAATAAGTGGTAAGTTGACAACAAAACAGGAAATAATGAAATGGTAAATTACATAATTACCGTATAATATTTTAGTAAAACAGAAATAATGAAATAGTGAATTAAAAATTACTATGTGATAATTTTTAAAATTACCTTTTAGTTTACCACTTCAGTAAATTCTAATTTCCCAAAAAAAATTTCCTTTTTTTTCGTGGATCGGATTAAGTAGATCCGGGTCGGGCACGTGGGTGGGATCGACAGATCCGGGTCGAGTGCGTGGGTGGGATCGACGCAGTGAGAAGGAGGGTGGCATGCGGCGCCGATGGATCTCATCTTCATGTGAATTATGGTATAATAGCTTGATCACGTTGTGCCCTATCTATATACTTGGGATTAACATGTAACAGGTCGTCAATATTCAATTATATATAAGAACTTCAAGCAGTAAAAGAGCATAAGAATTTTCTTATCGTTTGGAAATTTGTCATGCCCCCATTCACTCATGCGGCTGCGGTTTGAGCTCCCAAGTTTGTCGTCGGCCATTATGTGCCACCCAGGCTCGACATCTTCGAACACTTACGAATCGACGCGTTCTCTTTCTCAACACCTTAGTGTCGCATGACCGCATCGCTTGTTTTTAACATCCACATGAAACCCTAAATTTAGAAACAATAAAATCAGCATAGAAAAGCTCACATATAATTGAATTGTAATCAAACATGAATTGGTATAAATTATCTTGTTGCTCAGGTATCAATCTCGTTGCCCCCACTCTAGTTTGGATGAATATAATGTGTCAGAATAAAGGTTGTGCAGGTTGAAGGGCTGCAGTAGAATTTCGCTAAGGTTTTTATCTCTCTCTTTTTCTTTGAAAAACTCAATGGTTAAAACCACGTGCTGATAACGTGTTGTAGGGAAAAATGGAATGATCTACTCATCTCATTGATAATCCCCTTTATATAGGGGTCAAGATACAATAGAAATAAATGGTAATTACAATGACAATTAAGGCTACATAATGGTGATTGATCCGTTACATTCGTTGACCATAAACGTCATTAACTTATTCCTTTATTTGCATTAACAAATGCACACTAATGGTGTTTTTCCTTCAACATTTTTATCTTAATTGTATCTTTTTTTTTGTCTTGGATTTAGCTTATTTATTTGTCCCTACAAAGTCCTATCAACTTAGTTATTTCATTTGAATGAACGAGGCATAAGTAGAAACCTATCAACTCGGCTATCACATTGGAACTAACGAGGTATAGGCAAGGTATACTTTTAGATATGGGACTTCCGGATTATGATGATGATGATGATGATAATGCTAGCACAAATATATTGATATATTCCACCTTATGGTGTCAGTTGCTACCCCCAGGTAGTGCACCCAAGCCTTTTGCGCTTGGGAGGCGATGTGGTATGTCGGCAATGCCACAAACGAGGTCCGAATTAGATGAAATTTTTGCAAGGTCACTAAAATAAGTACCGATCACATCGGCTGGTATCGATTAATCCCGAGAAGTTTCCTTCATATAGTCACTTTATAATATGATAGTTTTATTCTAAACCTATTATACAGGTTATGATACATTAGTGGACACTTCGGCGATCGACAACTCCGGTTCTAAATACAGTCGATCGACACCAGCATATATGATCAGAATATATATTTAGGGACCCCGTAAAAATTTCTTCCGTTTTGGACATAGTTTGACCGTCCGTACTTACGATCAACAAAAAAGAAGTATTTTGACATATTAAAACTTCATCGGGATTGCGGGCCTCCACCGTTTTTTTTCGGATCTGTAGGGTAAATAATGAGGGCTAATAGTATTGATAATGAGTTTTGATAAATTTGCTATGAAAAATAGTACTATCCAACTTAAGATTGGATTGCATCAACACGATTTATTTTGTTTATATAATATTATTAAATTTTTCTATGTACTAATTAATTATATTCGCTTACATTTTTACATATGAAAAAGTTTAAGACAACCTAATTATAGCTCCTATCTCCGTCCATGCTTCATGAAATGAGGATTACGAGCTGTATCTCTTGCCATCCCCAGCTTACATGAACTATATATATATATATATATATACACATAAATTAAAGACTAAATTTCTATTTTCACAACTTGAGGCCAATATATATTACTAATAAAATACCAAAATTATGTTGTTGAATTAGACTAAATAATTGAATGAACCAAGACTGTTCAATCTAGATATTCGTGTAAATCATGATTTTAAAAAGTTAATCAATCATCAAATTAAATGATTTTTTTTAGAGATCATCATGTAATGCATATATATCGAAGTATTAAGTGGATTATTATGGAAAAATATGACTGAAAGTGTGGAAAATTAAGAACTTCGCTTTGTAATTTTAAAGCGAAACTACGCTCTATATATAAACTACACACACTCATGTCCTGAGTTGTGAAAAGAGAAACTAATTAGTCTTTAAGGATATATTAATTTTTCAAATATTCACTAATTTAGGTTTTGAAAGTAAGTATTTGTATTTTCATTATTTAAAAACGAGAATTATAGCATATCATTTGTTAAGTGTGGTAATCAAGATAAAATTGTTAGTTAAAGAGAAATCTGACTTAAGTTGTACGTCCATGCTAACTTTCAAAATAACTAATAAAAGAATAAAAATGATAGAGGAGTTGTGGTTAGAGATAGTGGGTTTTTTTAAAATCCAATTTTAAGAAGTTAGCAAGGGGGAATCCTTAGCAAGACATATTTATTGAGCTGTTTTTGAAAAAAAAAAAAGATTTAAAGTTAATGTTTTGAAAGAAAATTAGTGAAGGTGGCTTATATATAGCAGAGTCTATGTATAAATTTGTTGATTCCAAAACAAGTTCCTTCTATATATATATATAACTAGAAATAAGAAATAAATGTTAGTTTCTTGTTTCATCCGGGCTATTGCTTATAACCTCCATATTTAACCGCTAGTCTACTTGAAAATCAAGAAAAAAGTGTCTGGGCTATAGCCTAGAGACCATTTGCCTATCCTCCATCTTTGCAAATTTGGCATAAGGACTTTGGGCACATGTGATGGGCTCTCCTGAATTTCTTCACATGATTGCATTAATAATCGCTGATTTTCTTATTGCTTTCTATTACTTTCTCTATTTCCTCTGAATTGAACAACCAAAAAAAGAGTTGATAGTGACAATATGAATTGACATAGAACCTCTTAGAACACAAATGAAATGCTTTGACGTACAATCTTTGGGTTTCTAAATGGACTGGATCTAAAGTATAAATCAAGACCTACGAAATAAAAATAAAGAGTTATGAAAGAAAACATAAATGAGTGCAGTGTGAAAAGTATTTCTCTAATAGTTGGGGTTAGTATTTATAGCAAGCGTGACATGAAACAATTTAACCGTGACAAGAAAGTAGTATGGTTAGTAAAGAAATAGATGACAAAGCGCGCACCATGACATATAGGGGTGATTTTGTGCTTTGTTATCAGTAGTTTAGAGATGGCGGGTTACGGCATTAGCGGTGTCCTGCTGCTTACCATATGATCTTGGTGTTTCGCTTCTCATCATTGATGTTGGCTGATGCAAACGTATTGAAGAGAGATAGATGAGTGGTGCTAAGATTAATGATGACTGGTTGAATATCAAGTCATATAGGATTTAAATCTACACTAAGACCAACAAATAGATAACTATAACCAACTTAGATTGCATGTATATATATATATATATATATATATTTGAATTGTAACATAATCTATATATATCTTTTTCTAGATCCATTTTTCACTTCTTCAATAATGTTTCTTGATGGGACAAAAACCAATTGCGGATAATATATATATGTGAAAATGCAACATTGGTACCTCAACTCTTGTGCACCGGACAAGATAGAACTCAAACTTTTAATTGCAACAATATGATACCTGAACTTATAATTTGATATCTAAATCATACTTTCGTCAAATTTCGTCAACATAGACGTTAAAAAAGTCACGTGAGCGGCACGTGGGCAAAAAAAAATGGCAAACACCAAACCCTTATCTTTTATTTCCCGCACTTCTAACTATTCCTTAACTATGATTTCTCTCCAGAATTCAATGTGGCACACAAATCTCACTCCATCTGATTTAATGGGTTAGGTACCATTATCATCATAGTTTAAGAAAAAAAAACACATATATGTATCCAAGTAAAACTTCTTATCTGCATTAGAGTCAAATTTAATAAAAACATTCATCACATTAGCACATAAGTTCTTCTACACAAAAGATCAAGGCAGATTAAAATAAAACATAAGTTCTTCTACACAAAAGATCATGGAAAATCAAAGTAAAATATCTTAACCAACGTCACTAAATTATGTGTCGAATTCTTGCAACAAAAAATCTAAACATACCAAGAGAAACAAATTCAACATGTTTTAACATGATGCCCAAACAGAGGAAGTTTGGCTAGACTGAGGATTTCTTAGTTGCTTACCCTGTAATGAGATTTTGATTGCTCTGAGTATGAAGTAGTTGCACTATTTGTGAGCTTGATGTAGTGGTATTAACACCAGAAGTACCACCAACAATCTCCTTAATCTTCAGTCGAGCCCTCCTTGACTTTATGATTTGCTCATTCAAGTTACTACACCCCTTCGGAAGAGGTGTTCTTTTAGGCTACAAGATCACATTGAAAACAAATTAAGAAACATAACAATCACTAAAAGCTGAATTATTAGTCTATCATTAATCACCAAAACTTCAATTTCAATTTGAGACACACCTTGTTGTTGGTTCTCTTCCTCTTGTTACTAGTGTTTGGTTCTTTTGATGAATCTTGTCCCTATTGATTTTATAAAGAAAGAGTTAGTGAAACTCGATAGTAAAAAAAGTGCTAATATAATAAGTTTTAAAAGCTTATGTTAAACTCGATAGTATTTACCATCATTGCTGCCTTCATTGCCTTGGTGATTTGGCACCCTAGCATGTTATGTCCTTGTGTTCCACATACTTTACAAGTCATTTTGGTATCAGTTCTAGGTAATTTTATACCCCCACTTGGTTTTTGATCTCATACTCCCTAATAGTCTCTTTAAGTTTCTATGAGTTTGGAAAAGCTTGCCCTACTCTGAAAATGAGATTTTTTTTAAGTCACCAGATCTGATCCAGGGTTTGGTCTCCATTTTTTTGTTCAACTTCTTTGGAAGTGGATTCCCATCCTCATCCTCCTTTGTTTCACTTCCATTTAAACTCTTAAGTTCATCGGACTCCATATGATCATCTGAACAGTACCCCGCATACCACGTAGCATCAAGTTCCTCAACAATCACCAATTGTGTGACATTTTCCTCAAAATCCAAGTCATCATGCTCCAAATCGTAATCTGAATCAACATAGAAATCAGATCCTTCATTTGTTTCTTCATCATCAACTACTCTTTCTTATCTTGATACATTGTTGCATCTCTCTTTCCTTCTAGTGTTATACCTTGCCTGCTTTGGTTATTTGCCTTTTTTGTTTACATTTGCAGTTTCAACATGTCTTTTTCCCTTGTTAAATGTAGTTGGTTGAACCTTACTTCTCCCATTCTTGATTTGCTGTGTTTGCTCTTTTTCTTCCTCAACTCTTTAGCTAATCTCTCTCTAACAGCCAATCTCTCCCTTGCCCTTTTCTCTGCAAACTCTTGTTCCCTCTTATTTGCTTCCTCCCTAGTCAACCGCTCTTATGCTTCATTTTCTCCAAGCCTTTGAGCCTCCTCTTGTAGCTCTCAACACTTTTCTGTTTTTTCGTAACTCTAAAATATCTGGCACAATATCAGAAAGACCTGCAAATGTGCTTTGACTTAACATAAGCCCAACATTTACACCAACTTGTTCTCTTCCCTCATCTAAGTTCTCAACTACCATTGGTTCACCCTTATCACCACCCTCCAACTCAGCTTATGTCTTTCTCCTAGGACCACCTCTAGTTATGTACACATAAATTTGCTTTTTTTCTTCTTCTTAGGAATCACCTTCACCATTTCGAAAGCATCTGCATTATTTTTTATTTCAATAAACCCTTCATTGCATGTTGTTCGAGGAAGCTTGAAGTAAATGCACGGGCTGCTCCCTGTATCCCAATTCATGAGCAATATTGCTAATATGTGCCCATGATATCTTCTCACTATGTACCCCATCTAAGTAAATCTTCCCCGCGAGCTTGTTATGCTTGCGAAACTTATACTTCTTTGTTCCATCTAATTGCTTGTCAAAATAACCACCATGAAATATTTCCATAGTGAACAAATGCTCAGCCACTGTAAAAAATAAAAGAAACTGAATATATGAACACTAACCATTATAACAATATCGAATAAGATAAGATTTATGTAGTTTTAATTATTTGGAAAAGATAGAATACGTCAAAGAAAAACATAAATGAAAAATTGAATATAATAGTTTGAACTTCATATACATACATACATCATAGATTTAACCAGAATCATAAAATCATCACCACTGATAGATTCAATGAAACTAGACATTCCACAGTTTCCACCCTCTTGGTCTCTGTAAAGAAAGAAAACTAGAGATATAACATGGAATTTGAAAACGTCATTGATCATGGGTACATACAAATCTATTCAAAATTTTCCAAATTGATTCTATTTTCTGGTTTGGGAATCTAGCAATTTAAAATAGCATAAATTCAAAATAACAAACCCAATATAAAACCCATGGCACTAAACTATGGAATCGAACTCTCTTTACTAAAACATTAGAAACCCCAATTTTTTAATCTTCATCTTATCAAACCCTAGAAACATTCAACAAAACTTAGGTTTTCTTAGAATTCTATATCCCTAACAGTGCTTGTGTCGGTAGGATTCACATCTCAATCAGAAAAGTAGGAGATTATAAAGTATAAGACTTACTTTTAGGGGGTGGTCTAGACTCCCTAAAATTCTTCCATGTCTTTGTCTCTTTCTCCATGTAAATAGTGACGAGATTAGTCTATTTTTTCTCCACACGGGTTGTGAATCTCATGGGTTTCTAATTTTTAGGTTTGTAAAAGATGTTGGGGAAAGGTCTGACTCAAATGTATGAGAGAGTATGAGAGATCTCTAAGGTGTGAGTCTGAGACAATGGAGGGAAATTGAGGTATAGATCGTGACTAGGGTTGCGTTTTGAACGCAAAGATGTGTTTGCCCTTTTTTTTGCCAACGTGCCGCTCACATGATTTTTTTAACGTCTCCATTGGCGAAATTTGACGGAGGTACGACTTAGATATCAAATTATAAGTTCAGGTATCACATTGTTGCTATTAAAAGTTTGGGTACTATTTTGTCCGGTGTACAAGAGTTAAGGTACCAATGCTGCATTTTACTCTATATATACATATATATATATAACCAATTGCAGATAATATCTATTCAGAATGAAGCTTCACTTTGAAATTACAGAGTAACGTTCATTATTTAACGCACTTTTCAGTCACATTTCCACATCTCCACCGTATATATCTTTGAAGGTAATGTATAGATCACTCATACAAAGTTTCAAATATTTTGATGATTGTTGACCTTCTGTAACAGTGATTTATAAGAACGGTTCAATTTGAACAAATTCTGTTTGTTCACTGATTTAATAATGTTTCAACGCCTTCATGGTCATCAAATTGTACGAAATTTTACAAGAGTGATCCATACATTATGTTCTGAAATATATAAAGTAGAGATGTGAAATTTTAACTGAAAAGTGAGTCAAATAACGAAGTTCACTCTATAATTTCAAAATGAACCTTAATTCTAGATCAGGACTGTGTGTGTGTGTATATATATATATATATATATATGGTGTAGTTGCAGACTGTTTAAACTATCATTATTGTTTTGTGTATAATAATTCCTTCCATCTAGATACTATCAAATAATGTATTTCCTTAATCTAATTTTTTAACTATTCAAACACACACACACATGCAATGATCGACAAAACTTACTACGTACATATACATAAAACCCACTGCAATTTGTATTTGGTTATCTGTAGACAATCTTGTACGGAGGTTTAGAAATCCTTGTAGAGTTCTAGGATTTTTGAGCGAAGCATGTGCATCGCTTGCTATTGCTCTTCCATCAATAACGTAACTAAAGTATTTTGTCAATCCAAAGTTGCGAAAAGGTCGCAAAAGCATGCATGATGATGCATGATGGTGTGATCAACAATGATGCTTCAAATGAAAATTTTAACAACTGATGAAAAATAAAGAAGAGTGAAATCCACACTCTCCTTTTGCATTGTAGTCTTACTTTATTTGCTTTCGCAAATTACCTTTAATTTATTCAAGTTTTTCTCAGTCTGCAAGCTATGCACCGTTCCACGATGATTTTTAGTTGATCGATGTCTATGGTTATTCTCATGTACCCATTGGATGATTATAGTCTATCAGCTTTGATTTCATCTTGCTAGCTTTAACCTCACATTTAGAGGACTAGAACAAGAAGACTTATTCTCGTGTCTCTACTTTTAAATGTTTTGTTGCACCAAAATATTGTTCTTTGTGATACCTCACAAGGGACACCCACTTCCATGAGGAAAAGAAGAACAAGTTTTTCTTGATTTGTCCATTAGGTTTTGAAAGTTCAGCGGTTGATTTTGCTTTCAGATATTTAAATCACTTTCAGCATTAAATGTTTGTAGTTTTATATATCCAATCCCACCTATATTTGTGCGTATCAAATTACCTTTGAAATGGTTCATATACTTTGTAATGCTTGTGGCATTAAGTTGAGCAAACTACTTACTTGTCTGAACCATCACGTCAAATTGGTTTAACAACAAACCCTATTGCAAGTCTTTCACCACCGTTGGCGGTGTGATTTGATGATACTTTCAGATATAATTTCAGTGGTAATTATTTATAGGTTTTTATTTTTAATCTCATATATGGTTATGTGTAATAAATTGCATTTGAAAGAGTTCATACACTTTGCAATGCCTGCGGTATCAAACTATGTGAACTACTTCTCTGCTTGAACCATCAGCGTCGAAATGGTTCAACAAAAAACTTTCGTTAGTCCACTATCGGCGTTGAAACACACAATGGGTTGAAAGTGAAAGGATGTGCCAACATAGAAGAGAAAAACATGAGAGAAATACGAGGGGCGTTGGTAAAAAGGACACATGGGACTGTTATCACCCCACATGGGCCGAGGACAGTTTTAAAATAATAAAGAGGTATATATACACTAGTCCATATACCAAACATGCACTATATTAGGAATACAAATTTCAACTCTCAAAATATATCATTTATATAAGTAACCTAGAACCTAACAATGTTTTTATTTTCATTCAACTTTTTTAAAATTGAATTGAAAATCTCATATGCCGATTATATAGTATGGATACACAATTAGGAGATGGGTTCTCATGGTAGTTTATATATAAGAGTCTTTGTGAAGTCGTTGATGTTGAATTTCCTCAAATCATATGAAAAATAAGCCGTGGAATATAAGACAATTAGGCTTAGTACATACAGGTTGTGTTTGTCGCAGCTGTGACTTATAAGAAAAGCTGACTTATATTTGTTTTTGAGAATAAGTTATTGATAAGTTAAGTCGTTGACTGTTTGGTAAATTGACTTTTTATAAGTGACTTTTAGTGGTATAAGTTATGCAGAGTGTTTGGTAAATTTAAGCTGACTTATGTTTTGTGTTTGTATCATGACAATTTTAGACATCAAATGATTTTAAGCTTTTTTTTCCTCTTTTCCAAGAATATATTTAGATGAATACAAAGAACCGGCCATTTTAACATAATCTTTATAGTCTATGGATTTAGCACTATTCAAACTATAGAAATACACAAAACCTTATTAGGAAGATCACAATCTGCACAATATAGTCAAAATAAATTCTCTAGGCTATTTTCTCCGTCACTACCCAAGTGATTTGAAAGACGCAAAGCATTTGAGGAACCCAATTCCTAATGCTTAATCTGTAACATATGTGGCAAACTACATTAGGTAAAGCCTTTGTACTTGGCTTTCCAGAGGCAAAGATCTCAGCCTGTGAGCTGGTTTAGCCTTATTCATATTTGCCATCTTCATGATCAAAGAAACATAATACTACCTCTAGCTAGGTCTGCCTCTGACCCATTTTAAATTGTTGCTTGCCACCAAAGCTATAGCCATTGGCACTAATTTTCAAAAACTAGTGTTGTAGGTCTGCAATCATCCTCGATGAGCTTAGCTATTTTCACTAACCTTTTCAAGAGTCAAGATATCATTGAACCTTGAACTGTAAAGCAACATAAGGTCATGGTTCCCAATTCCTTATATCAAGGAGACAACATGAGAATGCATTTGTATGCATTTCATGATCAATATGCAGTTCTCAAACAACCGGAACTAATATGCAGTTCTCAAATAACTGAACTCAAAATACGACCAAAGCAATATGAAACATTATCTTGATATATCAGTAAAATTCCAAAATTTCCAATTCTTGCTAACATTGACGGAAACTATAAGCGAAGCCTATCATCACGTAAAACCCACTGTGAGGAATATCTCTAATACCTTTCTCGTCGCCGATGCCAGCGTGAGTCACCGGAAAGTGCAAAGGAACCTTACAGATTACCTTGAGCTTCAATTGATCGATTCTCTCTCACGAAAGCTTCTCCTAAAAAACTAAGGCCACATAGGTGTCAAGGATGATGAGATGAAGCTATCCATACTCATGAGAAGCCCTGACTTGGCCGAAATAAAAAAACCCCATTAAAATTGTCACCACCTTTTATCCTTCAATTCTCTTTCTCCAGGTCTCGTCTTTGAAAACTAAAGCTTTAGGGGTGACAACGACGTCGAGAGGAATAATTCTAGGCTGGTCTGATGCCATGAGAAGGCCGAAAGATGGAGGAGCGATGTAGCTCCGACACATATAGCAGTTGGAGACTGAGGTCGGTTTGTGTTTAATATTTCAATAAACAATGCTGTAATTTGTTGATGTTTTCAGAGGTACCCAACGTCAATACTAAAATATCATTAATTCGCGAAAAGAGCTCTGCGTTTTTTGACTTAACTTATAATGGAAAGGAGGGTTGTGGTAGCTTTTGCTTATTGCTTAGAAACGTCCGTGACTTTTAAATAAGCGAGCTGCTTGTGTCTCTATCAAACTGAAAAAGCTCCTCTTCTCATAAATTAATGAGCTTATAAGCCCCGCCAAACACAACCACAGTAAAACGTTTCTCTCTAGAACAAATAAGACCAACAAAGTTCAAAAAGAGGAAAATATTTAAAAGAATTAATTTATTCAATCAGATTTAATTTTTATATAAAGAAAAAAATAATCAGAAAAAAGGAGGATGAGAAAAAGAAGAGAAAAGCCATAAAAGGCTTTAAAAGCCATAAAACCCACCTCCCGGAGTGTATTTTGTTTTGTATGCCAATGTGGTCTGGTCGCCTCTGAAACTGCCCTGTTTCTGATTCCAACTCTTGAAGAAAACGGCAGACTCGCCTTCTTGCATGTGTTGGGCATTCATGGTATATTCTCCTGACTCTTCTTCCTTATGTAAACTATCTCATTATTCCATTGATTACAATCCAGTAATGTCATTTATTCTTGAAATTGCGGATAGGGATCTCTCTGGGTTTTGATCCACTGCACTTGTTGGGTTTAGTTTTGATGTCAAATACTATACAAGCAGAGATGAAATGAGCAATCTTTATTTCTTATTGAATCAAAATATTACTCCTTTATGATTATATCGATTGCCCATCAACCCTGTTAGGTATTTGTTGAGTTCTGCAAACATGGTGTTTAGGTTGTTTAGGGTTTCTGTGATTAGGGTTAACAGATATGTCTTTATTTTGGTTCAAGACACAAAGCTATCTCATAGATTTGCCATTGAATGTTGTATTTATCTATTCTACAGGTTCCATTTCCATTTTTTATAGTTTATGTAGTTTCTGTGAGTAATTTTCCTTATATGTAATGAATCCGCGTGCAACGATGAACCAAAGTATCTGCTGGTAATAAATGAGAACTTGTCGTGTTGTATGATATATATGACACGTGATGAATTTTGACATATTGCATAATACATTATCCCATCCATCGGGTCTCACAACGCTGCCACGGTGCGATGCCAATTTTTCATAGTCAGAAAGCATTACTGTATTTCCTATAAGAACTGCACGTGTTATGACTATATAGATCACATTTGTTATCACTAGATCTATGATTGTAAACTCGTAATGTTCTTTTCATTAATTTTCCATTATGCATTTGTAAGAAAAAGATTATTTGTTGCATTGAGTGCTGAGATTATAATAAGTAATTGACTATAGGCAGAAGTTGCGGAAAAGCGTGTTGGAAATTTGAACTCAAGTTTTTATGAAATTAATTATATGGCAGAATTCATGAAGTTCTCCTAGACGTTGAGAAGATGTTAAGCTGACAGAGAGAACCCAAAATTTTAATGTCTAGTTATGCTAAGAACCTAAATTTAGCATCATTTCGCGTTGGGGTTTAACGTATTTTTGGTAGTAAAATAAAATTTAAGAAGAATAGGAAACTTAATAAAACATCTGAATTGTAACGGGTAAAATACCAAAGCCACCCAGTTTTATCCTGGTCATATAAAGCAGTTCATGGATTGTGTCTGGCGGGCTGTTTACTGATTGAATGAGAGTTTCACAATCTTGAAATCCAATTACTTTGATTTATGGCATAATGGTGAAGGTGCCATTCCTCTAGGCAGGAAATTTGAGCTTCTGAAAAGCTTTCTTGGGAAAAGTCTGATACAATTCTGGGGGATTGAACTATTTTTTCTTTTTCATTGAGTATGACTATTTTATAGACCATTGTTTTGCATGATAGGGTATAGTTGATCCTTGAAAGCAAATAGTAGCCTCCTGTATCTTGAGCTGAAGTTTCGACAGAAGCTAAGAACTTAGTCTTATTCCAAAGTTAATCTGCCTCTTCCTCATTACTTTCAATCCACAACTTGATTTCCAGCCGGTGTACATCGGAGCCAAAATCACACACCACTAAAGGTCATCAGTTTTTTGTTTTCACTAGTAGCAGCATACCCTTGCAATATAGATAATCATATCCAGATCAAATCCACACCACAAAAAACAAGCGTACTTTTCTCTTGTGAATAGCTAATTTTTTTACATGTGACCCAAATGCACCAGTGTAGCGATTATATGCAAGGCGTCTTTTTCTTTGTAGGGGTTACTGGTACCTGTCATCCTCTCTCTTGTGTTTGAATTTGGAATTCTTTTTTATCAAAGAAATTTAGGACCATGTGTAGTATTCCACCAAAGCTTGGAGCTTTTTGTTAGGAATATGCTTATTAGAGGATATGTTGACGGACAATTTGGTTGTTCGGAGACTCATCAATCGTGTACAAGAATGTTTATTTATTTTTGGGTATCATATCATAATTTCCATTTCAGTACTATTCCTTAAAGAAAGGGTCAATGTTTTTAGCTTTTCTCAAGTTTCCGCAGTTGAAAAAAAGATACACATCTAACTTTGTATAGGTAATAAATAAGCCAAATGAGTGGTGGTCAAAGTACATTTTGTTTCATCGTATGTGCATCTTCAAATAGATGAACAAACTGGATGGTACAGGAGATCCCCTACTTCAACATCTCTGTATTGACTCATTTGACTGAAGCACTTGGATTTGAGGTTGTGCAATAAAATGGTTAATCTGTTTTCTGGGAGTTTGTGAATATCTCTTGGAATATAATTTTTCTTAGTTATGCTTTTAGATTACAAAGTTAACGTATCTCATGGTAAAGATTTTGATTTCAGATGAAATTAGATATGGTGTTTAAATGCCAGTTGAAAAATTACTTTTCTTGAATTCTTTGACTCAGCAGCTTGAAAAGCTCATTTACTGGGATATGAAGGTGGTAATGCCTATGCTTTTCAGACTGAAAACTGGTGTAGGTGTGACAAATTTCTTTGCAGATTGTAATAGCTGTGAGGGTGATGGTAGTGTAGAGATAGTGGGAGTATTTATTATGTAAATAAGAGTGTTCTTTACGATTACCATTGCCTCTTCTTACTATGTAATTTGTCCATTATTTTTCTTCTATTTTTATACTTTCTTAAGATAAATATTAGGGGCTGTTATAAAAAGAATAGGTAAACACTACCCTTAAGCACATGATCTCCACCGTTGTCCACAGCATAGCTGCCTCTAGCATTCAACAGCCATGAATGTTCCCAGGATTTTTTTGGTTATCTATGCCCCGTAATTGGGGCCATGAGAAAATTTCTCTGGTAACTCTGATTTTGATTTCTTTCCTTCTTTCCATGTCTGACAGCTTCTCTCTACCTTTCTGGAATCTCCTGAATGATATTGCTAGCTACTGTTGCTTAAGTGTGTAAAATTGCCAAGAAATTGAATCATTTGTTTCCAATGTTACTGTTTGATTGGTATATTGGATGGTCTCAATTGTTGTTTTCTTTGGAAAATCTTGTGTTGTTTGTAAAAGTTAATCTACTCCGGAAAAGTGTATGTTTGACTTACCATTTACTTGTTCGATGAAATGTTGATGCAGTAAGATGGAGAGAAGATAATATATGAGAGAGGGGTAAGCATCTCTTGTTTCGAGACATTAAAGCAACAGATTAGTGAGGTTGTCTCAGGTGAAAATGTTGATACAGACTCTCCTTTCTTGTTCACATGAAGCTGTTCTCTTTTGTCTTTCTAACTTTGGATTACAAGATCTCATATATGATTGGATGCCTGGTGCCCAAATTTGGCAGATGTGTACAAAATGCGATGATCGTTGCAGTTGCAGAAATGCTCAACTAAGTTTGGAGGAAAAAAAGAATGCCGGGGATTCAAGCAACTTAGTTTTTCCAAGACGCTTTTCCCAGCTGTCAGTAATTAGTATAATGTCTGAAAGTGCTGCACCCGATCTTGTTTACAAGAGGAAGAGATTACCAGAAAATTGTGCCACTATACGTCCAGGATGTGATGCGAAATCCCTGAGAACTGGTGATTGCCTTTCGTGTATCCATTCAGATGCTCCTTCACTTGCTGGTAAGGATCGATATATTCATGCTCAAAGAGGGGAACTGTCAGCTATTAGTGTAACGTCTGAAAGTGTTGCACCTGATCTTGTGTACAAGAGGAGGAAGTTACAGGAAAACTCTGTCCCCATACTTTCAGCATGTGATGTGAAAAACCCGAGAACTGGTGATTGCTATTCATTTATACATACTGATGCTCGTTCACATGCTGGTAAGGAACAGTATGATCATTCTCAAAAAGGTTCAGCAATTAGTATGTCTGAAAGTTCTGCACCTAATCTCGTATACGAGAGGAAGAAGTTACAAGAAAACTGTGTTGCCAAACTTTCAGCTTGTGATATGCTAAACCCGAGAACTGGTGATTGCCTTTCATTTGTACATACTGATGCTCCTACACTTTCTGGTAAGGACCAATATTTTCATTCTCTAAAAGTGAATCAGGATGGACCATGTGTATGCAATGGAGAGTCTGTTATAAAATCACAGTCTTTTCTTGGGTTATCTGTTGATGAAGAATTAGTTTCTGATAAAGCACCTAAAGCTAGTGTTCCAAAAGGTTTAGAGGTAGACAGTGTAAACGATAGTTGTTCATCATCAAAGTCAAATATGGAGAACCTTTCAACCTCCAATAAGACGGAAGTAGATGAAACAGCTGAGTGCTCCTCATCTAGTGCAATAGTTATGGAAGCTGTGGGAGACCTGTCTGAAAAGGATTTCTGCATCTCTATTCTTAAAAGTCATGGACTGCTCGGGGAAATTCAAAACACTAGGAGTTGTGGATCTGCTGAAGGCAGTGATACCAGTAGCAGCAAGACCTGTCGAAGGTCATGCAAATTTTGTAATCGTTCAGAAACCTCTCTGAAACTGCTGATTTGTGATAATTGTGAAGAGGCATTTCACATGTCATGCTGTCAGCCACGGATAAAGAAAGTACCTATAGATGAATGGTTCTGTTATTCCTGCTTGACAGAGAAACATACACTTTTAAAAGAGAGAGTTACTAGAAAGTTTCCAAATATCACTAGTGTCATGAGTAGAAGTGCATCATCGAAGGATGATGTAAATCCCATATTACTGATGCTGAGAGACACTGAGCCATATAGAACTAGTGTTCGAGTGGGCAAAGGTTTTCAAGCGGATGTTCCTGACTGGTCTGGTCCAGTGAACAAGTATGTTCATTCTGTACTTCATTTCTCACTTTCTGCGAAGTAGTTTAAATAAATATCTTCCAATTTAGATGGGAAAGTATATTCATCCTGTACACTGCCTTTGTCCACAGTGTCTCTTCGTTTCATCACAAATTATATGTAATTTGATATAAGATAAACTAACACCCTGATGAGGACATCATGCCAACCCTTTCAAGGTTTATGAATGGAAGAGATGAAAAAATAGAGCAGCTGATCATTACCATTCTTTATGGTTGATTAATTGATCTCAGGATTTTAATTAGCAGCTGAGAAGAAGTCTGATCCAAAGAGTTTTTAGGCTTAGTATTATTTCAAGAGTTTACTTGTGTCTTTTTGTTTATGTTCAGTTTAGGAGTATTAAGTTTTTATTTATTAGGTCTTTTATGTTTCAGTTTCTGAATTTCAAGAGTCCTAAAGAGTCTTAAAAACTAGTTAGTGTCAGTTATAGAACCTAGTATAAATAACTGTAAAAGCCAATGGGCTGAGATATGCTATGTTGAATAAGAGTATCAGTGTTTAGTGAATTTTCCTGTGATAGGATTAAGGTGAGAAATCTGGGAGAGATTCCTAAATTATAGTGTTTTGGGTGTGAAGACTAGACTAGGGTGTGAAGCCTGGGAGTGAATCCTAAAATCAGTGTGTGTTTAACCTACAGTTCTTAGAGCTTGTGATCCAGGTTCCTAAGCAGCTACTGTGCTTCATCACACCCATGTTTTGACTGCATGACATGGTTTATTAATTATTTATTTTTTGTCTTTCCAAAAGTTTGATTAACAATCACTGAAAAAAAAAATATCTTTCTTGCAAATTAGTTAGGCTCAATTGGTCGGGAAGTTCTTGCCTATCTTTCCGTCTTTGTGCTCAATTCTATTTAGCTTCATGTTGGTTGCACCACATACTTCACATAAGTTTTGTTTCTGAGCACGGTGTAGAACAGAAACTTATTTACATCATCTTTTTTATTTGAATCCTTGTTTTCATCTCACATGCATTTCACATGCGTTGCAATTACAGCTTTTTTTATTTTTATTTGATACAGTGAAAACATTGGTGAGCCAGCGGAGTTACATCCTTCAGAGTATGCTAGACTGCATGTAAGGCCTAGATGTATCTACTAATGTGTTCTGCCTTTCCATTTGGCATGGGGCATATGGAAATTCCATTGAGTAATGACATATCTTCTTTGTAGGAGTTCAATGCCAGCAAACCCACAAAAGTTCGCTCTATAAGTAATTGGATTCAATGCCGAGAAGTTGTGGATCCTGAAAGTGGAATAAGATGCGGAAAGTGGCGCAGGTAATCTACCTAGTCTTATGTTTATATATCTAATTGACTTTATAAAGGATGCTTGATCTTATGATGAAGTTTTTCTACAAATATGGATCGGAATGCATGCAGTATATTGAGAACTAACCTTGATTATGAAAAGTGATCCGAAAATGGAACTGGTAATTTTAAATCTACTCACCAAATAATCTGATCGTCTCTTTATTGTTGTCTTAAAAACTGGGAGTTTAAACAAAGTTGAAGCAGCCTTTCTCCTCCTTTCTCTGAGGAAATGTTTTTCAGTTGGTCCAGGAAAGTGTGTCCTTGGGGTCTGTCTGTTGGGTGCTTGGGGCTATGTGGTCTGCCTCTCTTGGTTTCCATTATTCTTGTATTTCCAGTCTGTTTCTCTGGGATGTCTGTGGTTTTATTTTGTTGTCTTAGAATGATGGTTTCAGTTGCAATATACAAATTGGCTCTGTTAAGCTCTTTGAGTAATGACAGAGATAAAGTTGATTTTAGATCACTTTTGAAATAATTGGGAAACAGAAGTCGAAAGAGCAAAAAATGTATCAACTTTTACATTAGGACCCGAAAGCTTCTGGTCATAGCTCAGATAATATGGTATGATAGGAAGTAGGTGCAGAACATTAGGTTCCAATTTTCATATAAGCAAAGAAGAAATAAATAATCGGCATGATGAATGAAGTACAAATATTGGCTAATTTCAAAAGCAGAAAAATGAAGATTTCACTTAATGTACCTGCAAAACTTGTTCTTGAAAGATATTGAATGGTGATTAAATGAAAAGTTTAAGCTTAGAAAGAGGAGATGAACAAGTCATCTGAGCAGACTTTAGTAATACTATTCAAAAGAATAGAACGTCCGAAAGATAATTGAAAGCCTGTCATGTCAGGTAATTCAAGTGCTTAGAAAAAGGGCTCAGGCAATGGTAGAGTCGTCCCATGTCCTTTTTTGTCCTTGAAGTGCGTAGATCATGAACAGGAGGCCAATTGGGTAGGGTGGGGACATTTCTACATAAACAGTTGTCCAAAATTAAAACATTTACTTAGAGAAATGTGATTGATTTGTATCTCTATATTGTATTGAACCCTGTATAAGTCTTCAATTGCAGCCATCTGAGTTCTAATTTTAAGTGATGGTAAATCTGTTATCTCCTCATGCATTAACCTCTAAAAGGGCTACAAGTTGTTACAAATTCTTTGTGTAAGTGTGTTGGCATGCCCAGTGGAGTTGAAGAATGTTGGCCATTTGCAGTTACTTTAGCTAGAGCAGAATAGGAAGATTTTGCTTCACTGGTTTGTGTGTGGAAGAGCTTTGTGTTCAAGTGTGTTTCTGGTCTGTTCTATGAGCGTGAGTCACCTTTGAGTTAGGAATTTCTCCATGCTTGAGAGGACTAAAGTGCAGTGGAGTTGAAGAATGTTGGCCATTTTCAGTTATTTTGGCTAGAGCAGCATAGGAAGATTTTCACCTGGTTTGTCTGTAGAAGAACTTTGTGTTCAAGTGTGTTTCTGGTCTGTTATATGGGTGTCAGTCACCTTTGAGTTAAGAATTTCTCCCTTTCAGCCTCACAGCTGCTGTAACTTGATTAGTGTTTTTTTATTTATGCTCTGAGGGCTTCTCGTTCACTTTTGTATTCTGCTTTATATAAACGAAGTGTTTTGTCTACCAAAAAAAAGAAATCAAAACGCCATCTGAGTAGATTATTTACTCAAAAATAGTTGGATTAGTATTTTTATACGTGATAGAATACTATTGATCCAGAGTTCTGTTATATCTATAGGATACATACATATTGATACTCTCAAATAACAGGGCTCCTCTTTTCGAAGTTCAAACAAAAGATTGGGACTGCTTCTGCTCTATATTGTGGGATCCAAGCCATGCTGATTGTAATGTGCCTCAGGTCCTCATATTATTTATAGTATTTTTTTTAGTTATAGTTGTAGGGTTATATTTATGTCATTTATGAAGTTTTTGTATGAAGAAGCACACTCACCCTCCCACACATCTCTGCTGCCACTTCAGGATTAGGGACTTGTGGTCACAAATCACACACACGCGCTCACACACACACACACACACAATAAATAAATGAAGACTGGGTGAAAAAGGATTTCACTTTTGTATTGTCGGCAAACAGTTTTTAATGTTGTGTTGCTTGTACAGTTATTTTCGTTTTTTATCCCTATCATTTATTTATTTTGGGTGTTTTCTTTTTGGTGTTGTTGGCATTGAAATTTGATCTGTATTTCTAACTAATGTAATGTATTGTTGGTTACGTCTGGCTCAGGAATTGGAAACAGATGAAGTACTAAAGCAACTGAAGTATGTTGAGACGGTATGTAATAGGCAACTTCCACTAAACTTTCTCTGCCTCATTTTCCTATCCACCCAATATATTTCAATTTTCAGTATGTGCTATAGTGTATCGGTCAACAAGTTAGTCAGAGAAACAGAACAAGCACAGCAAACCAAGAGAAACAACCACAAAGAAAAGAACACAAAGACACAGATTTAAGGTGGTTAAGCAAATAGCCTTGCCTACATCCACCGGAGAAACACACACTTCCACTATATTAATAATGGGTACACAAGAAAGACTAAGAAAACAAGGACTCTTCTCTTCCTATCTTTCTCCTCTCTGCCCTCTCTCACCCTCTAACCGAGAATGGAACACACTTTGCTCTTTGTCTCTGCGATGCCTAAACCTAGAGCATAACCCCTCCTTATATAGCCATAAGGACAAACATGTTTCCTCACCAAATAGGAATCCTATTCCTAATAGTAGTAGGCTGTAAAGCCTCCTCCTTCTACAGATAAACCATCATCAATAAGGGTTCTCTATCCTTACCGGAACACCATACTCTAAGAAACCATCTTAAGAAAAACACATGTGCTGGAAACCCAACATGTGCTTATTCAAACACTTTACTGGAGTTATGAATGCTGTCTTGGTTTAAATACTTCTTCAATTTTTATTTTATTTTGGTCAGATCTTCAAGTTTATTATTGCTATCTATTATGCACTTATGCCACCAAGTTATTACTGAAGACACAATAAGTTATAGATAATCTCCTGTCCTTCCCTATCAATAAGATAGGTATCTGAATACTGACTGCAGAACTAAGAAAAATGTAAAAAATACACATAGGTATAACGTGCATAGCAATTTTTGTTTTTGTTTTAAAAGAGATTGTTATTGTTATTAAGGGTGGGCCATATGGAACCATATGGGTAACAAAGAAGAGTCATCGTTGGCACCTTTGTGGTAGTGAATTTCTGTCATATTTAAAACATGTATGGTTTGAAGTTCATGGCTTATATTCACAGAATATGTTCTGCATCATCTGTTGTATATTGCTGTGTGAGTTTCCTGTTTACTCGGTGATTCTTATTCCTCAAATGGTTTGCAGCTGAGACCCCGGCTCTCTGCTCAACAGCACAATTTGGGTCGCGCCAACAGCACTGGTGATTTACAAAACCGCAGAGTAGATACAAAAAGTATACAAACTCTTTGATATGGTGAGAACTCTTTGAGAGTGTTCATACAGATCTGCCTTGTCCTTGTACATCCATTTCATATATATATCAAATGGAGTTGGCTTTCACCACAGTTAACTGGACTAAAAATTTTTCTATCAAGTACAATGGCTTTTGCGCCGCCTCCATTTTTTGTGGTGTTTGATATTCATCTTTTAGTGGGTGACTTAAATGTGGAGTAGATAGTTGCAAAGAAGAACAATGGATGAAAAAACTGTGCTTGATTCACAGCAAGTGTGAATTACACACAGGAGTTTAGGCTATCTCGGGGACTTGTGCTTGAGGAATTCAAAATTGAATGGATTCAGGTCTCCCCCAGCAACAACAAATATGGAATTGATTGGTAGAGGGGTAGAGTAATAGTCTTGCTTTAATTGAAAATTTTGAGGCTTGTCTGGACTAATCTGGTATTCTCATTTTCTTTTGGTATTGAGATGAAGAAAAATAAAACAAAACAAAACAAATCAGAATCCGATAATTTTCAGCAAAACTGGTTTTTTTTTTCTTCCGACAAGTTTTCAATTTTTTTATTGATTTTTAATAGTGCAGCTTCAGATAAAATCTTGAAATTGAAAATCGCAAATGTACCTAACTGGTTTCCCAAACATAATACCAACTCGTATCAAAATTTTGGATCTCTTGTTCAAGCTCCTTAGGGAGGTCGGGAAATGTTCTAGTATTCCTTTGTGGCCTTCATAAATTACAGATCAATTTCCACTGGCAATAATTTAGTTAAGGAAACATACATACTTATTTCCTGCATTTGTTTTTTTAACATTTCTAGGTCGTAGGTCGTAAGTCGTGGAACTAGGACCTGTTTGAGTACTACTTTACCAAATATCGAGTACTTTCCTTGGACAGTTTGGCAATAATCCAAGTAGCAAGGAGCAGATATGAAACTCGAGAAATTCAAGCACAATCGGTTGAAACATGGAACCTCTCGCAAATTTAATAATAGTACTTAGAAACCATGCCTACATCCTCCTATACTGTAATGTAAGTTGTTGGTCAGTTGAAAAATGTCATGCAAGACAACATTATTTGATCAGCAACTATAGCTGAAAAATGGCCTTCGGAGAATCTCAAAATCCAAAGGATGATGTTCAGCAAATTCAGGAGATGATTTCCCTATAATGGTTTTCTGTATATCGCAGGTACAAAGTATAATCGGTGTTCCAGATGACCAGGTTAAGACCTTATATTAGCATTCTTATTGCAAGCCAATGGAATTTTTTAGATTATTAACTGTGTGAAAAACCTGTTTTTTAGATTATTAACTGTAAATTGTAATTATTGTATAGAAAAGTTAGATTTACAAGATAACTTTCTGATTAAATTTTTTTGAATTTTTTATTATTTATTAAATTAATTTTTATGACTATATTATTCATATATTAAAATATGTTTTTATTTAACCTATAATATAGAGTTATTAATGTATTTTCACCGGGTTTTTAGTTGACAAAACTTGTTTTGGTTATAATAGTATAGATATACACGAAGAAGTTGAAATTGAGTGTTGAGGGATTGATTCATTTATGACACATTTACTTATTTCAAATATAATTTAAACTATTTTCAGTCATAATAATATGCTTACTTGTGTTAATTATTAAGTTGCTTCCTACAGTCATGCTACTTGTTCTATGTATTCAGGGAACTTGCAAAGGATTTCGTTGTTGCTGGCACTGCATCAGAGTCATAGGCGGATCGAGCGTAAGGCTTGTATGGGTTGGAGCCCTTGCAAGTTATTCCTATATATCTAACTACCCAACATAAATGAACAACATGATGTTTGATTCAGTTACTTCGAATCCCAGTGAAGGGATTTGTCCTATTTTTTATTTTTATGTTGTTTTTCATGTTTTTTCTCCTTATTTTCATTTTTGGTTCTTCTGTTACCAATTTGTTCTTTTTTTTTTCTCCATTTTTTATGTTCCTTTATTCATTAGTTTTTCTCAAAACTTTCTGAAATGTTTTGCTCTTTTTCTCATTTTGTTCTCCCATTATTCCTTTTAAGTATAATATTTTATTTATTTTAAAAATGTAATTCTAAATTTTAGAAAGCAAAATCACCCGCAAAAACAAATTTCGAGCAAGCCCTACCACATTTTACATCCTAGATTCGCCCCTGATCAGAGTCGCTCTACGATACTTGTGAAGCGATGTTCAAGCCTGACATGGTTTGTTACTTTACACAACTAATCAAGATAGTTATATTTGAACTGCTTGTATATTTTTCTGTTTCATCTATTAGTTCTTGATAATGTAGACCATCGCATGTGTTCATGTTACTTCAGTACAAGTAACTGTCAGTAAGTTGGCTACTCCGAAATGTCATAAGATAATTGTAATGTGTACTTTATAAACCGCATTGATTGCCATGAACGGAAATCAAAGTGAAAACAAGCTACATATACTCTGATGTTAAATCTTTTCCTTTCCATCTTTTGAAAGCACTGAAGTGCTAGCTATTAGAAACAAGCATTTGGGGAGAAACAGTAATAATGGTTCTCCAATCCTGTTTTCTTTGACAGAGTTGGAAAATGAAAACTATATAGTGAATTACAATCGAGCAGTGTTTTTTTATATATAAATATTCTTCTGTTTCATCTATACTCTTAATATAGGCCTCATCATTTAGCCCGCAGATCCGAAAAGCCTGCGGAGGCCCGCAAGCCCGATGGGTTTTTACCCCGGTCGGTTTTTTGCATGTGATTTATTTATAACCATGTGACGAGCAACATGGAATCATGAGATCAAGAATCGCTTAACTATGCAGTTTATTTGGCAAATTGACAAGTAAGATCTAAATTAGTATTGCCGGTTTTATTTAATTTCATTCATATGAATGAAATTATATATGTTACGTGAGTAAAGTAGTCTTTGAATATTATGACATGTTATATGCTATGCATATTTAAATTTATTTTTAAATTTGATTGCTTAGCATGTAATTGCATCGTAATGTTATGATTTATGTTTTACGCATTATATTTATACATGGTCTTTGGCACAAGTACAATAATTTCCTTAGCCTTGTGTATTATGTAACCATGTTACATGCTATGCTTTTTATCAAAATTTAATTACTTAGCATGTCATTAAATCGTGATGCTATGATTCAAATTTTTAAGCATTATATATTTATACATGGTCATTGGCATGTATCATGAATACAATAATTGCCTAAGTTTTGTAAATTACTTAACCATGTTAAATGATATGCTTTCTTCGTTTCATATGCTATGTTTATATAATTTTTATAATTATGTTATTTAGCATATGATATGAGCATTGTCATGATAACGAATTTTCATGATAATTTTATAATTCAAAAAACAAAGAGAGTACACATATATTCTTGTGATAAAGTATTTTCATGAAGCATCGAAAGTACGACCATTTCAATTCTTGGTCTTGCAATCCGATTTATATTTCTTGGAAATTAATTATGGATAATAATGAATAAATAACCCTAAAGCAAAGGGCAAATATTAAGAACATGTAGGTTCATACAAACCGATCCATGACAATTGAGAATATTCGAATATTAATCGAGATATCAGCGGTTCGATTATAGGGTTCAATTTTTAATATTTGACTTTGCGAAGTACCGCATAAAGTAAAGCAACTTCACAAAATATTAGTATGACATGAATAACTGAATGCAAAGAAATGCATCATGCGATCCCCACAGTAGTAGTACTGAAGAATAATGTATTATATCTGTGGATATAAATAATAATATTAATAATGATAGCTGATATATAATTATTCGGAATTCAAAATATACATGCATTATGAGATGAAGATATCGTTAGATTTATAGTAAAAATATGTATATAAGTTCAAAAAAGCTCTTTCCATTTTTTCTTAGTTCAAGTCCTACAGAAAGTTGTTGCTGATTAATTGTAGCTTCAAGAGCTCATGTTTACATCACCACCCACATACATACAACAAAGGGAAGGCGCGCGTATACACACATATCAAGACTAATTTGCCGGAAAATTAAAAACCCCACCTTGTCTAAGTATGAATCCAAACCATGGATACACCAACAAGACATAATGAGCTGCAAAGAAATGAAAAGTAATCTTTCAGCTACAGACACTGTTGTGAATATATGAAAAGAAGTTTCTAAATGGAAAAAGGGTTTGGGATTGAAACAAATATATATGTTCGAGTTGTTGTTGCAGTCAAAACCATTATCTTCAACCAATGACAGAGTATATATGTATTTTTTAGAAAGATGAAGAAAGGAGATAATCAGAATCAAGGCCCCACTGCTAGCGTCCTTAGTTTTAAAAGGCACACTGACAGTCTCCAATTTACACGTTCAGTCTTTTTTTTTGTTGCCAATGTTCAGATGGTAACCACTTTCAATAACAGAAGAACTTTCAGATATCCCAATAAGGAGGTGAAAGCATCAAACTCAAATCGAGGTCAGGAATATATTGATTTTTTTTTAAAATATGGGAATATATTGATTAGAACCATCAATTTTTTAGGTCCTCCTGAGATAATTCCAACTAAAAATTGACCAAATAAATACCACTCAGGCCATCATCATCAGTTTAGTTTAGCCAATTCTATTAGTCCCCAAATTCGCATAGATGCTTATTATTCAACTTCGGCTGATTTTATTACCCTTTAAATGACCCAAAGATGTGCAGTTCTCATCATTGAACTGGTATTCTTTACCTCAGAGGAACCAAGGAACAAGATAGGGGTATCTGTTTTCTTCGTCGATACCTACTTCAAAAAGAAAAGAAGTTTGTAAGAAAATTAACAACACCTAAGGACCAAACCAATCCAACAATTCTGAATTTCAGACCCCACAATCAAGAATAATTGTTACTGAAATTAACAACCTAATAAGTTAGTTGGTAACCGGAAATTACATTCAGCCCCTGAAAACAAGGACTCAAACAAATTTTTAGATGTATAAAATGGTGGTTTAAATTTTCAAAACATTAAATGTCGTATACAGAAACACATAATTACACATTACATACACAAACATGAATACATATACAGAGAAATATTTCATCATCTTGATCTCACTCAGTTTCAGGTTGAAGAGGGGGGGGGGGGGGGGAATCTACTGACCTCAACATTGGATGATAAAACAAGAGTAGAGATGCAAGTGTACACGGCCAGGACTCCTCATGATCTTCTTTTGAAAGGAAAACTTTCAGAAAAAAGCAAGTACCTGAAAAATTAACTGAGACATCATCATTAATTACCCAATAGCAAATCAGGAAATGTCAGCGACAAGATTACCTCATTCAATGGGATAAGCTCGGGGTGCACCAATATCATTCTTGCATATGCACCAGCTGCATTATCCCTGACAGCATTATCTGTCTTAGATTCCCCAAAAAGGGATAAATCCTGTTAGAATGAGTTGGAACAGGTAGATAAAGCATAAACCATGTTACTCATGGTGTGTCAACAATTAGGATTAATCATTAGAATTAGTGCTAATATTCTCCAACTCTCCTATAAATAGATAGCAAACATTTGTAACAATTCATCAAACAATCAATACAAATCATCATATTTGAGTTGGTATCAGAGCCACTTACTTGGTTGGTTGCAAATTTGCTCCAATTTTTTTTTCTCCCGTCTGGCGTAGGTGTTCTTGCCAGACGTCCAGATAAGCAGTGACACTGCCAGACGTCCAAATCTGCTCTCCACCGTCGCCTCCTCCGGTGCCACTGCCCTCGGCCCGACCTCCGACGCCGCTTCAAATCATCCGGATTGGCGTGCCCGTGCCTCCCCTCGGTCCGACCTCAGCTCCTCTCCATCGCCGACGCAGCAGCAGGACAACCCGAGACCGGGTTACCCACGGGTGATCCACCTCAACAGCAGTGCCGACCTCGTCGTCCGACCTCAGCTCCTCTCCATCGCCGACCCCGTCGTCGCTTCCTCGCCAACGCAGCAGCATCGCCGATCCGAGCCCCGGTGCTCCGACCTCCGCACCGTCGTCGCCTCCTCGCCGGCAGCAGCAGCAGCGCGACTCGGGCCCGAGCCCCGCCTCCGCACCAGCAACGCCGACCCGAGCCCCGCCTCCGGAAGTCCTTCTCCACGGGTAACGATTGTATTGATTTTAGAAGAGAAGAAGGGTTTTTTATCAACCCCGATACCCGACCCAAGATCCGACCCGCAATCCGACCCGCACTTCGACCCGCAATTCGACTCGCGATCCAACCCGAGATCCGACCCGAGATCCGACCTGAGATCCGACCCGAGATCCGACCCGAGATCCGACCCGCGATCCGAGAACCGGCCCGCCCCTTTTTCTGCTGCCTTTTTCAGTGTTTTTTCACCGACAGTGCTTGTTCACCGAGGCAGGTTCCTATCAGTTTTTTTGTTTCCGCTGCATTATTACTGATTTGTGATTTGATTTGATTTACAATGGGTTATGGAGACGAAGACGAGAGTTCTCAGGTCAATGATATTCAGAAATTTGAAGTCTCTGTCAAGAATTCTGACAGTGGTTCTTTTGGAGGAGCCAAACTCAATGGGGCAAATTTCTGTAAATGGAAGAAAATTATGACAGCCCATCTCCGAGGAATGCACAAGATATGACATGTAACCGGCGTCACTAAGGCTCCCAATGCAGATGCGGTTGTTGCCTACACTAAATGGGACGATGATGATGGCCTTGTAATGTCTGTCTTGTTCAAAGCCATGAATGAAGAGATACTTGACCTGGTAGCAGAATGTGATACCGCGCATGCCATATGGACGACATTGGAAGTCCTATTCACTAATGACTCTGATTTTATACAGGTTCATGAATTAATGTGCACAGCCTTTGCAATGCACCAGGATGGGCAACCGGTGGCGCAGTATTTCACCAAACTGAAGAATATTTGGGCTGAGATTGATGTGAAACGTCCTTGCATGATCAAGAATCAGGAGGATATTGTTTGGTACCAAAAAGAGAAGGAGCTTGAGCGAGTTCACCATTTCTTGAAAGGTCTTGATGCAAAGCATAACAATGCGAAAGGCGAGCTACTCAGAAAGACCGAACCTCCTAGCCTGATCACAGCTTTCACATTTATCCGTAAGGATGAGTCTCAGCAAGAAAGTCTTCATAAAACACAAGTTGAAGTTTCTAGCCTCACTTTTCAGGCTACATCTCGAACACCATCCCTTCAGCCAACCACTTTAGCTCCACTCCATAAGCGCGGACCACCACCAGGCTTCGGGAATTAGCCCCGCCCTCCTTGCTCTTATTGTCATGATACAAACCATGCTCGTGCAACTTGCTGGAAATTGTATCCACACCTTAGACCCCAGAGGCCTAATTATCGTCATAAGGCGAAAGCAGCTATTCAATTAGCCCCGGAACCAGATATCTATGGTGTGGTTGGACAGGATCATCATACAGCAGGAGGAGCAACACCCACAGCATCAATAGCTGGTCGTGGTAAGATTGGTATGGCTTTACATATTTCTCACTTTGTTGGTTTTGATACATGGATTATTGATTCTGGTGCGTCCGATCATATGACTTATGACAAATCTTATTTTACTATCTTGTCTCCTCCACCAGTACCATATGTTACTAATGCTAATGGTGATGCATTCCCCGTATTGGGGAAAGGGTCAGTTCGTATTACTCCCACAATAGAACTTCACAATGTACTATATGTACCTGCTTTATCTCATCATTTGATATCTGTCCCACAATTAAATACTGAAGCTAAGTGCTCTGTGACATTTTTTCCCATGTATGTGATATTTCAAGATCTTCTCACCGGGGAGTTAATTGGTCGGGGGTATCTAAGGGGCAGGCTGTTTCATCTGGATCAGACGTATGCGGGGAAGAAACCAGGGGCCTCGTCCCGGATCGCTTTGCTCTCCACTTCTGATAAGCTAAGTGAAGTTTTGTTATGGCATCGTCGCTTGGGGCATCCATCTTTTAGTGTTATGAAAACATCCATGCCTACTTTGTTTCTTGGTGTGGATGAGTCAGTTTTTCGTTGTGAAACATGTGTTTTGGGCAAGAGTCATCGTTCTACTTATTCCCCTAGTACTTCTCATAAACCTACTCTTCCTTTTGAATTAATTCATTCTGATGTTTGGGGGCCCTCCAAAGAGACTACTGTGTCAGGAATGCGGTATTATGTGTCATTTATTGATGATTGCACACGTCTTTCGTGGATTATTCTTCTGAAAAACAAAAATGAGGTTTTTTCGGCTTTTCAAGCCTTCTATACCACTGTCCAAACACAATATAATGCCACAATTAAAATTCTTCGTTCTGATAATGGGGGGGGAATATGTGAATCGTGTCTTTCAGGAATTCTTTAACGCACATGGAATTGTTCATCAAACAACGTGTCCTTACACACCTGAGCAGAATGGCGTTTCCGAAAGGAAAAATCGTCATTTACTTGATATGGCCCGGTGTATTCTCTTTAGTGCCCATATGCCTAAATACCTTTGGGGTGATGCTGTCCTAACTTCTGCTCATCTCATTAATCGTCTTCCATCCCGTGTCCTTGGAGGCAAAGTTCCATATGAGGTGCTTGCCTCCCATGTTTCCTTACCCTCTTTTTCTAATCTTCCCGCCCGTGTTTTCGGTTGTGTTGTTTTTGTCCATCTTCCAAAACATCAGAGGTCTAAGTTGGATGCCCGAGCAGTTAAATGTGTGTTTGTTGGATACAGTGGACATCAGAAAGGGTACAGGTGCTATCATCCACCTACCAGACAGTATTATGTCACTATGGATGTTACTTTCTTTGAGGACATGAGCTATTTCACGTCTCCTGATACTGCTCTTCAGGGGGAGAATTCATATTTTGAAGAGTTGTATCATGAAGAGGGGGAGACAAGTCAGTCAGGAGATATGGTGCCAGGTTCGATTGAGATTAATGATATATCAGCTACACATGCACCACCAGATGATTCTGGTATAGCCACTCCAGAGATTCAGGTACCAGAAGCTGACAGCACAACTGCCCCTCCGATCTCGCCTACTGTTGTTTATACCCCTGACCAACGTTTCCCTGGTACAGAAGATCACTCATTTGAGGTTAGTCATTCTATTGGGGCAAATAGTAGTGAAGCTAATAGTAGACAATATGTCCTACCACATAGGTCTACTCGGGGTCAGCCAACAAAAAAATATGAACCTACCCTTCAGGCTAAAGCTAAGTATCCTGTGGCAAACTTTATGTCTACCAAAAGATTGTCTAAGTCATATGAATCATTTGTGAATCAAATTTCTGCTGTATCAATACCTAACAAAGTGCAGGATGCATTAGGAGATCCAAAATGGAGGAAAGCGATGGAAGAAGAGATGGAAGCATTACAGAAGAACAATACTTGGGAGCTTGTATCTTCACCATATGGCAAGAAGGCAGTGGGATGTCGTTGGGTGTTTACAGTGAAGCATAATCCAGATGGGTCGGTGAGCCGGTATAAAGCACGCCTAGTAGCAAAAGGGTTCACCCAGACATATGGCATAGACTATGATGAGACATTTGCACCTGTTGCAAAGATGAACACTATTCGGGTATTACTCTCTTTTGCTGCTACCTTAAACTGGCCACTTAGACAGTTTGATGTTAAAAATGCATTTCTTCATGGAGAACTTACAGAGGAAGTGTATATGGATATTCCTCCTGGATATGTGGTAGCTTCTCCAGATAACTTTGTATGCAGATTGAGAAAGTCTTTGTATGGTCTTAAACAGTCTCCTCGTGCGTGGTTTGGAAGATTTTCACAATTCATGAGGAAAATTGGCTACAAACAGAGTAATTCAGACCATACATTATTTCTCAAACACCAACAAGGGAAGGTAACAGCCTTAATTATATATGTTGACGATATGATAGTTACTGGTAATGATACTATTGAGATGGATAGATTACAGAAACAGCTAGCCACAGAGTTTGAGATGAAGGACCTAGGTACACTCAAGTACTTCTTGGGGATTGAGGTAGCCCGGGGAAGTGATGGAATCTATCTGTGTCAGAGGAAGTACATTCTTGATCTGCTAACAGAGATAGGTATGTTAGATTGCACTCCAATTAATACTCCTATTGAGCAGAACCATCGGTTAGCAGAGTACCCAGATCAAGTACCCACTGACAAAACTCGTTATCAGAGGCTAGTTGGACGCCTGATTTATTTGTCACATACCAGGCCAGATGTCGCGTATGCAGTGAGTGTAGTGAGTCAGTTCATGCACAATCCGAGCGTGAATCACATGGATGCTGTTGTGAGGATTTTGAGGTACTTAAAGTCAGCTCCAGGGAGAGGAGTAATGTTTTCTAATCACAACAATATCCTTGAGATTTGTGGCTTCACAGATGCAGACTGGGCTGGAAATATTACGGATCGAAGGTCAACATCAGGGTACTTTACATTTGTTTGAGGTAATCTTGTTACGTGGAGGAGTAAGAAACAAAATGTGGTAGCTCGATCTAGTGCTGAAGCAGAATACAGAGGAATGGCTCAAGGAGTGTGCGAGGTATTGTGGCTTAGGAATTTGCTACAAGATTTAGGTGTTAAGCCTAAGTGTGCTATACAGTTGTACTGTGACAACAAGGCAGCTATTGATATTTCACAGAATCCTGTGCAGCATGATCGTACAAAACATGTAGAGGTTGATCGTCACTTTATAAAGGAGAAGTTAGACGCCAAGATCATTTGTTTTCCGTTTGTTCCTACAGAAGAGCAACTTGCGGATATACTCACAAAAGGAGTGTCTAAAAAGGTCTTTTATGACTCACTTAGCAAGTTGGGCATGGTTGATATGTATGCGCCAACTTGAGGGGGAGTGTTAGAATGAGTTGGAACAGGTAGATAAAGCATAAACCATGTTACTCTTGGTGTGTCAACAACTAGGATTAATCATTAGGATTAGTGCTAATATTCTCCAACTCTCCTATAAATAGATAGCAAACATTTGTAACAATTCATCAAACAATCAATACAAATCATCATATTTGAGTAACCCAACGTAATATCTTCACAGTATCTGGATCTATCGAAAGAAATTTCTAACATAAGGTAAAAATAGGTTTTAAGAGTTTAGGCTTCAGTGCTAAGATTATTCCTAAAAACCAGATAATTTAAAAACACTTCAATATGCGGCACAGCCACACGTAAGACGCCAAAGAAAAAACAAAAAGAAAAATAAGCAAGGGACTTTTTTAAAGAAAAGTTGTATATTCAAGTTTCAGGAGTTTGACCTTCAGTGCTAAATTTAGTGAAGAAAACCAGATAATATAAAAATGACTTAACATGAGCAACATAAATGAGTCAGCAAGGCAGGCAACAACCATAGTCCGACCTTGCAATGGGCGTGAAGCTCTCTGCATATGCAAATAGTTAACTTAGTAGCATACAACCATAAGGCTCTACAACTTTAAATGCTATCAATCTTTATCGCAAACCATTGTAAACTCCATTAAAAGGCCAAAAAGTTTTGCAAAGTTGGATGAAAAAAGAGGACCCATGGACTTGTCATAAGCATGGAGCAGATCAGAGACTACATTCATGATCCCTCCATCATGTTCAACATCACCGTCATCAATTCTTCATCATTAGAAGATGTCTGCTGACAAGCTGATTTTTCGTGAAGCATACAGAACTAGCATCGACCCGCAGGGACATATCTGTTGAGATGATCACACTTCTTCAGCATTTCAGAGCTATTTCAACCAATAATAATGCCTTGCATCTTATAAATCATACTTACAGTGTCCGACCGCCATATATCCAAGATCTTTAATGATGTCAGCAATGCTCATAGCCTCATACAAGCTTGGCAACCACTTCCTTGTTGTCATCTTCAGTCTTAGTTTTGATATAAATATGCAGTATCTGCACATTACGTAGTCATAGTATTGAAACAGGGATAGACCTCCAAAAGGTCACATGTTATTGAGTAACAATTTTACTCGGAACTTCTTTAGCCTTTCCTTGACTTTCCTGCAAAATAAGCCACATCATATAGTTGTGACACCTATAAACTTAAGAAAAATTATAATGAACTCGAAAAGAAACCAAAGTTGATTAAACAAATAGGAGGCTTGGAAAAACATGTCAAACATATTTCAATAAATAAGTCTCTCAATAAATCAAACTGAACATCACCAACTAAAGGCATGGATATTAATTTCAAGTTACATAATGAACACAATAATTTTTAGAAGTCGTTCGTGTGTGAGTGTGTGAGAGAGAGAGATGATAACCACTAACTTTATGATTATGGTAAATTGCATGTGCTGTTGTTAAAATATTCATTTCAATCAGTGACTATGTTTTTCATTCTAATAAATTGCTTATCTCCATCTTTTTTCATGTGCTGCTGCAATTAAAAAGTTTCCCATTAAATAAAATTGAAATCTACTATGTACTAAAAATTAACATAAATCCGATGTATAACCAAAAAACCATATGATAGAGTCAATACATTTTGCCTGGGGAAGTTCTAGAACACAATTCAACAGTCAAGCTTTTCATAAAGAGGTCAAATGAATTTGAGTCCAGGATGATCCATGATGATTCAAACATCTCATGGAAGAAATCTGCAGAAATCTTTTGAGCTGCATTTCGGAATGCAATCCCAAATGAATTTCCTTTGACTGCTCCAACTCGAGGCTTCCCACAAACACCAACTACGATCATCTTCTTGGAATCTTGTGCCAAACAAGCACAAACCATATGTTTCATTCTAGCTCCCTTCTCTTTCAGAGCATCATCACAAAATAGCAGAATTTAATCAATGCCTGGGGGTACCCCAACAGTTTTGCATCTACAGAGTCTTCCAGTTCTTATATTCATTACTGCTCTACTTCCTTGTCTAGCAATTTCCCTTTGTATCCGAATTGCTTTATGCATTCCAGCTTTCAGCTTATCAAGATTGTTCAATGACAGTGCATCATAAGCCACCCCAAATTGCTTGGTAGAAGAAGAACCATCTGATTCGACAAATGATTCAAGCAAAGCTGAAACTCCATAAACCACATCCACTGCAGATACCCTTGAGCCATAGCCATGGATACGCAAAAAGCTCCAGTAGTAGAAATCAGTGAGTCCATATTCAGGTAAAAGCTGTTCGAATTGAGCTTTCATCCTCTTTTTTACCTCAATATTCATGAATGGGAACTTCTATTGGCAATCCTCAAGCGCAAATCCCATCTTTGCCAGTAGAAAAATAAGCTTAGAAATTCCTTTGTCATTCCACGTCTTCATTTTGGTTGCAGAGTATGAAGAACATTTCATGGATTCAAATAAATTACATTCGTGTAACAGCATCAGCCTAGGTACATCTTCAAATGCAATTCTATCTGTCACTGAAGTCACAACCTCCAAACTCCCTGAACTGATAATCCACTGCTCAAGCTCCATGACAGCAGCCTGGTACCTCTCATCGGTGCGCCTCTGGTGTACAAACTGATCCGTTAAAGAAACACAAGACAGCCAAAACAACTCGTTTCTATTCTTCCTCGATGAATGCGCCAAGTCATACATCAAACACCCAAAAGGCTTACATATATGCCTGGTTCGGTAATTATCAATCAGCTGATTCTAGACCCTTGTATGTACATATAATCATTCATTCACTAAATGTATGCCAATGCAATGTCAGCTTTCATGAAAAGCTCCACAAAACTCATGAAACGCCAACATATATCCACTAATTAATCTAGCTAAGTGGTTTCAATACTTTCAAGGTAATTTGCTCGATCCTTTAATAATCTATGGACATATTTTCCTTATACGAAATGTACTCGATCGATCTGAGGCACCCATTCAATGGAGATTACTGAATGATTCACTTTTTGTGAAAAGGCTAGATTTTCATTTATTGGAAAAGCATATAGTAATTGATGTTGCATTTCAAATTTTCAATCGATTTTTGTGTTTTGCTTTAGTAGAATATGAAAAATCACTACATCCGATCATCAGCACGTAGCTGCTTGTTCGTCTAGCTAGCTAGAAACAATAAACAACTAGAATTTGCTAGTTTTTATCTTGCATCGATTCTTAATTAATTGCCATATCACATCTTATGCATTCGATTGCTACGGCGCCTAGGCATCGACCACGATCTACATATTGAAGATGATATCCATGATATAGCAAGCGGTGTGATATATAGCAGCTCTAGAGAATATATGACGATATATATATATATATACACACACACACACACACCACACGTACGTACGTCACGATATTATTACCATATACGATTCGGTATTTTATTTGCTATTTAAGATAATTTTCCAGTTCATAATGTAAGTGTTGCCTAGAGTACTATCTAAATGGTAGTATTTCTTCTTCAACCTCTTGAAAATCTTCTCCGGGCCTTGTTCCTCTTCTTCCGTCACCCTCAAACCCTCCTCACTATCTCTATCTCCATCCTGCTCATCATCACTATCCAAGTCACTCGCATTGACCAAAGCCGAGACAACATGAATATGGTATGATAAATCTGACTGCAGGTCATCTTCCTGCGTATAAAGCACAACCACGCGCTCGTTGTGCTCACACAGATTTTGCAGATGAATGGGGCGGTGACTGTCCACAACGAAAACACGCGACAATGGGGACAGTTTGAGCAGCATCCTCAGGTCCCGGTGGCATCCCCAGTTGATCAAAAGAATAGAAATCGGACTCTCCGACATGCTTGCGTAATTGTGAATCTCCAGAAAGGCAGACATGGGATAACACGAGTAGACGACGGAATCGGATTCGAGAACATGGAGGATAATTTTGAGAGCGCATAGAGAGTCGACGTCTGAAGACGATGGGAATGTTAGCAGAGGATAACCAGATGAGGCTTTCGCCGATTTGCAGAGCCTCGAGTAGAATGACTCCATTGTTTCCTCTCTAACCATGACCCTAAATTCCAATTGGATACCCTCAAAAGTCAATGAAAACTTGAGAGTCAAGTACCTGAGATTTGTATGAGGGCGATGGACTCTGTGTTTCAAGAGAGAGAGAGAGAGAGAGAGAGAGAGAGAGAGAGAAAGAGGGATAGGGTAAATGTTCAAACTTCAAACCCCTGCTTTACCTGATCTCTCAATTTGTGACCTTTTTGGCTTTCTTTGTTGGGTACTTATCTTAATGTTCAGTTGTTAACAAAAGCTATCCATTTTCTACACACTCGGGTAATTCCAGGTTCTTTCAACAATGGACTTAAAACAAACTACATATTGCTAGACGAGCATAGGATTCCAAAGCTTAGTGACTATGGGATGTCCATCATAACAGAAGAAATTGAAAAACTTGAGGCATGTTCTTATGATTATTTTGTTGACAGTGCAATGATCTATTCTGATGCATTAGTGTATTATTTTGCAGGCAAAGGGAGAAGGCCCTAAATTCTGGTATGAAGTATAGGTTAGGCGATTTCTATCATTTTCTCTTGATTGTTGCTGATCTGACTTCAAATGATAGATGTTAACTGTTAATTCTCTTATATCCTTCATTTTTATTCAGCCATAAAAAGGATCAGGAGGGTGATGTTTACAATTTTCGATTTACACTTATGGGTGAGGATGTTATTGTGAGTTTGTGAGTACGTGTGTCTATTACTGGAAATGCTGCAATTGTTTCTTGTTGATAGGTACGGGGGTGTTTCAGAGTTTATGAGTAATGTGTGGGTTGTGCTTTGCGTTTTGTTTTGTTTGAATTAGGTACAAGAGGCTCCAAGTTTTGTCGACTTTCACCTAGGCTGTAAAGTGTAAGCGTTTCACTTTTATTTCTCGTATCTGAATAGTTTGTTTGTGCTTTGTAGTTTATCTAGTTTAAGCAGTGACGCGTCTCTTGATAGTATTTTGGGTAGCTTTGTTCGATTAGCTTTACTCCTGTCTTATTATATTCTTAGCATTGGCAGTTGTCTTATTTTTAGTTTTCACCAGTATTGATTCTTCCAATTAAAGGGCTCTGTTTTCTTGCAAGTATACTTTTTCTAGGCATCATATCAGTTTTTTCTAGGCAGTTGTCCTGAATCCTTTTGTTTTGTTGTTTGCTTCCTGTACAACTTCTGGCTAGTAGTGATTCTCTAATACAAGTTCTACTTCTTGTGGAAATTATATAAGTTACCTAGTATGTCTTTTGTATTTCACTGCAACTGATTTACTAAGACATATTTGATTTGAGTCTTGTGGGCAGGGTTGGAAGGCTTATGAAAAATATTGCTACCGACATTGTATATGTTTCTCTACATAATAGTTTGCATATACGTGTTTTTCCCTTAGTATGACTTATTGATTCAGGTCTTGAATATTTGCTATGCAGACCAATGTTTTAAAACGCGAAGGCGTACCTCATTGCGTTTTTGCTAGAGCCTTGGGCTTCAACGCTTAAGGTGTAAAAAACGTAAGCCTTACGACATAAAAATAATAAAAAAATCTATTTGTTTAAATTTGGTTTTCCACGCGGTGGTGGGAACATAATTGTCCAATGCTCCTCTTGTCCTTGGTTGCACACTACCACTTTCACTTTCAACTGTATTCTGAACTTCCGCATCATCTTCTTCTTGTAGTGGCAACTCCCCGATCTCCCTACGTAGTGCAATCTTAGCAAACTTCCCTACTTCATTTGTTTTAAGTGCTTCAATGCACCAACTCTTCACATTAGGTGGAACTTTCGGACAAGGTCTGATTCCTTTACGTGAACCAACAAGATGGTGCTTGAATCTAGAAATGCCACCGGTACATATTTGAATACAGAAACTGCATATATGTTAAGTGGCCAGGAATAGGTTTAGTCCATTGCCAAGCATCATCTCTCTTTGTTGATGGAGTAGCACTAGCACTAGCATTAGCACTGTCACTACCCGAAGCACTCATTGTTACCTATCAATAATCCAAATTCAAAAGTTAATAAGGATACAATTATATATATATATATATATTTAAAAGCCTAACTCTAATACAATTATATATACAAGTTCATCCTATATGTTGTCTTTAACATTCAATAATCTTAAAAAATCAGTCAATCGGAATCACAGCAGAAAAATAGCTGATGCAGAGTGATAAAAATGCATATAAGATAAACCTTTAAATTAGAGTATTATATTTTTTTCCTATACCCGCATGGCTCGTTGATGAGCCCAAGATTCAGTCAGTTTTTAAAAAAAAATTCAAAAAAAAAACCGAAAGAACCGAACCGAATCGAACGGTTAGGTTTTCAGTTTGGTCTATCGGTGAACTACGATCCAAACCGAAATTCAATTTCAGTTCGGTTTTCGGTTTGAGCCCAAAACCGAACTGTTTGGACCGAATTCCACCCCTAATAATAGCTAACATATGGTGTTGGCTGTTGTGGACTCGTACATATTCATATATTTTATTTTCAATATGGAATTATGAATAAAAAAGTAGAGATGATAAATTATATACTAGGGTGTGTGTGTATACATGTATGAGGAGGGGATTTATTAGTTAATATTTGGAGATATGGATGATCCATCTTTATTGACTGAACTCTTAAAAATTGTTACTACAGATATTGCAACGGTTTGTATGTTTCTTGCTGGCAAGGTTGAGGAAACTCCACGGCCACTGAAAGATGTTATCCTCGTTCTGTATGAAATCATACATAAAAAGGATCTTGCAGCAGTTCAGAAGATCAAGAAAAAGGTTTTTATCACAACTATGCTTTTATACAATACATTATTGTACCTCATCGAGTCACTGTATTCATATTTGTGTTGGGCCCTACTCATTTTGAGTTCATTCAATTGAATGGTTTTGGTAATCATAATTCATGATCATCTTTTGTTCTCAGTTTTACCTCACAATCTCAACTCCGATTTCATGGCCATGAATATTCCATTCGAGGGCGGGTGCACAGTTGGTCTCTCTCCCCGTCTTCTCTGAAGCCATCGCATAGTCTGGGCAAGATTCTTTGCTCCAATTCGTGAAGGATATTCGTTACTCTTCTGTCAATTTCATCAGGTGAGACTGAATCAATCTTACCTTGAATACTTTTCAATGTTGGTGAATGTTGATAGGAGCACTTTGTGCTACGTTCTTAATATGTTTTTACCTCTATTTATACTTTGCTTAACCCTTATTGTTGTAATATCGAGTCATTGAGTCACAATAGGAGGCTTGGACGGTTTTGGATGTATCTTTGTGCTTAAACGAGTTAAAAACAAAGAATTGGTCTAGAGTCCTAGTTTGAGGAGGAAACCTAGTTGGATTAGGAGTCTTCATCTTTCTACTTTTTGGTCGCATTGGCGATATCTTGAGTCCTGTTTGCACTAGGAATCCTTGTTAGACTAGGGAACGTACAATTTGGGAAAGTCCTACTTGAACTCAAACTTTTATTACGAAACTTTCCTATATGAACTTTCTTGTTCTAGTAACTTACTTATTCTAGTATGTTTGCTTTTTGCAAATTAGAAACTTTCCTAATCTAGTTGAGCTCATCTATTACATGTGTCTTTTTAAGACAACAAATGTCTAGATTAAGACATAAGTTTCAAAATAGATTATCTCTTCTTATTAATTTTGGTTTTTATTTTCAGATTTGAAGAGATAATTCAATGGAGAAATAAAAGGGAGTTTCACCGTGCATATTGAAGCCAAAGGAGAGAAAATAGGAGAAGAGAAAATAGGAGAAGAGGCCGTGTTATCCAAATCAGCAAAATATAAGGAGCCTTGTGTGTGAAGCTTTAGAGAGTATCTAGGAGTCTTTATGTGCCTAGCAATCAGCCAAGGAGAAGGACTCCAGCCCATGCCGTGTAATCCTAGAAGAATTAGGAGATAAGAGCTTATTCTACAAAGAAAACAAAGAGAGCCATTCAATCCAATTGAAGAGAAAACATCACAGCCGTGCATCCTTGATGGATTAGCCCACAATGCCTCTCCTCTCCGCTCCTCCTTCCTCTATAAAAGGCACGGCCTCCCTCACAATTCAGCATCTCCATTCTCTCACAAAGCTAGCTGAATTGCTCCCCAAACACATCCTGAAAATTCAAGCCCAAAACCTTCATCCATCATCACCAAACCGTACTCATCTTCCTCCTCTTCCAATTCAAATTCATCCTTGCTTTATCCTAGAAGGTTTCTAATGTGTGATTCATCCATGGCTTGTAATTTTTATTTTGGTTTTCTGAAATTTTTGAATTCATTGAATGATTTATTGGATGATCTTTTCGGTTTCATATATGAAGAATATAAATTCAGACTTCTTTGGTTTTATGTTTTGATTGTATGAATTCATGAAATATGTATGTATGCCGTGTGTTATGATCTAGGGAAGTAGGTTTCTGATTTTTATTTAGGTTTTATTTCAATTTATTCCTTGAATTTATGCATCTAGATCAATGCTTGAGGAAGCCAAGGCCATGGTTCTCCTAAGGTTGCGATTTAATTCACCAAAGTATTCATTGATTGAATATGCGCTTCGTGTTTCAATTATTGATACTTGTTTAGGGTTGTGATAGTTCTAGGAATTTGCATGCTTAATCAAGATGAGTGACGCCATGCTTGCTTACATGTCTCCAATTCGATTTAATGTGCTCATGTGCTACTTTGTTGTTTAACTAGAATGCTTCGTTATGTTGAACTCTTTTTAGCATATGTTTAGGATTAAATGCTTCGTTGATTCTAAACAACTAAGAAGTCTTAACGATTAGGTGAACCGCTTTGGGATCTAATTAGAATTGGAATTGAAATTGACTTATAAAGAATCAAAATAATTTGCTGCCTATATGTTATTCTATGCGTGTCATACATGTTTCTTGAGTAGAATTCGTGTTTTGGTTATGTGATGAGTGGTAGATTAATTGTATATAAGTAATTTAGGGTTTACTTTAAGTTGTAGTTTTAAAATCCAAATCAAATCCCCCAATAACATGATAAGTGTTGAGGCCCTTTTGATTCCCCAGACTGAACGATCCATGCTTATTCTATACTAAGGATGATGTTTTTCAGGGTATTTTATAGATGTTCTAACCAACGATATATCAAATGTCTTTTTCATCATTTTGGCAGCGTGGCCCCCCGTGTTTATATGGCTGTATTTTCAATGATCTGTCAATTTGTGATCTTTTGGGTTTCTTTGTTGCGGTTATATTAATTTTCAGTTTGTTAAACTCTTCGTTTGTGGGATTTTATCAGATCATCAAATGTGGACATTAAAGCGTTTGAGAAGGAAAATTTACACATAGATGGGAACATAAATTTGTGTGTGAAATAGAAAGAACTCCTTACGCACATATTGAAGTATGATCTTCTTCTTGCAGCTTCTACTGGTTCAAGGTATGTGATATTTATATAGATGTTTATTGGTTGATTTTGCCAGAATACTCAGAACTAAATATCCACAAATTTGATGCAGATATATTCTCAAGGGAAGAAAGATAATGAATCCTTATTTCTTTCCATTATATGCTTGGAAGGAGATGAAAACAGTGCATGTCGTTCGAAAACGATTCTAAGGAAGACTCAAACGATAAGGTGGTTCTCAAAGGCGAAAGCTTCATAT
This sequence comes from Argentina anserina, assembly GCF_933775445.1. Classification (NCBI taxonomy): domain Eukaryota; kingdom Viridiplantae; phylum Streptophyta; class Magnoliopsida; order Rosales; family Rosaceae; genus Argentina; species Argentina anserina. Next base: position 17,742,155 of record NC_065876.1, read on the forward strand.
TTCGACAGTAGAGCTTCCATAAGAGCATATTACTCCTTCAAGGGAACAACAGAGGAAGGACTCCTATCAGGGTCAATCTTAAGAACTTTTTTCTTGCCAATACCTCGAGGGAATCAGGGGGATTTCGTTCTGTCAGAAGATAAACGTTATCCTAGCAGCACTGTCCATGAAATAAAAGCATGTAATGCCAATTATTCTATATCTCAACATAGAACAGTCTTGGAGTCCTTGATCATTTAGCTTCTAAACACTGCAAGAGAAGAAAAGATACTGAATGCATAAAATAATATTGTTGATTCAGAATTTTGAATTTTCACTCTTCTTGTAGCTAAGTTCGGTGATAAGTTGGATTACATATATCATAGCTACAACATTATCAGTAAAACCATGATTAAATTTGATTAAACACCATCCAATTATATATTTTGAATGTTTTTGGATGCCATCTGTTGGTCAAGAATGAGTATGTGTACGTCTTTTTCAGGCAGGGGATTGGGGTTTGTTATTTTCAGGCTATTTTGCAACAAGAGGATCAACCAAGAGGATATCCACAAGTGTGGATATTATATCATGTGTTTCATGAAAGATAGTGTGGAGAACAGGGGATTAGGGTTTGTTACTGAGGTACGTATGATTCCGTTATGGAATGTGCTGCTACTTGAATCTGGCAATGCAAATAAAATAAACTGTCTCATTTTGTTGTTGTAGTGGGGAAGAGAAGGAACTCGCGCATACAACACATGATATTGATGCGGTCCGAGCTAAATGGGAACAGTTTGTTTATATGATGACATAATGGTAATGGTGATGGCGATGGAGAAATTCAATGGTGGATCATATCAAGAACATTTTCTATCAAAATATGCTCGTTACAAAATATGCTAGTTATAGTAGACATATGAGATATTCGTAAAATCTATTAATGTCGAAACTCATTAATTTATTATTCATGTTACTATATGGCAGTACAGTGTCCTGTGTTTACCAAATTGGACGATTTGGTTATAGTTTAGGTCTCGGTTAACGCGGTTAACACAAATTCCGCCTTAAAATATTGTCGCATTTCGTCCATTTCGCCACATTTCGATGCAATTTCTACGGAATCCCAATGAATAGGATCAAACCTCGTCATGTTTCGTTCACTCATGAAAATCTACCACCAGCGAACACAATCTAATACTAACATGTTATAAAGCTACTGCGAAGGAGTATCAAAGCTACTACTACTCAAGCACAAAGCTACTACCATGGAATTATAAAGTTATTACCGTCGAATTATAAAGTTACTACTACCATCATGTTATAAAGCTACTGCGAAGGAGTATCAAAGTCACTACTGTCGAATTGTAAAGCTACGACTAGAGAACACAAAAGCTACTACCAGCGAAAATAAAAGCTATTACTACTACACTAGATTTACACTTGTAAAATTATAAAGCAACTATAGGAAGAAAACGTCTCGTGCTCAATCGACACCACATGATGTGGTCGTCACATATAATTATGCATATGGTAGAAAAATTACCGAATTACAGACTTATTTGACCGTAGGTTTGTCCGGTCAACTTAAAACGCTAATAATATGCTCTATGGGTAGACCTATCACCAGGGGCTGATGGCCGAATGGGGCTTACAAGGTCACAACCACGTAATATTACCGGAAGAAGGTTTGCGGTCAAATCCATAAAAGGAATTTCATAAAGCTCAGGTTAAAGGGTTTCCGTTTGGTAAAAACGCGCATTTTTCTATTGACCCGTGAAATTAACGGTTAAATGAGGTTTTGAATTGGATGTAATTTTGATAGGGTGTTGTAATAAATTTACATATCACATCAGCCGGTGATGATCGACCATGTCCATTAGTTAGGTTGTCGATCGCAGAAAATCTACTACCAATGAACCCAAAAGCTACCACCGTCGAAATATAAAGCTACTACCAGCAAACACAAAAGCTACTACTACTACCAGCATGTTATAAAGCTACTATAAAAGAGTATCAAATTACTACCACTCTCGAACAAATCTACTACCATGGAATTATAAAGCTACTACCGTCGAATTATAAAGCTACTACCAGCGAATACAAAATCTACTACTACCGGCATTTTATAAAGCTACTATGAAGGAGTATCAAAGTTGATACGAACTGAATCTTTTACAATTCGTTGCGATTATAGTTTTATCTTTTTCCCGGAACGATAGTCATACTAAGTGTGACGACTCTAAAGTTGACTTTTTGATGCGTAATATTTTCTGGAAAACTTCATTCACGAAAGTTTTAGGGCTCATCGATACGAATTCGTGGACATGAGGTACGCCTAAATCGGAGTTCGTATGAAGAGATTACGAATCAAGGAGAGGATTAGTGACACGCCGAGTGTCGTTTGGTCTTGTGTTTACTTCCTGAATGAACATCGTTATAAGGGTAAAATTTACACGGTTTAGAGTTTTTAGAATGTTGTATGATTGTTGTGACCCCGTCGTCTTAGTGGGTTGAGAGGTTGTGGTATAAGACGAACTACTAGCTCTTGGGGTCCAACGAGATTAGGTAACGAACATAGCATATTCCGTCATACGTTTTGAATTATATTTTTGAATTGTGTTAGTGGAGTTGAAAGTTTGGGGTGCATGGTGGCTCCAGGTGTTGAGGTTGGATTTGAGTTATTGGATTTGTGCAGGTTGGGTTGGCTACTTTCAGGGTAGACTATGCTGAACAGGTCACGTGTCATCACACCATTCACTACTAAAACTAATGTTACTTATGCTAATTACAAACCCACTTGGTCACATGGAAAATGACTAAAGTACTAGTCTTGATATTGGTAAATAGTAATATGCACCAATCTTTCCGTTTAGGGTAATGTAATTTTTGCATAAACAACTAATTACTCACTAGTTCTCGGCTATCACCTTAATCATTGTAAAAGGAATTACAATCGATAACATCGAAGGATTGAAATACTTGAGCTTGCCAGGATTGACACGGATCTACAATCTTTGAGCTCAACTAGATTAACCTACATGCCAAATTGCGACGCTACATCGCATAATGGTGAAGCCAACTAATGTGAATAAATGTTCTCACTGGAGACGAGCATCCAGATAGTCCGCTATATTGCAACTTTGACAAGCGATCTCCTTTTCCGCTAGATATGTGGAATATCACTTTGATAAGACCGTTTTCCCGTCGTTAGGGGGAGATAAGAACAAAGAATGTTCAAGTGGAACGACATGAATTGTCGTGGTTTGTCCCCACTGTGTCTCATCTTGATCCCCACTATTGCACAAAGTGATGAGATCACAGATATTAGCTACAAATAGGCTTGCAAAGTTCAATGTCCTAAGAAGAGGACATGATGCCACCCAAAAGGAATTGGGCATTGCGTTGCCACCATAAATGGTGGCATGTTGACACTATAAAGTGGCATAAATGGTGTCATAGGCCGTGGCTCTCCAAGGAAGAGGGCGAGACCACCTTATGTTTGATATATACTCAATTAAAGGAAGAGATCGAGTTTGGCACAATTAGATCCATTGATCCATAATCTCAAATCCGCCTCATGAGAATTCCTGGATTTTGATTATCACTAGCGGACGCCTCAGATGTTAGAACAAATCCTTGAATATATAGAGATCTCTACCAAATACAAACCACATGAGAATGTAGGATATTTAGCATCATATCGAACCACATTTCGTTGAGAAATAGCAACGTAGTAATTTTGGCCCAATGGAAAGAAGCGATCTAGCATGAACTAAAATTCACTAACAAAGCAATAGGTATTTCGGCAAGTGAAGCCGACACCGCAAGTGTAAGCCCTATCATATATCTTTGTTAGGATGCGTATGAGAATTAAGAGTATAGACTCACCTTATGGAGCAAGGTCTCTCACAAACGCACTGGAATCGACTACGAGGAAATATTCTTTTGTAATTGACCATAAAGAGATATTTCGTAATAGATGTCATTGCACTCCACTACCTTATCAGTTTGGTAGTTTCCGAAAAACTGAGAAATGCAGCTTATGATAAAATAAGGTATCTAGATCACGTAGTGTTACAAAAGGTTCTAAATTAATAGATATACATAGTGTTACAAAAGGAATTGAAACGTTCACGAAGTAAAATACTTGATTATGAATAGGGATCAGATGTGTTATGTCATTGCGTATTCAATATGGATTTGCAGAGTCTTTTGATGAACTAAAAAGATGTCGCCATTACAAATCCTAAGTCGAGAATGAAAAAGATCATTGGGAAGACACAGTCTCAAATGGATCTTGAGGACTGTAATATTGATGATTAAATCATCAATCGGCTTTAAGCACTATAAAGATTAAAAGTGAGGCTTCCATAGCTCCCATGATCAGTCGAAGTCTTTAAAGATATATCCGTTTTCGTCTAATTGAAAGAGGACGAATAAGTGTTAGGAAATGAGATTCCATATACAAGTGCAAAGACGCATTATTGCACTTAACACAATATATTTGACTCGACCTCTCATTCGTTGTATATCTTAGTGCCCACGCAACAACAATACCTAAAGGTTTAGGTTTATAGTCCATATAAAGAATGAGAAAACAACATGATGAGAATGAATACTATCCACGTCGTTTCATTTTTGGCGTAAAGAAATACGTACCAAATAAAACACATAATTAAATATGCAAAAGTTATCAAAGCTGTCATGATTAATGTAAAGATCAGGGGGAGGTGCAGACATCAGGGGGAGTCTAGCACATATATTTTAATCTCAAATGTCATAGGTGCGTTGTGCTATTTTCTCCTTCGACCAATGTTTTATTTTCTCCCATTGTGTTTTGTTACTTGGCAAGGTTTTTAATGAGCCAACATCTTATGCACTATTATATCTTTAAACTCGGCACAAGGGGGAGTGTTGAAGGAAAAACACCATTAGTGTGCCTTCGTTAAAACAAATGAAGGAATAAGTTAATGACGTTTATGGTCAATGGATATAACAGATCAATTACCATTATTTAGCCTTAATTGCCATTGTAATTACTATTTATTTCTATTGTAATCTTGACCCAAATATAAAGGGAATTATCAATGAGATGAGTAGATTAATTTCATTTTCCCTACAACAGATCCATCTTTATTGACTGAACTATTAAAAATTGTTACTACAGATATTGCAATGATTTGTATGTTTTTTGCTGGCAAGGTTGAGGAAACTCTATGGCCACTGAAAGATGTTATCCTCGTTTTGTATGAAATCATACATAAAAAGGATCCTGCAGCAGTTCAGAAGATCAAGAAAAAGGTTGTTATCACAACTATGCTTTTATACAATACATTAATGTACCTCATCCAATCACTGTATTCATATTTGTGTTGGGCCCTACTCATTTTGAGTTCATTCAATTTAATGGTTTTGGTAATCATAATTCATGATCATCTTTTGTTCTCAGTTTTACCTCACAATCTCAACTCCGATTTCATGGCCATGAATATTCCGTTCGAGGGCGGGTGCACAGTTGGTCTCTCTTCCCATCTTCTCTCAAGCCATCGCAGAGTCTGGGCAAGATTCTTTGCTCCAATTCGTGAAGGATATTCGTCACTCTTCTGTCAATTTCATCAGGCGAGACTGAATCGATCTTACCTTGAATACTTTTTAATGTTGGTGAATGTTTTTTTCATCATTTTGGCAGCAGCGTCCCCCCGTGCGTGTTTATATGGCTGTATTATTAATGATCTGTCAATTTGTGATCTTTTGGGTTTCTTTGTTGGGGTTATATTAATTTTCAGTTTGTTAACCTCTTCGTTTGTGGGATTTTATCAAATCATCAAATGTGGACATTAAAGCGTTTGAGAAGGAAAATTTACACATAGATGGGAATGTATATTTGTGTGTGGAATAGAAAGAACTCCTTACGCACATATTGAAGTATGATCTTCTTCTTGCAGCTTCTACTGGTTCAAGGTATGTGATATTTATATAGATGTTTATTGGTTGATTTTGCCAGAATACTCAGAACTAAATATGCACAAATTTGATGCATATATATTCTCAAGGGAAGAAAGATAATGAATCCTAATTTCTTTCCATTATATGCTTGGAAGGAGATGAAAACAGTGCATGTCGTTCGAAAACGTTTCTAAGGAAGACTCAAACGTTAAGGTGGTTCTCAAAGGCGAAAGCTTCATATTTCGACAGCAGAGCTTCCATAAGGGCATATTACTCCTTCAAGGGAACAACAGAGGAAGGGCTCCTATCAGGGTCAATCTTAAGAACTTTTTTCTTGCCAATACCTCGAGGGAATCAGGGGGATTTCGTTCTGTCAGAAGATAAACGTTATCCTAGCAGCACTGTCCATGAAATAAAAGCATGTAATGCCAATTATTCTATATCTCAGCATAGAACAGTCTTGGAGTCCTTGATCATTTAGCTTCTAAACACTGCAAGAGAAGAAAAGATACTGAATGCATAAAATAATATTGTTGATTCAAAATTTTGAATTTTCACTCTTCGTGTAGCTAAGTTCGGTGATAAGTTAGATTACATATATCATAGCTACAACATTATCAGTAAAACCATAATTAAATTTGATTAAACACCATCCAATTATATATTTTGATTAAACACCATCCAATTCAATGGTGGATCATATCAAGAACATTTTCTATCAAAATATGCTCGTTATAGTAGACATATGAGATATTCATAAAATCTATTAATGTCGAAACTCATTAATTTATTATTCATGTTACTATATGGCAGTACAGTGTCCTGTGTTTACCAAATTGGATGATTTGGTTATAGTTTAGGTCTCGGTTAACGCGGTTAACACAAATTCCGCCTTAAAATATCGTCGCATTTCGTCCATTTCGCCACATTTCAAAGGAAGTTTTACGGAATCCCCATGAATAGGATCAAACCTTGTCATATTTCATTCACTCATAAAAATCTACCACCAACGAACACAATCTAATACTAACTATCAGCAGCAGTTCACCAAGATATAAATGCCACATTGACCGACTCATCACGCAGATTAATAGCGGAAAAACAAGATATGCTCTGTTGCATCTCTCGCTCAAAAGTCCCAACTGCTTGCGCCACTGCATCTTTTAGTTGACCAAACACTTGCCACATATAATGCTTTGCTGCTTCTCAGCAGTTCAACAAAGTGGATTTGAATTTTACCACCTTCAGGTCCTGCTTCCTAGTATTGATATGACATAGATTGTAAATAACAACAGCCAAAGATAGTACTGCGACTAATATGACTGAACATTCTCAGATATTAAGCCAAAACCCTTGAAACAATTTTGTGCTGACTGCTGATTTGAGGTGCTTGATTTATTTTCATTGTTTTCCAACCAAAACAAAAGGGAAATAAGAAACAATAAATCACCTTCAGCACTACAATAGTCATATCGTAGTTGTTTATCAGAAACACAGTTTGCAGTTTTGGTTTTAGAAATGCTTTAAGCAAGTCATTAACAGCCATTCTCAGTCCTTCAAATAGTTCAAGCTGCAATTCATAAAAATGGCATGTACACGAATAACGATAAGTAGATAACGTAATCATTATAAGTAGTTTACATAATCAAAATCCTAATGAGCAACCTGAGAATTCCTCTCTCAAGTTCATTTTCTATGTCTAACCTATCCATCTCCATATTCAACATTGAGGTGAATAAGTGAAGCTGTGAATTCAGCTTACCGCCTCATGGACGAACATCATCTTCTCACAATGTCTTTACATTCGCATTTGCAGGGTGTTGAGATGCAGGGCAAACACCATCTTAAACAAGGCCAAAGGGCAATATTGACCTGAAAATAATCAAAATATACACAAACTAATTATAATATATATATCGTTAAAATATAAAAGTCCAACAAGCACAAAAAGAACAAGAGCCGATGATACCACAATAAGATGTTATATTTATAGTAAAAATATGTATATAAATAGAAATTACAAGTTCAAAAAAAGCTCTTTCCCTTTTTTCTTAGTTCAAGTCCTACAGAAAGTTGTTGCTGATTAATTGTACCTTCAAGAGCTCAAGTTTACATCACCACCCACATACATACAAGGAAGGGAAGGCGCACGCATACACGCATATCAAGACTAATCTGCCGGAAATTTAAAAACCCCACTTTGTCTAACTATGAATCCAAACATTAGTTCAAGACATAATGAGCTGCAAAGAAATGAAAAATAATCTTTCAGCTACCGACACTGTTGTGAATTTATGATGAGAAGTTTCTAAATGGAAAAAGGGTTTGGGATTGAAACAAATATATATGTTCGAGTTGTTATTGCAGTCAAAACCATTATCTTCAACCAATGATAGAGTATATATGTATTTAGAAAGATGAAGAAAAGAGAGAATCAATTCAAGGCCCCACTGCTAACGTCCTTAGTTTTAAAAGGCACACTGACAGTCTCCAATTTACACGTTCAGTCTTTTTTTTTGTTGCCAATGTTCAGATGGTAACCACTTTCAATAACAGAAGAACTTTGAGATATCCCAATAAGGAGGTGAAAGCATCACATTCAAATCGAGGTCAGGAATATATTGATTGTTTTTTTAAATATGGAAATCTATTGATTAGAACCATCAATTTTTAGGTCCTCCCGAGATCATTCCAACTAAAAATTGACCAAATAAATACCACTCAGGCCATCATCATCAGTTTAGTTTATCCAATTCTATTAGTACCCAATTTCGCATATGCTTATTATTCAACTTCGACTGATTTTATTACCCTTTAAATGACCCAAAGATGTGCAATTCTATTAGTACCCTTTATGTGATCTTTCAGGATCTTCTCACCGGACGGGCAATTGGTCGGGGGTATCTGAGGGGCCGGTTGTTTCATCTGGATCTGACATACGTAGGGGAAAAACCAGTGGGACAATCTCGGACCGCTTTACTCTCCACTTCTGACAAGTTAAGTGAAGTTTGGTTATGACATCGTCGCTTAGGGCATCCATCTTTTAGTGTTATGAAAAAATCCATGCCTACTTTGTTTATTAGTGTGGACGAGTCTTCTTTGTGTTGTGAGACATGTGTTTTGGGCAAGAGTCATCGATCTACTTATTCCCCTAGTACTTCTACTAAAAGTTTTCTTCCTTTTGAATTAATTCATTCTGATGTTTGGGGGCCCTCTAAAGAGTCTACTGTGTCAGGAATGCGATATTTTGTGTCATTTATTGATGATTGCACACGTCTTTCATGGATTGTTCTTCTTAAAAATAAAAATGAGGTTTTTCCAGCCTTTTGTGCCTTCCATACCTCTGTCCAAACACAATATAATGCTACCATTCGAGTTTTTCGTTCTGATAATGGGGGGCGGGAATATGTGAATCATGTCTTTCAGGAGTTCTTTAACACACACGGGATTGTTCATCAAACAACGTGTCCTTACACACCTGAGCAAAATGGGGTTTCTGAAAGAAAAAATCGTCATTTACTTGATATGGCTCGATGTATTCTTTTTAGTGCCCACATGCCTAAATACCTTTGGGGTGATGCTGTCATTACTTCCGCCCACCTTATTAATCGTCTTCCATCTCGTGTCCTTCAAGGGAAAGTTCCCTATGAGGTACTTGCATCTCATGTTAAAATACCCTCTTTTCATAATCTTCCTGCCCGTGTTTTCGGTTGTGTTGCTTTTGTTCATCTTCCGCAACATCAGCGTTCTAAGTTAGATGCCCGAGCAGTTAAATGTGTGTTTGTTGGGTACGGAAGCCATCAAAAAGGGTACCGGTGCTATCATCCCCCTACTCGGAAGTACTATGTCACTATGGATGTTACCTTTTTTGAGGACATGAGTTATTTTTCCTCTTCTGATACTGCTCTTCAGGGGGAGAATTCATATTTTGAAGAGCTGTATCATGGAGAGGGGGAGACAAATGAGCCAGTCGATATGGTAACAGGTTCCGTTGAGATTACCAATGTATCAGCCACACAGGCACCACCAGAGGTCGTCACTGAAGAGATTCACGCACCAAAAGCTGACAACACAACTGCCCCTCATGTATCTCGTACTACTGTTTATACCCCTGACCAATGCTCTCCTGGTACAGAAGATCACTCATCTGAGGTTAGTCATTCTATTCAGGCTAATCGTAGACAATATGTTTTGCCAAATAGGTCTACTCGAGGTCAACCAACAAAAAAATATGAACCTACCCTTCAGACTAAAGCCAAGTATCCGGTGGCCAATTTTATATCTACCAAAAGGTTATCTAAGTCATATGAGTCATTTGTGAATCAAATATCTACTGTATCAGTACCTAACAAAGTGCAGGATGCATTGGGAGATCCAAAATGGAGGAAAGCAATGGAAGAAGAGATGGAAGCATTACAAAATAACAATACTTGGGAGCTTGTACCTCCACCATATGGTAAGAAGACTGTAGGATGTCGATGGGTGTTTACAGTGAAGCACAATCCAGATGGGTCAATAAGCCGGTATAAAGCACGCCTAGTAGCAAAGGGGTTCACCCAGACATATGGCATAGACTATGATGAGACATTTGCACCTGTTGCAAAGATAAACACTATCCGGGTATTGCTCTCTATCGCTGCTAACTTGAACTGGCCACTTAGGCAGTTTGATGTTAAGAATGCATTCCTTCATGGAGAACTAACAGAGGAAGTATACATGGATCTTCCGCCTGGATATGTGGCAGCTTCTCCCGATAACTTTGTATGCAGATTGAGGAAGTCTTTATATGGTCTTAAACAGTCTCCTCGTGCTTGGTTTGGAAGATTCTCACAATTTATGAGGAAAATTGGCTACACACAGAGTAATTCAGACCACACATTATTTCTCAAACACCAACAAGGGAAGGTAACAGCCCTAATCATATATGTTGACGATATGGTAGCTACTTGTAATGATACTATTGAGGTGGACAGATTATAAAAGCAGCTAGCCACAAAGTTTGAGATGAAGGACCTAGGTACACTCAAGTACTTCTTGGGTATTGAGGTAGCCCGGGGAAGTGATGGTATCTATCTGTGTCAGAAGAAGTACATCCTTGATCTACTAATAGAGACAGGTATGTTAGATTGCACTCCAATTGATACTCCTATTGAGCAGAACCATCGGTTAGCAGAGTACCCAGATCAAGTGCCCACTGATAAAACTCGTTATCAGAGGCTAGTTGGACGTCTGATTTATTTGTCACATACCAGGCCAGATGTTGCGTATGCAGTAAGTGTAGTGAGTCGGTTCATGCATAATCCGAGTGTGGATCACATGGATGCTGTTGTGAGGATTTTGAGGTACTTGAAGTCAGCTCCAGGGAGAGGAGTAATGTTTTCTAATCACAACAATATCCTTGAGATTTGTGGCTTCACAGATGCAGACTGGGCTGAAAATATTACCGATCGAAAGTCCACATCAGGATACTTTACCTTTGTTGGAGGCAATCTTGTTACGTGGAGGAGTAAGAAACAAAATGTGGTAGCTCGATCTAGTGCTGAAGCAGAATACAGAAGTATGGCTCAGGGAGTGTGTGGATTGTTATGGCTTAGAAATTTGCTACACAATTTGGGTATTAAGCCTAAGAGTTCTATGCAGCTGTACTGTGACAACAAGGCAGCTATTGATATTTCACATAATCCTGTGCAACATGATCATACAAAACATGTTGAGGTTGATCGTCACTTTATAAATGAGAAGCTAGACGCGAAGATCATTAGTTTTCCTTTTGTTCCTACAGAAGACCAACTTGCCGATATGCTCACAAAAGGAGTGTCTAAACAGGCTTTTTTATGACGCACTTAGCAAGTTGGGCATGGTTGATGTATATGTGCCAACTTGAGGGGGAGTGTTAGTGCGATTCACTTTAGCTACTTTAGCATGATTAACTCCGTAAATCACGGGAGTGATTCACGGAGGAAATCAAGGAAGCAATTGTCATCAAAAGTACTTTAGTTAACTTATATAGGGCAGTTTGATGTTGTATACAAGTTAAGTGATCAAGTAATATAGCCAATTTATTCAATTCACTCTCCATTCAAGCACCTGCTAAGACATTTGGTAGGGAGTTTTGATCAACGTAAATTTCTCTATGTTTTTAGGGCAATTATCCTTTCATTTTGGTATGTTATTTCCCTTACCTTTATCATTTTGACTTACTTTTATGTTTTAGGATTTTTAGAGTGAAAGAATCGATAAAAAAGGTTACATAAGAGATGAGGCCGTACATAAGAGAAGAGTCTGAGTTTAACTAGGAAACCTTTTCCTAGTTGGACTAGGGAAGTCATTGAGGTCGAGATAATGAAGCCATTTCGAGTAAGGAGTCCAAGATGGGCTAGGAATGAGAAGTCCAAGTTCAATCCTAAGTCGACTAGGATAAGCTTTCTTGCGTGGATTTGCTACAGATTGAATGAGATGATTCTAGAAGATCACAAGAGCTAAAATCGGTGGATAAAGCCCAATTGCTTTAGGATTTGAGCACACGGTATGGCAAAAGGTGGAAAAAGAAGTTGAATCCAAGTTATACAAGGAGATGTAATTGCAAAAGGAATGAATCAAGTCTTAGAAGGAGAAGGATAAGGCTATGACGCATCAAAGATGTTATTTCCCTTTACGATTTGGATTATACTCTCGTTTGATTGGTTGAAGATTGTTTGGAGAAGGGGCAGCCTATGCTTGTGTCCCCTATATATAGGAGGTAAGAGAGACGAGTTTAGCATCAGAACTATCACAAGTTTTCATAAACACGTTCTCACTCACCTTCCTCCCCTTCTATCTAATTATGTGATTCAACCCTCGGAGATCAAGAAGCTTTTGACAAGGCAGCCACCACCATCATCACCATCGATCTCACCTCTTTGTTCTAGTGATCAATTACAAAGTTGTACTCTCTTGTTCTTGTCTATGTCAAATTCTTTTTAGGTTTTATTGAATGGATTTCCTTATAGAGTTTTTTCTTTGGTTATTTCGATTTCATGTTAGATTGAAGTAGAATTATGTTTTTGCGATTTCTATATGTTTGTTTTTTTAGGATTCTTGATTTATAACATGACCTATGCATGCATGACCGAAAGTTTTAATGGAGGATTTATCTTTATGTTTTGAATGTTTCTAGAATGCATGCTAGGGTTATTTGATGCGTACTGTATTGAGATAACACGAGAGTGAGTTTCAATATCAGACATTATTTCAGAAGTCAGTAGGGCTGGGCAAAAAGCCCGAAGAAGAAAAAAACCCCGGACCGGACCGACGGGCCCATCCGGGCGGGCCGGGCTTTTTTCCGGGCTCGTATGTTGTCATGTGATAAACAGGTCGGGCTTTATTATGGCCAGGCTGGTCCCGGGCCTTCAAATCCTTAAACAAAAAACCCGGAAACCTGGGAGATTGGGTGTCATTATGTAATTGACTTTCGTAAGTGGTCCTAAACTTATAGAATAGATACAATAACACTGGAACATAACCAAAAACAGAGTTAGGCCCGGAAAACCGGGCGGGCTCAGCCCGGATGATACCGGTTCGGGTTCTACCCGGGCCTTGATTTTTTAAGAACAAAGCTCGGTCCGTCATACTACAACCGGGCTGGGCCTGGGCCTTGAAAATAATAGCCCGGGCTGAACCCGCACCCAGCCCTAGAAGTCAGAGATTCAGTTATGTGTTATTCAGTCCAACTTCAAAGTTTTTTATGCGTTGGTTATGTATTGGTTAGTGAAGTCGCTATTCATCTAGTCTATGCATAATTGATAGAAGATTCTAGTCATTAGAGGATATGTTTCTTTATATAAGGAAGTGACTTAAAAGAGTTGAGTGTCCCTTAATTGTGTGTTGCATAAGTATTCCAAACATGCTATAAGTATAGTAGAAACGACATGATCATATAGATCATATTTGCATTCTTCTTCTCCATTCATCTTATGTATTAGTCGTGTGAAGTAGTTGTCGATCAAAAATACAATTGTAAATCTCATTTATCATGTATATTGTATAATGTGTATAGTGAATGTTAGTTGTTGGAGCACCCTCAAACCTCGGTTGTGAACGATAAAAACATGTGCTTACTTTTCTTACATTGATAGGGTTTTCTAAAAGTTGGTACGGTATACAGATCGAGTATAATAATACGGTATGGTAATTGTACAAGATTTTATATACTATGGTAATACTGTACCGTACTGAGTTCCAGTACATATACATATTATAGCAAAAATACGTATAATTTGGAAAATGTTCTATAACTCGGCTGGAGCCGAGAGTCGAACCTCAAATCTCTGCAAGGCACACAAGAATGCTGAAGACCACTGCACAACTTGATCTCCTTGATATTTATTACGCAAAAACTATACTTATTCTATCTTTTGGAAATTCTTTTGTTTTGTTGCATAAAACATTTTTGCAGCACTATCGAAAGTTCAATACACTCATGACTCCTCCTTCCTAAACCTAGAACGAAAATCTCATTCATCCCCATAATTTTATTTAACAAAACTGAAAATTCCAAAACCCATACTTTAATTAGATCTTTCCTCCTCCATTTTCTCTTTCAATTCCTTGTTCTTTCAACTCTTTTCATTCTCCTCCATATCTCCACCTCTGCGAAAAATTGCAAATATGAATAGGGAGGTCTCTTTTTCACCTCCTTCTCTACCTTCGGCTCTTCCCATCTCATCAGATGCACGCTAACCAAAGCATAGAGTTCTCGATTGAGTACTTGTTTTTACTCTGGAATTTCAATCAACCATCACACTTTTTAGTCCGAGCGTCTGCAACTTCCGGTAAGCGGTTACCGACTCATACCAACCGAGATATCGATAACCGAAAAAGTCGGTAAGGGATCACTTTGGCTCAGTTGTGGTATCAAATTTACGATACCAACAACGGTCAGTTGGTATCACCGACCGTTCTGGCGCACCCGTGACCTATCTTGATTAAGACCGAAAACTCTAAAAAATGGAGCCTAGTTTAAGCTATCAACCAAATGATAGAATAGAAAATTAATAAAAAATTACCACTGGTGGATGGAGGTGGTACGAGCAAAATGAGGTCGGTATTGTACCGAACTCAGCCCTAATTGTCCACTAGGTTCATCGCCGCGCATTGCTGCGGCAGCCATTGTCCGTTTTGTAATTTCTTTCATGTATTTACAAATTGTATTAGTGTTCTTTGTGTGTTACAATTGACAATGCAAACTGATCTACATAGTTTATTTGTCTAAACTATCAATTGAGAAATATATGATTTGTTAATGCTAATATTTCAAGTGTCATCTGTTTTAAATTATGTGTGATTTGCAATTGCGCTGTAAATTGTATAGTGATGTGTTTCTGCTGTAAAATACTCTTGTAAAATATCCATGAGACAATATGAATAGAGCTCAAGTATGTGGATAGAATGACCTCAAAGCACTTGGCAATTCCAGTTGCAGGTATTAATTAGGACAGTCCGTTTCAAGAATGAACTAAATTATAGTCAAGGACGTTCAAATGAAAGGGCGTAGAATTTTTATGATTGTTGATAGTACATCTTGCATATTTTTATATAAGAAGCAAGAGCTTATTACAAAGGATACCAAATGATATTTATTTTTTTGTTTTATTTGTGCTCCACTCAACTGTTCAACTGTAAACATATACAACAAATAATTGTAAGTGATTATAACTGGTCAATTTGGGAAGGAAAATTTTATAAACAATTCAGTAACATGTTTTTAAGCAAGTGATTTACCTGTTAATTACTTTTTCGATTAACTTGTGAAAACGGCACTGCCACGATGTTTCTGTTCACTGGAATGACATGTCTGGCAAAGTACTCACCGTTTTCGCAAGAGATTCTCCATGTGTACTCATTGTTGATTTTGTCGAGTATGTCTGGTGGGGGTTGTATTTATCTTCACGGCCTTCTATTTCAACCAACCTGCGGCAGGTCTTTAGAAATAGCTACCGTTTCTGCTGTGGTGCACTTGACCTTAACTTCAAGACTGCTCTCTTCGTCGACAATTAGCATGCTTGTGCTGTACGTATTCATGAACGGGTAATGTCATTTATGTTTCGATTGTACAATATATATATATATATATATATTTAGCAATTTACATGGTCATGGTAGTGTTTACTAAGGTACTCCTAGCTGCACTCCATGGTTCGGACACTCCATGGTAGTGTTTATTGAAGAGCATGAACTGATTTAACAATAGTTGTACTCTTTAGATGGTGTAAAAATATACATGGATGTATGACTGTTTTCTAACATGAAACAACTAAAGCAAACCTGAGAACTGTGGTTAAAGATCCCTGGAGCTTTTTTGATTATATTGTATCAATGATGATAGTATCTCATTATTATGTCTTTGCGTTTGGTCTGGTGTTTTTCTAGTTGGTTTTCTTGTTTACTCATAAATAAATGAACCAAAACCATATGCTCACTCATGAAACAAACTCCACAAATCAAGAGCTACTCATTTTAAGAATCATGCGGATCTTTATAAAAAGTAGGCTTAGGCTCTGTAAGGATATCATTTTTCAGGTAAAAGGAATCACAAAGGTCATCCTCAAGATTTAGCAGAGCAAGAATCATCCACCTTATGTCGCCATACTCCATAAAACAATGGCCAATTTTATCATGTTAGACTCATTCTTCACTTTAAACATTGTGAAAATGAACCAAGGCTAAAGTACAACATCATTGAGCCTTCAACAAATACATCACAACTCCAAATTCACATCAAACATAGCTATGCCATAACTTCTTTGTATATATATATATATTTTTTTCTTTCAAGCCGTGTTCATGTTTTTTTTCTCTTTTTCTTCTCACGACATCTTTCTTTTTTTTCTTTTTTTTCATACGGCACAAATACATACATAGCATAACACCACACTTGAATCGAATCATCACTCCATATTAACATGATAGGAACACAAAGTGTGACATTCTTAATGTTTATATGCCCTATTCTTATGTTTTGTTACTTCTTATTTAGTTGTTTTAGTTTCATATTTGTCATTTCTATGTTCTAAGTAGAGCTATGCCGAATTTAGATAATTTGATGATGAAATTGTGCTAAGTGTTACAAATCCTTATTGAGCTATGATTCCTTACTCGACTAGGACTCTATTTTCCTATTTTCATTCTTTCCTATTCCTTAATCGACGATTTCTTTTCAGGAAAGACAAATCATATTTGGAAAGGAAGAAGAGATGCCAAGATGCATTCCTAGGGAGACAAGGAAATCATGTCCGAGTTGAAGAAGGAAAATTGGAGGCCGGCCTAGCTACTCCTAGTTGGACCAAGTATCATGCCGTGCAGCCCTTAAGTGATCTCCCTATTGGACTTGGTTTCCTACATCAAGTTAGATATGGAGTACATGAATCAAAATCCATAACAAAGAGGATTTCAGTTTCTCAATTGGTTTCTATCTCCTAAATGGGACGGCAAGAGACTTCCTAGACTCTTATATATAGAGGCTCGGCCTCTCCATATTTGCATCATCAGCCTTGCACACAAAGTACAAGCCATAGCTCTGCCGAAACACTCTTCCATCCTCCAAGAAATCCTAAAACCGAAATTCATCCTTTTCCATCCTTTGGATTCGAAGCAAGTAGCCTAGGATCTTCGTTTGCTTGGAATAAACCCCGTAGGATTATTTCAAAGTGTAACTCTATGATCTTCATGTCTTATTTCGGTTTTATGTTTTCTTGTTCTTGGATGATTTCTGTTTTTGTTTTGTTAAAGTTCAATTCAATCTTGTCTATGAGATAATTGTTCTTTCGAATTGTGTAAGAATTAAAGATTTCGATTTCGATTTCAACGATTTCAGTTTTGATGCTGTGAGTTATTGTTCCATGT
Organism: Argentina anserina; assembly: GCF_933775445.1. Classification (NCBI taxonomy): domain Eukaryota; kingdom Viridiplantae; phylum Streptophyta; class Magnoliopsida; order Rosales; family Rosaceae; genus Argentina; species Argentina anserina. The sequence goes on from NC_065876.1 coordinate 17,759,963, forward strand.
TCTTGATCAAATTTCGATGTGTTCTTATATTGCATGTGTGATTAAAACAAGTAGTTGATGTTGCATATGTTAATCATTCAAAGTTAGTAACGATTATGATACAAGTAGTGGAGTAATTGTTCTTTGGTTTTTCACTGATTTTGGATTCTAAGTTCGGCAGTGGATAGGTACTTAAACACGTTGATTTCTCTATGTGATATGTAATTGCATGATGAATTGGTATGTTAGATGTCGTAGCAAGACAAGTAGTTAAACTCGAATGTATCCATGTATTAGGAACCAAGTAGGAGCTTGATGCATGATCGAACTTAGTGTGGAATCTTAATACCTACGGCATGAACATGAATGAGAAGGAAATTCAATGGCTTTTGTTCTTACATGATTTGTTTGGTGATTGTTTATGTGTTGGTTGGTTGATCACATGTATATATTAGTTTAGGTTTTATTTACTGTTTTTATGATTCAATCCGAAACCTATATCAACTTTTTATATCTTTATGAATTCGTGTTAAGTGTTGTGATCCTAAGCCCTGGCTGGATCCCCGGTTTGTGAACGATACCCTCTTGCTTTATACTACTAATGATGTGTTCAGGGTTAAATATTGATGTCGAGTAATCGAGCAATCATCAAATGGCGCCGTTGCCGGGGATCCATAAGAGATGGATCCCTAACTTTTAATACGAATTCATTGTTAATATTGTACATTTGTATATTCTTATCTTGTTTCGTTGTACATATAGTAATGTATCTTAGGTTGTTGTTTTGGTGCTTGAGGGAATGATTGTTGTAGGTTGTAAATCGAACGGAATAGGTAAAGTCCCTTTTGTTAATATTAGCCTTAACCCTTCATGCTAGCTCTCGAGTTTGCATGAGGTCGAGGGCGGCTTTTATTAACACTTGGAGATTTGTCTAACATACAAGGTTAAGTCCAGCTGAGTAAGGGGCACGCTCTCTTATTACTCTGGTGCATGGGACCAAAATTGGATCTCAGAGAACTATTGACTGACATACATCTCGGTGATGGAGTCGATAGAGAGTTCGCTCTCCGTAGTTCAACAAATGAGTCCTACCATGTTCACTATCTCTGATTGAGCTATAAGGCCTTCTTAAACAAAGACTTGATCTTGTGTCTAGGCATCCATACTTAGGCCGCACGTCCACCTTGGTTTACAACTTAGAATCAATCGATCGTTCAAGCATTGAAATGGCAAAAAGAACTTGTGAATTGTATGAACTTTTGTAAACGTAAAGAACTAACTCTTTGTAAACTTGACATAGTTGCCGTGTCCTTCCCCATAAGTGTGCGTGTGTGTGACTAAGGGAAGGCACGAATTATATGTGTTCATTGTGTATTCTTCAATGCAAACTCTTTAACTTTCGTACAACAGGTACTATGCATGTCCGAATTTTCTAAGAGAACATAAGAGCTCAAGGATCGAATTCAAGCACTTAGAGATTTAAACAACTCTTTCATAAGTAGACCTTTAAATTTCGAAACATCACCAAGCAATTCAATCTTAAACTCTTCACCTAGATCAGAAGAAGAGGAGGATCTTTCCTTCCCCTTCATCTTCAATTCAGACTTAGACACAATTGCGGACCGTGACATAATTCATGTTGGTGCTCCAATGGCACTCAAGCATGCATTCATTCCCACCACCCCTGAATCACCTTCATGCATTACTTTCACTCCACCTGATGAAGCTAACGTTCACCTGCCTAAGTACTCTGGCTCTTCAATGGAAGACCCTAATGTTCACCTTAGGGAGTTCTTGGACATTTGCAAGCTCCAATCGATTCATCATCTTTCTCAAGAATGCTTGAGGTTGCTTTTGTTTCCATTTACCCTTAAGGATGATGCTAAACGTTGGTTGTATTCTTTGCCTGCAGGAATCATCACTACATGGGACGAAATGACTGGGAGGTTCTTGAAGCAATTCTTCCCTGCTCAACTCACGAAAAGACTTAGGAGGGAGATTCAGAACTTCACTCAAAAGGATGGTGATTCACTCTATGAGGCTTTGGAGGAATTTCAGGAACTACAAAGGAAGTGCCCTCACCATGGTATTTCGTTGGATAACTTGGTGCAATTCTTCTATGAAGGACTCGACACCACCAATAAGAGCATGGTGGACTCGGCATGTGGCTGCACATTCATGAACAAGACCGGTCAAGAAGCTTACACCTTGATTGATGATTTGGCTGACAACAATCGCCAATTTAGTTCCAAGGAGAAGAGAGGAAGCAAGAGCCGTGGGGTGTATGATGTTGATGCAAGGAATCAGATGGCTACTTTAGAAAGGAAGCTTGACGTTCTAGTCAAGGCATTCCATGGTTCGAGCATCAACAATCAAGCATGTGGTATTTGTTCTTTCAAAGATCACACGACTGACAATTGTCCAAATGGTGCAATGACTGAAGAAGAGTTGAACTTTATGGGGCACCAAAGGCCTAGGTACGATCCATACTCGAACACATACAACCCAGGACTTAGAGATCATCCAAATTTTCGTTGGAGCAACAATGCTCAACCATCCAATGCTCAAGGTCAAGGACCTCGTCCTTCAGGTTTGTTTGTGAGGCCTCAAGTACCTCAAGGTTCTGCTCCCTTTAACTCTAATGTTCATGGTTCGAACAATGCATCTTCACCTAATTATGATGAACTTTTGAAGTCTCTTGCTCAAGGGCAGCAAAATCTAAACTCTACTACTCAAGCTTTAGTTACAAGTCAACAAGCTCATTCAAAGGACATAACCGAGCTTAAGAAGCAGATGGGACAAGTGATCGATTTCATGGACAAGATCCATGAAGGAGGAAAGTTGCCGAGCCAAACTGAGCCTAATCCTAACGTGAAGGCCATGATGACAAGAAGTGGGAAGATCTTGGATGCTCCATTGCAGCAACACAAGAAGGCCGTGCCTTCTAAAGGAAAGGAGGCCGAGAGTTTCAATGTCAAAGACTTTGAGAAGGACCCTGCCTCCTCTAAGGCCAATGACGCCGTGCCTCTACACGAAGAAGGTCATGCCGTGCATGACAAAGGTAAGGATCCTAACTCTAGTGTTTTGGTTTCCACTAATGATCTTCCTCGTGTTCCCTTCCCTAGTAGATTTGCAAAGCAAAAGAAGGATGACTCTGATCAAGCCATGCTCGACATCATCAAGAAGGTAGAAGTGAACATGCCTCTTATTGAATGCATACAACAGAATCCTAGGTATGCTAAGTTTTTGAAAGAATTGTGCACCAACAAGAGGATGACTCGAGAGAAGGAGGTTTTCACAATCAGTGAGACGGTTTCTGCCGTGCTCCAAAAGAAGCTACCACCAAAGCTTAAGCATCCAGGGAGTTTTTCTATCCCTTGCGTATTATATCTATGAGGACCTAGGTCCAGGTGATTTGAAACGTGATAATGTTGTGATTCGATTGGCTGATTGTTCCAACAAAGTCCCTTTGGGCTATGTTGAAGATGTTCTTGTGCAGGTTTCGAGCTTGATCTTCCCTGCCGACTTCTATGTCATAGACATGGAACCAACTGAGGCAGATGACAAGGAGGTCCCTATCTTGTTGGGCCGCCCCTTCATGAGGACTGCACGAACAAAAATTGATGTGTTTAGTGGATCACTCACCTTTGAGTTCGATGGTGAAGTGATTAGCTTCAACATCTTTGAAGCTATGAGGTATCCTCTTTCGGAGTTAAGTGATTGTTTTTCAGTTGACATTCTTGATTCCCTTGCAGATAATTATCTAGGTACCTTGGCACATGACGAGTTGGCACTCACCATTGCCCAAGGGGCCGGATTTACAAGTGATGGTTCTAACATTTCGGAGTTAGAAGCTAACAATGCCATGTCATCCTTCATTCTTGAGAACGTGACCTCTCTTGAGGTTGCACGTGAGGTAAGCTTTGTCTCTCCTAGTCCAATTTCTTAACTACTAACAAAAATCTTCCTTCGGTGGTGCAAGCTCCAAAGCTTGATCTTAAGGTTCTTCCGGACCACTTGAAGTATGCGTTTTTAGGAGAAGAGGATACATTGCCCGTGATCATTTCATCTGCACTAAATGAGGAGCAAGAGGAGAGATTGATTGAAGTGTTGAAGAGACACAAGACGGCAATAGGATGGACCCTAGCCGACATCAAAGGAATCAGTCCTACCATGTGTGTGCATCGAATATTGCTAGAAGATGGTGCAAAACCAACCAAGGAAGGTCAGAGACGCCTTCACCCACCAATGATGCAAGTTGTAAAGGATGAAATCACTAAGTTGCACGATTGTGGCGTGATCTACCCCATCTCGGATAGTAGGTGGATCTCTCCTATTCAAGTTGTGCCAAAGAAGTCAGGCATCACGGTGGTGAAGAACAAAGATAATGAGTTGGTGCCTCAAAGGACAGTGACCGGTTATATAGTGTGTATTGACTATAGGAAGCTCAATGCTACAACAAGAAAGGACCACATGCCATTGCCATTCATTGATCAAATGCTTGAGAAGTTAGCTGGTCATTCTTTCTATTGTTTCCTTGATGGATATAGTGGATACAACCAAATAAGTGTTGCGGAAGAAGATCAAGAGAAGACTACGTTCACATGCCCTTTTGGTACGTTTGCTTATCGTCGCATGTCTTTTGGTTTATGCAACGCCCCAGGTACGTTTCAACGTTGCATGTATCACATTTTCTCTGAGTATATTGGTTCTAAAATTGAAGTTTTCATGGATGATTTTTCTGTCTATGATGAAGATTTCGAAACTTGCCTAGAGAATGTTGAACTTGTGCTTAAACGTTGTGAAGAAACTAACTTGGTTTTGAATTGGAAAAAATGTCATTTTATGGTCACGCAAGGCATTGTCTTAGGCCATATTGTTTCATCTAGAGGAATTGAGGTTGATAAGTCTAAAATAGATCTTGTGCGTCACTTACCCCTCCCCACAAGTGTGAGGGATGTTCGATCGTTTCTTGGACATGCAGGTTTCTATCGTAGGTTTATCAAGACTTTTCCAAGATTGCGAGACCAATGAGTTCATTGCTTCAAAAGGACGTTCCCTTTCACTTTGATGATGATTGCAAACTTGCATTCGAGACTTTGAAGAAGCTCCTAACTTCAGCACCGATCATGGCACCGCCGGATTGGTCCTTGCCATTTGAGTTGATGTGTGATGCCTCCGACTATGCAGTTGGAGCCGTGCTAGGGCAGAGGAAGGACAAGCAGCCCTACGCCATCTACTATGCCTCACGAACACTCAATGATGCTCAACAGAACTACACCACAACTGAAAAAGAACTTCTTGCCGTGATCTTTGCTCTAGATAAGTTTCGTTCTTACTTACTTCAATCCAAAGTTATTGTTTACACTGACCATGCAGCTTTGAAGTATTTAATGACGAAGAAGGATGCCAAACCAAGATTGATTCGATGGATTCTTCTACTCCAAGAGTTTGATCTCGAGATCAAGGACAAGAAAGGAAGTGACAATGTTGTGGCAGATCATTTGAGTCGTTTGGTGAGAGATGTCGAGCCCTTGGCTATCCAAGAGAGTTTTCCGGATGAGCAACTCTTTCGAGTTGAGGTAAGTGAGCCATGGTATGCAGATATTGTCAATTATCTTGTTTCTAAGCAATTTTCGGATACTTTATCGCATGCTCAAAAGAATAGACTCAAGGCATTGGCTAAGTATTATGTTTGGGATGAACCGTACTTGTGGAAACATTGTGTTGATCAAATCATTAGGAGGTGTGTCCCTGAATCTGAACATCATTCTATACTTACTTTTTGCCATTCTGAATCTTGTGGAGGACATTTTGGTTCACGTAGGACTGCTCTTAAGGTGTTAGAATGTGGTTTCTTTTGGCCTACGATTTTTAAAGATGCATATCATTTTTGCATGACTTGTGATAGGTGCCAACGCATGGGAAACTTAGGATCTAGAGATCAAATGCCTATGACACCGATTATACATGTTGAAATATTTGATTGTTGGGGTATTGATTTCATGGGACCTTTTCCTAGCTCAAATGGTTTCTTGTACATACTCGTTTGTGTGGATTATGTTTCGAAATGGGTGGAAGCAAAAGTCACCCGGACTACTGATTCTCGAGTTGTTGCAGATTTCCTTCGTTCTAACATTTTCTCAAGGTTTGGTATGCCGAGAGTTATCATTAGTGATGGAGGATCTCACTTTTGCAACCGGACCATTGAGGCGGTGTTGAAAAAGTATGGAATCAAGCATAAGGTTGCTACGCCTTATCACCCTCAAACAAGTGGACAAGTGGAGCTATCTAATCGTGAGATCAAGAGAATTTTGGAGAAGTATGTTGGACCATCACGCAAGGATTGGTCTCAACGATTGGATGATGCTCTTTGGGCCTATAGGACGGCATACAAGACTCCCCTAGGCATGTCACCATTTCGATTAGTCTATGGCAAGGCGTGCCATCTTCCTGTGGAGCTTGAACATCGTGCATGGTGGGCTGTGAAGAATTTTAACATGGACATTGATGAGGCCAGATTACATAGGAAGTTGCAATTGCATGAGCTTGAAGAGATTCGAAATGAGGCCTATGATTCGGCAATGGTTTACAAGGAGAAGACTAAGACATTCCATGACCGCATGATTAGAAAGAAACACTTTGTCGTTGGGCAGAAAGTTCTTTTGTTTAATTCTCGACTTAAGTTGTTTCCTGGTAAATTACGTTCTAGATGGATAGGTCCTTTAATTATTACTAACATCTTTTCTTCAGGTGCTATTGAAGGAGCCATCAACGAGTGTTTGCATTTTCTTACCCCTTAACTCTTTCTAATTTTCGTTGCTTATCATATTGTACATTGAGGGCAATGTAAGTTTTAAGTGTGGGGTGGGGTATACATCATTCATTGAATTTTAGTATTTGATGCCTATGTGTTTCAATTTTGTTGTTTTGATTTTGATTTCCGAATTGTAGTTTGAATTTTTGATTATGTTTTTCGATTTTTAAGTGTTTTGTTAAGTTGTTTTTGTGTTGGGTCCTAGGTATGCCTTTGACTGTCTAGGATGAGTTGATCTTTGAATTCATGGTTGATAGATGATCACGATATTGAAATTAACTTCATTGTTATTTGATGGTTAATCGATGTGTAGATTTTGTACGAACATGTAGTAGATGAGGATTTTGAAACTTAGGTACAGAATGAGCATGTTCCTTACTTGTTTGAATTCATGGAACCTATGTGAGATTCGAGCCATATACTTATACCTGAAGAGAAAATGTTAGTAATAATGAAAGGACCTATCCATCTAGAACGTAATTTACCAGGAAACAACTTAAGTCGAGAATTAAACAAAAGAACTTTCTGCTCAACGACAAAGTGTTTCTTCCTAATCATGCGGTCATGGAATGTCTTAGTCTTCTCCTTGTAAACCATTGCCGAATCATAGGCCTCATTTCGAATCTCTTCAAGTTCATGCAATTGCAACTTCCTATGTAATCCGGCCTCATCAATGTCCATGTTAAAATTCTTCACAGCTCACCATGCACGATGTTCAAGCTCCACAGGAAGATGGCACGCCTTGCCATAGACTAATCGAAATGGTGACATGCCAACGGAGTCTTGTATGCCGTCCTATAGGCCCAAAGAGCATCATCCAATCGTTGAGACCAATCCTTGCGTGATGGTCCAACAGACTTCTCCAAAATTCTCTTGATCTCACGATTATATAGCTCCACTTGTCCACTTGTTTGGGGGTGATAAGGCGTAGCAACCTTATGCTTGATTCCATACTTCTTCATCAACGCCTCAATGGTTCGGTTGCAAAAGTGAGATCCTCCATCACTAATGATAACTCTCGGCATACCAAACCTAGAGAAAATGTTAGAACGAAGGAAATCTGCAACAACTCGAGAATCATTAGTCCGGGTGGCCTTTGCTTCCACCCATTTTGACACATAATCAACACAAACGAGTATATACACGAAACCATTTGAGCTAGGAAAAGGTCCCATGAAATCAATACCCCAACAATCAAATATTTCAACATGTATAATCGGTGTCATAGGCATTTGATCTCTAGATCCTAAGTTTCCCATGCGTTGGCACCTATCACAAGTCATGCAAAAATGATATGCATCTTTAAAAATCGTAGGCCAAAAGAAACCACATTCGAGCACCTTAAGAGCAGTCCTACGTGAACCAAAATGTCCTCCACAAGATTCAGAATGGCAAAAAGTAAGTATAGAATGATGTTCAGATTCAGGGACACACCTCCTAATGATTTGATCAACACAATGTTTCCACAAGTATGGTTCATCCCAAACATAATACTTAGCTAATGCCTTGAGTCTATTCTTTTGAGCATGCGATAAAATATCCGGAAATTGCTTAGAAACAAGATAATTGACAATATCAGCATACCATGGCTCACTTACCTCAACTCGAAAGAGTTGCTCATCCGGAAAACTCTCTTGGATAGCCAAGGGCTCGGCATCTCTCACCAAACGACTCAAGTGATCCGCCACAACATTGTCACTTCCCTTCTTGTCCTTGATCTCGAGATCAAACTCTTGGAGTAGAAGAATCCATCGAATCAATCTTGGTTTGGCATCCTTCTTTGTCATTAAATACTTCAAGGCCGCATGGTCAGTGTAAACAATAACTTTAGATTGAAGTAAGTAAGAACGAAACTTATCTAGAGCAAAGATCACGGCAAGAAGTTCTTTTTCAGTTGTGGTGTAGTTTTGTTGAGCATCATTGAGTGTTCGTGAGGCATAGTAGATGGCGTAGGGCTGCTTGTCCTTCCTCTGCCCTAGCACGGCTCCAACTGCATAGTCGGAGGCATCACACATCAACTCAAATGGCAAGGACCAATCCGGCGGTGCCATGATCGGTGCTGAAGTTAGGAGCTTCTTCAAAGTCTCGAATGCAAGCTTGCAATCATCATCAAAGTGAAAGGGAACGTCCTTTTGAAGTAATGAACTCATTGGTCTCGCAATCTTGGAAAAGTCTTTGATAAACCTACGATAGAAACCTGTATGTCCAAGAAACGATCGAACATCGCTCACACTTGTGGGGAGGGGTAAGTGACGCACAAGATCTATTTTAGACTTATTAACCTCAATTCCTCTAGATGAAACAATATGGCCTAAGACAATGCCTTGCGTGACCATAAAACGACATTTTTCCCAATTCAAAACCAAGTTAGTTTCTTCACAACGTTTGAGCACAAGTTCAACATTTTCTAAACAAGTTTCGAAATCTTCACCATAGACAGAAAAATCATCCATGAAAACTTCAATTTTAGAACCAATATACTCAGAGAAAATGTGATACATACAACGTTGAAACGTACCTAGGGCCTTGCACAAACCAAAAGGCATACGACGATAAGCAAACGTACCAAAAGGGCATGTGAACGTAGTCTTCTCTTGATCTTCTTCCGCAACACTTATTTGGTTGTATCCACTATATCCATCAAGGAAACAATAGAAAGAGTGACCAGCTAACCTCTCAAGCATTTGATCAATGAATGGCAATGGCATATGGTCCTTCCTTGTGGTAGCATTGAGCTTCATATAGTCGATACATACTCTATGACCGGTCACTGTCCTTTGAGGCACCAACTCGTTGTCTTTGTTCTTCATCACCGTGATGCCTGACTTCTTTGGCACAACTTGAATAGGAGAGATCCACCTACTATCCGAGATGGGGTAGATCACACCACAATCGTGCAACTTAGTGATTTCATCCTTTACAACTTGCATCATTGGTGGGTGAAGGCGTCTCTGACCTTCCTTGGTTGGTTTGGCACCATCTTCTAGCAAGATTCGATGCACACACATGGTAGGGCTGATCCCCTTGATGTCAGCTAAGGTCCATCCTATTGCCGTCTTGTGTCTCTTCAATACTTCAATCAATCTCTCCTCTTGCTCCTTATTTAGTGCAGATGAAATGATCACGGGCAATGTACCCTCTTCTCCTAAAAACGCATACTTCAAGTGGTCCGGAAGAACCTTAAGATCAAGCTTCGGAGCTTGCACCACAGAAGGAAGATTCTTGTTAGTAGTTAAGAGAATTGGACTAGGAGAGACAAAGCTTACCTCACGTGCAACCTCAAGAGAGGTCACGTTTTCATGAATGAAGGATGGCACGGCATCATTAGCTTCTAGCACCGAAATGTTTGAGCTATCACTTGTAAATCCGGTCCCTTGGGCAATGGTGAGTGCCAACTCGTCATTTGTTAAGGTATCTAGATAGTTATCTGCAAGGGAATCAAGTATGTCAACTGAAAAACAATCACTTAACTCCGAAAGAGGATACCTCATAGCTTCAAAGATGTTGAAGCTCATCACTTCACCATCGAACTCAAAGGTGAGTGATCCACTAAACACATCTATTTTTGTTCGTGCAGTTCTCATGAAGGGGCAGCCCAACAAGATAGGGACCTCCTTGTCATCTGCCTCTGTTTGCTCCATGTCTATGACATAGAAGTCGGCAGGGAAGATTAAGCTCGAAACCTGCACAAGAACATCTTCAACATAGTCCAAAGGGACTTTGTTGGAACAATCAGCCAATCGAATTACAACATTGTCACGTTTCAAATCACCTAAACCTAGGTCCTCATAGATATAATACGGCATTACATTAATAGATGCACCTAAGTCTAGCATTATCTTCTCAAATGTCATGTTTCCGATTGTATAAGGGATAGAAAAACTCCCTGGATCCTTAAGCTTTGGTGGTAGCTTCCTTTGGAGCACGGCAGAAACCGTCTCACTCATTGTGACAACCTCCTTCTCTCGAGTCATCCTCTTGTTGGTGCACAATTCTTTCAAAAACTTAGCATACCTAGGATTCTGTTGGATGCATTCAATAAGAGGCATGTTCACTTCCACCTTCTTGAAAATATCGAGCATGGCTTGATTAGAGTCATTCTTCTTTTGCTTTCCAAATCTACTAGGGAAGGGAACACGAGGAAGATCATTAGTTGAAACCAAACCACTAGAGTTAGGATCCTTACCTTTGTCATTCACGGCATGATCTCCTTGTGGTAGAGGCACGGCATCATTGGCTTTAGAGGAGGCAGGGTCCTTCTCTAAGTCTTTGGCATTGAAACTCTCGGCCTCCTTACCTTTAGAAGGCACGGCCTTCTTGTGTTGCTGCAATGGAGCATCCAAGATCCTCCCACTTCTTGTCATCATGGCCTTCACGTTAGGATTAGGCTCAGTTTGGCTCGGCAACTTTCCTCCTTCATGGATCTTGCCCATGAAATCGATCACTTGTCCCATCTGCTTCTTAAGCTCGGTTATGTCCTTAGAATGAGCTTGTTGACTTGTAACTAAAGCTTGAGTAGCAGAGTTTAGATTTTGTTGCCCTTGAGCAAGAGACTTCAAAAGTTCATCGTAATTAGGTGAAGATGCATTATTCGAACCATGAACATTAGAGTTAAAGGGAGCAGAACCTTGAGGTACCTGAGGCCTCACAAACAAACCTGAAGGACGAGGTCCTTGACCTTGAGCATTGGATGGTTGAGCATTGTTGCTCCAACAAAAATTTGGATGATCTCTAAGTCCAGGGTTGTATGTGTTCGAGTATGGATCGTACCTAGGCCTTTGTTGCCCCATAAAGTTCAACTCTTCTTCAGTCATTGCACCATTTGGACAATTGTCAGTCGTGTGATCCTTGAAAGAACAAATGCCACATGCTTGAGGGTTGATGCTCGAACCATTGAATGCCTTGACTAGAACGTCAAGCTTCCTTTCTAAAGTCGCCATCTGATTCCTTGCATCAACATCATACACCCCACGGCTCTTGCTTCCTCTCTTCTCCTTAGAACTAAATTGGCGATTGTTGTCAGCCAAGTCATCAATCAAGGTGTAAGCTTCTTGACCGGTCTTGTTCATGAATGTGCAGCCACATGCCGAGTCCACCATGCTCTTATTGGTGGTGTCGAGTCCTTCATAGAAGAATTGCACCAAGTCATCCAACGAAATACCATGGTGAGGGCACTTCCTTTGTAGTTCCTGAAATTCCTCCCAAGCCTCATAGAGTGAATCACCATCCTTTTGAGTGAAGTTCTGAATCTCCCTCCTAAGTCTTTTCGTGAGTTGAGCAGGGAAGAATTGCTTTAAGAACCTCCTAGTCATTTCGTCCCATGTAGTGATGATTCCTGCAGGCAAAGAGTACAACCAACGTTTAGCATCATCCTTAAGGGTAAATGGAAACAAAAGCAACCTCAAGCCTTCTTGAGAAAGATGATGAATCGATTGGAGCTTGCAAATGTCCAAGAACTCCCTAAGGTGAACATTAGGGTCTTCCATTGAAGAACCAGAATACTTAGGCAGCTGCCCAAGCAATTGAACAGGAATGGAGAAGTTAGCTTCATCAGGTGGAGTGAAAGCAATGCATGAAGGTGATTCAGGGGTGGTGGGAATGAATGCATTCTTGAGTGCCATTGGAGCACCAACAGGAATTATGTCACGGTCCGCAATTGTGTCTAAATCTAAATTGAAGACGAAGGGGAAGGAAAGATCCTCCTCTTCTTCTGATCTAAGTGAAGAGTTTAAGATTGAATTGCTTGGAGATGTTTCGAAATTTAAAGGTCCACTTATGAAAGAGTTGTTTAAATCTCTAAGTGCTTGAATTCGATCCTTGAGCTCTTGTGTTTTCTTAGAAAATTCGGACATGCATAGTACCTGTTGTACGAAAGTTAAAGAGTTAGCATTGAAGAATACACAATGAACACATATAATTCGTGCCTTCCCTTAGTCACACACACGCACACTTATGGGGAAGGACACGGCAACTATGTTGTCAAGTTTACAAAGAGTTAGTTCTTTACGTTTACAAAAGTTCATACAATTCACAAGTTCTTTTTGGCATTTTAATGATCGATTGATTCTAAGTTGTAAACCAAAGTGGACATGCGGCCTAAGTATGGATGCCTAGACACAAGATCAAGTCTTTGTTTCAGAAGGCCTTGTAGCTCAATCAGAGATAGTGAACATGGTAGGACTCATTTGTTGAACTACGGAGAGCGAACTCTCTATCGACTCCATCACCGAGATGTATGTCAGTCATTAGTTCTCTGAGATCCAATTTTGGTCCCATGTACCAGAGTAATAAGAGAGCGTGCCCCTTTCTCAGCTGGACTTAACCTCATGTGTTAGAGAAATCTCCAAGTGTTAATAAAAGCCGCCCTCGACCTCATGCAAACTCGAGAGCTAGCATGAAGGGTTAAGGCTAATATTAACAAAAGGGACTTTACCTATTCCGTTCGATTTACAACCTACAACAATCATTCACTCAAGCACCAAAAAAACAACCTAAGATACATTACTATATGTACAACGAAACAGGATAAGTATATACAAATGTACAATATACACAATGAATTCGCATTAAAAGTTAGGGATCCATCTCTTATGGATCCCCAGCAACGGCACCATTTGATGATTGATCGATTACTCGACATCAATATTTAACCCTGAACACATCATTAGTAGTATAAAGCAAGAGGGTATCGTTCACAAACCGGGGATCCAGCCAGGGCTTAGGATCATAACACTTAACACGAATTCATAAAGATATAAATGGATTGATTTAGATTCGGATTGAGTTATAAAAACAGTAAATAAAACCTAAACTAATATATACATGTGATCAACCAACCAACACATAAACAATCACCAAACAAATCATGTAAGAACAAAGCCATCAAATTCCCTTCTCATTCATGTTCATGCCGTAGGTATCAAGGTTCCAAACTAAGTTCGATCATGCATCAAGTTCCTACTTGGTTCCTAATACATGGATACATTCGAGCTTAACTACTTGTCTTGCTACGAAATCTAACATACCAATTCATCATGCAATTACATATCACATAGAGAAATCAACATGTTTCAATACCTATCCACTGCCGAACTTAGAATAAAAAATCGGTGAGATAACAAAGAACAATTACTCAACTACTTGTATCATAATCGTTACTAACTTTGAATGATCTACATATGCAACATCAACTACTTGTCTTAATTACACATGCAATATAAGAACATATCGAAATTTAATTAAGAACATAGAACAATAACTCACGGCATCAAAACAGAAATCATTGAAAGAAAATCGCAATCTTTAATTCTTACACAATTCGAAAGAACAACTATCTCATAGACAAGATTAAATTGAACTTTAACAAAACCAAAACAGAAATCATCCAAGAACAAGAAAACATAAAACCGAAATAAAACATGAAGATCATAGAGTTACACTTTGAAATAATCCTACGGGGTTTATTCCAAGAAAACGAAGATCCTAGGCTACTTGCTTCGAATCCAAAGGGTGGAAAAGGATGAATTTCGGTTTTAGGATTTCTTAGAGGATGAAAGAGTATTTCGGCAGAGCTATGGCTTGTGCTTTGTGTGCAAGGCTGATGATCATAATATGGGGAGGCCGAGCCTCTATATATAGGAGTCTAGGAAGCCCCTTGCCGTCCCATTTAGGAGATAGAATCCAATTGGGAAACTGAAATCCTCTTTGTTATGGATTTGATTTATGTACTCCATATCCAACTTGATGTAGGAAACCAAATCCAATAGGGAGACCACATAAGGGCTGCACGGCAACAATCTTGGTCCAACTAGGAGTAGCTAGGCCGGCCTCCTCTTCTCCTTCTTCAACTCGGATATGATTTCCTTGTTCAACTAGGAGTACATCTCGGCAACTCTTCTTCCTTTCCAAATATGACTTGTCTTTCCTGAAAAGAAATCGTCGATTAAGGAATAGGAAAGAATGAAAATAGGAAAGTAGAGTCCTAGTCGAGTAAGGAATCCTAGCTCAATAAGGAGTTCTAACATTTAGCACAATTTCATCATCAAATCATCTAAATTCGGCATAGCTCTACTTAGAACATACATATGACAAATATGAACCTAAAACAACTAAATAAGAAGTAACAAAGGATAAGAATAGGGCATATACACATTAAGAACGTCACACTTTGTGCTCCTATCAATGCATTCCTAGGGAGACAAGGAAATCATGTCCGAGTTGAAGAAGGAAAAGAGGAGGCTGGCCTAGCTACTCCTAGTTGGACCAAGTATCATGCCGTGCAGCCCTTAAGTGATCTCCCTATTGGACTTGGTTTCCTACATCAAGTTGGATATGGAGTACATGAATCAAAATCCATAACAAAGAGGATTTCAGTTTCCCAATTGGTTTCTATCTCCTAAATGGGACGGTAAGAGGCTTCCTAGACTCCTATATATAGAGGCTCGGCCTCTCCATATTTGCATCATCAGCCTTGCACACAAAGCACAACCCATAGCTCTGCCGAAACACTCTTCCATTTTCCAAGAAATCCTAAAACCGAAATTCATCCTTTTCCATCCTTTGGATTCGAAGCAAGTAGCCTAGGATCTTCGTTTGCTTGGAATAAACCCCGTAGGATTATTTCAAAGTGTAACTCTATGATCTTCATGTCTTATTTCGGTTTTATGTTTTCTTGTTCTTGGATGATTTCTGTTTTTGTTTTGTTAAAGTTCAATTCAATCTTGTCTATGAGATAGTTGTTCTTTCGAATTGTGTAAGAATTAAGGATTTCGATTTCGATTTCAATGATTTTTGTTTTGATGGCGTGAGTTATTGTTCCATGTTCTTGATCAAATTTCGATGTGTTCTTATATTGCATCTGTGATTAAAACAAGTAGTTGATGTTGCATATGTTAATCATTCAAAGTTAGTAACGATTATGATACAAGTAGTGGAGTAATTGTTCTTTGGTTTTTCACCGATTTTTGATTCTAAGTTCGGCAGTGGATAGGTACTTAAACATGTTGATTTCTCTATGTGATATGTAATTGCATGATGAATTGGTATGTTAGATGTCGTAGCAAGATAAGTAGTTAAGCTCGAATGTATCCATGTATTAGGAACCAAGTAGGAGCTTGATGCATGATCGAACTTAGTGTGGAATCTTAATACCTACGACATGAACATGAATGAGAAGGGAATTCGATGGCTTTTGTTGTTACATGATTTGTTTGGTGATTGTTTATGTGTTGGTTGGTTGATCACATGTATATATTAGTTTAGGTTTTATTTACTGTTTTTATGATTCAATCCGAAACCTATATCAACTTTTTATATCTTTATGAATTCGTGTTAAGTGTTGTGATCCTAAGCCCTGGCTGGATCCCCGGTTTGTGAACGATACCCTCTTGCTTTATACTACTAATGATGTGTTCAGGGTTAAATATTGATGTCGAGTAATCGAGCAATCATCATAACACCAAGAAATCAGCTATGCCAAGCCTTAAAGACAAGGGTAGAGATACAACTATACTAAGCAGGGATATTAACATGTTGGTAATGAAAGAAAAGGCTTAACGTAGGCTCAAAGGGGTTCATACTAAGGTGTCCCAAGCAGGGCTCATAATAAGGATACGGCTATTTGGCATAAAGTGGTGAAATCCTAAAAAGATCCAACAATCATTTTCAAAATCAGAGTATATTATGACATAAAGCTTCGAAAGTTTCACAAAGTAAGTTCTAGCATTCTCTAGTTCATTGCAATTCTATGGCATATGAATTGATCAAAATAGATGTAATGAGTTTATATAGCCAATAAACGATAGATTAAAGTCTCCAAAGAAAGATACATATATGGCTTGAAACTCACATAGGTTACATGAATTCAAACGAGTAGGGAACATGCTCATTATGTACTTAAGTTTCAAACGAGTAGAAGAAATGAAACAACACGTTTCATCTTTAAATCAAGTGTTTGCCAACATAAATATACAAAAAAAAGGGGAAGGATTTATTAAATGATGGTTGATGGACTAGGACGTGCTACCAAAAGCATGATACCAAAAGTATTGCTTTTGACATAAATATACAAAAAGTCATAAGACACGGTGAGCATGGACCGATTACTAGCAGTAATGATGGGTGGCAAATGTGTTGCCGTTGCTTTTTTTTTAGGTGGGTGCACCAACCTTTACATGATTACTCCACAAGAGAAGAAGCACCTTCATGAAGCCTTCACCTTGGCAGGTTTGCCGATTTTTGACCCAGTCTTCAATAAAGTCAGTGGTAGTAGGTCCATCATCTGGAAAAGAAGACAGAAGTCCCTTGATTCCACCACAAACGTCGTACCCCATCACCACAAAAACCTTACCACGCTGCATAATGGACCATGGCAAATTATTTGGCTCCAACTTACAAGTACCTTTCAAATTCTAATCATTATGCTCCCCAAATTTTGAATTCTAGAAAGAAGAGACGCACTCCTTTTTAGTAATGGATGTCTCTGAAATTGGAAATAAACAGGAAGCACGGGGTGTGGATTAGCGGGAATTGACGGACCGCTCAGAGGACTTGAAGTTATTTATCTCCAGCTTGTGTGTAGATTTTGTGTGAGTATCTTGTGAGTTTGTTGTGAGGATTACGCAATTCCATTTGTTATAATATTGAATTATAATTTGGGTTGTAATAATCGGTTTAACTGAGTTGTATTTTGAACTCAGAGATGATCCGCTGTGGCATTTTAAATGATTTCGATTCGTTGAAATTGTTTGGTGTTTAACGACTTTGAAATTTTGAGTTTTTATACTCGAAATTTTGGGGTCGTTACAGTTGGTATCAGAGCCTAAGTGCGTATTTGGCGATTATCTATACCATCCGGGAGCGATGATCCGACTGCAGGCGGGCACCCATCACATGCTCCTCGGTATTGATATGTTGTCGGGTACGCGAGAGTGTTAGGAGCCATACCTTATGGTTTGGTCCTATAGAGAGTATTGTGACGATACTCCGATGATTCACATTCTTCTGAAATTTCATGATTGATATTGGTTGGATCTATTTTGTCGAATTCGAGACTTCACATGTATGACTGAGTGTTAATTGTTGAATGGTGATGAATTTGGAAAATGGCCGTTGACAGGGCCGAGGACGGACGAGAGGTCGAGGCCGAGTTAGGGCTGCAGATCGAGTCCGCAATGTGGAGAACCTTTATGAGGAGTCTGCTCCACGGGAAAGACATGTTGATCCTATCGCTGTCGTTAGAGATTAGAGTCGTGTGCTGAGGTTGATCAAGGACATTAGTGATATGCCAGTGTCGTCGTTTCATGAGGCCTGGATCATATGGTAGCAGACCATTGGATCGAGAGAATTGGGACTTACTTGGTGATGATTGAGTGCTTTGAGTTGGAGAAGATGATAATAGCCACGTTCAATTATTGATAGTTCGGTAGAGGAGATGTTAGGATTGATTCCTACATCTCTGAGGAACTCTTTAGGTGTCACTTCGCGTTTGGAGTGTTCCTCGAATTGGAGACAATGAAAGGCTTGTCCTATTGTGATTGGAAGTGGAGAGTTCTCTGCTTATTTGATCGTGATTCCGGATCACACCTATAATGTGATCATAGGAATTGATTGGTTGAGTACGCAGTACACGGTGATTGATTGTTTTGACATGGTGGGTTCATTCGTAGACCCAGGAAACCAGAGTTTCGTATCTTTGATTCGAGGCGGATAATGCCATGAGAGCTTCAGTCATGGCATATGTTGAGTATGTGGATCTGAAGTAGCTATAACAGACATCGTTGTGATATCAGAGTAAAGTGAGACGTTTCAGGAGATACTGTGTTATAGCCCCTATAACGAAAACGCCGTATGGATGGGACAAATGAATTCAAAGACTTAATGACTGGTACGATCAGCTTAGAGAGGCTACAATACTCTCTGAGTTTGACATGCGATCCAGATACTGAAATGCTAACAAGTTTGAGTATATAGTTTCCTATCAGGGCAGAGAACTATCAAGGAGTCTTGATAGAGAGCGTTGACTCTATATTGAGGGATGTTCAGTGTTTAAATGTTGAGGACTAAATTTTAGTTATGCAACTAATCTAAGTTGAAGCCTAACAAGGTTGAGATATTATGTTCAGGTAAGAGATGTGTAAACCATAGGTTGGAGGTGGTTAACAAAAATTTTCGTGACTAGCATCTCTAATGCTATTGGTAACAGAGTGGTAGAGCGTATGATACGACCATAAAGTGGTAATACAATTATTGAATTGATATTCACATTTTGTCGACGTAACATTCCAAACTTGTTTTGGTTCGGTTATAGACAATTGATGTTATGCATTGTCCTTGGGTGAGCAAGAAATATAAGGTGATGGAGAAATCTCAATGTGGCGATATGAATTAATTATTTGCTAGATGAACATTTAAATGAGAACGCTGATCTTTCAGGATTTAACTATTTTGGTGTTGGGGATTGGAACTTCACAATGCCACAGGTCCAAATGAGACGCAATGGCGGTGAAGTAACTCTATTGAAGGTAAGGTATGAAATGACCTTAGCTTAATGGTGTTTTGACGAATTTTTCGTGACAAGCACCTTCCAACTGGTAAAGAAATGGTTGAGGACCAAAAAAAAAAATTTGCTTTTCAAGTGCAAGTGGTGTTAGCGTTGGTGACTTAGAGGCTCTTTTCCCTCTATGCATTAGATTGAATACTGTTGAATAAAGTGGTGTTGACTGAAGTGTTCAACAAGGGATAAATTTTACGATAAAAGGGTAATCAAGTATTTGTTGCTTACAGAGAAGTTATTTTGGCCGAATGCGTTGGCCATGAGGGCTCTTATTGAAAGTAAAGAAACAACTGTTTAGAGTGGTGGTGTAGCAATCCTTTTGGGGTTAGTTTTGAGGAGATGGTGGACCTAATATCGGGTTCTGTTCAAGTAATTACTAAACTTATTAGTACTACAACGGTGGGAGAAACCAATATCTTAGATGATGCACTGGGGCATTTGTGTGGGACCGTATGTCATGCATTTGATGCATGTATGAACTAGGGGGTAAAGTATATCTCAGTTGTGGTCGTGTTGGATTTTGCGCTGTAAAGTTCACCTAATTTTCATGTTCCACCGTTGTGAGATAAATACCTTTTTTGTCTGAACCCCAAATTGTGGCATACCACTCATGGAAGCAAGAAGATGTAATTAATTTTCGACGGTAAGTTTTGGTGAGTGTGATGGGAAGCGTGATGCGTCACTCTTGTGGTGGCGGTAGAGGTTCTCTACTGCCTTGTGCGTATATTAGTCGATTCTCTGGTGAAATTTTTGAGAGTAATTCTTAATCCAAGGTGGTGTTCTGTGGTGGTTGTGAACTCAATTAGTTAAGATTTCTTTATCGTGTTACCGATACAAATATGGTACTTGAGTGGGTATCATGCACGACAACTTTTTATGGTTATAATAAGATGATCATGAAAGGAGATTATTTTGTTGATTGGAAGAAATGGTAGGTTCGTTATTCTAACGATGATTTGTGGTGAAGTCATGAAGGTATTGTCGTGATAAAGCACGTTTATTTGAAAACTACTATGTGTGATGTAAGTAGTAGGCATGTGTTAATCATTGATTTGACTCATGTTAGATGTTGGGTTCCACTATCGATGGTCGAGTTCCATTACAAGCATGCTCACTTGGGTGGCTTACATGTGACTATTAATGTTAGAACATGTGACAGATTGTCTGTTTGGAAGAAGTTTGAGGTATGTGGTGTTTGAAAACTCTAATGGTCCGAGAGACTTGGAAATGTTGGTTTCTAAGACTTGAAAGCGACACAGGGTAAAGAGAGATTATATAGTGTTGATGTGGTAGACCACTCAACCTCGAAATCTCATTCTTAATAGCGTAGTGAGATCTATCAGAGAAGAGAAGTCACCTGTAAGATTCGTTGAACAAGTTGGTGACATTCAAGACGACGATGTCTAGCATGTCTCCTAATGCCCTACCGTGCAATATGTACATTTGAACTTAGCCTGCCCTTAAGAGAAGACTATTAGATGGCGCCGTGTGACCATCTAGTTGAAGGGCGCACCTATAGTGGGGTGGTGAGAGTGGATAAGAAGAGAAGTTGACATCGAGGGTACGCTGGACTCTGCGGGAGCAAGGTCATCTAGCAGGTTCAGGTGCATAGGGTATGCTATGTGCCTACGCTAAAGTTGTACATATGCACTCAATGTGTGTTATATAAGTAAATGCAGTTATGACTTATTGGAATTTGGTTGAATAGTGAAGTTCGTTCTAAATTCGCCTTATAACTTAAAGGTCTTGTGTTGTAGAACATCTTGTTTTTCCCATTTGATTAGGGATGTTCGAGTCGTGGTTTTTCCTGGATGGGTGTTATCATGCTCATTGTTAAAATTCTTTGCAGACACAGTGAAGTTATATAACACCATTGAGGTGAAGGAAAATACCACTTTTGTTTTGAGCCGGTTTGTATTTTGAATAGATCCACAAAGAAGCTTTGGAGAAAGGAAGTGGAGCTAGTCAAGGTATTGTAGAGCCATCATGATGAAGGTGATGCATCATGGAAGCTAGGCTCGGATATGAAGACGGGATACCCACAGTTGTTTATTGAGTGAACTTGAATTTCGGGACGAAATTCCTTTTAAGGGGGGTAGAATGTAATAACCCGAATTTTTAGAAACTAAATGTCGAGTATTTTTTTTAAGTGTTAAACTTGTGAAATTAATTCAAGACGACAATTGGAGGTTTGCGACATTTCAAAACAAAAACGGAAACGTTCTCGGATCGTTTAATTAGAAAACGTAACGTTACCGCAACGTATAGATCGACTTTTATTCCGTCGCTCGGTTGCAAAAAATTCCTTCATGAAAGTCGTAGAGCTCATCGATACGAATTCGTGGACACGTCATGCGTTCGAATCGGACGTCGGATGCAAAAGTTATTAACGTCGGAAGTTCGTTTCCGATTTTGGAAATAGTATAAAAGGAAGGAGAGGAGATTAAAAATCAGAAAATCAGATTTTTCTAAAAATCAGATCGGGTACTGTTCACCCGACCCAAAAACCTTCTCCGGCCGATTTCTCCACCATCCGACGTCGCCTCATGTCGTGCCACCTATCAAACTGACGGGCTCGACGAGCTCCATCTTTTGGGCTACGCCTTGCACTCCGGCGACAACCACACACGGTGTAGCAACCGCCGGAAGTTACTGTTGTGGCGGCGCTGCCTCCTCCGGCCACCATGGCTCACGATTCTTGGGGGGTTTTGCTTGTCTCAGTCCCAGCAACATTCCCACAAAAGGAATCGAGCCAAATCGAAGTGTAAGTACCCGAATCAAAATTTCAATTTCTAGGGTTTGTGAATAGTGCCGATTTTGTGTTCTTCGTTGTTTGGACTGTTTAGACTCGGATTTAGACCTTGGTGTCAACTAGGAAGTTGTTGGAAATGTTGTTTAGGTTGTGGTGGTGAAATTTGGTGATGATTGGTGGCGGTTGGTGAACAGTAACGCCGAATGAATAGTGGCTGTGAATAGTAACTCCGCATGAATAGTGATATGTAACAGTGACTGTGAATAGTGCTCTGTAACAGTAACTGTGAACAGTGCCACGGTAAAACAGTAACTGTGAACAGTGTTTTGGTAAAACAGTAACTGTGAACAGTGTTTTGGTAAACAGTAACTGTGAACAGTGGTTTAGTAAAACCAGTGATTAGTAAACATGAACAGTGTTCTGTGAACAGTGGTTTAGTAAAACCAGTGATTAGTAAACATGAACAGTGTTCTGTGAACAATGTTTTATGAACAACATTTAGCTGTGCTGAACTCGTCACCTGATATTTTAAGTATCATTTTCTAAGCATTTATCGTGCTATTAGGTGACTGACGAAACGAGTGAGGAAATTACTTTCAGGGTCGTGGAAGTTGCACGCAGGAAAGAAGGTGAGTAAAATCTCACTTATTTACGAATCTACCCTTGCGGTGATTCAAGATTTTGCAAGAGTTTTTAATATTGAATTACGACACGTATACAATATAGTGGATTACATATATATCGTATAAATGGTAATAAGTACATATATATAGTTTGCTATATTATATACTGTTATGAATTCATTGGAATTGGTCATTTCGAATGACGAGAATTAAATATTGAGCATGTGATTTGATTTTTATACAATATGAGGTGTGATTATTGTACGTGGTTTTAACATGAGTTTGTTAAAATGTTTTGTCTTCGGACGAGTTTTTTGTCTTCGGACGTGTTTATGAAATATGACATGTATATGATATAATGGATTATATATATTGTATAAATGGTAAATATGTACATATATATATAGTTTGTTATATAATATACTGTTATGATTTTATCGTGATTTATGTCATTTCGATGACGAGATTTATATATCGAGCATGTGATCTTGATTTGTACAATATGATGTGAGATTATTGTACGTGATTTTAACATTGAGATTGTTAAAATGTTGATTTGTCTTCGGACATAATTTTTGGTACAATATGATGTGAGATTATTGTACGTGATTTTAACATTGAGATTGTTAAAATGTTGATTTGTCTTCGGACATGATTTTTGGTACAATATGATGTGAGATTATTGTACGTGATTTTAACATTGAGATTGTTAAAATGTTGATTTGTCTTCGGACGTGATTTGGTACAATATGATGTGAGATTATTGTACGTGTTTGGCAAGTCGGAACCTAGCCTTTGGCCGGGCGAAAGTTACGATACAGTTAGAGCTCTAGTCTGTCTGCCATAGTACTGCATGTGAGGTAACGGGTGGTTATCTGCTCATGGGTACTCAGATTGTTTTGGATGTTGGGTAGCGGGTGGCTATCCAATATCGGCGGTGTATTACGAGAGGGGTAACAGATGTGTACCAGCGTTCTTGGTACCCGTATTATAAATGCATTTGGGTAACCAGAAGGGTTACTTAATTTCTCATGAGCGCTTCTTTTCATATTTCTTTGGGACAACCAGATGGGCCATCCATTGACTCATGAGTGCATTTATATTTGTTTGATTTGTGGATTTTCGTATATATATTAATATGCGAGTTATATTTTCATTTTACTCATACGAGCTGTAAAGCTTACCGGGTTTGTGTTTACAATCCCGGTGCACCAATTCGATGGTGTAGTGGATAACTCCGCATGTGTGGATTAGCGGGAATTGACGGACCGCTCAGAGGACTTGAAGTTATTTATCTCCAGCTTGTGTGTGGATTTTGTGTGAGTATCTTGTGAGTTTGTTGTGAGGATTACGCAATTCCATTTGTTATAATATTGAATTATAATTTGGGTTGTAATAATCGGTTTAACTGAGTTGTATTTTGAACTCAGAGATGATCCGCTGTGGCATTTTAAATGATTTCGATTCGTTGAAATTGTTTGGTGTTTAACGACTTTGAAATTTTGAGTTTGTATACTCGAAATTTTGGGGTCGTTACAACAAGATCCCAAGAAGATGATCGTAGTTGGTGTTTGTGGGAAGCCTCGAGTCGGAGCAGTCAAAGGAAATTCATTTGGACTTGCATTCCGAAGTGCAGCCCAGGAGATTTCTGCAGAGTTCTGCCATGAGATGTTTGAGTCTTCATGGATCATCCTGGACTCAAATTCAGTTGACCCCTTTATGAAAAGCTTGATGTTGAATTGTTCTAGAACTTCCCCAGGCAAAATGTTTTGACTCTACCCTTTAGTTTCTTTGAGCAAGTTGACTGTAATGCTGTGTTTCCAAGTCACATAACTGTTTTTTTCTTTTAATAAATTTCTCATTTCTTCAATCGTCAATTGTAACATGTTTCTTTCTTTCATATATGGACTGAACTCGACACTTTGCAGCAAGATCTTTACTCTTTTTTTTTTCTCCCTGTAACAAAACTTTCTTCATTTCCTATATATAAAGCGGCCTCAGGCCGGCTAGTGTTCATTTGCTTTGCTGTTTATTTTATTAGGTTATCTTTAGATTATTGGTTTATTTTATTTTTCAAGTCAGTGTAGCTCATATATATTGAGTTCTGCATGTGATTTTTGGTTAATGTGAAAAAGTCCAAAGTGTCTGTTTCTAGGTTCAACATTCTTGAAGATGAAGCTGATACTACTAATACTCCTCCTGATGACCTCCTAGCGGAAACTATTGTCTCTGATCCTCCTAAGATTGTCATAATCCAATTGTTCGTACCCTTACTGGAATAATTTATACAATATATCAATGCAAATTTACTTGGGTTTCTATTTGAAATCTTTATCTTGCTAGTTACGATCCACTTTATTGGATACTAAATTAAATGATTTGGGAGTTGAAGAAAAAAAATATTTCCCTTGGTTTTCTGTTGTGTATGTTTTTCATTATTCTGGTGTATTCCATGGTTGATATTCTAGTCACATAAAACTGAAATACAGTATATTCAGTGGTTGTTCATTCTGTCTAGTTATTATAGTTACTGACTGGAACTAGGGAACCTAATCCAATTAGAGTCCACTTCCTTGTTGACTTTGAACCATATCATCTAAGTTCATGTTTGCATGGTTGGCAATGAGCATATATTCATATCATTGTAATTGTACTATGGCCTTTGAGTGTAATGCCACAAGCACGACACTTAGTCCATAGATTTTGATATGGCTTTCTTTGGATCAATTTTCTTGCTTGGAGGTCTGTCAGCTCTTTAGGAAAGTATAAATCCAATTTGAGGATGAACCTTTTTGGGTTTTCTTTTGAAGCTTGTCTTTTTTCTTTATCTGGACATTTTGCCAAGTTTCTGAGTTCTTTGGAAGCTTTTCTACTAGAATTGACATTGATGCTAACTTTAACTTAATAGTTGGGTTTATATATGTTGGGGTCCTTGCTAGCATTGCGTCAGTCCAACTAAGATTTGATGTTTGGAATTAAATGGTACTTTGTCCTGTAAACATGCATCCTTCTTATGTGCACATCAGAGATCTCTCCTCTGCGTGGTTTCCAACTTTCCATTACAAATAAGACCACCGATTCTTGTAGCCTCGAGCTGACTGCAACCGGATTGTCTGTCTCTAGACCAGAAAGATGTTATCTTTGTTTTGCTGCTCTCCTTGCTTCTCATATAGCAATTTTCTTTTGTTTGAAAGTATGACATTGAACAGCAAATGAGCTTATTGTGACTTGATGCTTGAAAGTAAAGTAATTATATTGTTTATGGAGGTGCCGACTTGAGAGTAACTATAATGATATATTCATGGAATTCAAATGTGGTTGTGGACCTGTGATCTTTTGGTACACTTGCATAAATTTGGTTTAATTATTATTACCTCCTCAAATATAGGATCGAGTTCTATATATTTATTTTCCACTTGAGCTAAGGTTTTGTTGCTTCCAGTTTCAGTCTGAAAGTTATTTAATTGTCTTGCTTAGTCATGAGAGTTTGGTTCTTTTTCAAATATATCAATTATGCTGAAATGTATATCTGAGTGTGTTATTATCATTTAAACACATAGAGGTTACTTATGGTTACTTATTTTCTAGGACATGATGGATGAGGAAACAACCTGCAAGCCTTATATTGGATGCCTTTTTACCACTGAATCTGGGTTATATATGTGTTCATCCTATTTTTGAATGTCCTTGAGTGAAAAAGAAAACAAAATTGTTGTTGGTGTGCAAGCTTAAATGTGTCATTCTCTGACAATTATTCTTCCTAGTTGTTTATTTGTTTCTGTGATCATACGTACAAATGTTTTGATGGAAGTAATGGTGGGGGTGATGGTCCTGCGATAGTGAAGCTTTTTGTTGATAAAATGCAGAGGCCTTGATGAGAACTAGAGCTAGTGATCCTATCCTTCAAGATCTTTTAATAAATATCTCATTTCTTCAATCGTCAATTGTAACATGTTTCTTTCTTTCATATATGGACTGAACTCGACACTTTGCAGCAAGATCGTTACTTTTTTTTTGTCCCAGTAACAAAACTTTCTTCACTTCCTATAAACATAATGAACTATTCATACGACATTGGCTTAGTTACACTAGCCTTTTAGAAACTATCCTTCACACTTTCATACAACATCTCTACTCTTATACAAACTCAATTGATCTGAAATAGTTTAAATTTGTTTATCTGATTTGGTTTTAAAATTTCACAATATCAAATTGGTAAATAGCTGTATCTAATATTTGTTCACTGACTTTTATGCAACACAGATGTGATACCTACAAGAAGTCGTAGAAAAAGGAAGTCAATTTGTACTTTAGATGAAGGGAAAAGAAATTATATTCATACAAGGAATGCTACTGATAAAGAAGCCAGTGCTAATGAGATTTCAGAACTTCATCAATATTCAATAGGTATGATAGTTTTGTTGTAAACACAATTAGTTTTGATTCTAACGGCTAATTAGAGTTAAATGCCTTAATTTGTTTGCTGATTATAATTCTTTCATATCAAATGTGGTGATCAGGTGCTTTAATTTGTGTTAGCCTATGACAAATTTTTTTAGTCAACAGATTTAAAACAAATGTGTTGCTTTTATTTTTTACTAAACTTATAATGACTTGATTTGTTTGCTAATTATAATTCTTTCATATAAAATGTGGTAATCGGGTGCTTTCATTTGTGTTGGCTTGTGACAATTTTTTTATTCAACAGATTTAAAACAAATGTGTTGCTTTTATTTTTACTAAACTTATAAACATACAAAGAGAAATCAGCGCTTATAGTGTCTTAATGTTTCCAGACCAAAAAAGATATATAAAAAAAAGATATTTGCTCTGTGGATAAATTGCTCTCCCAGTCATTTGCTATTTATCAATCTTTTATTGTAGTAGAATTATATGTTTTTTTTGTTCACGAGCTCATATTTGATATCTAAGACAATAGCAATAAGGATAAACGGTTAATGTCAGTTTGTAATGTGTTGTGATGGCAATTTTCAGTCTTACTATTTATGTTGCAGCGAGTGATGAAACTGTAGGTGTAACTTCAAGGGGACATGCATGGTACCAGAAAAATAGACGAGGTTATATCTCTGATATACTAGGAGTCTTTTAACATGAATGTGTTGTTTGTATTGACTAATTTTGTTTTGCTTTTGTTACAGATGTTGTTATTGAATACAATGATGATGGTCATAATGGATATGAATGTATACATTGTGCTGCTAATTTTTGGTTGGGAGAAGCAAACAAATGACAATCGAAAAGAGCACCTATTGTTTATCCAGAATGTTGTAAAAAAGGACGGGTTAAAGTCCAACAATTGAAACCAACTCCTGTATTACTTGAACAATATTTGAATCCTAAGAATGGTCGGAAAAGTATAAGATTCCGGGAAAATATTCGAATTTACAATTCAATGTTTGCTTATACTTCTATGGGTGCAAAAATTGATTACAAGATAAATGATGGATCTGCACCGTATGTTTTCAAGATCTCTAGACAAATTCATCACTTAATGGGGTCTATGTTACCACTAGATGGCAATTCTCCAAAATACGCCCAATTATATATTTACGATACAAAAAATGAAGTTTCAAATCGTGTAAATGCCGTTGACCCTTCACACACTTCCAAAGTTAACCTAAATATTGTTAATGCATTGATCCAAATGTTTAACCAAATAAATGAATTGACTAAAACCTATTGTGCTATTAGAGACAGGTTTCAAACTGTTTCTTTGTCTTCACTTAACATGACAATGCTTGCTCCTGAATCATCTAATAACAAACAATATGAACACCCTGTAAATGATGAAATAGGGGGTTTAGTTGTTGGCGATATCGGTGAATTTAATTCAAACAAAGATATAGTTGTTCAATCTATAGATCGACGTTTGCGTCGGATTTCAAAAATATATCCAAAATATATGTCATTACAGTATCCGTTATTGTTTCCATACGGTGAAACGGATTTCATATTAATTTATTCTTACAACCGATAGTCGGTAAAGAAAATGAAGAACCAAACAAAATGTCAATGCGCAGTTTCATTGCATATCATCTTCATGATAGAAATGGAGCTATGAGTACATTAAGTAAAGGTGGAAGATTATTCCAGCAATACTTAGTTGATGTTTATGCTACCGTCGATGAAAATCATTTAGACTATATTAGACAAAATCCAGATAAGTTTCGAACTGCTAAGTGTGATGAAATTTATGTTGGTGTCTCATCTGGAATAGAATATAGTAGCGATATTGGACGAACTATTCTTCCAAGTTCTCATACTGGTTCTCCAAGAGATATGATGAATA
The DNA here is from genome assembly GCF_933775445.1 of Argentina anserina. Classification (NCBI taxonomy): domain Eukaryota; kingdom Viridiplantae; phylum Streptophyta; class Magnoliopsida; order Rosales; family Rosaceae; genus Argentina; species Argentina anserina. The sequence goes on from NC_065876.1 coordinate 17,788,997, forward strand.
ATTACCATGACGCTATGGCTATTTGCCGTCAATATGGAAATTCTGATTTGTTTATTACATTTACTTGCAATCCTAAATGGATTGAAATAGTGAGATACTTCGAGAGGCATCCTGGATATAAACAAGAAGATAGACCTGATGTAGTTTCACGAATTTTTCAAGTCAAATTAAAAGACATGATTGATTATATTAAGTCTGGAAAACCTTTTGGTAAAACTAGAGCCCATGTGTATACAATTGAATTTCAAAAAAAGGGACTACCTCATGCTCATATTTTATTTTGGTTAACGAAAAATTATAAATGTTATACTTCAAATGATATTGACTCTATTATATCAGCCGAATTACCAGATAAAAATATTAATCTAATTCTTTTTAACATTGTTAGTCAATTTATGATTCACGGACCATGTGAGCTTATGAATTCAAAAGCTCCATGCATACGTGAAAGAAAATGTACCAAATCTTTTCCTAAACCATACAGTGATTACACTGTATTTGAAAGAATTAATGCTCCTGTATATAAACGTCGAAATGATCCTACAAAATTTACAACAAAAAATGGTCTAGAAATTGGAAATCAGTTTGTTGTTCCTTATAATGCCGAACTTTTATTAAGATACAATGCTCATATCAATGTCGAGCTATGTTCACAATCTATGATGATTAAATACTTATTTAAATATATACGTAAAGGTCCAGATAGAACTCGAATTATGATATATGGAGAAAGACCCGATGAAATTCAAAATTACCTAAATTGTAGATATTTAACGCCACATGAATCTATTTGGAGACTATTTAAATTTTCAATTCATTCAAGATATCATGCAGTTCAATATTTAACAGTTCATTTACCTTCAGAACAAAATATTATTTTTAAAGAGACAGAAACAATAAATACACTAATAAATTATAGATCGATTTTACGTACTACATTAACTGCTTGGTTTCTAGCAAATGAACAATATAAACATGCTAAAGAATTAACTTATCCTGAATTTCCTACTAAGTTCGTATGGAAACCCAATTATCAAATGTGGGAACCTAGACAGCACTATGTGTAACGACCCCAAATTTCAAGCTTAAAAACTCAAAATTTCAAAGTCGTTAAACACCAAACAATCTCGATGAAATCGAAATCATTTAAAATGCCACAGCGGATCATCTCTGAGTTCAAAATACAACTCAGTCAAACCGATTAATACAAACCAAATTATAATTCAACGTTATATCAAATGGAAATGTATAATCCTCACAACAACCTCACAAGATAGTCACACAAAATCCTCACACAAGCTGAAGATAAATAACTTCAAGTCCTCTGAGCGGTCCGTCAATTCCCGCTAATCCACACCTGCGGAGTTATCCACTACACCATCGAATTGGTGCACCGGGATTGTAAACACAAACCCGGTAAGCTTTACAGCTCGTATGAGTAAAATAAAAACATATCTCGCATATCAATATATACGGAAATCCAGAAATCAACAAATATAAATGCACTCATGAGTCAATGGACGGCCCATCTGGTCGTCCCAAAGAAATATGAAATAAAACGCTCATGAGAAATTAAGTAACCCTTCTGGTTACCCAAATGCATTTATATTACGGGTACCAAGAACGCTGGTACACATCTGTTACCCCTCTCGTAATACACCGTCGATATTGGATAGCCACCCGCTACCCAACATCCAAAACAATCTGAGTACCCATGAGCAGATAACCACCCGTTACCTCACATGCAGTACTAAGGCAGACAGACTAGAGCTCTAACTGTATCGTAACTTTCGCCCGGTCAAAGGCTAGATTCCGACTTGCCAAACACGTACAATAATCTCACATCATATTGTACCAAATCACGTCCGAAGACAAATCAACATTTTAACAATCTCAATGTTAAAATCACGTACAATAATCTCACATCATATTGTACCAAAAATCAAGTCCGAAGACAAATCAACATTTTAACAATCTCCATGTTAAAATCACGTACAATAATCTCACATCATATTGTACCAAAAATCAAGTCCGAAGACAAATCAACATTTTAACAATCTCCATGTTAAAATCACGTACAATAATCTCACATCATATTGTACAAATCAAAATCACATGCTCGATATATAAATCTTGTCATCAAAATGACATAAAACACGATAAAATCATAACAGTATATTATATAGCAAACTATATATATGTACATATTTACCATTTATACAATATATATAATCCATTATATCATATACATGTCATATTTCATAAACACGTCCGAAGACAAAAACTCGTCCGAAGACAAAACTCATTCGAAAACAAAACTCGTCCGAAGACAAAACGTTTTAACAAACACCATGTTAAAACCACGTACAATAATCTCATATTGTACAAATTAAATCACATGCTCAATATTTAATTCTCGTCATCGAAATGACAAATCCCAATGAATTTATAACAGTATATAATATAGCAAACTATATATATATGTACTTATTACCATTTATATAATGTATATATAATCCACTATATCGTATATATGTCGTAATTCAATATTAAAAACTCTTGTAAAATCTTGAATCTCCGCAAGGGTAGATTCGTAAATATGTGAGATTTTACTCGCCTTCTTTCCTGCGTGCAACTTCCACGACCCTGAAAGTAATTTCCTCACTCGTTTCGTCAGTCACCTAATAGCACGATAAATGCTTAGAAAATGATACTTAAAATATCAGGTGACGAGTTCAGCACAGCTAAATGTTGTTTTTAAAACATTGTTACGGAACACTGTTCATGTTTACTAATCATTGTTTTCTACAAACCACTGTTCACAGTTACTGTTTTACCATGCACTGTTCAAATTACTGTTACAGTTCACTATTCACAGGTACTGTTACAGATCACTATTCATAGTTACTGTTACAGATCCCTATTCACAGTACTATTCATGCGCGCGGTACTATTCACAGTACTATTCATGCGTGATACTATTCACAATTACTATTCATGCGCGTTACTGTTCACCAACCGCCACCAATCATCACCAAATTTCACCACCACAACCTAAACAACATTTCCAACAACTTCCTAGTTGACACCAAGTTCTAAATCCGAGCCTAAATAGTCCAAACAACGAAAAACATATATTCGGCACTATTCACAAACCCTAGAAATTGAAATTTTGATTCGGGTACTTACACTTCGATTTGGCTCGATTGCTTTTGTGGGAATGTTGCTGGGACTGAGACAAGCAAAACCCCCCAAGAATCTCGAGCCATGGTGGCCGGAGGAGGCGGCGCCGCAACAGCAATAACTTCCGGCGGTTGCTACACCGTGTGTGGTTGTCGCCGGAGTGCAAGGCGTAGCCCAAAAGATGGAGCTCGTCGAGCCCGTCAGTTTGATAGGTGGCACGACACGAGGCGACGTCGGATGGTGGAGAAATCGGCCGGAGAAGGTTTTTGGGTCGGGTGAACAGTACCCGAGCTAGGGTGAACAGTACCCGAGCTGATTTTTAGAAAAATCTGATTTTCTGATTTTTAATCTCCTCTCCTTCCTTTTATACTATTTCCAAAATCGGAAACGAACTTCCGACGTTAATAACTTTCGCGTCCGACGTCTGATTCGAACGCATGACATGTCCACGAATTCGTATCGATGAGGTCTACGACTTTCGTGAAGGAAGTTTTCGCAACCGAGCGACGGAATAAAAGTCGATCTATACGTTGCGGTAACGTTACATTTTCTAAATAAACGATCCGAGAACGTTTCCGTTTTCGTTTCGAAATGTGGCAAACCTCCAATTGTCGTCTTGAATTAATTTCACAAGTTTAATACTTTGAAAATACTCGACATTTAGTTTCTAAAAATTCGGGTTATTACACTATGAAACTATTGGTAAAATGGCTTATGCTAGTCCTACTCGAGGTGAAACATACGATCTAAGAATGTTACTAAATAGTCAAAAAGGTTGTTGTAGTTACCAGGATATAAGAACAGTGAATAATGTTATATTTTCCGGAAATTGTACTTTTTCGAAGAGAAGTTCTTCTTTTCGGTCTTATTGCTAGAAAACATCTTCTTGTATTTTCATTCTGTGTGACATTCCCACTGCGTATGAGTCTCCAATATCTTGGGACACATGTTTTCAACTCCTCTGAGTTGTTTCTTCACAGTTTTAGATTTCATGTTCTCGACACGTTGCTTTCTTAGGAGATCCCTAACTCTTTCTGCAATTTTCCCACTATAAAAAATGTTAGGGGATTTTCTTCTAGAGATTGTGCTACTGCATCATTACAGAGTTCTAATAGTTTCCTGTAATAGGTTCTTACCAGATCTTCATTATCTATGTCTCGGATGGTGCAGTTGTAATTTTGGAATTTATTGGTGTATTCCTCAAAATATATCATGTTGCAGATGTTCAGCTTTTGAATATTTGCCTTGCCTCTTTCTTTCGACTACTCGCTATGTCCAGTTATGTCTCCACAAAATTGAGCATATATTGGACATGCAAAATCTATAGGATTATTGGTTTGAGCAGGTTTGGTTGCCCAATCAGGCCACTGAGTGTTCTTCTTGAAATATTGACACCATTTCTGGACTATTCTGGTCAGGGTTGACTCGTAATAGGCATGAGCTTTCGAGTATTCATATTTTAACAATACCAGAGTATGAGTTAACCTCAAACTAGCCACCCAATTGTCTATGACTTTTCTTTTGTTTCCAACCTGGTCAAGGTCTAGATACACTCCCATTTCTGTTACTAACTGTCCCCATTTGGGTTCATTAGGAATGAATTTTTTAGAACTTTTCTCTCCAGGTTTTCTTGTTGGAACTAATCCTTTAGGAAGCTTGACTTTATTCTCTTTGATTATCTTAGTGGGGTAGTTCATGATATTCAGAACTACTGTGCTTCCTTGAGGAGGATCTGTTGTATTCACATTATTCTTAGTATCCATGTTAGAGGATCCACCAGACTTTGGGTTAGCCTCCTAATACAGAAGTATCTTCCGTCTAGGTTTTTTTATTTTGACTTGAGAAATGTTTTGCATAACTTCTTATAAATCTTCTACTGACTCACTAGTTCTTGCATGTGAATACAACCTTATGAGTTCATCAGATTTTAGCGTCTTCATAGGTCTTTTGGTATCTTCTTCCTCAAATGATTTTTCAAGGAAGGTGGATGACCCAGTTTTTGAAGTGTCTTCATAACTGGCGAACGAATGTCTATGGAGCTGCATGCTTATCTTTCCTCCCATGTCTTCATAGATTGAAGCATTGGTATTCTCAACTTGCTTGACTGGAGGTTTTAGATTTCATTCCCTTGGAAATGTCACCTCATTCCATTTTGTGGCATGCTTCTGCTCTGTATGATTTTTCGGATTGGTGAGGATGGTCGTAGTGATTCCAAGGTTGTTAAGGAACTTGATATTTGGAGCTACAATCGAGCTCATGAGATTATAATAGATTCTGTAATCTTTGGAAAGTTCCATCATTCCTCTTTTCATTGAAATTCCATATGTCTTGATTCTCAACCTAAGAGAGCGTGTTGCATCCCGAGGTGAGTGGTGAAGTTTGGAAAAACATTGAAGTATGCAACTTGATTGCATAGGGAGGCTTCGACTGTTCCCAACAGACTTTTCTTAAAGTCTGTTATTCTGTCATCTTGCAGGACACATAAGACAAATGAATTTATCTCATCTCTCGCTATGAGTTTTATTCCTACTTGTACTGCTCTAATGTGCATATATCAGTAGCTTTTTCGAACTGCTTCACTCACTTCTTTTTGAGTGATCAGCTTGATATCTGTTTCTTCACCTGTCGCCGAGACAGTTAGTTCAAGAATCTTTAACCTGTGAGAATCTAAAAGGAAAGAATCTCTTTTGTAGATCTAGTTGAGTTTGAATTTAGGAACTGAAGCTTCTTGTACACTTGATTCTATCTCATTATACTCAAATTCTTGAGCATTGATGAGTTGTACAGGAATTGTGTTTCTCTTGTTGAATATTCTGCTCAACTTCTTCACGTTCCTTTTTCAATGGTACTGGAAGTTTTTCATGTAAGAAGCTTGGGTTCACTCAACTTAAGCCTACTTTCTTGTTTTGGGGAGGATGGTATGATTACCTTGCTAGCTACATTTTGAGCTAGTTTCATATATCTTTTTTGTTCTAGCTCCAACTTTCATTTTTTCTACAGTTTTTTGTAGATGTGAGAGTTTGATATTCAACTCTCTAAATTGTTTTTCCGGCTCCATACCTATCTCTTGAAGATAAGTATATTATAGTTTTACTGGTGAATTTTTGCTTTCAGATTTTCAGCAAGGGCTTCTGAAGTAGGGGCGTAGAAGCTTTTAGCTTCTTTGTCTCTTTCCTTGACTTTAACCTCAACCCTTTGGTTCATCCTATTCAGACAATAAGAATTTCTATATGCTCTTTCAGGGGTTCTTGAGTTCTTCTTAGTTCAAACACTTGCCCAATTCTGGGTTGCGCCATGTCCTCTTGATGGGACATTAACCCTTGTAGGTTGCAGCTATATGATCTCGTCACTTTTATTATGAGATTTGGGGGATCATGATGAGACACAGTGGGGACAAACCACGACAATTACAAGTCGTTCAACATGAACACCTTTGTTCTTATCCCCCCCCCCCCCTAACGACTAGAAGACTGTCTCATCAAAGTGATAATCTGCAAATATAGCAGAAAATAGATCACCTGTCAAGGTTACTAACACTAGAAGACATAATTAGAAGTTTCTATCCAACACAAATACTTATTCATATATCAAGCTAACCAAAGAACCCATCATTGTGTGCAATGGCAGCGCTATATGGCACATCTAACTTAGTTCAAAGATTGTAGATCCGTTTCAATCTTGTCGAGCTTAAGGATTGCAAGTGCTAGTCAATTCTCGCACATATTCACTAGTCCTTAGTGAAAAATACAATGATGGTGGGCGTATTTGAATAAGTAATGTTGCATGCAAAAATTACATGACCCTAATACGAAAGTTTGGAGCGCATTACCAAACATCATGACTATCATCATAGTCAATTATCGTAAGACCGATTGGGTTATTATATAGGGATATGAATCCCATCATAGATCTCATATAATATGCTCCAAATCATTGCCACCTACGGAAATTAAACCCGAACTAGGTGCTTTGATTCTATAGCATAAGCAGCATAAGTACTGGAAGATGGTTTAACACGTAACCAGCGTGTTACCAAGACAACCAACACCATAAAATAGCTAGGGTGTCCATAAGTTGGTTGAATCAATCCACAGAATCGGGGATTGGATTCAATGTAAGAATAAAATATTTTCTTATGTATCTTTAGCGTAGGAGGGTCTTGCTCCTTATTTAGCTAAAAAATAGGCTTTATAGAACGAGTGATGGCATTGAGAATTGCCAATGAAGCATAGCGGGAAGTTGGATGCGCCACAATACCCTGTATTTGATGTCTTAAAGAGCCTCCAAGATCATGGAGCTAAGCCTAGTTCAAGTATAACATGCACATGAGTAACTATTTCATGACATGGCATGTATATATGCATATGTTTAATACACATAAACGAGATGAACAAATTGGCCTCCCAATAGTTTATAAAACCAATGGCATGCATGGGAGATGAAAGCCTCCAAGATCATAAAAGCACGTGACGTCCAATAATAGGACAATTTTTGTTTGATCGGAATGATAATAACCATAATGTAAAAGGTTATGAAAAATGTTGTTGGTCATTTGTATTAGCATAGAAGTTGTCTCGTTCTCATGCTATTGACCGGTCCCAATTTCTTGTTCTCTTCTGCAAAAAACTGATGTCCATGTGAATTTCTTAAATAATTGGATCATCAATCTCATCCTAGATCACCCAAGTGATCATGTCGAAGCCAATATGAGTCGATGTCCCAAAAATCTTTGTTGGCGACATTGAAGAATCCAATAGTCCTAATGGCTGTAGTGAATCTAGTTCACTAGATTGACTCATAATATTCTCTAATAGGCTTTATTTTTCGCATTCATTAGAGATAATACATAAGAATTATAATCATTCTAATAAATATCATTGGCGTACATATTCTTAGAACATTGCAAGGTTTGATAGCTTCTCTATAGAGAGCTTCTGTGACATGAAATATAATGCCAATATGCAATATAAATTGAGCATGTTTCTTGCTCATTAATCATTTGTGATGATCCAATCAGAGGAAATTTATGACACTTGTATGCTCTAATATCATGTATCATTGCTTCCCAGAAAACAAAGTATGGCAAGTAGACCTCCCTGAGTCCGTGCACACATGCTCGGCGTCCGTAGGGACGACGTTGACGTCTCCCAATGATATATTATGCAAATAAAAGTTAAGAAACTATGATTCTACCATATTTAGGAGATAGAACATGTGTAAGGAAACCAAAAATCGAAACCGTTCGGTAACTCCAAGCCAATGTACTTGTCTAAGAAATGAGGGGGGGTCGGTAGTGCGAGGCACACTCGTAACCGCTAGACTAGGTCTAGACCCCTTAATTACCTTCTGACATGCACATCACATATAGTTTGGATGAGCCTAGTTATGAATCAATTTATGATAAATTCCGCTAAAACACATAAAATCCAATTCTAGAAGGTAGAAAAGGAAGAGCAAAGCCGCACCTTCCCAATGAATTCGGCATGGAATGTGTTAGGTCAATATTAACCTAGTAATTCTTGCCTTATTCTTATTCTTTTGCTTTATCTTTTTGTATATTTATCTATTTCTTATTACGTTTCCTATTCATGCTATGAAAATGAGAAAATGATCAGAAACACGTCAAAAGGAGTGGATTTAGCACACATTCCAGAATTGGGTGGAGAATCGGAACCAAATGAGCGAAAGTGGAAGAGTCACTAAAAGACAAAATTTATCGGTCAATGCCGGTTAACGGTGGTCAAAGTTCGGCGGAAGCAAGGTGGTTGCCGGAATATAGTGGTGGTTGAAGTCAACAAGTCAATGGAGCTTTGATGAATCATGAATTGTGGATTTAAATTCAAATTAGATGAAGACAAGTGAAGGGGACCATCTCTAGGTTTTATCCCTAGCCAATTATTCTCATACCCTTCCTTTTTCTTCTCTACTAAAATATCTTTGGATGTGTTGGTCATTTTATGAGACTATATCCACAATTTGTGCTTCCACTTTTTTCCACCACATCTAACCATTCATTTCCATGCATCTCCACCCTCTAGTCTTCACTCTAGGCCTATTTATATCCTCTCTCATTTTGGATGACAACTTTTAACTCTCATCTCTCATCTGGCAACTCTCAACTCTCCATCTTCTTCAATTCTCATGGTTCATCTTTTAGGTAGTTTAGTGTAGCCCTTGTATAGAGAAAGGGGTGTAGCATCTTGGATTGATAACCAAAACCTAAGATTCTACACCTCTTGATCAATCACACTTGTAGATACATGAGCCTTGTTTCTAATCTTTCTTTTGTGTATGTAGATTTGTATAGTGTTTTGGGTTTGAGAAAACCGAAAATGCTATACTTTGATGCTTCAAATCCTCTTAATTCACATCTAAGAAGCTCATGGGTCTTGTAGTTCTTTCTCACATACTCTTTGTTTTCATGATGAATTACTTTATTATGGCTTTTATGTAGTTGTCTATATAGTGTGAGTAGTGGAGTTGAGGATAGCCTAGTCTTACCCACACATATGTGCAATAATGTAATTTTTTGTTGATGCATATTTGAATCTATTGGCTTCTATACTTAATGCGACTAAATATGTTTGCTAGCTTTGTCACCTAGAAAGCATGTTTAGTAAACTAATGAACCGGAAACTTGAAATTGACAACTTCTTAAATCCGTAGCATAAGTAGCCCTTAGGTGGTGGCTTAGTGTTTCTTACAGGAAATATTAAGTTGTTAGGATTTCTTACTTTGAACTTAATACTTGTGTCATGAGTATAATTACTCTAAGGGGGTGTAATACTTGTGGTACATTGCCCACTTGTATTATAAGGTAATATAATTAGGACTAAGGTTGTGTGGTTTAACTTGGCTTCAAAAGACTTTGTTAAATTGCATGATTAGTTGGTTTCTTGGTAGCTTCAGCAAAGCACTAGGGGAAATTTGTCAAACATGTTTCACATCAATTATGGGTTACATTTGTGCATGAGTAAGGGTATGTGCTATGCCTAAATCTCCACTCCTCTCATTGATCTATCTCTACACTTGTTAGTTTAGTTGCTTTATTTTTACTTTATATTAGTTAGTTAAAATAAACTCAACAACCGTTTTACTACCTTTCATTGTTAATATCACCATTTGGTGGTATTTGCTTCCAAAGGGCTTACACCACTAAATTGGAAAAAGGTAGACTTGCATGTGTTTTCTAGGTTTATTCGCAGTAATCTAGATAGGGTGGAGTTACTCAATCCCTTGGGTACGATACTCTTATTTTTCCCCTCTATACTAAAGCTTGACCTCCTAATCTTGGGAGTAGGTAGCATCATAAATTTCACCCATAAATATACTTAGGTGATGCAACCAACAGAATGCTGCACCTTACCTTGAGGCCGGCCACATCACCGCGCCTCCCTGAGGCCGGTTTGGTTCCCGTCTACTCCCTTGGGAGTTTGGCGAGCTTGTGCCAAAATAATTTCTAGACCATAAATAGTCCTAGACTTTATAATAAATGTTACAACCCGAATCTTGTATCCTTCCTTACTATTTTACTTTTAATTTTCACTCGTAAAGAGTCGTTCTAAATGTAGCGAGTCCAAAAGTTGACTTTTTGATGCGTACATTTTTCGAGAAAACTTCTTTCACAAAAGTTGTAGAACTTGTCGATACAACTAGTAGACATGCAACATGCCCAAATCGGAATTTGTATGAGGAAGTTGTTAGCAACCAAAGTTTAGCTTCTAATTTCGGGAAAAGTCTATATATAGGAGGAGAGTTTCCATTTTGGGAAAGGAGAATAGAAAATAAGAAGAAAAAAAATCTGCAGATTTTTTTGCCCGAAACCCAGTTCTTTTTTGCCGACTTTGGGCCACCGTATCTCCGTCGTCCGGCCACCAAAGACCGGCGCACCTGTCCCAATCTAAAGGTAGCAATGCCCCTTTCAAGTCTGTGCAGAGGCACCTCTTATCTCGCCGCCATTTGGGAGCGGCGACGCCCAAAAGTTGGCTCTACAATGCACTTTTTCGCCGATCTTCACTTCGCTGAAACTCTCTCCTCCGACCACCAGCGAGTTTCTTGTCTTGTTTTGAAGGTATCCTCTCATACTACAATCTCTCCAAAGGAATCGATCCAATTCGAAGTGTAAGTACCCGAATTGAACGTTTGAAAGTCTAGGGTTTCGAATTGGGGGTTTTCAGATTTCTTGAAATTGGATGGTTTTGGCTTGAAATTGGTTGTTGTAGTTGAGAAAGTTGTTAGAAATTTTGTTTAGATTGTGTTGGTGAAATTTGGTGGCGGTCGGCCACCACTTCCTCTGCCGCCTTGTCGGAGATGTTTTCGATGGTATGTTGTGTCATTTGATGGTTAAGGTCGGTGTTAGAATTTTTGTAGGTTGGAGGATTTTTGAGGTGGTTTATGCAATTATTTACTCGTATTCAATCGTTAATGAGATGAGATCTCGAACTGTAAATTGGGAAACTCTCGGGATTTGGACCCTAGGTTATTTGGGGAGTATACAGATGTCGTTGGTGAAGTTGGAGAGTAATCGGTTGAAGTTAGAATGAATTAAGTTGTTTAACTATTTTACAAATTATTGTTTATATGTTGTTCCGTGATTCAGGACAACGTACGGATACTTCACTTGACGAGGGTCCTTAAACCGGGTGCTTCTAGTACTGTGAGTGGACCTTGCTTTTAAATATATAACCATGCGGTTTTATCAGGGCATATCAGTTGATCCCCCATAGTGGTAGAGGAGGATAAAACTTCATTTAGGCCAAAAACCTCTGATAATACGGTATTGATGTCAATCTTGTAATTCCAAACCACAAATAATTTGTCCTCTTGTTTTGACAGTCCCATGTAGTTCCAAACTACACTATATGTCGGCAACTTTACCGTGTGATTCCAAACCACAATAGGTCGACTTGTTTTCCAAAAAATGTCACGTTCTAAGAAATGTGATATATAAAACTTTTAGAGGAAACGAAGTCCCGGAAAACACCAACCCGAAGAAAATAAACCCAAGTTTTCAACGTCAATCATGGATCTTCAAGTTTTGAGTCTTCAAATCTTCGAGTCTTCAAAATTAACATGTCCAAAACAACCTAGATGGCCTAAAGCAACTCAATCTTTTGAGAGCTAAAGTGCATGATAACGTGTTTAAAGAGAAATATAACAGCAAACATAAAGAGAGAATAGAGAGATCGTCTTAATTCATTGATAAGTGCCTCTATTTATAGAGAATTACATGATACCTACTAGGAAATCTATCTCTACTTGTAATAGTAAACCTATTACTACATGGAACTTGATGTTCCTATTTCCTAAGTGGAATATACCAAGGCACACTTAGAGTGATTATCCTAAAACATATATAAGACTTCATCAGTCTGAAACGATGTCATCAACAGAAAGAGACACACCACAAGAGAAGCTGAGTCTTGGCTTAACCCTTGGAACAGCTGAAGGTTCTTCCCCATTACTAAAGATTTCTGGAACTGTCCTCATTGTAGGCCTCTTGGAGCTATCCAGATTAGCACAACATAAACCGACAAGCAACAAGGTCAGCAGCGCTTCCAATACTTACTGAGGTAAAATGTACCAGATTCTTATGCTGCAAAAAAACAAACAGATATATTAAACATTTAAACAAAATGCAGCATTCCTAATGCAGACTGAAATTCGAAAAAATCACAATTAAATGTACAAATGTCTTGTTCAGGAGATTCAAGTCCTAAAATGATCATTGAGATGTCTGTTGAAACTTATCTGAAGACACCACTTTTGACAACCCAACTGAAACATGCAGTTTCTAGTAAAATGGCAGCTGGGTCCAGAATTGCAGAAAAACTGATTTACAGTATTTCCTTAAACTGATCTTCAACTCCAAAAATCACATCCTCATTTAGATGCATCTTCTTAACAGATTCTAGTTCTGAAATAAGCATTATTGCATTAAGATGTCTACCAAAACTTCTGTGAAGACACCAAATCAAAATTCCAAACCAAACTGCACTGTGTTTTCAACAACATATTGACTGGGTCCAAAGCAGCTATTACTGATCTGCAAAAAAATCTGTTGCAGACCCTTAACTTCTAAAAATCGTAACTTTATCTAGAAATCATAACCATCTGGATTCTTATATACCACGAATACCAATTGTACCAAACAAACCTTTCGGTTTCGTACCCTTACCACAAAAAACTTTCATATTCCTGAACATGCAAATAGTTAGACACTGGAAGATCAAAACTACCACTCCCAACAGTAAAATCAAAACCAAACATATAGCACAATGCTCATCTGCAAACATATAACTCTGATTTCATCTAAATCAAACCCATTCGGAATGTCGGTTTCTTCATAATTTTCGGTCTCGGTCCGTTCCTCCTCATTACTGTCTCCTGCATCAGTTTCTTCGTCCAACTTCCCTTCATCTATCTCACCAGTCTCAGTTTCTTCAATATCAGATCTCCCTTCATCCATCCCACCCCTCTCCAGCCTCAGTTTCTTCATCCGATCTCCCTTCATCCATCTCAAACCTGCACATATTTTCATATCGATAACAATAACCACATCATTTTCCCACAATTCGCATCATTATCCAACAATAGATACTAGATCTGAGAGCTATTCGTTGAAAAATAAAATTAAAATCAGGTTAACGATACAAAGACCAAGCGCTAGTTCCCCCAAGACAAAAGAAGCCGATAGTTCTCCTACAAGGGTAAAGCTCTTTAGAGTTCGATAAGATAAGATATCAACGTATGGCATAAGAGCACTCAGCTTATTAGATCAGCTGGAGAAAAAGACATTGCAGAAACTTTCGAAAATAGAAGAAAAGTAGGATGTAAATAAATGAGCCAGAATCACCTAGCTAGATACATCATTATGGAAAGAAGATTGCAATAGCAGCTAATCCAAAACAATACAGATTACATACTGACGGAGAAATCTTTGATGCTCCAAGCTAAATCAACTATTTTCATATATACCCTAACGAAGTTTAAAATACTTTGTTACACCAAAAGCCGAAGAATAGATACAACCAGGACTTGATATTAATCTCAAAATAAAACTTCTTCCCCAGCCATCTCTCAACACCAAATTAAAAGCAACAGAATATTCAAACATTTATAGTGGTTTTTATCTTAATGTAGAGTGTATGAGCCTCAATGTAAATATTGAAATAGTTAGTACGGATTCTTTTTTATGCATGACCCTTATTTCACAAGTTGGTAGACTTAGCAGCATATTGTGCTAGCTAGGGCCACAAGCGACATATTCCACCCTCAAAACTGGAACGCAAACATAACGACCAAGCAAGTTCAATAAATCAAGAAAACCATACTAGAAGTTCTGGTCAATGCTGAATTTACACCCCAGTTAAAAAAGAACAAGCAAAATAAAACTAACCAAACAGAATTTACTGAGAGAAATCGTAGAGCATGTTAAGTCTTTTACTTAAAACAGCTTACTTTCAGGGGAATGCAAATAACTAATGTCATTGAAGACACCTTCCCCTCCAAGAACAGATGTGCGCAAAGATGTGAAACTTGGTTTCCCACCATTAATAATCTATAAGAAGAACATGTTAGCACAGAGCGATGCACCACCATAATATTAACTAAAGGACTACGCCATCTTCCAATGAAAAGTATTGAACATCAATCACCTGTGGGTTATACCGAAAATTGTCAAGAGCATCCGTTCGAGAATTTATATGGCCATAGTATACTTGCTCCTGCATTCTGGGCATTTCACCGTTCATGGAATTTATAAGAGCCTCCTAATCAGTTTAAACCAGAAAGGCATTTAGTTTATATATCTAGGTAGAACAAATTAAATAATGACTATTGAGTACATTCTTACGGACTGCAAACAAAGCAGGATGCAATAGCTAACAATAAACAAAAATATGGAAATGTGGACAAATTAATATCTTAGATACATTTCATTGTAAGATTGTTCATTTAAAATATAAATCATGAAACTTTATCCATATCACAAGAGAAAACTGTGTCCCATAAATCTATTAGAAATTCAGATGAGTTCAGTAATCATCTAAGCTTTATGATCTATGGTCTGATGCAGTTCCATGAGCCAATTTATGTGATCACTTATATAATCTTTCCTCCGTGGAGAATCCCTTCATTTAGTCCAAGTTTGGGTGGTTATCCTTCTACTTCCAGACACAGTGCTTTCATGTGCAATTTCCTTGTAAGTTTGCACTTTCTCCAGCTTCAGTAGTGGCCGGAGATTTCACTTTGGTCTGCAACTGGACAACAAGAACATATTTCTGGGAAAGAAATAATAATAACGGATACAAATAGTTTGATTCATAGGAAATTCTCACAAACGTCCATGTATGGCCATGATATATTTATCACTAAACACATACAATACTGTTTCTACAAATGGGGCATTTCTAGATCATAAGCCAAATCAGACTCCCCCCATAATTTATTTATCTGCCATGCAAAAAGAATCAACAAGAGTGATCTCAACGAACACTAGGACTCATGAACATCTTTTTTCGGTTCAAAAACTTAAAATTTATGAATATCATACAAGACTAAATTACCATGGACATGTCACATGTGTCACTGTACAACAAGCAGCATTATTTCACAATTAGATTTTTTATTTCATTCTAGAAGAGGCAAAAGCCCAAGCAAACAACCCAAAACTATTATTTCACAATAAGTTGATTATTAAATCATCTAAATTACAAGAACCTCTATAAATGTATATGTGGCACCTACTAACTATAATATCTCACAACAAATGAGTCTAACATGAGGCTTATATATTTTGAATATTATTACTTCCCATCTACTGCATTCCTTTGACTTAGCTGTTTTCAAGTACCAGCCCATATAGTACATTTGATTGCAAAATTGTGCATGACAACTCTATCTGTGAGCAAACTTTCTCAGGAATACTTTAGTACTTTTCAACCCAATCATGGACTGTTTTCTTGCCAGCTATTCTACCATGTTTTGTTCATCCATTTAGGTTTTAAGTAACAAAGGACTTTTATTTATTGTAGCACATACTGGAAGTATGACATCATGACGGATAAGGAAAAGGACGTGAACACTTTGACACATCCTTGTTAGTACAAGTCAACTACTAGATATTAACTTTACAATCTTGATATATCTCATTTATACTACTATTTGTTCTTTTTAATTTTTAGTATTAACAAAATTTGTTAATCACAGACAACAGAAGAGGAATAGAGGTCTCGCGACAGAAAAACACAAAACGCTTCATCAAATGCAAGATTTCCATTGCACTATTTAATAATATGGAGGCACATGACTGAAGCAAGGTTGCTCAAAAATTGGAAAGCTGTTTGTATTCCTTGATTTTCCTTTGATATAAATGAAGAGGCTATCTGGTTAAGTAACAACTTTGCAGAACATATGTCAAGTTCTGCCGCAAGACATTTTATTTGAGGAGTTAACGAACGGAAATAGAGAAGGTGGTAATACATCATATGAAATCAAATGTAAAACGATTTTTGGGCAGGTCTTCACAGCTTAAAATTTTGGGGAGTGGTAATAAACCAAGAGTTATCTCTATACAATAGCAGGATATTCTTTTTTTGATTCTCCACAATTGCTTCAGCCCATTATTAGTTGAATTTCACATGTCACGCTCAATTAACAAAGAGGGAGAGACCAGAATACAAAATAATTGCTGGCAATTCTAATAGAAACAACTTTCAGTTAAGCATGAAACAAAATTGCGCATGATACATAATGAAAAAATAACACGAGGGTAGGGAAGAAAATTACCGAGGGGGATATATCCTCCTCAATATTACTATCATCACTGCCATCTTCAATGTGCTGGATCAACTTCAAAGAATACCGTACTTTAAGTTTCAACAAACACCAAGAAATTAAGAACGAAGGAATTGGTGGTCAGACAATCAACAGAATCAGGAGAGTTGATGACATCCTTAATTGAACATTGTAATTCATATGGCAAGAGAACGCGCTTTATCAGAGCCTTGAGGATTGCTCGTATTCAGTTAGTTTAAGGAAGAAAAAACGGAAAAAAAAAAGAAGAAGAGGGAACTTCCTAACAAAAATATAGTTGCCAAAGCAGAAAATAAGTATGGTCAACATCTACGTTATTAAGCTACAGATAGTTAAGAGTGAAAGACATTCACCTTCAACTTGGAGAAGTGGTCGGCCAATAATAAATCCTGATGGACCAAGTCAACCAACCTTGCAAGATATTAAAGAAATATAATGTCAGATGTTAAACAGATTAAGTTGAGCATTACACTTGCAATAATTGAATGACCATTGGATAATAGATAACATGTGACTGAAGCAGAGCAGGACATGTAAACAGCAACTCAGGCACATTCTTCCAGAGAAGCTCACTTACCCATTTTCCACAAAACATTGGCAGAAAATTAATAATCCGCATTCAATAGAATGGGATGCTTCCTTAAGATATTTGACAATTTAAAGGAAAGAAAATTGCATGAAATAGAATTGACGCATGTAAAGCGATTAAGGAATCCACTTCAAATAGTACACAATTGTAAAAGGAATTGTAGCATTAGCAACAAGAATATCAAAATACAGCGAAGACATATCTCCACTACTATAACTGGATATCCAAATAGATAGCAGCCAAGCCTTATCAGACCCTTGAATCTACAGTAAAGTGAATTTCAATAAACGTGGAACAAAAATTTCAATATGGTGATGGTGTAAGTGGGAAAATGATGATAGAAAAGGAATTGATATTTAATATTAACAGAGTATTAGATTAGTATCACAATCCAAGACTTACCAGATAATGCAAGGCTTCATGAAGCAGCTTCATCCCTTATAATAATGCAAGATCAACCACTAGAAGATGAGTCACAGGTTTCAAATCATCCCTTCCTTGTATCACTTTATATTAGTAATGCATAAAATGTACTCTAGTGCTCCAGACGTAACTTACTGGGTGAATCGATTTATCATGCACATAATACTAGTCTACCATTAGATTTCAATCCCTTATTGAATTGAAGGGAATTCTTCAAAACTATTGTCTATCTGCTTGAGAGTTCCAAAAGCAAATGAGATCAGTTGAAAGCTATTCAAAATTGTTGGTCAAGATTAAATTTGTTTCAAGTATCTTTTGTTAACCTGAGCAAAGACTGATGATATCTGTAGAACTCAATAGCAACCACAATATAAAAGTACCAACTCCAAAGACATAATCCATAGCTTGAGCTCAGTTACCATAACCACAACACCGAAGATAAATCAAAAGAGGCAGAAGCTATCTACATAACCGACTCAAATCCACTTTATAGGAAAACAGAAAAAGTCTTAAAACTCACCACCTCAGTCAAAGTGAAACTGTTATAAAGCCCTAACGACTTGATTAGAAGCCCTAACTACATTCCAGCAACAGTCCACACAAAGCCGAACAGATCATTGATTTTCCCCAAGTGTTTACCATGAAAGGCGCTATCCTCAGTAAACTCCCCCACCTGCACGGCTCCTGCAAGCACAGCTTGCTCAATAAAATCCGTAACGTCCTCATCAATCACCAATATAGTGTGAAATTCAGTCTTGACACTGCTGTTGATAACAAGCTTTGAATCATTGAGCTTCAACATAACAGAGTCGGGGTCAGCCTTGCGCTCAACCTCGACAGCACCGAAACCCAACTTTGCATGCGGGACTTCCGCCGTCACCACAGAGATGAGTTCCTGGATGACAATGGGCTTCTTCTTCAGATTGATGGCCTTGGCAATGATACGGTTGCAGCTGCGTTCAACCTTGTCCCTCTTATCATAGTATGTTTCAACATCAAGCACATCCTCATAAACATCTTCATTATAGTTGATTGTTAGCCACAAATTCAGGTTGTGTTCGCGTACCCGTTCCTTCCTCCTTTCAGTAGCTCTGTCACGTAGCCACGTACGAACCTCAGTAATCTTATTCTGAATTTTCTTCTTGTCCAGATAATGAGTTTGCATCATTGATTGTTGACTCCATAAAATCAAGATAATCTTCCAAGGCTTTCCTGGCCACACAAGTGTCAAGACCCTCGCCAAATACCGTATGATTGGCAATGGTCCACACAAAACCTAGTGGATCCTTGATTTCCCCAATCGCCCCTAATTTCACACTGCTGCGCAGCCTCAATAAGAACACCCTGTGCGAAACCTTCAAAATGACTTTTAACGTCCCCATCCACCATCAATATATTTCCAAATCCCCCTGGGTACCATTAAACGACGATTTAAAATAGTGAAATCGAGTCCATACAGATTACAGACCTAAGATATCTAAGCAATACAACGAGGATTTAGTACAGAAAACTATAGATCCATCAAGCTTGACTTACTCAGCATCAAGGCCAGGTTTGACAAAAAGACTGGAGTTACCGATCCTGAGCCTAACAGCGACGACAGGAAACCCTTGAGCATGTCCACACGGTCATTGGCGCCGAATACAAGTTGGTAAAACTGAACGGCGTTTAGGAACTTCGAGGCCTCCGCCGTCACCACAGTGATCATTTCGGCGGAAGCCATTGATGATTCGTTCTCTCTCTCGCTCTCTCTTTAGCGAATCAGGCTGATCCTTAAATAGGGTTTTGCAGGAGCCCATCTCACTGATCTCAGATTCAACATCCAATCCTGACCGTCCTTGAAACCTCGGGAGGTAGCGTGCGAGTATTTTGGGCCTTACGTTTCCAAATCGGGTCAGGCCATGTGATTGGGCCTTGTCGTTGGCGAACACGGAACGTGAGTTTCTTCCTCCTTTCTTAAAATGTAAAACGACACACATATTATTCACCAAGCTCAAATGATTCATTTCTATAATTAAACATCTATAAATGAATAATGTCATGATCGGAAAAAATTATTAGTTTAACGGCATTATTACATTATCGATAAATGAATAATTTATTTATTTATTTATAAATTAATAAATTTATAGAGAGTTTTGTTGTTATTCCAACTGAATTGATGATAATTGTTTAGTTGTTATATATTTTTAAAAATATATTGGGTATTACATGTCGAGTCAAGTATATTACAACAAGTACATGCATACACATATCGTACTTATATATGAAGAGTTTCCATCTCTTAAGACTTATCATCGCTCATACGGCGAAAACATATCTTCTCATGACTTCGACTGATTCATGGAATACTTATAGGCATTAGTTTAACGTCATTATTCCCTTTAGCCAACCGATGAATAACATCATCAATAACGGTCATCACTTTCGAGACCAAGTATTCTCAAGATCCTTTCATTCTAAGTACAGCTGCATGCAATATTGCATAACCTCAGGCAACTATGGGTAAATTACTTAAGCCTAATGAGGGCCCAAGTTGTAACCGCTTAATTGTCGCTTTTTCTCATCCATTCAGAAGAATGAACATAGGGTTGTGGGATGTTCAACATATATCCCATGCAATAGTCATTAAAGTCTTTGAAGTGAATTCTCCTGCATTATCCAGTCTAATAGATTTGATCATGTATCTCTAATCTCGTCACTTCCATTTATAGGACTATTAGGAACATGATGAGGCTCAGTGGAACAAACAACGACAAAACCAAGTTGTTAAACTTGAACAAACTTGTTCTTCTCTCCCCCTAACAACGGGGAGACTAACTCATCAAAAGTGATTAGACGAGATGGCCTATTAAACTCTTTATAAGTGGACATAGGTGGAAGTTTATGTATTATTCAAAGACAAAATTCAACATCAAATAACTCATCATTATGCGCTTGTTGAGGCGCAATTTGACACATAAAATATGTGGACGATAAACCGTTAACATAATTTGTTAACAAATATGCATATTATTAGACTTGAAACACTAACATGCGAATTGTTACAACCGTAACGTCAATAATGGTCGTATAGATGGATACTGTAAAACAAGACACGCTACAAGCCATAGCTTATGGTTTGAAAACATTGGTTTATCGTCGGAACCATGGGACCAACCAAAATATATCACGGTAGACCCATGTGTGCATCAAAAACCAATATTGAACCTCTGTTCATTGATTTTCCGAACCTTGAATGCTACGAAATTTTAGGAGCAAGTAAATATGGGTGTTAGGAATCCAATGCCACGGCCTCACTATCGGAACCGGCCGGAATACTCGCCGGATGTCAGTGACCAATTGTGTTGAGCGGTTCACCATGTTCCAGGGCTCCAAATGGGCGCAATATTTGTGAGTAGGAAGCCTTGGATGTTAGGAATTAGTGGCCGCAAATAGCACCTCAATAGCCCACCTAAAAGTAGGTGAACTGGTTCTCACGATGACAAGTCTGCAATCTGTAAATCCTGAAGTTGTAGGCTTTTTCAACTTTTGTCATTGTTTGGGTCATAACATCTAAGTGTTATGGTTTGAGTTTAACCATGAAATATGTATTACCACAATATATTTTATCCTCAAAGTGAATCATGATAAGCCAATTTCGGTTTCCATCTTATGTCTCATTCTCTTTAGCGTATGAGAGTGTATGCTACTCCTAAATTTTGCTAAAGAATAGGCTTGTAGATTGAGCATAGTCAATGAAGGATCATAGGGGGGGGCTTATGCACTTGTTAAGCATATGAATTATATTGATCCGCATAACATCTTTGCTCAAAAGAATAGCCTATACGAGTCATCGATTCATTATTCTGAATTATAGTATCGTGAAAGAATACAATTCACACTATTTCGGCGCTTGAGATGTGCTCCGTCATTAGAAGTGATTCATAAGAACTCTTTCACAATGATTTTTTAGGTGATATACGTTGGTTTAAGTATATCCTTCAAGTAGCTTACCGTACGTCTCACCAATTTCATGGTTCCGTTGTTAATTTATCAACGTACACAACTACTATGGAAAAACTAATTCTTAGGTTTAGTTGTTCTCTTGATGCTTAAAAGCATGTGGCTTAAATCATAACGTCATTAGACATTTAAACTTCAGCATTAAACCACTCTTTGATTCTATGTGATGACATAGGCATCGCTGTCACACTAGATTAAAAACTAAATCCATAAATAGCTTTCATTTAGCTATGCACTCAATGTCTCTTGAGCATATTATATACAAGAATATAGAGACATATAAACATCATAATATAAAGCTCGGCAAGTACAATAAAGTAACCTGAATGGCCGACTAACGTTACATAAGAGTTTTTAGATCCTCAAACGTCATTCACGAGTAATTTTGACATGCTAATATCAAGCATATACACCATAGATCCAAATACAAGGGTCGATGTTACCTTGGCATACCCAAAAGGGTTGCCAGCGTCAAAGAATAGAGCCAAAAAGGCTAAGAGTTCGTGAGGAGGCCGTGTAGGTGACTGTGGAGGCCTAGGGGCCGAGTCAAGTGCTCGGCAACTTTTTGGTGCCAATAGGGGTAAACCGGGCGGCGGACGGAACATTTTGGCGATACTGCCAAGGTCGTAACTCGCAAACTAGTTATAGTTTGCCACTCCTTTAATCTTGTTCGAGCATTAGTTCAATTTGAACATTGTGAAAACATCACCATATTGTAAAACAGTAGAATTGAGACGACCCGTCCTAAAATTAACCTAATTACGCACTAAAAACCAAATTAAAACCAGCAAACCGAAATCTAATCTAAAAGAATTGTGGCTGCACCCAAACCTTGTTTGGGCTGCCTACGTACCCTCTACTAGGGATCAAGCCATTCGTAGTTCAACTATTCACCATAACAACCCGACCTCACCACCAACAATTATCGAGGGTAAATGTCATATCACAAACTCTCACATTTACCGCCAACCTACAACACTCACCATAACCATGTAAACCTCATAACCAATCCGATCTGTATCACACACATCAACACATCCTACATACACAACCATCACCATAATCATCATACACCAAGCATACCACAATCACATTTATCCTATATACGATAATTTAGGTTATCAACAACATACAACACACCCCACGCGCCACCCCTCACTAACCACCCCAAAACAACTCGACTTCAACATGAAAGTTATAGATCACAAGAAACCAATCTTTTTCATGACGGCATCGGAGCCCATATCGGCCGGGAAGTGGCTGGAAAACGCAGAAGAAGATCAAAACAGTGCACTGATTTCATGATCACGATCTAGCCCGATTCGTCGCCCAACTCCGACTGATTCATGCCCAGAATGGAGGATCACGTCGACTCGTAGCAATCCCGAGCTCCGGAGTCGCCAGAAAACAGTCGCACGGCGACGTTGACTTCTGCTGAAACTGGCGGCCGTTGCAGCGCCGTGCACGGCGGTCGGCGAGGCGTGAGACCGATACAGATCGACTAGAAATGGCGAGACGAAGCTAACGGGACTGGTGGCGTCCCCATCCGTGGTTGGACGGCGGAGATCGCAGCCGGAGAAGAAAATCGGATTTTCGGCCATGAACAGTGGCGCGAAACCGATTTTCGAATCTCCTTTTTTTTTCCGATTTTCACCCCCTATTTATACTAAATTCCAAAAAGGCCCAAACGTTAATCTGATTCGTAACTTTTCCATACGAACTCCGATTTAGGCGTGCCGCGTGTCCACGAATTCGTATCGACGAGCTCTACGACTTTCACGAATGAAGTTTTCTCGAAAAATTTACGCATCGAAAAGTCAACTTTTAGAGTCGTCACACTTAGTATGACTCTCGTTCCGAGTAAAATATTAAATTAATATCGCCACGAATCGTAAAAGATTCGGGTTGTAACAATCTCCCCTCCTTATAAAAATTTCGCCCTCGAAATTTATCTACTTGAGAGGATAGGGTAATATTGTCTCATCTAACCCTGCATCTCCCAAGTAGCCTCTCAACCCTCTTTAGCTCACTAACAACACAACCTCGGAAATATCGAACTCAACTTTGAGCTTTTTCAGAAGCGACAAAATAGCAGGGAAATTACCCTCAGCACCTTGTCCTACAAGGAATCACCGAAAATATAAAGTAACCCACTCGTCAAGATCTCACGATCCTTTAGCCCCCCATTGGAAAAGGCACACAAGTCTATAAGGATCATGACCTCCCGGGTCTCAACTGAATCAACAAGTGGTCCCACCACACTACTATCCATTAAAACATACATCTCAGAATACAACTATTGTTCTATAAATTTGATTGAGTACCACACATGGTACTACTTCCCTCTTCCAAAACCACTGGAAAAGTGAAAATCCTTTTTCTTGGATTTGTCCAACCATTTGACAAAACCAATAGTTATCATCAGAACTCTAGAAAATGCTTCTCACAACTATAGCTACTTGAGCGAACACTTGTATGCACAAGTTTCACTCGTATCAGGCAGAGAAATACGACTTGCATCGATATGCTCTTCTTTTTATACCGGTTCTGCAATACTATTTAGAGAAAATTTGCACCCCAAATTCTAAATTATGCTCACCACCACATCCCATTACTCTTCGAAGGCAGACAACGTTTCCGTATACACTCGCTCTCCATTCGAATGTGGATGTTTGATATTCTTGATCCTCTCTCTCTATGTTTGAAATTTTTACGTGTTCCCTAAATATATATACCGATCACATCTACTGGTGTCGATCGACCATATTTCAAACTGTAATAGTCGATTGCCGAAGTGTCCACTAATGTATCATAACATTTATATTAGGTTTATAATAAAACTATCACATTATGAAGCGACTATATGAAGGAAACTTCTCGGAATCAATTGACACCATCCGATGTGATTAGTATAGATATATTTATTGATCATTTTAAAATTTCATCCAATTCGGACCTCGTTTGACCGTCGGATTTTTCGGTAAACTAAAAACAACACTAATATGCTCTAAGGGGGAACCCATTACCAAGATACGAATGCAGAAAGCTGTTTACATATTTGAAATCACATATTTTTTTCACCGATTGTGTGTGGTCGCAACGAGGAAACCCATTTGGCAAAACGCCGGTTAATGAGGTTTTATTATGTGAAAACGTCTTTTTTTTTGTTGACCGTAGGTAGAGACGGTCAAACCATGTTCAAAACGGATGAAATTTTTATAGGTTCCCTAAACATATATATCGATCACATCTATTGGTGTCAATCGACAATATTTTGAAACTAGAATTTATTTGTGACTTTTTTTAGAATGTTTTATAATAATTCTTTTATTGTTTCAAACCCTTAAATTAGAGTATTATATTTTTTTTTCTAATACAAGCCCGCAAGGCCCGGCTCGCAAAAACCCGCAAGGCCCGCTTTAAGTGGGCGGATTTGGATCTTCATATTTGTGAAAATACTCGGCCTGACCCGGCCCGCCACTTATTTAAATGTATTAAGGCCCGACACTCATGAGCCGGGCCGGGCCCGTTGACAAGTCCTACTCTTATAACTCAAACTTATTTTGTCAACCAAATAGCCTGTGAAATTACACATCTATCTTTTTACCATATGTTAATCTAATATTTTACTTAACAATTAAGGGATAGAAAAGTAAATAGCAAAATTAGAACATAAAAAAATAGAAAAATTATCTCATATTCTATAAAAAAATTACAAGCCACTACGTGGGAGGTTATTCACACCCATAGGGTGTGTTGATCACTAGCTAGTATAATTAATCAATTGCTAGGAAAGACTGAGTTTTTAATCCATTTGAAAATATTTCTTCTTCACCTTCTAGTGGATTCATCTCCATCATCAGGCTAATGCGAGTACGTGAGAGGTTTTACTGCTGGCTGGTGTGTATATTCACTCTTGCAGGACACCGACTGAGGTGAAGGAGGGGATCTTGAAGGGACGAATGGATTGATGCTGCATGGATGTATTCAGCCTTTCCTAGAGTAGCTATAAGCTCTTGTGGTGATTTAAGGCTCTGGTATGTGAGATTAATATATATAATTAATCACATTTTCACCCAACAATTGTTGGCAACTGATTCAGATGTGCTTTAAGAACTCGAAGAAAAAAGATAATTATACTCGCTAACATCAGCTTCCACAAAAAAGCAGTGTCAACGTTCTTCATTAACTAGCATAAGTTCCTCGTTCCAGCAAGAGTTCTGTTATATATAGAATAGTACATTTAGGTCAGTGTAGTGTGATTAAAATGTCCATGACAGAAGGCAATATGGTTATACAAGACTACAAGAGTAGGTAATGTTATTACTATCACATATTAATTCGGTCCTCTAGTAAGGTGCATTTTGTTTAGATATTACAATATCGCAACTAGCAAGAACTGCAGATTACAGAAAATAAGCTATCTAGGTGAGCGCGTAACATAAGCAGGATGGGGAAAGAAACTATGCATTGCTACCACAAGTTTGATAGAAAAGCATGGCTGCTGGCCACAACCGGTGTCTCAAAATAGGATTTCAGTTCCCTGAAAGAATTTGTGTAAGAAATAGCGTCAAATCAAAGCTACTCAAAGACCAGGAAATATAACTGACGTTTGAGACGAGCATATTTTGACAGCAATGACATAATGCAATCCAATCAAAAGCTAATTATTTACCAGAAAATCTAGCAGAGGTGAGACGAACATACATTCTAATTGCATCAGTCATTTTCAACAGTCGGGGTTGCAAATGACTGCGAGCCACCTCCATTCCACTGTGAAGATGTTCAACAGGCTTCACAATCAACACATTGTAACTTGTTAGACATAAACTTGGTCATAATTTCCAGATCGAAATATAATAAACTAGTAGTAGTTTTTTCGACTCATATAGTCTCACCGGATCTTGATATGTTTGTCTTCCAGGTGGTGATCATGACGATGATTCTGGCTGCAAACAAAAGTATAATCAATGATCTCTTCCTGAACTCGAATCATTCATACAGAAGTTCTCAAAGCGTACGTGCTATGATACTAACCAGATTGAAGGTGAGTAGCTCTAAGAGAGGAGCTGGATAATATGTTTCTTCACTTCCATGACAGTACTAGCTTCTCCCCCTATAAATGAGTTTGCTTCCATCCACATGCCCTTCAAAGCTTTTAACTCAGAAGAAGTGTCTCGCCATACAAGAGATTTCAAATCTCAGTCCTAAACCACTTGTAGCAAGCTTTTTCAAAATAAGTTTAGCAAGTGACATAAAAGATAGACATTAATAAGATTTCTTGTTATTACCTTATTGAAGGTGAATTCTTTTTTGGGGTATTTTAATGTATACCTAATTTTTAGAAGCTCTTTTAAAAAAAAACCCACCTATTTTTTTTCTTCATTATACACTGAATTATAAGCATTCGTTAAATCTAAATTACAAAATGCCACTATTAAAATCTGATAAAAATTAGTGATTAGTCAATCAATAAATTGTGCTCTCATTAACTGTCTTAATTATAGATTTTCTTTTACTCATCACAAATTTAGAAATAATGAAGCATTTCCTTTTTGATATATCTAGAATTCATAATTTTTTTAAATTTAAATCAATTCAAAATCGAAATCACTTTATGGTGATTTGAACTTTCCTTTTTTCTTTTTGTTGAATAATTTAAAATTTGTAATTTCATAGGTAATTTAGTTCATTTCAACTATTTATTTGCAACCTTAGTTTGAGGTAGAGATAAGTTTTGTTAATTCCTATTTAGTAGGTTTTTATTTTTTAATTACAACCTAAAAATTAGGTATTTATCTTTAAAGCTAACATCTCTTATATGAATTTTTACATCAACTTGTTTGTTAGGTATTTTATCATTCCAAAGATCTCTTTCGTAGGTTGAATTTGAAATTTATACTAATATGCATGTATCTATCTATTAGGTAATTTTTACATCAACATGTTTGGTAGACATTCTCTAATTTTATAAATTTCTTCGATATGTTGAATATTTATATTAATATGCATGTTTCTATCTATTAGGTAACAACATAGAGTGAAAAAATATGAAGGTTGAAACCTAGAACAAAAGATTTACCACACGAAAAATATTCATGGTACAATGATACGAAAAGAAAAGATTTGAGAAAAAATATATATAATGGATAACATACGTACCTTATTGATAGATTCAAAAGATTGAAAAAAAAATGATGAATGATACAAGTTCACAACAATTTTTGTATTCTCTCGTACGATCTATAAAAGCTAGAGTAGTGTTTGTATTCTGAAACTCTCATATGAGCTATATAAAGAATTTTTTCTCAAAAAAAATAATTTTGAAATCAAATCTTTCAGCAAATTAAAGTAGTGAAAAATCAATGGTAAGATTGAATTAAACATGTACAATAAATAGATGCTATGATTAAGGAAACTAAAATGATCAAAAGGGCAAAATATGGTTGTAGAAAAAGAATTTGGGTTTAGATTAAAAAAACATTTGGGTGTGGGTTTGATTTAAAAGAGTGGCTCCAATATTAGGTATATCTTTAATTTTCTCTTCTTTTTTCCATTTTACCTGTGAATCTGCAGTATATATACGCGTTGGACTTTATGTTACATTGACGCTAACTTTGTTTACAAGAGCTTTTATCCATATTGAAAATTGACTTCAAAAGTGATGATCCAAATGGACCTTCAAAATCAGCAAAAATGCCATAATCCTATTTTCTAGCACCCAAAATTTTGATGAGAAAAGAGCTAAAACTCTCCCGATTCTTTTGGCATGCATCCATGCTTTCTATTCAACTATTTAATTTATGTGAAGATCTTCTCTTCAAATTTTGCAATTTGGAATTCATACATTTTTATGATTGATCATTTTTTTTCCTTATAGATTCAAAACGGTTCTCTTCCATTATATGGAGATAGTGTCTGGTTCTCAGCAGTGCATGCATGTTTTCTGTTGTGTAAGCATATAAGTAGATGTCGTTGTGTAGGTTGGCGTATTTGTTGCTTACTTTTGGTATTAGATTGTAGATTGTTATTTTCAACTTTCGGTACTTAGATGGTGTAATTCAATCCTAGTGTGAGTTAGATTAGGGGCTGAATTGGCTCTTCTGATATACTTCAAAGTTGAGGCATGTAGGTCTGAGACCGGTTCTAAAATACTGATTTTTCCCAGAACCAGAACCGGAATCGAAAAAGAAAAAACGGTCCGAATTTAGCACCATTTGCTTTCGGAATCGGAATCGAATCGAATCGCAAATATTGGGTCGGTTTTCAGATTTTTACTATTTCATAAGATTACTGTAATATATATATATATATATATCTCAAAACCTTAAACAATAACCATATAAAATACCAACTTCAAAATGCAAATATAGAACGTCAACAACATCTTTAGTACAATTACCCAATGATCAACAATTAACATACTCAATTATTTCGAAAAGAATTGAGAGAGAGAGAGAGAGAGAGAGACTGCAAACCTATAATTATTTGGATTTTAGGGAGTAACAAAATAATAAAAGAAGTCAAGGTGTAAGGCAAAAGAATATGTTTTTTTTTTAGTTTATATAGTGATTAGTATGAGTTTAAGAAGTAAAAAAAAGTGATGTGGGATGCGGCGACCAAAGATGTTTCTTTAAGAGTTTTTCTTATATAGTTGTGAATACTCAGTACTAACGGTTTTAAAATGTTCAAAAATAGGAACTGGAATCAAATCGAATCGGTTGTTTCGGTGCGGTTCTTCTAGAGTTAGTTTTTTTTTTCTAAAATCAAATCGAATCGACTATTCGATACAATTCTGACGGTTCTAAACAGTTATCGGGTTTAAAGCATGGGGCCTAGGTGCATGTGTATCTATTGATTCTAATCCATCATCACTCATCAGTGAAATATTTTACCCAAAAAAAGAAGAAGACAAAAAACAATATCGAAAACGTTTTTGGTTTACTCTTTACCTTACGGAACCGGTCTTTCTTCCTTTTTGTCTAGAGAGAGAGAGAGAGAGAGTGGGGGTATGTCACTATGTCTGTCCGTTTGGGAATAACTGAACAAAACCCAACAATCTGAATCCTCTCCAATCTCCCAATTGTTCTCTCAAACCCAACTCTTGTGCTTCACCCTTTCCAATTCATCTGTCGTCGTTTTAATTTTTGGTGGCTGGATTTGCAGAAATGTAAAGAGGGTGTTAGCCATTGGTTGAATCCTAAGGCTTCAGGTAAACAAAAACCAAAGCTTTCTCTTTACAAATTTTGTGTGATTGTTGAGTTGCTTTCTCTATGATTCTGTATGGAAATCGTCAAACTTGGGAGTTTTTGGTCGAATTTGTTGGTCCTATTCAACGTGTTTTCTTTTATTCATATCAGCAATTTACTTACATCAGATGATCTCTACACATGTTCAGTTCTCATTGAAAACTAGTTTTCTTTGACCAGTATTACATAAGAATTTAGTTTGGTTTGGTTTGGGAAGACAAGGGTTTGAACTTTCATGTGTTATTCCATTTTCCCTTATCTGTTTATATGCAATCCAAAAAGCACATCAAATATGTTATTCTTATTTGAAATTCCAAATGCAGACCAAATAAAAATCTTATCTATATTAATCGTTTTGGTGTAGCTACTGAGCTTCCAAAGCTTGCTCGCTGCTGTTTTCATTGTTATAAGTAAATAAGTCCATGGATGGATGTGTTACTGATTTTCCAGAGTTTTCTTAACCAAAAGGCTTTTTACCACATTTTGCTTTGCTTGTGGAATGTATGCTGATTTTGCATTGCTTGCT
Organism: Argentina anserina; assembly: GCF_933775445.1. Taxonomy (NCBI): domain Eukaryota; kingdom Viridiplantae; phylum Streptophyta; class Magnoliopsida; order Rosales; family Rosaceae; genus Argentina; species Argentina anserina. The sequence goes on from NC_065876.1 coordinate 17,819,787, forward strand.
GAATATATGTTCTTGTTCTCAGCACCTTTTTTTCTTTTTCTTTTTTTTGAATGGAAGAGTTGGCTTTTGTTAGAATCTTGCTATGAAGTAAAAAGAGTTAATCTGATATAATTTGGAAGTTTGATACTAAAATGATGGGAGGGTTGTGAGTAAAATACTGGTTTGTATATGTATATAACGAAACAAAGCATTGTAAATATCATTTCAGATTTCTTGGTATAAAAAAAATAATGCCTTGGAATCATTTCCAAGTTAAACCACCACATTAGTCATAACCCCAGGTTTGGGTTGTGAAGTAGTGTAGTCCGCAATTCCGATCTTGGGATAATCCAATACTTATTCATTTCCAATCTGACATTAGGTGCTTAGCTTATTAGAAATTCTTCCGGTTGTCGACAATGAAAGATTGAAGAGCACCTGGGAGGGCTGATTGACTATATGCTTCAGTAGGTCCACATGATTGGAGAAGGTTAAATCAAAACATGCACTATATCTCGGTTGCCCCTTTCGAGCTTGAGCATTTCTGTTGTATGCCTAGGTTTTTATCCATGTTACCATATATTGATCATTTTAGTTGTAAGAAACAGTACAAAACCTTGTTTACTTGTTCTCCATGTTTTCTTTACACTGCATCCAGCTTAACTTCACCTCTTTTCTTGAACTCTTCAATGGTGTGACTCAGAACTACCTGTTCACAGAGGCGGATCCAGGTACTGAATTTAGTCTAGCTAATTTACCTCCCCTATAAGTAATCGGTTACGTCAATGTAATTTTCGTTTTTTTTTTCTTTGGTTAAATGGTATTTCAATACAATCACCTTATTAAACCCAATTTTAGAGGAAAAATTGGGAGGGGGGGGGGGGGATAAGAAGAAAATAGTATTATTACATAGAAAAGAGGTTCTCTCACAAGAAAAACTAGAAAATAGGAAATATATATTATGAAAAAGGAGGGAGAAAAGAAAAGAAGGATAAAAATGTATAAAGTAAAAAAAAAATCCATGCTAAGGTTCGAACCCAGGATATGGGGTGTCCTTGTAAAGATCAGTAACTCCACAAGATTTTAGTAGTGTCTGTGCAAAAGTTTATATTTATTGAAAAAACAGTCTGGGCTGCAGCCCATACTGCCCTTCGAACAGGTCCGCCACTGCCTGTTAATCTTGTACAAACATGTTATGTTTTTGTGATTGATTGGTACGTCTTGTCTAGTTGAAAGGTTGAATAATGTAATGGCATTGGCAAAGGTTTAAAAGGTTAATGAAACGTTTCTTTTGCATGTACTAATTTGGTATACATACTATACGAGTGTAATATGAATACGATTGATGAGAATGGATCCTTTTTTTTTTCTATTTTCTTTTTGTTTCAGAAACCTCAACAATGGCCTGCACTTTACAGGGCACATTGTAATCCTTGAATATGAGGTCATTTATGGTGTTAAGATGTGGAATCATGTATACAGCATGTTGGTTGCTTATTTATGGAGCATTTTTGCATGGGGACATACCTCTTTTATGTGGCCAACTTTTACAGTGCATATATTTACACCATACGTGTACATTGAAGCTGCATAATGTTGACCCTAAAAGACCATTTTCCTTTTAGTGGTTCTGTCTTCCCTTTTATTACTTTTGCCTGTTGAAGTCAGTTTAGTGAGTTCCTTATCATATCAACCTTGCCTGTTACTAAGTTTTCAAGGTTTTAAACTGTATTCATACGCATGCTTAGTGGATTCAGTCATTAATACTTGTTTTGTTTACAATATCAGATGCTCAGTGGATGCAGTTCATAGAGTCACTTAAGCTCAAAAAATGGTAGTATAATGTCTAAAGAGGGAGTCATGTTGGTGGTTTATGATGATCCCTCAGACCAACAATCTTTCTCTTGGGATGATACCACCAGCAGTGAGGAATCACTTGATGAAACTAGGCTTTCACTGGAGACCACAAACGATGTAATTCCATATATTGGAAAAAGATTTGCTACGCATGATGCGGCTTATGAGTACTACAGTGAATTTGCGAAGCAATGTGGATTCTCAATCCGGCGACACCGTACAGAGGGAAAAGATGGGGTCGGCAATGGACTTACGAGACGCTACTTTGTCTGCCACCGTGCTGGAAATAGTCCAAGTAAATCATCCAATGAAAGTAAGCCTCGAAGAAATAGAAAGTCCTCCCGATGTGGATGTCAAGCATACATGCGAATTAGCAAGACAACAGAATTGGGAGTATTGGAATGGCGTGTCACAGGTTTTGCAAACAATCATAATCATGAACTCTTGGAGCCAAACCAAGTTCGTTTTCTTCCCGCATATCGAACTATAACGGAATCTGATAAGAGCCGGATCCTTATGTTTGCCAAGACAGGAATTTCAGTACAGCAAATGATGAGGCTCATGGAGCTTGAGAAGTGTGTCGAACCAGGTTATTTATCCTTTACCGAAAAGGATGTGAGAAATTTACTCCAGTCATTTCGGAAGATAGATGCGGAACAGGAGAGCATAGACTTGTTAAGAATGTGCAGAAACATTAAGGAGAAAGATTCAAACTTTAAATTTGAGTGCACAATTGACTCAAGGAACAGATTAGAAAATATTGCATGGTCATATGCATCCTCAGTACAGTCATATGAGATATTTGGAGATGCAGTGGTGTTTGATACTACTCATCGCTTAACTGCATTCGACATGCCACTTGGGGTATGGGTTGGAATAAACAATTATGGTATGCCTTGCTTCTTTGGCTGTGTGCTTCTTCGAGAGGAAAGTGTCAAGTCATTTTCATGGGCACTGAAGGTGAGTCCCAATATATGTGTGTGTGTGTGCGCGCGCGCCGGCGTGTATGCATGTCTGTGTGTGTGTTTTATGTTGCTTCAAGCATCTAAAACGGTCACCTTATATTGCACAATTGAACATATGGTACTTTAAGTTAAGTAGCTGAGTCATTAATCAGTTCATTATGATAGTGGAATTGTGTGAAGGTAGAATGTTCTGAATTTGAGTAATCATATAATTAGGGTGGTGGTTATATTACTTTAGATTGGCAGGCAATCTCTCAAGGATTAGCCTGTCAGATTTTAACCATGCCTAAAACTTTTTTGGCTGAGTGAAATTTTGCATTAGAGGGAATACTAGGGAGCACAAGTATATTTATCCTGCAATTCATGTGAATTGGGAACTTTGTCTTACTGCATAGTAAATGCAGATCATACTTGTATTCAGTATATGCTTTCCATATATTCCAGTTTGCTAGTTTGAATATAATTTATATGGATTTTGAATACACAACACATCCAGCATGTATATTTTCATGAAGAAATCTTATTGTTCCCAGATTTGACGGTGGTTTTCTGTTTTGTATTGAAATTTATTGAAGGCATTTCTGGGATTCATGTATGGGAAGGCGCCACGGACCATATTAACTGATCAAAGTTTATTTCTGAAAGAAGCAATAAGCGCAGAGATGCCAACAACTAAACACGCACTATGCGTGTGGATGATAGTTGGAAAGTTTCCATCCTGGTTCAATGCTGTTTTGGGTGAACGTTACAATGAGTGGAAGAGTGAGTTTTATCGCATTTACAATTTGGAGGCCATAGAGGATTTCGAACTAGGGTGGAGGGACTTAGTAAATTCTTTTGGACTTCAGTCTAACCGGCATATAGTCAACTTGTATGGTCTGCGCTCTCTTTGGGCACTACCGTTCTTGAGAAGCCATTTCTTTGCAGGAATGGCTACAATTGGTCAGTCGAAGTCAATTAATGCATTCATCCAACGATTTTTAAGTGCGCAAACTCGGCTGGCGCACTTCATTGAACAAGTATGTTGTCCTCTCTTTCCCTCTACAGCCAATATAATTTCAGTACTCCATTTGTTTTCGGAACACTTTTTTATACCAAAAGTTGAATGAATAGCCCACCACCCCAAACAGAGAGAGGAACAATTTATAAGTCAGAACAATAGAGGTAACAATGCAGGGCAAATGTAGAGCTGCAATAAGGTGTGCCTCTGGTCCATAGGTTACCTACTTTTTAATTCTGAAAATGCAGTTTATATAAAGTGTGTGCTCGGTGAACTAGCCAAAAATTTGTCAGCTACTTTAAAATCTGTAAGTACAGCTACCAAATATGGGGACCATATATGGACATTGATTTATTGAACTTTTCCATCCCACAGTTTAGTATGACCCATTCCGTTGTGCGTCACTCCGAACCACAGGCACCTTCATAATTTTTGACATATATCTTTTACTTGTGGATTGCTATCTTGGCATCTAATATACATGTGATTAATAAGATTGGAATCTAGATTACTTGAGGTTGATTTTTTTTTCTCTGTATCTTCCCACTTTGTTGCAACTGAAACTTGTGCATATATGTTGTTGGTCACTGTTCATTTTATATTTATATCATAAAAGCAGCAACTTTGGGCTGCAGCATCTTTTGATAGAGAGGAGTTCTCAAGTTCATAAGTCAACACTAATTTTAAGCTTTTAACTTAGCTTCTTCGTTTATCAGGATGTAGTGCAATGAGGCATTTTCTTTCTTAGGTGAAAACTCTTGTGTGTATTATTAATAAGTTTGTTTTGCATGAGCAGGTGGCTGTTGCTGTTGATTTTAAAGATCAAGCTGGAGAACAACAAACAATGCAACAAACTCTGCAAAATATGTGCCTGAAAACAGGAGCACCGATGGAATCCCATGCTGCCTCAATTCTTACTCCTTATGCTTTCTCTAAGTTTCAAGAACAACTTGTTTTGGCTGCGCACTACGCATCTTTCCAAATGGATGATGGTTTTCTTGTTCGACATCACACGAAAGGTGATGTAGGCCGTAAAGTATATTGGATGCCTCGGGAAGGCATCATAAATTGCAGTTGCCATCATTTTGAGTTCTCGGGGATCCTTTGTCGCCATGCACTTCGAGTTCTCTCAACGGGAAATTGCTTTCAGATTCCTGATAGGTATCTTCCTGTGCGTTGGCGTCGCGTCAGCATACCTTCTGAGAAACTCCTTCATACTGTTCCAAGTGACCATGCAGAAAAAATACAGTTGTTACAAAGCATAGTATCAGCTCTGGTTACAGAATCTTCAAAGTCTAGGGAGAGACTGGATATAGCAACTGAGCAGGCATCAATCCTATTATCCCGGATAAGAGAGCGGCCTGTTTCATTTCAAAGTATAAGAGACAGTGCCCCAAATAATAGGAATATATGATGCAATACCGTAAAAAAGGCTTTGTCTGAAATTCTTACAGAAAGCAGAACTTGTCTGGATTTGGATGAATGGACGAGCAGGCTTGAAAATTACACTTGGCAATACTTTTATGAGTTCGGACGTGGGAGGCAGTGTTGTGTGTTGGATATTTGTAGCCTTTTATGGTAAATGGTGTAATACTTATACTGGAGGAATGGTTACAAGTTTTTTTTTTTGAGGATGGACGCTGGTGAGATAGGTACTGAATAGAAGAAATCTGTGCCAGCCGATGGCAGGTATGTTTTGCTTCAGATATGGTTATTATGGAGTTGCTAGTGTGGATTGAAGCTTGTACTGTTAGACTATCTTCCTATGCTCTAGGGGAATTGTAAGGAAAGTCATGCTGGCATATCTTCTGTATAATTGCAGAATATTCTATATGAGGATTGTATATTAAGTATATTAGCTGTAACTTTCCTTATATGAATTCTAGATAGCAATCTACTGCTAACTTGTAGGATCAGAGGAATTACCTCTTGTATTCACTCTTGTATAAAGAATGCATCTCAGTATCAATGATATTCATTCCTTCAAGCCATATTAATCTCATCTTTTTCAGGAATTGGTCTACTTGCTTTGGGGAATCTGGAAGGAACGAAATAACAGAGTTTGGGATGAGAAAAATGGCTAGGTTATGAATGTTGTTATTTCTAGTATGGCCCGACTAACAGACTTTCGTTTGATTAAAGAAAAGGCTGGTTTTAGCAGAGTTAGGGTGAGAACTGTGGCTCGATGGAAACCGCCCTCTTCTGGTATTGTTAAAGTTAATGTGGATGGCTCTATTAATAATATTTCAAAGAAAGGAGGGTCAGGTATTGTGATCAGGGACTCGGTTGGGAGTTTTCTTGGTGGTGGTGGAAGACCTCTTGCGAGGTTGTACTCGGCTGAGCATGCTGAGGTACTTGCCTGTCAACATGCTATTTCCATGGTGGTTGCTCATGACCTTATGCCTGTTATTGTTGAGATGGATGCCCAAGTAGTGGTTAACCAACTCAATAGTAAGAAGGCCTCAAATTGCTCGATGTTGGGGAGGATTTATGAGGATATCAGGTTGTTGCTTCAGCCTAATGCAATTCGCATAGTCTCTGTCCAGCATAATGCTAATGGGGCAGCTCATTCTCTGGTTGCTTATTTGAAATCTCTATCTGCAGAGACATATTCTTCTTCTGTTCCTTCTTTTGCTTTGGCTGCCATAGCAAACTTACAATTCTACTATGTAATCTTTTTGTTTCTCAATAAAGCTTTTGACCTCTTTGATTAAAAAAAAAATAAAAATACAAATAAATAAAAGAGGCACTCGTTTAGTGAAAACTCGCAATATTTAACATGACGAATTATAATGCTCTGTGTTGCTACCACATATTGGCCGGAATGCCAGATGATTGAATGCAACTCGAAGGCCATGTTGGGAGGAAAAGACTAGTGGTAGAAGCTGGAATCAAAGTTGGTTCATGGCTTCAACGGTGGAGCACTTATATCTGTATTTGCCGTCATCTTGAGTGAATTATCTTGCATCAAAATGTTTTCCTGCCAATCTCTTAAATGAGAAACCTTCTACCTTTAAATTTTGTGGCAAGAACAAACTCATATTAAAAGATCAAATCCCTTTTAGATCAGAGCTCCAAGAAGAATATATACAATTGATGGTAGAGGAAAATGTTATAGCTGGCAACACAGAAGACCAACATAAGGTTTTAGATCAAGAGGAATACACTGGAACTCAAACTTTTTAGAAAAGGAACAAACAAAATAGAGGCTCACAACGTCAAATCCATTGGGAACATGGGATCGATACACTCACAACTAGTGCCTAAATTGGATTTGCATATCTTTTACCATGAGTTACTATGATCGTGAAGTGGAAGCATTTACGATATTTCTTCTTCCTCCACTGATTTGAATTTCATGACGCAAGTGAGCTTGTGACTTTCATGGTATCGATTGTTACAGATAGCCAATATGCCACCTCTCTTCGGCAGTAGAAGCACTGATGCTATGCATGAGCAGTTTGTTACTTCCACCATACATCACAGTTTTTAATTTGCCAACAAATGTAGCTGTTATCATTCCCACATTTGATTAAACTAGTTACAGTATTGAGAAATCAAGTGAGTGGAAACTGGAACAGCGTGGAAGAAAATGGTTACCCTCTCCAATAAAAGGGGGGCCTGGATGGACAAGTGAAGAGCCCTCCTTAAATTCAGGTTCAGTAGTGCATCCCTAGTATTGCTAGCTACTGCCTACCAACCAACAATATTTGAAAAATAGGGTGGTTCTTTGAATCCACTTCTCTCCTTTTTCCCTAACTTGCATTGGTCCAACGTCTTCTCATTCTCTACACCCTAATAGAAAATGAGGCATGTCTAAGTTCCTGCTACTGCTGACTTAAATTGAATCAAAATGAGTGGATCTTGGTTGACTTAATGACATATATATGCACAGTTGAAAAGCACAATATGAATTTACAGAGTTGAAAAACCAACCAGATATTTTAACACACATTTAGCTTCCAATGTGGTCATGAGGACCAAGGGAGTTCATATGAACGGTTAAAATGAGTATGAAGTTTTGTATTTATTTTCAAGTTTCAATATGCATGTCATCCAACAACTGTTTATTTAAAAGTCTTCACTTTATTTTTATTTTAATATTCTGATTAGAAACTCTTCATGTGTGGCAATGGAGAAATTTTATATACACTCCCAAAACCTCTTAATACACATCTCTAATATTTTTGAATTAAAAGAGATTTTGTAGTTATGTGAAAAGACGAAAACAACCATATATCACAAATTATGAAAATATAATACAAATTAACATACAAAAAACAAAATTGATTTGGAAACAAATTAATTTAAAATTGCAAGGGAATTTAAGATGACTCCTATTATAATGGAACGTCTGGTATGAGAACTTTGGATAAGGGTGTGGCTATTGTCACCCTATCATGTTCTTTGTTCACCTGACATATGTTCTAATTATTAAAAAACTATATTAACCAAGTATAAAATGATTAATACTAAATACTTCATTGGTCTTTTTGCTTTTTCTTTTTTATTTCCCATCATCATTGATTTGCTATCCATCTCACCAAATTATTACGTTAGCTTCATGATAATCATCAAAATATGTACAATACCAAGAACAAATAGAAAGAATAAAACTTTTCTTCGTTAGTCACAAATGTTAACATCATATCTCTAAAGATAAATCGGAAAAGACAAACATGGAAATTGTTGTTTGTTTTTAAAAAAAAACATGGAAATTGTTTGTTTGTTTGTTTGTTAAAAAAACATTAAAATTGTTTGAGATTGTAATAAGATAACGGAAGTAGATTAGATTAGGAAATTTTGAGAATTACCATATATTAAAATATTAAATGAAATATTTTAATTAACAAAAGTAACTTCTTAATTGTATATGTAGAAGGATAATTTGGTGAAAAGAAATGGGTGAAATGAGTAAAATTAGATTTTGAAATATCAAATAATAAAATAAATTATGATTAAGGATAGATCATGTACGGTTGTGTATTTAGTAAAATATTATAATTAGAAATTAAAATAGTGGTGTATTAAGAGGTTTGGGTAGTGTATATAAAATTTGTCATGGCAATGGAGCCAACAATGAGAGAAAGAAAGACAGAACAAGCGAAGCAAAACCATCCACCACAATTTTATATTTTCTCTTGAAAATGATGAGAAAGCTAGGGAGTGATCTAAGTAGCACGGACACAGACACGAGTGTCTGTATTTGACACGATTTGATACGTAGACACGGTATATATAAATTTTTTTGGACACGGACACGTGGTGGACTCCGAGTGATCGTTCTTGGTACTAGAAAATAAAAACATGGAATACAACCATCATGAATTTACATGATCCACATTTGTTTTGAATGAAATCGAAAACGGAAAAACTACAACGCAAAATTTCTAGGACACCCCAACCAAGCTGATCGATCTAAATGGATAATGGTAGTCGGCAGAAAATTGCTTGCTTATAAAACTAGCCACTTTTATACTTGGCACGAGAATGGATTAGATTCTTTGACTGCAAAGTGGGGGCTGGATTTTATAAGTTAAAAACTACATATGAACCGATTTCCTCATCACTTCTAGTTCTCTAATATCTTGACAGATATATAAAATTAAGAACATAATTGAGGATTACGAACACTAATTGATAATGTTCTATATATGCTTTACTAATTTTGGTCTGTTGACATATGATTTGGAAGAAGAAAACACAAAGACATTTCCATCCAATATGGAATGATATCAAAGGATATGAAATGTGAAGTAAATAAACTAGATGATGAACACCAAATATTGTAAATGTGTGTGGTGAGTTGGGATCCACCCAGAAAAATATATGTTGTGTGTCTCCACTTGGTCTCCCACTTTTTTGCATATACCGGCCTCTACGGAAGACATGAATTTCACGATTGACTTTGCCTCCTTTGCTGGCAGACCTATGTGTTAGTTCCAAGTGTTGCATGGCCTATAGGCTCAAACAATGGGAGGAGAGAAATGAGCTCTCATACTTCACTCTAAGATCGAAGAACAGTAATATGCGATCTACGTACAGTTCCCCCCACTCAAACTCTAATTAACATTTTATTTTCTTGCAAGGCCCGACTGAAATTTAAGTATTGAGGTTACCTGACCTAATCGAACTGCAGCAACATTGTTTGCTCAAGTGCGAGAAACACAAAGGTACGAGACACAACATGCATATCCCATTTTTTCCTTACTCATTTTTTGCTCAATTTTCAGGATTTCTAGAAGTCATTTGGCATTTTAAATAACGAAAAAAAAAACATGCAGATCGCATGTACGAGACACATGGATGAGAATGGTGAAGTTGAAATTGTAATTCAATAATGATGCAAAAACGCTAATATAAATCCAATTCCGTTTATCTATAGTTGCAGAAACTCATATTAGTTAGTTGTTCAAGATTAAAATCTAACCAGTTATTCTTACTAACGTTGTATTAACATGCAACCTAAGAAGATGCTCGTTGAAAAGGAGTGTCATCACAGAGTACTCATCGCAAGTACGAGTCTACGATACGTTTCGATAAACCGGAACGCAATTATGCCATGCGAATAGACAGTTGCTAACTTGCTACCTTGGAACACGTACATGCATGAGGACCTTATATAACAAGGAAGGGAAAACTGGAAACATATATATATTTTGAGCATCTAAACACTAATCATGGATAGTAAGCTGCTCTGAAGAAAGCATAAATGGAATTTCTCAATTATAATATGTATGGTGAAGAAGTTCTTATTCTAAAGTACACTCATTGACCTTATTTCGATCAAAGGTCTAAAAGTTTAAACCATGGTCTATTGGTCTATATATAATATTCGACTGCCTCTTTCGTTCCAAGTTTAAAACATAAGTCAGTAACAATTTGATGCATGTAATGCGAAGAATTATTTCTTCAGATGTATAAGTTTTGTCCTTTCCTACTCCACAAGATGCTTCTGCAATTCTTGTCTCAACCTAATAAAGCTTTATGAAATGGGCCAAACATTGAAACATATACAGGCAGCTCAACACGTCAACTCTTGCCGCTGGAGCATAAAAACATCAAGACTGTAGCTGCACATCCTCGAGTAGTCCAATACTTGTTAATTTGATAATTAGTTGACCACAAGCAGTGGTGGGGAGGAAAGTATGAATAGCCGAAATGGATTTGCAACTTCTGGTATAGCACACAACTAAAATCGATCAAAGGCCTGGTGCAAGTGTGATCCACGTGGTTATAATGCGTGTGGATTTAAAACTTTCTTTCTTCTTCTTTTCTGCGTCTACAAATCTCACTCAATAAGGATAGTAGATTGCCTATAAATTCAGATCCCCTCCCCTCAACTTCAGCAATATCGATATCACAGAGAGAGAGAGAGAGAGAGAGAGAGAGAGAGAGAGAGAGAGCAACAAGAAACAGGCTAGGGCCTCCTCCTTCACATGTCCTTATCCCTTTCCCTATCTGGCTCTCTCCCATAGCTCTAAGGTTAATTAGTTCTACACTTAATTATACCTGTTTGAAGAGCTGTATAAAGCTAACTAGCTAGCTTGAATTGCTAAGCTTTTGGTACGTCATATCAGACAGAAATGGCAGCAGAAGATAGGAGACTGCAGAGTAATAATCTTAAGGTTGAGAGTCAGGAGAGCAGCATGAATGATAATCATTGTCATCATCATGAGTTAATGGGTGGTGAAGAGGTAGTCGTCACTGTGGATTGGAGAGGCAGACCTTCTAATCCCGCCAAGCATGGTGGAATGAAAGCTGCTTCCTTTGTTCTTGGTACGTATGCATACACCCTTCGCTTTCTATATATCCAGATAATATCATGGTGTATATATCTACATAAATTACGAAAATTTAATCCTCTTGCCTTTTGTTTTAGCTAGCTATATATAGCTTCGATCGATCTTGTTTCTCTTTGGTTTTGTTTGCCTTTTTTGTCGTTTTGTTTTGGGGTTTTGACGACAATTATTCCGATCACAATCAAAGGATTAACTCACTCCTACATCCAACTTTATGTTCGGACGTGGGGTCGTCACTTTGAAGCTTTGCCGGAATATACCGTTCGGGTTCCTACTTACCAAAGCAACGACACCCGAAAGAATGATTTTCTTAATTGGTGCATTACGAATTTAAGAGTTCATATTACCTTATTACATATATTTCTACTAGCTAGCTGATTCGCTATTTGTGTATATGCTTACAAAACCCTAAATGTATAATAGACATGCATGTCAATGCAATATCAGATTTGGACCCTATGGAAACTACAACCATCTTTTTTTGAGTAATACACTACAACCATCTTATACGTACCCTTTATTAAATGTTTCGACGTTTTAGTTCACGTAAAATTATATATATGGTGTTGGTAATTGACGTAGGTAATTGGTTGGTGTGATATAAATTTCAGGGCTTCAATCATTTGAGATAATGGCAATAGCGGCTGTTGGGAACAACCTGATAACATATGTGATAAATGAGATGCATTTCTCATTATCCAAGTCTGCAAACATAGTGACAAACTTCATTGGAACCGTCTTTCTCTTGGCCCTTGTTGGTGGCTACCTCTCCGATTCTTATCTCGGCTGCTTCTGGACCATGCTTATCTTTGGCTTTGTCGAACTTTCGGTACCTCTCTCTCTCTCTCTCTCTCTCTCTCTCTCTCTCTCTCTCTCTCTCTCTCGGTTTTAGCGACGAAGATAGTAACACCATTTTTTTGTAAACGTTCAACGTTCTTGACTAGCACTATTATTTTTTGTATTTGTTGGTAGATCGATCGAGTACCATATAGTATTTCGGTCACGGACTTGTACTTAAACATTAGTATATAACCATATATATAGTTACATATGTGACGACTTCGTCTGCCTACCACAGCAGCATGACTATATATTATTGATCAATCATAGCCCTAAACCCTAGCTATTAGGGATTAGTTTTTGGTTTTCAAGTGTTTAAGTAGATCAAGTACGGGAGGTCAATAAATGTTCGTGCATGTTAACATTTGCAGGGTTTTATATTACTGTCAGTCCAAGCTCATCTTTCGCAGCTTAAGCCACCACCATGCACCAACAACAACAACACAGCTGTTGGAGAATACTGTGAAGAAGCAAAAGGGTTCAAGTCATTGATCTTCTTCATAGCTCTCTACTTGGTGGCATTAGGGAGTGGTTGTGTTAAGCCCAACATGATTGCTCATGGAGCTGATCAGTTTAACCCTGCAGATAACCCTAAACAATCCAAGAAACTTTCCTCCTACTTCAATGCTGCTTATTTCGCCTTCTCCGTCGGAGAACTCATCGCTCTCACGCTTCTCGTTTGGGTCCAAACTCATTCGGGGATGGATGTTGGCTTCGGTATCTCTGCGGCTGTCATGGCTGTGGGACTCATCTGCTTGGTCTCCGGTACCCTCTATTACAGAAACAAGCCACCTCAAAGAGGCATTTTCACCCCCATTGCTCAAGTAAGATTTTTAATTAATTACTTCATTTCCCAACAGGAATGCAACTATTCTTGTGTGAATTAATTAACATAAATAGTATAGTTTGTATATAATTGGTTTCTACTATTTGCTCTACATGTGTAGGTAAGCAATTTTGTTTGCTCACGAATATATTTAACATGGGTTGTTGAATTACTTGAATAACATAATCATCTTCTTACAAGTACTAGACAAAATAATGAACATACTATTCATGTCTGCTGACTCATGCATGCATGATCATATATTCATATCGTGTCTAATTTCGTTTATTTCAGGTTTTTGTGGCTGCAATACTGAAGAGAAAGCAAGTGTGTCCATCCAATCCTCACTTGCTTCATGGAAGCCAAATCAATGTGCTAAATGACAACTCCGCTCTCTCTTCTGACATTGACCCTGTTCTTCATTCTGGAAAGTTCAGGTGGATACGATTAAGAAACATACGAAAGAACAATGATTTTCACAGCTATAATAGTTATAAACACAGCTCTTCGTCTGATTCTAGTTTATTTCAGATTCTTATTACCATGCATATTCGACTATATTGACAATAATAAATATATGCATCAGGTTCTTGGACAAGGCGTGCATTAAGATGGAAGATGGCACAAACACAAAGGAAAGTCCATGGAGATTGTGCACAGTGACACAAGTGCAGCAAGTGAAGATCCTTCTCTCAGTGATTCCAATCTTTGCTTCCACAATTGTTTTCAATACCATTTTGGCTCAGCTCCAAACTTTCTCAGTCCAACAAGGAAGTGCTATGGATACCCAACTCACCAAATCTTTCCATATCCCTCCGGCCTCACTCCAGGCCATCCCGTACATCATCCTCATTTTCCTTGTTCCTGTCTACGACACTTTCTTTGTCCCTTTCGCAAGAAAGCTCACCGGCCAAGAATCAGGAGTCTCCCCATTACAAAGAATAGGAGCTGGCCTGTTCTTTGCCACGTTTTCCATGATCTCAGCTGCTGTAATGGAGCAGAAGCGAAGGGAAGCAGCTGTTATGTCCAACAAGACATTGTCGATTTTCTGGATCACGCCGCAGTTCTTGATCTTTGGGTTATCGGAAATGTTAACGGCAGTCGGCCTCATTGAGTTCTTCTACAAGCAATCCTTGAAAGGGCGGATGCAAGCATTTCTAACCGCAGTGACATATTGCTCGTATTCATTCGGGTTTTATTTAAGTTCACTGTTGGTCTCTCTGGTGAATAAGATCACCTCTTCATCTTCATCAACCGGGGGTTGGCTTAGTGACAATGATCTGAACAGGGACAGATTGGACCTTTTCTACTGGTTGCTAGCAGGACTTAGCTTCCTCAACTTCCTCAACTATCTGTTCTGGGCTAAGTGGTACTCTCACAGTACTCCATCTTCCTCATCATCTCAACAAGACCATTACAGATATGGCACTACTGCTGCTGCTGCCACTGCGAATCATGCTCATAATCTACCATAACCTAAACAATGAATATGGTGTTCTAAGATTATAAATGTGAATTATAAAGGGGATTTAGTGAAGGGCTTCTATATTGAGGCTCTCCGTCAATGTACAGAACACATGCCTACGACATGCATGTTGTATAAGACCCTCCCAAATCCTCGATTGCTATTTTGGTATATGCACATTATTTAAGACTCCTCGAGATATATATATATATATATATATATATGCCTAGGTGCATGATTAAGCAGCATGAATGAATAACCAGAGAAAGGAATATGAAGGGTAGATGAGCTAGTTTCTTATATTGTTAAAAAAATTACTCCCTAATCCAAAAATTCCACCTCTGAGTATGAAATCTGTCCATGCTAATCATTACTGAAGGGCCAACAGAATAGGACTGAAATCTTATGATATTATCCGATGCTAATATATCTAGCTAGAGCATAGGTTTGCTTTGCGCACACTAATTTTTTCAAAGTAACCGCACCACATAGGTGAGGTGCCGAAAGTTGATGGTCCTCGACAATAAGGGTTGAGAATGGGTGCCTATCTGAAAATTAAATAAACATAAAACATTCTTGATCTGATTTAACTGGACTAGACATACAACAAAAAACAGATGGAGATGATCGAACTTTATCGAACTAGCTAGGCTTTCCAAGAACTTTGATGAGTAAATTGTTAGCTTATAATAATTAACAAAAGGGCGGAGGAGGTTTGTGGCTGGCTGGCTGGCTTTATGGTTTTGAATGTCAAGAATGGGTGCCTATCTGAAAATTAAATAAACATAAAACATTCTTGATCTGATTTAACTGCACTAGACATACAACAAAAACAGATGGAGATGATCGAACTTTATCGAACTAGCTAGGCTTTCCAAAAACTTTGATGAGTAAATTGTCCCAGCACAAATAAAAAAAAGAGTAAATTGTTAGATGATAATAATTAACAAAAGGGTGGAGGAGGTTTGTGGCTGGCTGGCTGGCTTTATGGTTTTGAATGTCAAAAAGGGAATGAATAGCAAAGTGATGGGTTAGATAGGGATCCATGATGTATATGTGTTACTTTTTGAATTCAGGAGGGGGTCCTTTGCTCTTCAGAGAAATTTTAGCATCATCCAATTAGAAATTTGATGCATGCATATATGGGCAATCAATTAGAAAGCATACTACAGGAAGCAGCGAAGTTTGTTCCCATTTTGGTGTTGTTAAGTCAATCATAAAACCTTTCTGAAATGAGACATGTCTCAAACATGTTTTTGAACTTTTCATGTTGGATGGTGCCCATGTATAGGGGCCCTTGGTATCCCTTGTTGGTTTAATGAAAATTTTACTTGAATGAATGATTCATTCGTTGTTGGCCAAAAGATCGACATGTTTGAAGGTGGCCAGTCCCTATTCATCATTTGTGATTTTATCCGTCATGGATCTAATTATCACATTGGTAAAAATATTTGACAATCTACTATGGCATAACTAAACCATAATCATATCCTAGCTCTCTTTCTCTAACCTATTCCGCCATAACCTGGATATAACAGGTTCAGTTTCCGACTGTTCTGCCATTCGGCGTTGCATTACCAACAAAGATGGTCTCAGCAAGGAAACCAGATACTCCATCTAACTCCCTAGAGAATTACACATCTCTGGCGCTAGGGAACTATTCATTCATTTAAAGAGAGGAACACATACCAACGAGAATATGATTCAATAAGAAGCGAGCTATTACAGCAACAGTAGTCATCGACATCATTCATAAGAACATTACAGGTTTAAATACTACCACAGGTTTTGAGCCAAGTTCAGAATGGTGCTTTTGACTTGGAAAGGGGATTGATTTGGAGCTAAGAAGCCTCATCATCATTCTCAGCTGTTCCCCCTTTGAGATGCAAATGCTTTTCCCTCTTCTGAAAGTCTGTCAAACCCTTCCCACTACCGGTAACCCCAACCTTTCCAAAAGGATCATCTGGAGACTTGAAGATGCTCTCCCGCTTGCGTGTAGATAAATAACCAGTCTGAAAATTTAACAAGTTATAATTCCAGAATGTGCATAAAGTTACAAATCTAGAATATGCATAAAGGTATTCTTTTCACCTCGTATTTCTTTTTTTTATGTTCGTCAAAATAGATAATAAGCATCGCAGGTTTAATATTTTTAGTTATATACTAAACTGGAGACCTGAAGCAACAGACTTGCCACAATACAATATAAGCATTAAGCAAATATAGTTGTGTATCTCTACCCTTTTATTTTCAAACGGTACTGTGATTTCTCCAAGAAAAATAAAAAGAACAGTAACTGTGAATAAATGTAAAATAGTAAGGATCTGGGCAAACTTGCATGCTCAATGGAGTCCATAAATACATGCATACCTTCTTTGTCTTTCCTTTGGTAGTTTGGAATTGCTGCCAAGCATTTTGACGCTTGTTCTGATTGATTTCCAGCTGCTCCATCCTCACTTTCGACTTAAAAGCATGTATCTTCTTGCGTTTGGCAATTTTCTGCAGATTTTGTAATTAGCAAGCATCAGTACAAAAAGAAAAGTCAGAAGAATAATGTTAAATTTTGTACATAACTTTTGGTAAAATAGAAAATGATGGATCAGAATACAGTATAATCTAAACACCCTACAAACTAGCTACCATTAACACACCACACTTCACTTTATTATATACAATGTTAGAGACGGACAAATTACCACATCCTCAGGATCATCTGGTTCTATACGAAGCTTTGCCGGTAAACTCCGCGACTGGAAGTCAACAGAACCAGCTTGTGCAATTTTCCTTTTGATTGCTTGTTTAGTAGCTTCAGCAACTCTTTCGGCTTCCAACAATGCATTGACAGCTCCTTCTTGAATTGGTCTTACATTTGCTGGATCCACCTGAGAGGTGGTGAATAACATTTACAACATGTAATATTTGAACATAAAAGGAGTAAATTAACCACGCTAAGGGATGTATGTGATCATACATTTGTATGAACAGTATAAACGGATCCACAACTTTGGAATAATAGCCAGACAACTGCATTCTACTGATTCTAGGTGATAAAACTTTCAAGAACCAATAAAAAAGTTATTGGCTTGTTAGTTGAAACTCATTATAGACCAGATATATGCTATACAATTTGAATAATTTGAACTTCCTGTTTGCAGGTAACAGATTCAATTAAACAAAATTATGTAATCATAGATCAGAATATCAGAATTGATGGAGACAATTCCATCAACCTTGTCAAAGACTCAAAAGGTGGGGCCTATATGCCATTGCATCTTTGTACAGGACAATAAATAAGCAACCAGAGGGAACTTATGAATGTTGTGTCATATACCAAGACCAACCCAGAGGCAATGCATTCTCATCATTCTTCAGATTTTTTTCCCTTAACTTGTAATGAAGCATTTCAAGTTGCAAAATTCATTCAACAAGACGATGGTAAATTCCCTTCTAATAACAAAATCATTACGGATACAATCCACTAAAGTGATACTGCAGTGCCAGACAAGTTAGAAGTTGCGATAGGTGTCATGGCAGCCCACATAAATGGAATGCAATGCATTACACAACCATCACATTGTAATGCAATTAGCAGCACGCTAGCAGAGTCAAAAGAGGAGGGTTTTTTCGTAATCTGCGATAGTATTGGCCTTTTTGACCAACAGTATCTGCTAGTGTGCATTCCTAATTTGGCAGATACTTCCAATTTGCACAATGTTTTATCTTCTTAAAATTTCCACTCAAATCAACCATTTTTTGTCACATGCCAATTACGTAGTGGAATATATTCCACTTCAAGGGTCAAGGGTATGCCACTTTTAAATGAAAGGCAATTGAGTTTTTGAAATCAGTTTTGAGATCTCAATTTGAATAGCCCATGAAAAGAAAAATGACAGCAAACTGACAATTTCAAATAAATCAGGATCATTTTCCTATGAACAAAATTACCGATTCTAGTGAATGACGATACATATACTGATATACATAAGTTAAAAAGAAAAAGAGAAAAGAAAAGAGCATTCTGAGAAGAAACCTTTACATATGATCATGTAGAGACACTTTTTTATAGTTGTGCCAGTGCATTGCAAGTAATACATAATGTCATTTCCATGATTAAAAAAAAAATTCCATGCCTTAAACCAGTGGCGGATCCAGAAATTTTCCTTAACTTGTTTTCACCTGGTTTTGGAAGAAAGCTTTCTTATACTCTCCTAGTCTCCTTGAAGTTATAAGCTCTATAGCAATTATATATATAAAAATTCAGAGCACTAAGTATATGTCACTTTCTATAGGAGATTTATGAAAATCAAAAGAAAGACAAAAATAAACGAGAGGGGCAAAGAGCAAACAGATGAAGTTCGAACAATCAAGTTATTTAAACAGGTTAAATGTTATTCAAATTTAATTGCATTAAAGTCTAATTATAACTTATCTCAAATGAAAGATTTCAAACATGTTTGGTCGAATTATGCTTACACCCCTTTCCGCAAGCGCATATCCGCCCCTGCCTTAAATCCTCTACAGTTAATTAATAATAATACTTATTCCAAGTCTGTAATCATGGATAGCTTAAGGAAGGACATGTGGCTCATATATATGTATTTTAAAATGTGGCCTCAGAATGAATATAATTAGGATAAGGATGCAGAGCCAACTTAAAAGCATTATAATTCAGTTATCTAAGAAAACGTACCTCTTCTTTATTCCCCCAGCCATCATATGTAACATAATACCCATTTGGAGTAAGAGAATTGATTGTTGCGTCATACC
Source organism: Argentina anserina (assembly GCF_933775445.1). Lineage (NCBI taxonomy): Eukaryota > Viridiplantae > Streptophyta > Magnoliopsida > Rosales > Rosaceae > Argentina > Argentina anserina. The sequence continues at coordinate 17,839,288 of NC_065876.1, forward strand.
TGTACATTCAACTGATCAAGCACGGACAAAGGAGAAGAAAAATGGTAAAACAAATCTGGAAATTTGTAAGTCTACTATAACAAAAGAGTGAAATCGGAAAACTTGATTTGTTTTTTCTCACATACCACTCTCCATCTTCACTCCAAACAGCTTGAACTTTTGTTCCAGGAGCAAATTTGTCATGATAATCCGAAACACTTCCTGTATCCTACATAAGAAAATAAAATGTGTCTATACCTACAACAGAAAGAGCAGAAGGTCCAATCGCAGCAAAAATTTATTACAGTACAATTAGTGTACTTGTCATGGTTACTAAAAATCACTGTTCAATGCTTCATTGTCTACAAAAATACCCTTTTATATTATTTGCAGGTCCCAAACACAGCCAAATAGAATACAAATAGGTTCTGTTTTATCATAAAGAATCCCAGCAGACCCTAAGCAAACACAAATAAAATTTCACCATAAAACTTTCCCAAAAAGGCAAAAACAAAGATGAAATAGATGAGCTTACACTCTCATTCTTCTTAGACTGCAGAAAACTAGGAGATGCACTTCCAGTTGTTCCAATTTCTAATCTGAAATTCTGATTTCGCTTGGAAAGTACTTCTTCTGTCACGGCTATCAGCTGCATTATCAAAAATTTAGTCCAGACCAGAATTTGAACAAATACATGCATATGATTGTCAACATCATCAAAAAAAAACACATTGATGTCAAATTCAAACTTAAGAGTCTCAGTGTGAACATTCGAAACCAGATGACAGAGAAAGACAATTTGACCAACGCCACACATAGCAGACCTGCAAATGAATGAAAGAGAAGTAACATGCATCTTGACTAAAAATATCCTTATTTTTCTTATTCTAAGAATATCTACAGTTTTCTTGAGTGCATAAACCATCCTCACCTTATTCAATCCTTTAATGAAAACAAACCTCGAGAGCTGCCAGAGCAGTTATTTGGTGTTGCTAGTTTGAGCAACACGTTGATTCCTTCAAAAGAGAGAAGGAAGAAATAAAAGAAGAATGATATTGTAATGAAACCTACCCATATTATAGTAACTGCACTTGTCCCTAAAGGCCAGAGAAGATGTTGACTATTTTTGCAATAACACTAAAATCAAGACATCTACACAACTAACTCAAATTTAAATAAAGAAGTTTTTTTTTGTTTAAGAAATAGATAGAACATTATGATACAACGTTAATGCATTATTACACAGAGGTTCAAAAAATGCTGCACAAAAAAATAACTACCTCAAGGAGATCTCTTTCCATTTCAACACAGTCAGAGTTTCCAGGGTCATGAGCTAAAATCTCCTTAACCTGATACAGATGACAGAGGAAGTCATTAGGCAGGCATAAAATAAAATATATAGACTGACTTTGCAGCCCGTAGTATGTAATTGTGAGATATAGATTATGAACACACGACACCTGCTCATTCAAAGTTAATTTTAAGGGACAAAACTTTGCAACCAAAATTCACTTTAACACACCAATAAGACACAGAGCATGTTCAATGTCATGGAACTGATAAGTTGAAATTACATAATCCATATCAGAGTCATCAAAGCAATGGACGGCTACATGCATAGATATATTGCCTAGCGCCTTCAGTAAAGATTTCTAACTTTATAAAAGTTAATTTGCAATTCAGTTCACTTAGCTCAACTGCGCGATTCTTTATTCCTACATTTCCTCATCTTAACAGCATGCAGACATTTCACCGATGAGGAATACAGTTCACTTCCGTTAAAGACTAAAGAAGACAAGTGGATAGAACTTCCCAATCCCGGTATCCAATGCGAATTGAGCAGATGTCAACCCTTATAATAATTGGCTGCTAATAGCATATGTGCAGTGTTCTAAAATCACTAGGCACTAGTCTGGCGGCGGTCGTGTATTCCAATTCATCAAGTGATGATACGATAAAGTGATGAGAATCGCCAGTAATCACAAGAACAAATCTTTACAATTGAAAACATTTGGCACAACGAAATCGGCACTACTACTACCTCACATGTACTTGATACAGATACGAGAAAGTCAGTAGCTTCGTTCACAGAATGATAACACAGGCATCGAAATAGATTAGATGCCCGATTATATCTTGGAAGCCAATTCTAAATGTATTGTGGTGCATTAAGGAAAACCCTAGATGAATTGCGAAACCCCTAACCATAACATAATTATGACGCTAAAAATAAAAATCGGAAAACAAGATTGGAAGAAGAAGATTAACCTTGTCAAGCTCTTCTTTGTAAAGGGAGAGATTGGACGAGAGCTCTTCCATGGTTAGCTCTTCTGATCCTTCGCCTTCCATTCCTTTTTTGTTTTCTGGTCTTCAGAGATTGAAATTAGTCGAGATTTTTAGCCTTCGGAAGAAGAAGAAGGTTTCACAGGAAGAAGGCAAAAAGAGTGAAGGAAGACCTAAATAAATCTTTTTATATTAAAAATTTATTTTTGGACCTCTCAATTTGTTTTTAGAAAGTAGATGTTTCTACGTCCTTTAGTCTTTTTTTAATTCCAAAAGTAACTATTAGAAGAAGTACAAGTTAAAACAAAACAAAAAAAAGTACAAGTTACTCTTTTATTTTTATTTTTTTAAGAAAGAGTGAATCTAATTACAATTCTTTAATTACTATCTAAACATCCATCATCATTTTTTCCCTAAATTTTCCAAATTTACTCCTTTAATTTCTATATACACCTCATTTTATTTTATTTTTTTATTTTTTCATTCTCATCTTATGTTTCAATAAAATAAAATATATTGATCCAATCTTCAATCTAATCTTTTTTTCTGCTCTAATCTGAGATTTAATCATTTCAAATTAAAATAACAATCTCATATAGATTGATTAATACATATTGGTTTTCATAAAATTGATTAACATTTGATGATTACGTGAACGACTAAAGAAAGTGAAACAAAATGAAATGACAATGAAATATGTGGGCAATGGGTGAGTTATAGAGTGAAATGATCATTATTTTCAAATTTTCTAGTACTCTCGCACATGTAGCATTAGACTACTAATAGATATATAAGACACAAGAAAACAGAAAAAAGTGCAACACAGTAGAAAAATAAGAAATACGATGTTTCAACCTGACACTCTACAATTCTATTACACCAAAGGTTAAATAGAATTTGATTCAACTCCTAGAATATAATATGCTTCAATAGAAAATAGATGTATGTTGTAGAATAAAGATGTGAAGTCATAACGTGAGAGTTCACATCTTGTTATTCTAAAAATTGAAGGATATTATTCTAAAAAACTCCTAGAATTATTAATCATACAACTACTACTAAATAGCATATTGAAGGATATTATTCTAAAAAACACTCTTGATTTTGTCTTTGCCTTAAATAGTAGGGTGAACCGAAGCACGAGAAAAAATCAGACTAGGAATCACAACCTGCTCCTTCTTATCTTCGGGAGGATTATTGTTCTTCTTTCCTGGAGGATGTAATCTCCTCTTCTTGGTGTCTCCATCAGAATCAGCTTAGAGCAAATAACTCAATCGACACCTCCACAAACCATTAGTTATGAGCCTAAGGTTTGGTGACAATGGGTGTGCCCTTCTCAAACCGCACTGGAACATCTTCAAGGGCAAAATGCCCAGCATAACTCTCAGTGACTGGCCCATGTTGTAGAGTGGGAAGAACAACAAGCTCACCAGCAAACCCATTTAGCCCAACCCCAGTCTCCATTTGTCCCTCCATCAAAGTCCCAGAAGAACCCAGCCTAGCCCAAGTCAACCCATAATTCAAAAGGGTTGACCCACCCATACTATATGCCGAAAAAACTGGAGTGGCTAAGGATCCCTTTTTTGGATTAGTCGCTTCAGCCATCTCGACCGCATCCACTGATCCCACCTCTAGTTCACCAACCACCGTCAACCCTCTCTCACCTAGATTCAGCCCATCCTCCATTGTCAGCGGGGGGACCTCACTCATCGGTATTAGGGTCGGCACCAAAACCTCCATAGACATTGCCACCACTCCATCACATATGCCATCGCCAAGACCAAAACACCCATACGTCGTGGCACTTCTCATAATTAAGCGCCACCACCACCGACACACTTGGAGAAAACTCAAACATCCTTTTTGGCAAAACTCTTTAGCGAACATCGTGCCGCACATGAACCCGCTGGATCAACTCCTTCCAATGCTAAGCCACCGAATCAAATCGAACAAACTCTCCCATAGGCATTCTGATACGAGTCAAAGCTTTATCATTCCTTAGAGCAATACTCAAACCCTTGATAGCCACCCAAACCTCCAAATGATGCAAAGGCATCGTGCTAACAGCAGTGATGCCATCATAATCAGCTAATAAAAGGATGGAGTTATTATAAAACCATGGACCTTTGGTGGAACCCGATTATTCCACCTCTTTGAATTGAAAGACAAGCACATCCTCCTAATCTTGCCGGATGAGCACCCTTTTCTTTAGTCCCTAAATATTGGAGACCGCCGCCAAGAGTGATGGAAGTGCAATTGGCTTCTTGGAAAGGAGTCGGCCACACAGGTAGGAACCATAATCTATTACCTCTTCACCATTGACGAGCTGAATGACAGCTCTTCCATTAAATATGGAGAATGCATCGCCGACACCGCCATAAAAAAACTCGAACAGTTGAATGCTAGGCCAAAACCCTAGCAGAGCAAAAGTCGACTTTATGATATTGAATGACTGTAGAGGGGATTCAATTAAGCAACTCTAATCTTTGTTTAGTACAAGTTACTCTTGTTTGTGATACACTAAAAAAATTCTCACGTGGGACAAACGTACCATGTGTCCTATGTGACCCTACAATATGAGAATGCCACATGGTTTTTTTTATGTCAACTATTCAACTGTGAACATAGCTAAATGTGGATGCAACATTTTATCCTACTGATCATGCTACTAGTCTGGGTAAGATTTTCAGGGATCATATTGGCTCATGTTTAGGTGTTTTCTCTCTTTATTGGACTACTTCTATGTCCCTATTACATGTTGAATTTCTTGCTCTCATGGAAGGGTTGAAGTTTGCTCACACACATTCTTTAACCCCACTAATTTTTGAGTCAAATTGTCATGTTACTGTTGATGCTGTCCTTCATGGGACGCTAGATTTTTCAGAGTATGGTTTTTTTTTTCTGATGTGAGATGTATTATGGCTTCATTGTCTATTAGTATATTGCATTTTGTATGCCATTCAGCGAATAGTGTTGGGCATAGTTTGGTTGGTTTAGCTACTTAGAGTAATCCATTTTTGGATTTTCCTACTGTAATTTCTCCAGGTATGGAGAGTATTAGAGCAACTCCAATGATCTTGTCAAATGCGTTTGTCAAATTTAAATTTTAAGACATGGCATATATGACTGACATATTTTGACAATTGCAATCTCTAATGATATAGTCAAATTCATATCTTATTTTAATGCTTAGTCACCAAAATAAAAATAAATTAAAATAATAAGAAGGGATGAAGAGAAGTTTGATAGGAGTACTTTGTGCGACGTTCTTAACATGTTTTACCTCCATTTGTACTTTACTTAGCCCTTATTATTGTAGTATTGAGTCATTGTGTCGAGTTAAGAGTTTTTGGTGGCGTTGGTTGCATTTTGGTGCTAAAACAGATGTAAAACGCATAAATTGTCGATGCTATAAAGTAGTATTCCTTGTCGAACTAGGAAACCTAATTGGGTTATGATTTTTATTATTCAACATTTCTGTAACATTTATGATTTATATTTATTCTTTTCTTTCCTTATTGTCAGAATTATATGAGAGATAATGGCTTTGAAATTAAGGAAAGAAAGAGGAGAAGAAAGAAACAAAATGAGAAAAAGGAAAGAAGTAAAGTTTATTACAAGTTGTTTGCGGGAGCGAAAAAGTGAGTAAACCTCACGTTTGGTCTAGTTACACCTTGGCAGTAACTAGACGTGTGAACTTATAATTTATATATTCTTACTTGTTGTGTGATTGAATATAAATGTGTATATGTTTGGTGATTTATATACGTATATCTAAATGGTAATATGATATGCATATATTTATCACTAAGTATATAAAGCTACTATATTTGTGAAATATATTGTGTATTTTTAGTTGGTTTTCATTAAATTGTGAAGGATGAGACCGAGGGGGAATAAAATGTACCTCTCGGTAAATTGGAGGATTTGGATGGAATATTTGTATAGTTGAAGTGCTTATATGTTGTGTGGCCGAGATGGAAGAAAATGTACTTTCCGGCATTATTATGTTGTGATTCTTATGTTGTGTGGCCGGGAGGGAAGAAAATGTACCTTCCGGCATTATTATTGCGCGTGTAGGTTTATGGGTTGTGGTGTTGTCTTTGTGGCGGCCTTTTGAGGCAAAAGACTTTGTGTGAGTTGTTCTGCCTTAGTGGCGGCCAGTTTGGCGAAAGAAAATGAATACATATGATTTAGCCTTAGTGGCGGCCCAAGTGGAAAAATGTATTTCAATGTTTTACATGTGTGGCGGCCTTAGTGGCGTAGGCATATGTCAGAACCACTCCTTGGCCGGTTGTGGGGATGATCATCTAGAGTTCTAGTATTACTGCCAATCTTCTGGGTGCGACTTGAGAGTCGCATTAACCCAGAATGTTCTACATGTGTTGCGATGTGATTGTGAGTTGTGATTATGCTTATGTGGCAATATGTGGCGTTTGTTGTGGTATTGGTTGTGAGTTGACGTTGTTAGTGTTGTGATGATAATGTTGTTTTATATATATTTCGGAGTTTAGAAATATGTTACATTATTCTTGAGTATTTCTATTAGTTTACTCATACCAGCTTTGTAGCTTACCAGGTTTGTGTTTACAATCCTGGTGTACCATTATTGGTGTAGGGGGTAATACTGCAGGTACTTCGCAGTAGTAGAGGAGGAAGGAGTGAGCAGTGTAACAGCAGGGTGCTGTTTTTACTTCTGTTCATTTTCCTATTTTAGTGAGGACTTGTGAGAGTTGACTACTATACAACTTACACGTGTATTTACGTTCTATTACAGTTTGAAGTCTAAGTGTTTTGTTAAACTTAAATAAGATATTCAGCTGCTGTAACGTAATTTCATTTATTGAAGTTATATCAGAGTGTTGGCATCCACAAATTCGAATTTTTACTGTTCTGAATTTAGGGGTGTTACAAAAGACGTTCAAATGCTTAGAACGATTAAACCCTATCTACAATATGATGGTACAATAGAATAAAAATAGAGGTTTTAAGGATCTCGATTATGTCTACTTCTATAATCTTTGTTAAATATATTGAGGTTGCAGCAAATAACAAACTTCATGTTCTCATTGAGTGAGTTTGATAGGTTTAGGGTTTTGTTTTGAACCTATATTTTGCAAGGCCCACGTGGCATAGTAGGACAGATGGGTCATGCCTGTGATGGTCCCTAAAGTTACCGCAGCCATAATATGTTACTGCGGCCATAGTTATTCTACAATCACATGTACATAAAGACGTTTGCATTGTCAACTTTGACAATTTGGCCGCCTTAATGTTGGAGCAATCAGTGCTACCGTTTGTTTTTCTTATTCATTTGTAATTAATCTGAGCAATTATTGGTAAGATTTCATTCTCTTTCCTTTTCTTAGTTTCAGTATAAATAGGGCCTTAGGTTTCATTGTTAGAGGTCCTCAACCAAATGCTCAACGCGGCTACACTATTTTCTCATCAATACAATTCTACAATCCACAACACACCAGTCTCTTTTCAATTTCCAAGTTTACTTCATCGTTTTCTTTACCGGTATTTATCTTTCTGCACTTTTCTATATCGTTCTTTACTATATTGTTTTTTACGTTCTTGTTTTATATTTCCCTGTCTTTTCTTTATATTGCTTACATTAAGTATTAAGAAAATCACAAAGAACCACAATCACCATCATATTCACAACATTCACCCGTACCACACAACACTAAGATTGCGGCTAGCTAACCGATCCGTGTCAAAGTCCTTGTATCAAGGCATTGAGAATCCCGCGGCCGAGAGTGATCATTCCTCGGCCCACAGTCGTTTGATTACAAGTTAGATCTGCGCAAACAATAACTTTGAAACCTCGCTTGTCCCTTTGGCCGCGAGTTGGCATGCCTTAGCACACGTCACAAGCCAGAGAAGGACAAGTGCAAACCAAATAGGACTCCGGCCTATTGATACGCGGCCGAGACGATTTTTGAGCCAACAGGTTTAAATCAGCATTAAGAACACACTTATGAATTATAATCATAAGTTTAATTATATACTCTACACCACCAAATGAATCAGTTGTGGATCCCGCCTAAGGCTTGCCTTTAGGCTAGAGCCCATGTAAGATTTTTTACCGAATTTTTTTACTATACGTTAACAAATATATATATATATATACAGTCCATATCCAGAGTGAAGCTTCACTCTGAAATTACAGAGTAAAGTTCCAATTTTGACACACTTTTCGGTCAATTGTTTTCACCATAAGAGATTCAATATTTATGTATGATATTCAAGATCATCTCTACAAAATTTCATCTAATTCGGACATCGCTAAGGTATTGAAATTAGATTAAATTAATGAATGAATTAAAACTGTTCAACGTGAACCGTTCGTGTAAATCTCAATTTTGAAAGCTCAAATCATTGTCAAATTGGATGAAACTTTGTAGAGATGATCTTGAATAGCATATATAAATATTGAATCGCTTATGGTGAAAAAATTTGACCGAAAAGTGTGCCAAAATTAGAACTTCACTCTGTAATTTCAGAGTGAAGCTTCACTCTGGATAGGGACTGTATATATATACAATTGTATAATTGAATTTTTAGTTTGAATTTTCTCTACATAATTGTATTCTCCTTCTTAAATCATCAAGAATTCTCAAGTATAATTCTTCTAATCTTCTTGTTACTCTATATACTGAATTTGAAATTATAAGTATGAGTTATTGAGTTTCATTCTAATTAATTCAAAAAACAATTATTGGGTATTTAAATTGCAATGATTTTTAAATAATTTTTTATATTAATTTCACTAATGCTATTTTATTTTATTTTATTTTTAAAGGCTAATTGATATCTACAGTTTGCATGGTTATATATATTTCTATACTAACAAAAACTGTTTTGGGCTTTGGCCGAACTTGAGGCCCACCTGATGTTTAGATCCTACATCCGCCACTAAAATGAATTATAATTATATACCTAATAAAAGTGTAGTGACCTTTGTTTTTTTTATAAAAACTTTGTTGGGTTAATGATTGTAATTAGGTTTTGAAATCGGGAGATTTTGTTAAGAAGATGAATCATGTTCTTTCTCTAATCCAGGCGTCTTGTTCTCAAAATCTTACTCCAAGTCATATGTATTATTTATTTCATTAAAAAATAATTACTAATATGATTTTTTTAATACAAATTTAATTTGATGTCACTTATCATATCTAATCTAGTATATTGAATCTGTTTATCTATAACGACTCACATGGTGTGTACAATTTTGTGTCAAATAAAGTGTTCATTAAATCGGAGCCTTGCATATTGATAGAAGCCAAACCATTAACAAATTAACCATCACCTTTGATCCACATAACTACTGTGTTTGTTTGTGGGAGGATTTATTTGAACTTGTGATTTATACTTTATAATCAGAACTAATATGTTCATTTGCCACGTACTGAAGAAGATCCCACACATTGGACCCTTGTTTGCATGGGGAATGTGACTCATGAATGTGTACACAATCTCAAGTTCCGGATGATGGTGATGATTGTGATGATGTATTCATCAGGATGATGTATATGGGTAGTGTAAGCAAAACCAATATCGGGAGGCCTGAATCATCTTCACCCATCAACATGAGTTAGACATTTGCCCAAGATGCACTAGTCTTACTGTTCGCAATAAAGTGGTCGCTGAAGCAGGAATGAGTGTCAATGAGAAATGAACAGTAAACTAGAAATAGTAAGCGATAGGCACGCAATAATTGAGCACAAAACAAGCTTAAGTTTGGTGTACGCACATAGTTATGACTCTATTGCTTAATACAAGAGGGCAACATGTTGCCCTAGATTCTAAGGTAGTAGAATTAGGTCGGTTTATTGGACAACTAGTAAGAGAATACGTTGATTTTGACACGATCCACCCTAAATATTTTCTTGATACCTGAAGTAAGTCGTGCGGGAACCACCTTCAAAGGAGGCATGCCAAAAACGACTCTCGATTCGAGTAAAAATTAAAATTAAAACGGTAATGAATGATACAAGGTTTGAGTCGTATCAGATTTTCCACTGAACGCGGTTACATGAGTGGGAAACTAGAGATGCATTGGTCAATATAGAAGTAAGTAATTCAAGATCGGTAGAATTTTAATAATAGTACATGAAATTAGAGCCACTAAGAATTTCAATACACCAAGTTTTGAAAACATAATTTTTTGTATATCAACTTACAACCTCAACTAATATATGTACGCGATATATAATAGTTCTGTTAGCTCCAAAGTTATTATACATTTGTTGAAAGGTAATATGATACTTCCCATCATCTCACACGTCCTCCTTCTCCCTCTGACCCTCTCTCCAAACCTTCTCTACCTCCATGGCCGCAACCTTCCATTTCAACACCATCAAACTAATTAGCCCATAATTCTAATTCCTCACCACCAAAACAAATAATGATCTAAAACGCCATAAGTCATATTCCTCCCCCGCAACATCTTAAACGCGACCATTATCTTTCCTCTTAATCACAATACTTCGGATGCATAATTGTCTTACTCCGTTCTCGTGCAGTTGATCCTAGATACAACAGATCGGGGTGGTGGTAGTAAGCAAGTGGAGAACACGATGTTGGGGTTTGAGTGGTAGAGAGAGCCAGCGACGAGTAGTACCATATGGAGGAAGCCATATGGAGGAAGAGGCAAGCATGTACATAAAGGAAAAATTGAAGCTCTAGCAATGGTATATTGTTGTCTGCAGTGGCGGATCTAGGATAAAAATATTACCTTGGCTAATTTTAGGGACATACCTAAAATTTTATAGGGCGGACTACAACTTTAGCCGAAGGACAAATTTTTTTTTTCAGGTTTACAATATACAATGTATAAAGTTCATATAATTAAAAGTAAATTAAACCTAAATATTCCTACAATTCCCTATAATATTAAGTTCTTAACTAATCCGCATAGACAAATACTCAAACTCTCATTCGGCCATTCTCTAACATACCACCAAATTTCTAATCATTTCAAATCGATGACACTAATTCCCTACAATCTTACCAAATTCAAATAGGCAAATAAAATACTCAATTTCTGATTATAATCTATTCAGCTATTCAGTAAGACAATAGCAAGACTAACACATTAACACCTAATTTCATATAATCATATTCCAAATTTCCAATAAGATCTGTTTAACCAACAAAGTGAATAAACTCATAAAACCACCAAATTTCAGAATCTAATTATTCTAATTAGTATCTAATTATTCTAATCAGTATCTGATTTAATTTTAAAAGAACTTAGAAGAGAACTGGAGAATAGCTAAATTTGTGGGTTATACAGTAGAACGGTAGAAGTATAGATGAGAGCAGAGAGATCTCGTACAATCAATTAGTTAAATTTTTTTTTAATAAAGAGTTTTTTTTTTCTGGACAGAAATCTCACTTTAGCTCCCACCGAATCAAATCCGCCCCTGGTTGTCTGCACTGTGCAATCATGTGCGAGAAAGAGAACTGGGTGTGGCCAAAATGAGATCGGGTGAACTCGATGTGACCAAAATTACCCCTTTATGAGAGTTCTTACTATTTTAACAGCGGTCGTAGCGCCATGTATGCATACTGGGGCAAATGTGATACTTGATGTACCAAAATTTATAATTTCGAAACTTTGGTGTCTTGAAATTCTTAGTGGCTCTAATTACTACTTCATGCACCACTGATGAAAATTGGACTTAAATTCTTGTAATTGGAAGCCCAAACCTTCAAACTATATAAAGGCTCTTGAGATGTATAATACGCCATAAGGTCGTCACTTTCTTCTTCTTTGCTTTACCCTAAACACCTCTGCTAGCTTCGATCTTCAACTATGGTAAGCTTTTCTTCTAAAACCCTAGCCTTTTCGCTATCGCTGTTCCTCCTTATTTTCGCTGTATGGATTTTGTGAAATTGTGGAACATTTCAGGAAGGAGGAGGCAATCTAGACGCGCAGATAGAGCAATTGCTCACCTTGGAGAAGCAGATGAGGCTCTCCGGCGACGTCGCCGGAACCAAGAAGGCCGCCACTGACATTCTTGAGCTCTGCTTCAAAGCCGGTGCTTGGAAGACCCTCAATGACCAGATCGTTGTCTTGTCCAAACGCCGTGGTCAGCTCAAGCAGGTAGCCTGTACTCATTTTTAGATTCTCTGCCATTTTTCTTCAATTGAAGGTTTCAAGTTTTGTAGTCGAAAATTTAATGCTAATTTGGTTGGAAGAATTTGGAGTTGGATGAGGTCTGTATGCATTTAGACTGGTTTTTGTTAGTAGTGCAGTAGTGGATGCAAACTACTTACCAGATATGTATGAAAAGAAAATGGATTTTATTGTGAATTTCGCAAAATTCATGCAGTTCTTGTTCGGCCATGTGGATTCTATTAATGTTTCTGAGAAGCAACTTGGGCTCTGTAATTGTTGAAAAAAATGAAGAAAAATAGAAAGTTACTTCTGTGTACTGATCTTATAGCTAAATGCTGCTCTTGAATTATGGCTTGCATCATATCTGTGCAGTTCGTCTTTGATAATGTATTGCTAGGTGGTCCGTTGCTGATTGTGTGGGGATCTACTTAGTTTAGATATATTCGTCCAGTTTCTATGAGAGTTAGGAGCTTTGATTGTTATTCATCATGAGCTGTTGGTTTGTGTGCAGGCTGTTACTGCAATGGTCCAGCAAGCTATGCAATACATTGATCAGACACCGGATATTGAAACTCGTATAGAGCTTATTAAAACATTAAATAATGTTTCTGCAGGAAAGGTATACATGTGCTTGAGGGCTTCATCGGCCTCTTCTCAAAATATATATTGTAGTTTTGTGGTTTCGATAAAGTTTTCATGATATCTATTGGTTGTTCTTTAGATATATGTGGAAATTGAGAGAGCTCGGTTGATCAAAAGACTTGCAAAGATTAAGGAAGAGCAAGGCCTTATTGCTGAAGCCGCTGATCTGATGCAAGAAATTGCGGTCAGTATGAAAATCATTATCCCCCTTAACCCCCCCACCCGCACCTTAGAATAAAAAAGAAATATGAAAAAACATTTTCAGTTACTCATTTTTATGCAATATGCTTTACAGGTGGAAACTTTTGGTGCTATGGCAAAAACTGAGAAGATTGCATTCATTCTTGAACAAGTACGGGTCTAGTTTCCTTTTGATTACTTTTTTTTACTATGTACACATTCATTGCAAGTACAACTATTAGATTTTAATTTTGATTATCATTGTCAACAACTCTGAGGATAATCAAACTTTGCAGGTCCGTCTGTGCTTGGACCGACAAGATTATGTTCGTGCCCAGATACTATCAAGGAAAATTAGTCCAAGAGTTTTTGATATTGATGCTTCAAAAGAAAAGAAAAAACCTAAAGAAGGTGATGGTGTTGTTGAAGAAGCTCCGGCTGATATACCATCGCTCCTAGAGTTGAAGAGGATCTACTATGAATTAATGATAAGGTATGTGGGTGTTAGATCATTTGCTGATCTCTGTTTCTATTTTTTAAATGCTTAACCAAGCATGGGTATTTATCTGGTTTTGATTGGGGTTTCATGAGCCATGAAATTCTTATATCTTTATGTGCTGTCCTTGAAATTTCATGGTTATTTGATTTGCAAATTTGTACTTGTGGAAATGATGTCTTGATTTCTCTCAATGTCCTGAGCTACTGTTTGTTTTGTGGTTTTGCAAAATAAGCACTGGAAGGGATTTTTTTTCCTAATTTTTATAAGAGCAAAGGTGAGGTTTTACCTGATCATTTAATTAAAACCAAGGTTTACCTGTATCATGGGTATTCAGAAATTAAAAATAAAGATTTATAGATGTTTAGCATTCCTAAAGAATAAGTGAATGCCCAACTCCAATCCTTTTTAATTATGAGGATGTCACTGAAACATTTGTGCTTTGGGATTAGAATATTATTTTTCTAAAGCATTTCCATTCCAGCTTGTCCTCCTGTGGGGTGGGACTGTTTGGTAAACTGGGTAAATTAAAATCTGATGATGCGAAGATAAGTACTGATAACTGCTTTGATCTGGCAATGTTCAGCCAGGTCTGTTAGTTAGATTTTTTTACCAAAAAAACTTGGGAGAAATGAAGATTTAGTTGAGCGGTCTGGCCCATTGTTTGATCCTGAATGATGTAAACCCTCAAAGTTACTACCTATCTTTATTCTGGAGTTCTTTTGTTTGAAGGGAGACCCCAGTTTTTTTGTTGTTTTTTTTTTTCAAAGGGAGACCCCTCAGACAAATCATTAGCGTTGAAAAATAAAGTACAACCTCTTGAAATTTTATGTCTGAAATTGGGTATTTTATCCATGAAATCATCTTTTTTAAATGTCCAGATGCTAGAATTTGAATTATAGTGAATTGAGAGGCAACAATGTATGTTGAACACTTGCAACGTTACATATTCATTCTTCAAAGTATAAGGATGTGATATGTGCAATCCCTGTTTGCAAACTGTATTGCCAGCTTCAATTTAATTGTTCATTCATATTCACCGGAACATAATGGCGAATAAAGGGGGATGACAAAAGATGAGAAAAGTATAAGGGTGAATTGGGAAAATGTGGATGGCAAAGTGAAAGTAGACGGTTTGCAAAATGAACAGTGCATATTTTATTTCTCGCTGTCTTTTTAAAATTGCAAGCTTATTGGATTCGGAAGAGCTTCTTCCTTGGGCTCCTGCTGTCCTAGTCACTCGCTCAACATTGTTTTGCTTACTGTATTGCTCACAATCACTTGCAGAACCCTACATTTTTGTGTTTATTTACAGAGTGGTCTTAACCATTGACTAAAAATAGACCAGCTGAACTTTGAAATGGTTTCACAGCTCCTTTTTGCTTGGTTAATGTACAGAATAGATTACTGATAGCTGTTGCTATATGGTGATATTGATACTGGTTTTCTGATTTCTGTAGGTATTATATTCATAATAATGATTACCTTGAGATTAGCCGTTGCTATAAGGCTATATACGAGATTCCTTCTGTTAGAGAGAATCCAACCCAGTGGATACCGGTACAGCTCTTGTTTGTAATCGTGTATTAAATGATTTAAATCTCCTTGACTCTGTTGATCTTCTCTGATATTTCTCTTCATATAGGTCTTGAGGAAAATCTGTTGGTACTTGGTTCTGTCTCCACATGATCCATTGCAGTCCAGCCTTCTTAATTCCACCCTGGAAGATAAGAATCTTTCCGAAATTCCTTATTTTAGGTAAATTCAACTTTTAGTATTTGTTAGACATCTCCCTTATATTTAAATTTCAGTTTGATAAAGAAGGCCTGCCTCTGTTATTTTGTTGTAGGTTGCTGTTGAAACAGGTGGTAACCATGGAGGTCATACAGTGGACAACTCTTTGGAATACATACAAGGCTGAGTTTGAGAATGAGAAGAGTATGCCAGGAGGCTCTTTGGGTGACAAAGCAGCTGATGATCTGAAGCAAAGAATTATTGAACATGTAGGTTTCAATTAGTTGTAATATCTTAACATCTGGGTTCTGCTATTCATTTCTCTATTTATTTAGCAGATACTTTTGCTGACATGTGGTGCTTTTGCAGAACATTCTTGTTGTTTCAAAGTATTACTCAAGAATTACCTTGAAGAGACTCGCAGAGCTACTGTGTCTTAGTATCCAGGTCTGTTGATGTTATTTTTATTCATTTGAACATTTTAATTGCAGTGAAATGTGTGTTTGTTATACATGTGCATTTCCATAATTTATGTTGTTGTGCAATGATGTGTTTGTATTCAGATAGTTTGTCCTCTTGCTCTAAATTGTATGTAACATGGTAGTGGAAAGAGATAGTTTTGAACTGTTGAGGCCAAGACCAGTAGTTCATTTCCATAGGAAACTCACATCTCATTGTCTTCATTTATTTTTCACTTCTTTTGATAAATGTCCCAACACGTATGAAACTTGATATAGAAGGAGCTTGGGATTCCAAATTACAAATTGAACTTATATTCTGGTTTCTAACTCTCTGGAATTCAAATTGTACTTTCTATTCATATGGTACATGCACTTAGGATTTCAAAATACCACTTTCCAGAGAGCTGGAATTCAAATTTTACTTTAAATTCCGATTCATTCATGCTTCATGGACCGAGTCAAAGTTAGTATTTCATATAGGAAAATCTAGTCTTGTTCCCACTGTTGTTTAATCTGTACTTTCGGTTCCTTTGTGTTCAGGAAGCTGAGAAGCATCTCTCAGATATGGTTGTGTCCAAGGCACTTGTTGCCAAGATTGACAGACCGATAGGGATTGTCTGTTTCCAAACTTCAAAGGATAGCAACAATGTTCTTAATTCATGGGCTATGAGCTTGGAGAAACTACTTGATCTTGTTGAGAAAAGCTGTCATCAGATTCACAAAGAAACCATGGTTCACAAGGCTGCCTTGAAGGCTTAAGGAGCGGTGTGGCATGCTTATTTTGGGGTTTCGAAAGTGCGAGGGTTAACTGAACTTATGTTTCCTTCTGGATAAGCCATGCAGGCTGGAACTGTTCCATAAACTGAGTTTTCAATTCCAGCATTTAAATTAAATATGAAGGGTCGATCACACATGTATCCCCCAAAATATTTGTTCGCTAGATAAGGCTTTTATAACTAAAAGACTGCTGTGTACTACTGGCACATAACTTGCCAATGGTGTTTCACTTGGTTCTTATGTTCTTTGGTGCCTGATTCAAGATGACATGTTTCCTGCCTTTTATCTTCTGTAGCTTGTTCTTGCGCTTTTGTTAATTTTCTTTACGGGAAATGACCATTTGCGCAAACTAGGGCTGTGTTTGGTAGAGCTTATGAGCTCTGGTGATTATAAGTGAAGCCCAGCAACTCATTTGGTAAACTGGCTTCTGCTCTTCCAACTTCCAAAAGCTGGGGCTTTTTCAAGCCAAAAGGAGAAGTAGCTCTTACCCTCTTTTTAGAAGCCGCTTCTACTTCTTAACGCGCGCACTGTAGCGGCGAATTAATGAACATTCCAAAATACCAATGGGTACCCTTGGTGGTTTCAACTAATTACGACCCATCACATATCAAACAGAAATACCATCAACTAGGCCAAACCCACTGCCAAGGGCGACCTCCCTCTCTCCGGGCAGTACACCCCTAATGTTTCTCTTTCACTGTGGAATCATCTCAGTTCCCCAAAGCTGCATCCTTTTTGGCTCTTGGAGATCTGGATTGGATTTAGATTGTGTTTTTGGGTTTAAAGTCCAAATGGGTTCACCAGAAAGATTGTTTGGCCGGCAGAGAAGCCTTCATGAGATCCTTGGAGGAGGTCTTGGTGAGTCCTTCATCTTTGTTGATTATTCTGCATCACATTCTCCTCTTTACAATTCTTAATTACTTCAGATTGCTATAAAAGAGTTGTCATTCAGTATTGGAGTTACTTCAATGTTGAGATTTAATTTGGGTAAACGTAAACTTTGTTCTTTGATCAAATGCAGAAGTTTGGTTGGTTGCTTTGGATTTAAGATATTACGGGTCTAATGAGCCTTTCTTTTTTGGGTGATATTTTACTGATATAGTTGCAGATGTGATCTTGTGGAGGCAGAAAGATGTGACAATGGGGATACTGTTAGTAGCTTTAGCTGCTTGGGTGGTGTTTGAGAAGTCTGGTTATACATTGCTATCACTGGTCTCTAGTGTTCTTCTCCTTCTCTTTGTCATTCTGTTTCTCTGGGCAACAGCGGTTGCCATTCTGAACCGGTAATATGTAGTGCAAGTTGTGCTTCTTGACTGACATTTGGTTCCTTATAGTTCAATTCAATGTTTTGTTCAGTTGATGCAAACTCTTATCATTCATTTAAAATTGAATAAAACTACACATGTTTAGCTTCATTATGCAAACCTGTTTGACATTATAATTTATAAGAGAGTTCTTAGACCTTGATCAACTGTCTTACGTTTGTTTTCATCCCAAATAATGTCAAACTTCTGAAGACATGGCTAGGATGATTGATGAAATACATTTTCAGTTGCAAACTTAAATTTTCGTGCTGCACATGACTATAATGATAAATTTCATTTAGAACAGACCAGCTCCACCCCTGCCTGAATTTCAGTTATCAGAAGAAATGGGGAATGAAGCTGCAGCTGTCATCCGCACTCGTGTAAACGCTTTGCTTTTGGTTTCACAAGATATTTCTCTCGGTAAGGATTCGAGGTTGTTCTTCAAAATAGCGGCTTTCCTGCTTCTGATCTACTTTATTGGTGGCTTGACTGATTTCCTGACTTTGAGCTACACCAGTAAGCTTCAGTTTCAATGAGATTTGCCTAATTCGGAAATGAGAATCCAAATGTGGAAATTGGTTCTTATAATTTTCAAATCCTCTGTTGCAGGCCTTGTCATTGTTTTGAAAATTCCAGCATCCTATGACAGATGTGAGGATTATGCGGACAAGTATGTCATAATGGGTTACAGGAAATTGCTGAAATTGTATGCTAAACTAGATGAAGAATATGTAAACAGATTTCAACACTTGATATTGGAGAAGAAGAAACTTAGTTGATACTAAGTTCATGTGATTGATGAGGCGATGTGTATGAGTGCGGTTTCATCCTTTTACTCCCCTTTAAAGTCTTTTTGGTTTTTCAAATTGCAGAGATATCATGTCAAGAGTGTTATAAATGTTGCAATCTAAGCCACATAATGATAATAGAAAAAGTTGGTTCTGTACATGCTCTATCTTAAACTTCAAAAGTGGAGCTTTCATAACCCTCATTTATCAATGAAACACGAAATTAGTCAGAGTTAGAAGCTAGAGAAAGTTTTGTTTTGGTTAGATTGCTTTGGGATTTCGGGTTCATCTGTTATTGTTGGTTGTTAGTTTGGTTTGCAATATTAAACTTGAAAAACAGTATTTCTAAAGGCCATAACACACCTTAAAACGGAGAAAAATCAACTTAGATGCAAAAAAATAAAGTTTACTGGGGGTAGTAAAAATTTACTAAAGTTTACTAGAGGTAGTAAACTTCTACTGGGGGTATTAAACTTGAAAAACAGTATTTCTAAAGGCCATAACACACCTTAAAACGGAGAAAAATCAACTTAGATGCAAAAAAATAAAGTTTATTGGGGGTAGTAAAAATTTACTAAAGTTTACTAGAGGTAGGAAAATATTATGTTGTGGATTCAGAATATCCCACTCTGCCAGGGTATTTGAGACCTTAAAAAGGGCCACCACAACACTTCCAACAATATCGTGGCCGAGAACCAAGAAATAAAAGAGAACTATTTAACCAAGCACACTCTTCACTTAGAGGAGTTATAGAACGCTCATTTGGAGTTTGGAAAAAAAAATGGAAGATTTTAAAAGACATGCAAGGATATTCATTCGAGAAACAAGTGAAGATTGTCATCGCTACTATGACATTTCATAATTATATCCGAAGATATGCACATCGTGATAGACATTTTGTCCGAGGCGAAGAAAGGGAAGGTGGTGAGATGAGGAAGAAGAAGAAGAAGAAGATGATGATGAACAAAATCATCATGGCGCACAAGAAATTGATATATTAAGAGACATGATTGCTCAAAGTTTGATGAATGCACGTGATTGAGTATTTATGTATTGACATGATCCTAATCAAAACCAAATTATCAATATCAGAGTATATTGGTTTAAGATAATTTTAAAATTATCAAATATTAATATGCCATATATTTTTAGGCATTGTTTTAAACTAAAATTAACTAAAAATTATCGTACATGTCTAAATTGGTCATTTGACAAATTAAAAGCATAAACTAGTTTGAGTTTACCAAACGCTTTGCCATTACTTCTGTCACTAACAGCTACTTATATAAGCCAGTTTATCAAACAGTCTGCAACTTTATTTATCAGCCACTTATTTTCAGAAATCAGCATAAGCCGACTTTTTTTATAATCACAGCTGTAACAAACACACCCTAGGCTAAATTCAATGACAATACTTTAAAATTGCTTTACCCAATGTCTGATGGTGTAATGATCAACTACGCTTACTTTCCTTCCTGACGGTAATGTGTGGTAAAAGACATTACTTGTAGGGTGATTGCTATATGCTTTCCACAACCGCATAAAGATCGAATAGAACCTGTGCATAAACAAACTCAGTATAGAAAATGCCAACAAAAGCTGACATGATCATCATAGGCATTATGTGTGAGAAATGAAGCCGGTTATACCTCAGATCGTCTTAAAACAGAGCACATGTGCCAACAGAAATCGGCTCTCTGCCTTGCAGTACTCATTTGGAGCCGGAATTGTAAAGAGATATTCAGTAATTAGTTCTCCAGCAAACTAAAAGATTTTTGAGGGTATATATATGTGTGTGTGTGCGCGCGCGCGTGTGCGCGTGTGTGTGTCCCGGTAAAATTCCGGCAATGTTGAGCAATTTAATTCTACGGGTTACCAGCGGAATCCGCCTACCGGCGACTTGCACACACACAGACACAAAACTAGATAAGTAACAAAAAAAAAACTTAACTACTATATTGCAGCTGAGTTGGTTGGGCAACACGCTTGCAATAAAGCCACCAGGGTTCAACATATACTTCTTTCTGCGTTTTTTTTTTCCAGTTTTTTACACATTATATATTTACGGCGCATGTAGGCTAGGGAAGCTTGCAGAGGGCGTTGGAGACTTGGAGTACATCTGGGTTCCCAGCCTTGTCTTGATTCTTTTAGCTCCTGATGGGGGTTTGTGCTATTCATTTTGTTGATTTTGTTGATGTGTCACAGGACAGGTTTACAACAAGTTAGAGTTGTGCTGTTCGTATTGATTACTGGTTTCTATTTGTTCTTTATCCCTCTTGACCTTGGTTTTTTTTTACTTTCTCCGGGCTCATGCTATACTTTATTTCCTCGTTTGTGGATCTTTCCTTCCTGGGCTCATTAACACACTTGACAGTATAATAGGGCTCCGATCGCCGTTGTCCCTATTGGCATCTTCTTTGTAGTTTTCTCACTGTGTGAAAGCTCAAAGTGTACAGAGTAGAAATGAAAACTGAAATATATGAAATTCATCCTATCTATCCAAGTTGTACGGTAACAGGTAAATTGCACGGTAGTAAAAATGTTTCCTTTATTTTTTTAATAAAGAAAGAATGTCAAATAAGTACGGAAATTTACTGTTTTGCGCCACACATCCTTTTCCTAATCTAATTGGGTGTAGTCATTTTCGAGGAAGAAAGCCTAGTTCGTATTGGATTTGAAGAAGCCTTGACATTTTAGTTTTAGGGTTTTCTTAACGTAACTTCATTTTGAGCTCTCCTTACCAATCCAAGTCGTAGAGGAAGTCAATCCAAATTAGTTTTATTCATGATTCTGCTTATATATTGTCATCTTATGGTTTCCTTATTCAACTCACTAAGCAAACCACTCAGTTAACTCTCCCATTCCCATTTTGCCGAAGCAAATACTTCATTTAGCTCCTGCATATTATTACACATATAAAAAGAATGCTTGTGTTATGTGTTGGTGTCTCTTTGTACGCAGTAGCAGATTCAGGATCTCGTACATGTCCAGGCTAATGATAAGTGCCAAAAAAAAAATTCTTCTATACATATATATTTTTTAAGGCCTAGAACCTAATGGAATGATCATGAGAGGAATTGAAGTGTATAACTATATTATAAGGAAATGTTTTAGTTTTTTTGCTCAACTAAATGCTAATAAAAAGTGGAAATTTAGAACAAAAATGAGAAAAAAAATACTTTAACCAAAAGAGGAAGATGAAGAAAGGTGTAGAAAATTGCAAGGAAACAAAGTGTACATGTACAATGAGAAAAAATTGATGTTTGCTACTAGGAGGATTCAACCTTCCACCAGCAAGATATAAGTTTGGTTGTATGATCATTGAACCAAATGATTGTATTTAATGGGTTGTGAGTAGTTGGATTTGAGGCCAGGCTAGCCCTAGCCAAACTCATGTGCTAATGAATTCATTTTACTTTGAATTGATGTTGATGCATGTTGAATCTATGGGCTTCTACACTTAAAATGCTTACTAAATGCGTTGCTAGTTTTGTCACCTAGAAACATGTTTAGGTAATTAATGAATCGGAACTTGAACTTGACAACTTCTTGAATCCGTGAGCATGGGTAGCCTTTAGGTGGTGGCTTAGTGTTTCTTACGGGAAATATTAAGTTGCTTGAATTTCTTACCTTGAACTTAATGCTTGTGCCATGAGTGTAATTACTCTAAGGGGGTGTTATGCTTGTGGTACATAGCCCACTTGTATTATAAGGTAATATAATTGGGACTAAGGTTTTGTGATTTAATTTGGCTCCAAAAGACTTTGTTAAATTGCATGATTAGTTTTGGTTTTTTGGTAGCTTCACCAAAGCACTAGGGGGAAGTTTGTCAAACATGTTATGCATTAATTTCGAGTTACATTTGTGCATGAGTAAGGCTAAGTGCAATGCCTAAGTCTCTACTCCTCTTTTGATTTTATCTTTACATTTACATTTCCTTGTTATTTTTGTGCAATAATTAGTTTGCTTAGCTTAATTCTAAAATCAACCAAGTCGATTCACTACTACTTGTTAATACCATCTTCATGATTTTTAGCTTCCAAAGGGCTAATGTTGTGAACTTGTAAAAAGTTAGAATGCATGTTTTTCTAGTTTTTCTTGCGGAAATCTAGTTAGAGTTGAGTTTCTCCCAATCCTTTGGATACGATACTCTACACTTTCCCTTACTAAAACTTGACCTCCTATACTTGGGAGTAGGTAGTTTCACACATAAATACACATAATCATACTTAAGTGATTCAACCAACAGGTGTGGGGGACCGTGGGAGGTCTTTTGGTGGTGAAGGACGAAGCTAATTGTCAGCTTCCCACAGACGGAGCCAATGTTAACGTTGTGATTACCAGATGGGTGGCTGATCGCACAGTTATCTATTAGTGAGTGTTAATTTGACATGAGAAGTATATTGGTTCACCTCCCTCTCTTGGGGTAGGCTACGTCCACTTGAATCCACTAGTATAGGCAAATAGCCTTAAGTTATACATGTAGTGATCCCATTTCTAAGTGGGATGAGGGGTCCTTTTATAGGTGAGGGAACCCCTCTCATTTACATATTTTTCAATGTGGGACAAATGTCTCTCTAGGCTTACTATGGAACCATCTTGATGAGGTCAGAAATGTGACTTCCCGGTGGTGTCTTGGTGAGTTCCGACTATCATTGGAAAGCTTGTATGACGAGATACGCTATGAATACCATGGTTGAGTCACATAGTGACTTGTAGATCCGCCTAGAGAGTGATGTTTATGCTCGGTGGCATGCCATACTAGCTCTATGCTAGTAGGGATGTCAACATACATCTCAACTGGGAAGTAAACAGTCAATGGCCAGAATCCGAAAGCCCCGAGAAGTCTGACAACATCGTTAAAGAATGGAAGGAGCATAGAGATTACAGTGGTCACAATCACAAAGGCAGTCCTCCACACCAATCTAAAGTAATTACGGTTGCAACGGCCAAGACCGGGAACTCGGATTTTGATTTCTCTTAGAGATAAACTCGCTCTCTGGGTACTTTCTTGCTGCTATTTTCTCAACAAAAGCAAATAAGGGTTGGCAGTAGACTTGGTATGCACCAACAAGGTGGACTACTACAGCAACGTTGGCAATGTCTAAGAGCCAAAATGGGTTATAGAACCCAAAACCAGTGAGCAAGTTTCCAGGGGAAAAGTCTCCAAAAGCAGCATAGCCCATGCAGCCACATAGCATGTAGAAAAGGGTTGTTGCAACACTAATTATAGTGGCCTTCTTCATTGTTTTGGCTTCAGATGGTGGAGATCTAACTGTGTCTTGAATTTCAATCAAAATAAGAGAGGAAGAGTAGGCCAGAGCTACATTACCAAGAGCTTGGAAGCTCCTCCATATCTTATCGGTTTCAGTCACAGTTCTAATGTTTATTCCAGTCATACTTCCCATGATTGTTCTAGTTTCTGCAACTTTAGCAATTCCAAGGCCAAGTACAATCGTCGAGTAAGTAAAGGACATGATTGAAGCAACAACAGAAATCCACCACAACTGATCAAAGTCTGAAATCTGAGAGAATTTGATTTGTGTTATGTCGAACGCGATCATGTAGGAGTTGCTATTGGTATGGCATGGATCATTTCCACCACTTTTGTGGAAGCAGTTAGACCTCTTGATTGACATCATGCTAATGGATGATGCTATAGTGTATCCAATGGCAACTCCAACGATGTTTAAGTACTGAACATATCCACAAATCTTGACTTGGACTCCACCTAGGTTGGATCGAACAACATCCATGTAAGTGTAGTTTCTTTTTCCAGTGTCAGAATCACCAGAGAGGTAGCACTCAGATAGCAGGTTGAAGTGTAGTGAATCACCAAAGAGAACAAGACCATGACAACAGGGCCAGCGACCCATCCAAGCTGAGCTATCGCCCAAGCTAAGGATAGAACCCCCAGAGCCAACTACAACAGTAAAAATGTGAGCACTGGCAGTCCAAATCGTTCCGGTTCTTTTGAGATGACCGTCATCATCAAAGGACTCTAAGCAGTTGGAGCCTCCCTGTGTCGGCATATTGATTGAGACTTTAGGCTTATTATGGAACCATCTTGATGAGGTCGGAAAAATGACTTCCCGGTGGTGTCTTGGTGAGTTCCGACTATTATTGGAAAGCTTGTATGACGAGGTACGCTATGAATATCATGGTTGAGCCACATAGTGACTTGTAGATCCGCCTAGAGAGTGATGCTTATGCTCGGTGACATGCCATACTAGCTCTATGCTAGTAGGGTTGTCAACATGTCCCCCCGCAGTCCCTAAGTAAGAGGAACTTCTTGCTTAGGGAGTTTATCAATCAACATGTCACCGAGCATAAGTGTTCGGACGGTGGCATACCCCTACCAGTCCCCGAACTCCTTAAGCAAGAAGAGACTCTCAAACCTGCAAAACAAAGATAAAAACATATGTGCACGAAGTATGTCTGTTGTCATGGATAACATAAGAATGTACGGGCGCGATGTGTGTTTGACACATGATGATGCGTGTGTATATATGTATGGTCCCGAATATGATCTAGTACGCCAGTGTGCGTAAGTCCCCGAAACCCCTAGTAAGCGAGGCAGTTTCGAGTGATATAGCCTATTTGTGCGGTGTGCTTAGGCGAAGTAGTCTTCCGTGATGACGCTTTGGACTTATATGGCCACTACGGGTGAGTGTGGCTTATATATGCCAATATGGCCTTTGAAGGCTAGTGCGGCCACTGAAGGCTGGTGCGTCCTATATCGCAGTGCGCGTAGGATGGCTTTGAGCCACTGCGGGCATAGTGTGTCCATCTTAGCGTAGTGACCTACTCGTAGGACATCTTTTGGACGCTGAATTAGGGCGTGGTGTGTCCATCGTAGCGTAGTAGGCTACGCGTAGGACGTCTTTTGGATGCTGACATTGAGCGTAATGTGTCCATCGTAGCGTAGTGAGCTTTACGCGTAGGACTTCTTGAGCTCATTTAGGCGTAGTGCGCGTATTTACGCGGCTTGAGCCCTCTTGGGCGTAGTGCATCCATCGTAGCGTAGATAAGTGTTACACATAGGACGTCTTGAGCTCTCTTGGGCGTAGTGCGCGTATTTACGCGGCTTGAGCCCTCTTGGTCGTAGTGCACCCATCGTATCATAGAAAAGAGTTACGCGTAGGACGTCTTGAGCTCTCTTGGGCGTAGTGCGCGTATTTACGCGGCTTGAGCCCTCTTGGTCGTAGTGCATCCATCGTAGCATAGATAAGCGTTACGCGTATGACGTCTTGAGCCCTCTTGGACGTAGTGCACGTATTTACGCGGCTTGAGCCATCTTGGGCGTAGTGCATCCATCGTAGCATAGATAAGTGTTATGCGTAGGACGTCTTGAGCCCTCTTGGGCGTAGTGCGCGTATTTACGCGGCTTGAGCCCTCTTGGGCGTAGCGCATCCATCGTAGCGTAGATAAGCGTTACGCGTAGGACGTCTTGAGCCCTATTGGGCGTAGTGCGCGTACTTACGCGGCTTGAGCCCTCTTGGGCGTAGTGCATCCATCGTAGCGTAGATAAATATTACGCGTAGGACGTCTTGAGCCCTCTTGGGCGTGGTGCGCGTATTTACGCGGCTTGAGCCCTCTTGGGCGTAGTGCATCCATCGTAGCGTAGATAAGCATTACGCGTAGGACGTCTTGAGCTCTCTTGGGCGTAGTGCGCATATTTACACGGCTTGAGCCCTCTTGGGCGTAGTCTCTCACTTTTTGGCAAGGAAAGAATTTCTGACTCTGTAATGTCTGAGTGTTGTGTGATGAAACAGTCTGCATAAGGAATTTAATTGTTCTCTTGAATAATGGTTAGAAAAATTCCTAGTTTCATTAGCACAATCAAGTTTGACATTCAAGTGTGTGCGTCACACATTCTCTAAGCATATAAGATATGGGCTAAGTGTCCTTGCTAGCTAACTCTGAAAAGTGTTGTAGGCAATGCGTGAAAGCCATGTGGGCATGCATATCAAGTGCGGTATGTTGTAGGCATGCTTCATAGCGTAATAAAATCATGCTAAGACATGGTAATAATTATCTCTATAGTAGGAGTAGGGAGGCATAGCATTTTACTTATCTTATGCCAATGTGGAGTGGAGTTGCGCTCTATGAGAGTACCAAAATCATGTTGGAGGTGTCCAAGCATGATGCTCCCTTGCGCGGGGAATGATTGCAAGTAGCCGCTTTGGCTTTGCGTGAGGAGATGTCCGGTTTGAAGAGATTTTCCTTTCAATTCTCTGTGTCATGGTAGTGCTTTGTTGCGGGTTGGTTGGGTTTGCAAGCAAGTCCCGTAGTTCATTGTGCAATGATTTCTTTTCTCTGGCAACTACAAAGGGCTGCGAAGGTCAACCGTGGAGCAGGACTGTGAAAGTCGATTGTGGAGTAGGACCGTGGAGGTCAACTGTGGAGTTCCACCGTGGAACTATGGGAGCATCAGTCATGGGACTGATAACAATCATGTAACTACGGCAGCAGCCGTGCACCGTACTAGCAGTCATGGGACTACGATAGCAGTTGTAGGATTGCGGGAGCAAGACCATGGACTGTGCTAGCAGTCGTACATAGTGCTAGCAGTCGTGGGACTACGGGAGTAGCCGTGCACCATACTAGCAGTCGCGTACTATGCTAGCAGTCATGGGACTACGATAGCAGTCGTGGGACTACGATAGCAGTCATGGGATTACGGGAGTAGCCGTGCACCGTGCTAGCAGTCATGGGACTACGATAGCAGTCGTGGGACTACGATAGCAATCATGGGACAAGTGGGACAAGTGGATTCAAATGGACGTAGCCTACCCCAAGAGAGGGAGGTGAACCACTATACTTCTCGTGTCAAATTAACACTCACTAATAGCTAACTGTGCGATCAGCCACCCATCTGGAAATCACAACATTAACAATGTACATTGCGCAGAAGAAGATACCAAAGTGGAGCACAAAATGGCTTTTCCTCCAAACTCTTAAGTGTCGCTTGTCTCATTGTATCAATAGCTGCTGCTGCTGGCTCAATAGCTGGGGTGATTTCAGACCTCAAGACATATAAACCCTTCACAAGCAGCTATTGATTCATCAAGAGTACGTTGACCGGTTCCATTATTAATTTGCATTTTCTAAATCAAGGAAAGAGATTTGGTGATTAGGGCAAGTCTTCTTGTTCAACCGGTGATGTACGTTGTTGTTTTTATCTGTATTTGTTGTTTTATGTAAATAATGTAAAATTCAGTTGAAGGCCGGGAAAGCATTGGCCATGTATCTAACAATGTATTTTAAGAGTAAAATGGCAGATGTGGTTATGCAGACTTGTTAATGAATCTGTTTTTGGTGTTGGAGAACTGGACTGAAATTGATTGTCATTGTTGTTGCCTACTATCTATCAGATGTGATCTGATATGTGTTCTTAAAACGTGAAATTGAACTCTGAGTTCTTATATATATATATATATATATATATATATATATATATATATATCTCTCTCAATTTTGAAAGCTTAAACCATTATTGAATTGGATGAAACTTTGTAGAAATGATCTTGAATAACATAACTAAATATTGAATCGCTTATGATGAAAAAATTTGACCGAAAAATTTGCCAAAATTGAAACTTTACTCTGTAATTTCAGAATGAAACTTCACTGTGGATAGATACCGTATATATATATATATGTGTGTGTGTGTGTGTGTGTGATTCTTGTTGTGAAAGCAATGAAGTTGATAATGAGTGCCCTTATTCTTTTGGATGCATCTTATGCATTTAGTTGTGTTACCATAACGCATAGGCATCACGGCCACCTGAGCAAGGAAATAATGCAATGAAGATGGAGTCCCTGCGCTAGGCTGCTAGTGAAGCTCAGTCCATTAAAATAGAACCTGACCAGCAATTCTATGCGTATGATGTCGACTATGCATGTGATTAAGGAGATTAAGTAGAGGCAAAATAGTCTTAAAATAAATTTGTTTGTTAAGCCTTTCAAAAAACAAAACAAAAAATTGTTTGTTAAGAGATTAGCCAAGATTTGTTCATTTGCAATGGACAATCTTCCCTTTGTCACCCAACTTCAAAATGGACTAATCACCCAATTTCACAGGAAGGAATGATGTTTTCGATTTAGGTGATTGCGCCCGATCATATTATTATGGGCAATTACCTTCGAACAATTTCTTCTAAATTGGGAAATTATTTCTATCATCCAAAACCCTTTGTACTGATTCGTAAAAATTACTTCCCGTCACACACATAATACGTTAATACTACATTACCACAGTACTTTGAAAAACGCAATGTACAGAGTACTAACTTGAATTGCCAAACGTGTTTCGCCTCAAAATTCTAATTTTTAAATCGCCGCATTTAGAAGTAATTAAGAATTACATCCAAAGATGGTTGATCAGAATGAGTTATTGACCTCAGAATACCATTATAAATTCTTTTAGCTAAGCTGAAAGGGAGCAAAAGGTGTCAATTGGAAGATCCGTAATCACAGACGGTGAGCAGATAACAGATGAAGACCAAAAGGGAAGCTGTGCCAACAAAAAGATAAAATAACAGGTAAATTGGAAGTTCTCTCTAAGTGTGGATTACAAAACGAAATTGGGCATAAGTTACACTTTCCAGACACAACTAAAAAGGCTCATTGTTGGTGGAATCTTGCCCTCGATTAAGGTTAAGAAAACAAGCAACGGTATATACATACAGTGACGATCACACCACTACGTGAACATGAGACAAATGCACATTTCAATTACCAATAGCAACGGTAGATACAAGACTAATAAAAATGCAAAACCACACAATTTCCAGCAAAACAACCGACTTTGTAGCGCGGCACAACAATATATGGCAAGCTACAACGATGTTTGGTTTTAGGTAGAAAAAAAAAATCAAAAAATACAAACAAAGAAAACAATTCTTCATCATTTAGCTCAGGGTTCGCCCGTTGAACGATTCCACTGTTAAATTAGCGGTGAAAGCTGGGATTGAATTCATCTTTCGAATAAATATCTCAACCTGTAAGACAATATTCTTAGATGAGCTGATGAACAAACTTTTCTGTTTTGAGTTTTGACATAACACCAGGTTGAAACCACCATTAAATTAGCAAAAGATTGATAAAACAAGGTCTTAGACAAGCATTGGACTCTCCGTGTACCATAAATATCTCAACAGATTGATAACCTAGTGACAAACTTCCATCAATGCTAATTTTAAATTCATTTAGCTAGAGAGTTGGACATGCAAGAAAAATAAGACTAGCACTGAATTGAATTGGAACGCAGGCACGCGCGCACAGTCGCAGGTAGTAATAATTGTTGAAAAATGAAAACATTATGCTCTATACCTGTTGAGATATCTCACGCTGAGAGGTATAAGCATTTGCCTGATTAATATAAACAGAAAGTTAGTACAAATATTCTTACATCTGCTATATTACAAAATCGGATGCATACAAAAGAACAATCTTTGCATCCTCCAAGCATATAGGACCTCATAACATTTAGGCACCACCTTACCATAATGTTTGTAGTCCCTTATTCGTATTCAAATTCAAGCTTCTCATCATCGCCTTGAGCATATATTGATTGAAGGGTAAAACGTGTAACAGGGATTCCATTTGGTCGCTGGTGTTCATCCATTACAATCTGCCAAAATATTATATAGGAAGAATAAACATTACATTTTTATCTACAGCACTGATAGTCATTTAAAGTGCATTTCATGATAAGGTGACATAGTTCCATTGCTTATCAATCATGTGAGATTATATGCCAACTTCTACAATAATACTTCTCGAGACAGAGAAAAAAATAAAAGTGAAATAATGGAAGCTAGCATGGACAAAGAATTAGAGCAATGATGGGCATTTTAGTCCCCTATGCCCCTAACATATTATCTATGATGCACTAGTACGGGTACGGGACACGGATACGGGTACGGCATGACACGGGGATTTGTTTCTTCTAATATGTAGCGTTTTGGATACGTTTTGTAAAATATTATTATTATTATTATTATTATTATTATTATTCTAGATTTTGATCAAACATGAAAATTCTACTTATATGATCATAATGAATCGATGAATATCTCTTCTTCATTGTTGGCAGGTATAAACACGCATTAGAAGGCCTATGGGTGGTTATGGTTCTATTTACATGTTATACACTAATAGAAGTTCTTCGAGTTTCAAGCAGCACGTGGTTAAGTTTTTGGACAGACCAAAGCACATCAAAGAGTTATGCACCTGGGTTCTACGTTCTTATTTATGCAATTCTATCAGTTGGTCAGGTATGACATGAGTTAGTATATGCATTTTATATCATTCTTTGAAATATGTTATTGCAGTTGTGAGTCATAACAGATAGGAAGATTGAAAGAACCCAGATTTTATACTTTGTCTACATAAACATAACGATGGAGTTGAATGAATCAACAAAACTTACCGGAAAAGAGGTCACTTGCGTTAGTCCGTCGTTGTGGCCTTCTGGCGAGGGCTTTTTCAGTTTTTTCTGGGTTCACGGTTCACCTCCCTCGGTCTCTCTTCCAAGAGAACGAAACACTGTGTGACTAACTCTAGATTTTAGGTTTTATCTCATTTTTAACGTGAAAATGACAATTTTACCCTAAAGACGTATCTAGAATCGTATCCTGACCGTATTTTTTGGGTTGACTTTGTACTACATAGTTAGGATACGATTTTTCATCCATGGATACGTATATGCAGCGTATCCGAACCGTACCCGTATCCGACACGGGTACAATACGGACATACCCATTTTTTGCCGTATCTATGCTATATGGCATATTATCATACATACACATCTTGACTCTGTTTTCTACAAGCAAAGTGACTACTCATTAACTCTTCTTTGACATTATGTCACTTTTCTTGTATTATTCCATTAAAGTAGGCTAGATCGAAAGAGGAATTTGATGTAAGAGTACCGTACACATTCACCATACACATTCTTAGACCCTAGATTCCTGATGCAACACTTGATGAAGTTGTACATCGAAATGATGAGAGCCTACATCTGAAACTCACAACCAAGGAGAAAAGTAAAAGAAACCACACACACACACACAGAGGAGAGGATTGTACATATACACTCCTTGTTAGTTATACCTACTTGTATATTTATATATAATTTTTCAATTGTATGATTAGAAATGGAATTCTATCAGACAACCAAGAGTAAAAAAAAACGAGGGTGGCCTAGAGTCAACAAGGGGCACTTCTACAAAACAGAAACAACCAACAGCAACAACAGGACCAGGACAACACACTGAACTCCCTATGAGGTCGTTGCCTTTCAACGAAACAGAATGGAAGAAAGACCAGTCTTTGAAAGCGCCCACTATCTTACCCTCTTCCAAAGATCCTTTTTTTTTAAAGCATCTTCCGAAGATCCCTTATCCCTACACCTACGTATTCTATAAGTGTCCTTTTGTTTGTTTCCATCCAGAGCACCCAAATGACAGAGAAAACTATACAGCCCCAAATAAATGAAGGCAGGTCAGAGCATGACTTCCTTCCACCAAACAATCTGACATAGAGCACAGGTAGAGTATAATGAGTTAATGACTACGATTGGTTGTCCTCCCCCTGGTTGTGCTAATCCCAAGGTGCTAACATCCAACTCACAACTAAGATTATTAATGCACTACCACCAAACTTTCTCAGGATGGGAAATCTTAGGAAAATGAGCTGCAAGTCATGTTAGTAACAAGCACGAAAAAAATGACAATTTACAGAGTGATAATAACCTTTATCTATCCGTAGTTCTGTACTAATGCCACGATCTCAACCCATTCGAAACAGACATACGTAAGGACATGGGTATATTTGTTTTTTGTTGACGAAATTACTTTACTACATCCCATACATTTTAACTTCCAGTTGTGGACTGGAGCAAAGATAGTGGCCAACACTTGGTTGGGAAAGAAGTATCCACTTGGAAGCCTAAACATAAACCTAACACTTTTGGTCAAATTCTCTGGTGTAGTTTCAGGGTCGTACAAGGGTCAGATTTCAGTTTTACAATGTAATTACAGTCTAGCTATTTAGGTCTCAGGGTAACTACTCAAGGGTCTTATTATTGATTAGTATTTAATTCGGTCCTCTGTTCAAGGTTTTTTTTTTTGGAAAAAAATTAGATTATATTGCTTGTCAATAGTCAAAGGGCAAATTACGTCAGAATACCTCGTCTATCACAATCCGATAGACCACAAGAAGTAATAAGACCAACACCCTCACTAGTAAACTCATGGGCTCATGCAAGAAGCCTCAAACAAGAAACAAGAAACGATCTAACCTAATTCCTTTGGCAAGATTATCAGCTGACAACGGCCTCAATTGTGACACCTAGTAAACAAAAAACCAAGCATAATCGCTTCTCTCTGTTGTTCAGGCTGACCCCCAAGAAGCTTCAACCCAAGAACGAAAGACGAGTACTAAATTGGGGAAAAAACCCCTGCCCCCTGGAATCCCATACAGGGTAGAGAGGGTTAAGGCCCATTATCAGCTGACAACGGCCTCAATGGAGACACCTAGTAAACTAAAAACCAAGCATAATCGCTTCCCTTCATTGTTCAGGCTGAAACCCAAGAAGGTGGCACTTCAACCCAAGAAGGAAAACTAGAGCACTAAATTGGGCCAAAAACCCCTAGAATCCCATACAGGGTAGAGAGGGTTAAGGCCCATTTTCAGCACACCCTAGCCCAACTAGGTCAAGGCAGCCTCCAAGAGAGGCCTAGTGCAAAGCCCAACAGAAAAGGCCCGAGCCCATCACCACCCCTATTGTCTCTGATCTGCTCGATTCCATAGCCGCCGCCGCAAAACACCGAACCCACCAAGACACGTCGCCACCAAAAGCAGACCAAATCCCTCATTGTCAAGCTACCTAGCATTCCCCATGGACCACCGAGGCAACGCAGCCATCACCACCACATGGATCTTCCCTGAACTTACCATGACTACGCCAAACAGATAAAAAATGATACAGCCAGCATCCAGCGCTGTCATGATCTGACAGTTGACAACTCCATCTAGTGTTTCTAGGTGCGGCTGAGGGTTCGGAAGAGTTGGCCAATATTCAGTCTTCCTATGTTGTTCTAGTTGTCCATGGGATATGCAATTTAAGCCTATAAATGTAGCTACTGTTTGCAAACTGGAAAGAAATCAAAATCAACTTATATTAAATGCTCGGTGCCTTTGGTTCTCTTCTCCTAGCCTATTGTCTGTTCTCTCTCCCCTAACCTTTCTCGTTCAATTTCTTCCTTCTACATGTATCTTCTAAATTCAGTCTGCTTTCTTAGTCTCTCAAAAATCCCCAACCTACCCTAATCATACTCCCACCAATTTTTGCGTTGTGCTACATCAGATAAGTTTAGTTACCGAAATGACATGAAGGTCATATGGAAGTCTGTCATCGTACACTGTAATATTTTCATAACTTCTCAGTATAACTATTAGTCAAGTGTAGAGAAATTAGTATACCCTAGAGTGAAGCAAATTTATTCTATTAAGTAA
Organism: Argentina anserina; assembly: GCF_933775445.1. Taxonomy (NCBI): domain Eukaryota; kingdom Viridiplantae; phylum Streptophyta; class Magnoliopsida; order Rosales; family Rosaceae; genus Argentina; species Argentina anserina. The sequence continues at coordinate 17,873,598 of NC_065876.1, forward strand.
CGATTCATGAATAATAAGAAGACAACAACTATATCTTGTACCTTGTAACCAAAAAGCTCACAACATGCTCTCCTGAACACTGAAATTCTGTCAGCAAACAGTCTTGTACCTGTTCCATGGTATATTCACATGTTCAACCCAATTGAAAGTAAAACCAGAACAAACAATGCAAAGTATACGAAAACATTCCATCTACCAAAATCTTAAGCTGTTGGGTACTTGGGGTATGTTTAAAAACATATATCAAAGTTTACAAATAGATGCTATGCTGTCCTCCCTCCTCCCAGTAGGCCCCAGTACCGGAATGAAAAGCTTTCATCTAAATTTTGAAGAATCAAATGATAGAAAAAAAAATTGGCTTTAAAAGCTATCATATTGTTATATGTAGCATTTCCCCTAAAAGCACAAGCTAAAGACAGTAGGGACTAATCAAGCTTCACAAAAACTAAATATATTCATAGCCCAGATGGTTACTCACCTTTCCTCACGTTTTTTCAAGAGTCGCAATTTGTTCTTTCAACTGTACTATCTTTCCAGAAATGTCTGAATCCACCCATTTCCCAGATTCACCTGAATCATAAAAGAGAAACAGGCATGTGACCTACATTTAGTATAAAACACACCAAACATATTAATTCAATCACTTCAAGTTACTAATATAATGAATATTCAAAAGCAAAGATTTATGGGGCCAGGATTTTTAGATTTTCTGTTGGGAGAATCTGTTCAGTATAGATACCCAATTTGGAATATCCAATTTCTATGTTTGGATGCATCAAGATGTAGAACATGAGCAGTAGCGGCAGTGATGGGGATGGCAGCCACGGTGGTGGTCAGGGTAAAGGCTGCTAAAGCGCCAGTAAATAATGCAATTTTGTCATCATCTTAAAAGGAAAAGGAATTGTAGTATTTTACAAAACGTTATCATACAAAGAAGGGTAGAACTGTGTTCTGACCTGACTGGCTTTTCAATTCTTCAACAGCTTGTAACCTCTCCTTAGTCTTCTGCCGTTCGGTTCTTAATGCCTCTATAGTTTGTTTTGCTTCATTATCAACTATAAGAGTATTCACCATACGTAAAACTTTTGTATTTGCAGCAGAGAAATCACCATGGCCCAACTGTAGACACGAAAGAAGCAGTTGATTACGTAATCCATTTTTGCAGCAAACCAATTTCTGAGTTTAAGATGCAAAAGACTGCAAGATAATCTCTCTCCACTGATCAATTTACATGTCAATGATAAAACAACAAAGCAAAACAAAACAAAAGAGGATATTCAAGTGACTTATTCAGATGAATAATTGTGAGCTTCAGTTACTCGAACAGATGAGGACGCAATGAGATCACAACATTCACCCAATATGAACATAACATTTTATCAGATAAAATATTAAAACATGTACAGAAATACAGAGGAAAGCCTCGAAACTGGTGCTACAGCATAGGGCCAAGTGGCCAACAAGTTCTTATATTTCTATGCAAACAGCAAACAAAAATCCCACCAAAGAACAACTGGAAAGAAAAAACAAAAGCCAAAAGCCATAATAAAAATAGGTGCACTGTAAAATGACAGTGGACAATCTGACCTCTGTTATATGTTATGAACAGTGGTAATTTAGAATAACTAGTAAATGATGAAACTTACCAACTACAACGCATTAAGTATCCATCAGTGGAAACATAAAAAGGCGTGGATACATGGACAAAAATTTAAGAATCTGTTGTTTTCATATAAAAGTATTGAATGCATGTACTACAGGTGTTTGGACTAATATATGGTATGTGGTAACCCCCCAATGTAAATAACAAAATATAGTTGCCAAACAGTAGCGTTGTACTGACAATAGATGTTACAGCCCTTATTAACTTCCATTATATGCTCTAAATACAAGTCATTGAGAACTTGAAGTCCTTAGCTGGGTGGACATAAGGAGAAATGGTAGCTCAGGCCTATGACTCTCAAGTAGTCTGTGCTTACACACAGTGACACTTGTCATTCCATAAACGGAGAAGGCAAGAACCAATAAGCTTATAATTAGCCTGGCCTTATAACAATGAGCATACAGGCAAAGGAAAACCATAACATCTTTGATAACTCTCAATGTAAGCGGAAAAACCTAATATGGGTAGTGATCTCATTCTTTTATGAAAAATCCAAGGTACAGGGGAATGTACCTTTCTGGTCCAGAAAACGAACCAATTCACATCAATAATCATCGACATAATTCTGAGACCTACCTTCGACTCCAGCAGAGAGATCTCTGAACGAAGTTGATCACCCTCCCTCTCCAATGACTTCACTTTTCTTGCTTCAGTTTTTAATCTATCATTGAGCAACTTTATTTCTTCGTGTTGACAACTAATAACTTGCTTTTGTTCATATAAAGCAGAATCTAATTCTTTAATATAGCCTTCCTTCTTCTCGAGAGATGATTCAAGCTTCTGCATGAGCAAAACAGGAAACCAACCAAAATTTAAAAGGAGATTTCAACAATTATTTATAATACAGAATAGAGAACATATAAAACCTCGAGAAGAGTTCGACTGCTAGCTTCATCTCCGGCACCTTCACTCTTTACCCGCTTAAATTCATTGATGTCATTTCTCAACTTATCTCTTTCCTCAGTGACCCTAGAAAGCTGCAAGTTTACTCTATTTATTAACTATTGTTGGAATAAAAGGAACAAAAAAAATCAAAAGAAGATAGAGGAACTATGGCACCAAAGTAGGTGACATACTCCAAGTTGAAATTGAAAAAAAAATGTCAAAACCACCAATATTCCTGCCATTTCTATGCATCTAGCATCTATCAACTGAAAGATATAAGCACACATCTTTAAATACCAAACAGGAACCCAGTATCATGGCATAAGCTTATGATAACTGGCAATTTTCAGCATTTGTATTAAAAATAATAAAAATAAGTCATAGCACTGTAACACTACAAGAAATTAGTCTTAAGATGTTGAGATATGATCCCACATTGGGAAATGAGGCCTAGCCTGTGGATTTATAAGGGTTTAGGCCACTCCATCCATTGCCAATTGATTTTAGATGTGAACTCCAGACTACTTTATCATAAGCATACATCATTAGCTCTATTAGGGATAATTTAGGCTACAATCATTGTTATTATTTTTGAGCATTCCATGCTGAAACTGGCGAATAGCATATTGATTGTGAATACTTATGAATATTGATTTAAAAAAAGTGGCCATAACTCCTTATTCTTGTTAAACTAACCTGCATCACTAAATTCTATACAACATCATGGGGAAGCCACCACAGACTACTAGGTCCAAACTTTTGTGAGAAATCGCTACAACTACAAGAAGAAAACCAACCAGCAAGAAACAAAAGAGCTCTAAATAGAGTATAGTGAAATCCTGCCATGTTACATCCAGCTTTAGAGAAAAGATTAGAGGGTGACACATGAATGCTAGGTTCTGTTTTAGTTATAAAAACAAGACTGCATAAAACTATCCTTCTTACCATCTTGTCAGCCTCTGATTTTGTTACCTCCAACTTTGCTCTCATCAGTTCAGCCTCACTTTCAGCAGTTTGTTTACCATTTAATGCAGCATCCAGAGCTACCTCTAACTGTTTCAAGCGGGCAGTTGCCTCCCCCTCCCTCTTAGTGCTATCAACTACCTCTCTGCATTAGAGGGAAAACCTCAACAACTAAATCCTGAAAACATGCATAATCAAATATATACTATACTCTTCTCCAAAAAAAAAACGTACTATACAGACCAAAAAAGTATGTATACAACTCTCAGAAAATAGCATATTACAAGCAGAAATAGAGGGGAAAAAGGGCAAGTTGCAAGAGGTTACGGATAAGGTAGGGCAGCGGTTGGACAAACTGCGAATCCTCATAATTTTCAAGGTCTCTTATTGATTCTTAACCCAAAAGAAATCGAAAACCCCAGAGTCCTCAAAACCCAAGCAATAATAAAGATATTAGACTTGAGCATGATCAATCTTCAAACATAATACACAGATGGTGTAAAAAATGGCCAAAAAATGATTTTGATAGTTCCATAACTGATATTAAGCATGTGACACAATACAAAAATAAATAAGTAATTATGTAACTAGTTATTCAGCTCTAAAAAGAAGGTAGAAATAAAATTAGTCTTGTAAGCAGTCCAGAAGAGCGAGTTCTCAAACAGCAATATATTTATGAAATTACTGGTAACTGAATTTCAGCTAAGTCACGCTCACAACCTACTCACTGAAAAAATGTAAAGGTAAGTAAACCCTGCCTGACACCACTTTTTGAAAGAAAAAAAACACTAAATGAAGAATAAATGAGCCAACCTTTCTCATTAAATGTACAATTAACAGCACAAAACTAACCGAGCTATTCACATACTTTTGTAAGGCTCCAAACTTCACAGGTATATCATCACAACGTGACACACCTGGAATGTTTTTGGTCATCAACTTCTTCATGCTTAATTGAAATTCTTGTAATTTTGAATAACTCTGACTCAGCTCTCTCTCTCTACAGCCCTTTTCTTCCCTTAATTTTTCCTCCAACAACTTCACATCTTCATGAGAAGACTTCAGCTTTCTTGCTGCCCTCACATCAGTTTCCTAGTGAAATTAAAGAGGATCTAACTTGATCAGAGGATTATCATAGAACTAAGTTAATTTTATATTACAAACTACAACACATTCCAGTCTCCAAGCAGTTTGAGAATCTATATACATTTTCCTAGATCAATTGAATTCAGAGGAAGAATGTCTCCCTCTTAGTCAATCTAATTATAATTATTAGTATCTACAGAACAAATGACATATTATTATTACAATTCATATAGCATAATAAACCTAACTGAATAGATTTGGTTAAGCATAATAGGAGACCTTGAAAAGTCTTCTTCTACCTTTTGATTTGCACCTCAACAACAAAATTATGCTCTGCGTCTCATATAACATAGCATCTGAAAGACTAGTAAATTTACAAAAACAACATAGCTCTTGTTATGCATTTGAAACATCAAATTCAATTGCACGAAGTTTCCTAAGTTATGGTTATGGTTGATGATATAAGTCAATATTTCACAGAGATGGAAACAATATCGTGTTTTCATTATGTTTTTTTTCCTACAAGAATTTATGAGACAAAAGTTTATTATGAAAAGCACAAAATGTGAAATGGACTAAGGAAGACCAAAAGTCCCATCCATGCTAGTAGGACAACAACAATTAACAAACCAAAAACCCATAATGCCTGGCCAAAAAAAGAATCAACCAGGAGAAATAATCCCATGCTACTTGTTGGTCAAAACCCAACTACACCGTTCACTAGTCGTACAGAAGGTAAGGAGCAGATCTTAGTTTTCTGGAAGGGAATTCTCTCATCCTTAAGAAATCTTCTAGAAGTTCTTTCGTAAAACTCTTAGAAGAAATTCTGTGCTACAAAATCTGATAAGCAAATGCTAACACCGAAATAAAAAAGAATGATGATGAGATAACATATCTGTGAAATCTCAAATAACTATGGTGACCGGCCTAGCAACTTGACATCCAAGGCCTAGCAATATAGAGTTATAAACATAACGAAAAAGCGAAACCATATTCGAAAGACGATTATCCATTGACAAAATAATTATGTCAAAGAAATATTTTGCCACCACTTTGAAGTAATTACTTGACAAAGTCCAAAAATAGAACAGACATCCACCTATGGAAGAGCCACACAGTAGTCATCCACCACTTTGCCTATATATTTAACTTTTGATGCAGGCGATACTTTCCGTAAGTACCAAAAGAAGCACGGTCATTAGTAAACTTCTCAGAGAATTACCATAACAAGAACCTTAAAGACATAGCCTGTTAAAAAGAAGAATATTGTTGCAATCAAGGAAGAGAAGCCATCCATCTATTCCAACGGTTTGGAAAAAGAAACTGAAGATTTGAATAGAACTCATAATGGCACTATGGTGAAAAGAATTACTGCTTCGTTTTCTTCTCTCTTGACAGAACAAAGATGAAAGTCTGGGAAAACAATACAGAAAAATCATGACTCTGCTAATGGTCTCCCAAAATATACTCCTGTCAGTAATAACAGCGTGGCATAGGCAAACTGGTTTGAGTGATAAGCTCAAAATATAGTCTTCTAAGAAACTTCGGGCCCAAAGGAGCCAAATGGTTTTCATGAAAAAAAAATGAGTACTGTATTAATTATTTTGATAATGCAAAAAAGAGTTCTGATTGAAGCAAAAACTCCACTGCTAAATGGCCCAGAATAGTGGTATTTCCCTGTTCCCAAGTCACCAGGTGCTGACTTACATAGATTTCCTGGTTGGAAACTTGTTGTTAAACTACAGATTCACTAACCTCACACAGACATGCCTTCAAGAAGGCCTGATGCTAAGGTGACATAGACTGATGTAGAACACACAGCTGCATTATTCATGGAGAAGTGGGACCGCCAGAAGCTTAAGCAAAAGCACTTCTGATTTATTGTATAATGATCATTCATTGTACAATGTGTTAGTAATAAGTGGAACAGTGTGCATTGTTCCAGAATTAAGTATTGAATCAGTTATTTATCAAGAGTTGGTATTCTTTGTTTTATTATAACTTAGCGGGCCGAATCTATAGATTAGCCCCTACAAATAAGAGTTGTATACAAATAAGAGTTGTAAACTGAATTTCTGGCAGTTCATGATCAATCAAAAGTTTACCCTAACTCTCCTCTCTCTCTCTCTCTCTCTCTCTCTCTCTCTCTCTCTCTCATACCTAGAGGGTTGAGACATTGATAGCCCCTTTTTCTTACTTCCTATGCCAGAGTCATGGACTGAACCCTTTCTTTGTAGCTTGATGTTTAATTTATCTTGATTCGAATGTTCAGCCTCACTCTCCTCTTTCTCTGTTTTATCAGTTATCTAGAGGGTTGAGACATTGATCTCTCCCTTTTCTTACTTCCTCTACACCATAGTCATGGACCAAGCTTCATTTTAGCATGATGTTTAATTCATCTTGATTCATTTGTACCAGTGATAAATAACCATATATTCAGCACTTGGAAACACAATTATGAACCACTCAATAAATAAAGACCAGGTCATATAACTAGACATTCATCCAAGTGTTGTGGTGTGTGATACTATCTTTTTCGTCTTTACATTAAACCTTAATCTGCCTGCCTAAACAGGATAAGATCTGAGAAATAGCATATATCGAGATCACTTAAGAAAATATGGCTCCCCTATTAAATACTATGAATGTGTATATATAAGTATATATGTGATAGTATAAGATGTCGGTCACAGAAAAAGAAAATTAATAAAAGATAAAAGATGAAGAACGCAAACTTACAAAGTTTCTAAGCTCTTCCTGCAGATGTTTAACCAATATATCATTGTCTGTATTCGTTACTTCTTGGAATGTTAATCTGGATAATGTAGTCTCCGCTTCACTCTTATGTTGCAAGCACTGGATTAAAAAAAAATATTGTAGTAATTAATAATACATGATTTTTCAAGTTAATGTATGAAGAAGGTAACACAAGGAAATAGTTTGAATATGAATGATGTATTGAACTGCTAGGTTTTTCAACTGAATTATGTTTGTAGCTACAATGGAAACAACTATATATAGACTAATAAAGCAAACAGCACTAAGAAAAGAAACTACACTAAGTAAGCACTAACTAAGAAAAGATAGCACTAACAATAGCACTAAGAAAAGAAGCTGCTGCACTAAGTAAGCACTAAGAAAAGATAACACTAACAATAACACTAACAATAGCACTAAGTAGACAGCACTAACAATACTCCCCCTCAAGTTGGATCGAGAGAATCTTTCGAACCAAGCTTGAACAATAGACGATGGAACTGAGCAGTAGGCAACACTTTGGTGAATACATCGGCTAGTTGATCAGAAGAACGCACAAACAAAGTGGTCAGAATTTTGTTTTGGACTTGATTTCGAATGAAATGACAATCCACTTCGATATGCTTGGTACGTTCGTGAAAGACAGGGTTCGCAGCTATGTGCATTGCTGCTTGATTGTCACAGTGTAAAGTGATAGGATTCTTGCACTTGACACCAAGATCTTGAAGAAGAGCCTTCAGCCATATCAATTCACATGCAGTAGAGGCCATTGCCCTATACTCAGCTTCTGCACTTGATCTTGCCACCACTGACTGTTTTTTACTCTTCCATGTGACTAAGTTTCTACCTACAAATGTGCAAAAACCAGTCGTAGACTTTCGATCAAGGGTGTTGCCTGCCCAATCAGAGTCAGAAAAACCTTCCAAGACAAAATGACCATTATTTTTCATAAACACTCCCTTAGTCACTGTGCCCTTGAGATACCTTAGAATTCGTTTGACCAAATGCATGTGTGTAGATGTAGGAGCATGCATGAACTGACTCACCAAGCTAACAGCATATGAAATATCTGGTCGTGTAACTGTGAGGTATATGAGTTTACCAACCAATCTTTGATATTCTGAGATGTGAGGGAGAGGATCACATGATGCTTCAATATCAAATTTGCTTGGAAGAGGGGTAGGAGTTGAACTGCTAGCCTTCATGTTAGCTTCTTCCAGTAGCTCAACAATATATTTCCTTTGATTGAGAAACAAGCCAAATGGTGATTGATCCATTTCAATTCCTAAAAAGTACCTCAGTGCACCAAGATCTTTAATGGCAGACTTGGTATGCAAGGTACCTTTAAAAGACTGAATTTCTTCATTACTGTCACAAGTGATAATTAAATCATCCACATAGACGAGAACAATGAGTCTTCCAAAAGTATCAGTTCTGACAAACATAGATGAATCAGTCATGCTCCTTTTAAAACCACATTCAAGAAGCACAGAGCTGAGCTTAGAATACCAAGCTCTTGGGGATTGTTTAAGACCATATATAGCCTTATGCAATTTGCACACAACCCCAGCTTCATTTGCTTGATGATGCCCTGGAAGCAGGCGCATATACACATCTTCTTCTAATTCTCCATGCAAAAATACATTCTTAACATCCATTTGAAACAAGGACCAACCAGAATTGACAGCCACAGATAACAATACACGAACAGTGTTCATTTTAGCAACTGGTTCAAATGTTTCCTTATAATCAACTCCAAACGTTTGAGTAAAACCACGAGCTACTAACCTTGCCTTGTGTCTCTCAATTCTGCCATCTGAATGAAACTTGATTTTGTAGATCCATCTGGCTCCAACTACCTTGTGGCCTTTTGGCAATTGAACAATGCTCCAAGTATTATTTTCATGGAGTGCTCGAAGTTCATCTTGCATAGCCTTTCTCCACACTGGTGACTGATTGGTCTCTTCAAATGATCTAGGCTCAGTGGTGTCACACAACTTGTTAAGAAAATCTGAATGGTGAGTTGACACATTGTTTAGAGTAGCAATATTACCAAGAGTATGTAGAGAAGTGGGAGTTTCAAAACCAAATCTCACATTTGGTTTCCTAATTCGACTAGGATACCTTCTTTCTAGTGGATCTGCCACATTGTTCTCGATGTCAGGCTCAGTGACTGCAACTGGATCAGGTTCAACATCTTCAGGTTGATTAACTACAACATCCTCGATGACCTCATCAACATCATGAACAGCTGAAGAGGGTTGATCAATGCAGTGATCATCATTTGGAGCTACAGTGTGAGGGACATGAACCTCACTATGTATAACTGGCTGAGGAGCTACAGATTCAAATAGCTCCCCCTGAAGATCATTATCTTTAGCATGAAAGAATGGTTGTGTTTCATCAAATCTCACATCTCTGGAGACAAACAACTTCCTTGATTGAGAATCATAACACTTGTATCCCTTCTGTGATGAGGAGTAGCCAAGAAAAACACACTTGATGGCTCTTGGATCTAGCTTGTCTTGATTCTTGGCATGAGTGTGAACATAACACACACAACCAAAGACTTTGAGATGATCAATGTTTATTTTTCTTCCTTTGAGAACCTCAAATGGTGATTGGAAGTTAAGAACTCGACTAGGAAGTCGATTAATGAGATATGCAGCTGTGTGAATTGCTTGAGACCACTATTTCTTAGGAACATGAGCATGAAGCATAAGAGCACTAGTCTTCTCCAACAAATCTCGATTTTTTCTTTCTGAAAAACCATTTTGTTGAGGTGTACCTACACAACTTGTTTGATGGAGAATGCCTTGTGAACTTAAGTAATTTTGCATGACTTTGGATGTGTATTCAGTCCCATTGTCGGATCTTAATATGCAAATATTTGAAGAAAAATGAGTTTTGACAAGATTATGAAAGTCTTGGAAAGATTGAAACACTTCACTCTTTGATTTTAGGAGATACAAAAACGTAGTTCTTGTAAAATCATCGATAAAAGTTATATAAAATCGATAGCCATCAAAAGACTCTACCCTTGCAGGTCCCCAAACATCCGTATGAACTAACTCAAAAGCTCGAGATGTTTTTGAACTAGAACTAGGAAAAGGCAATCTGGTAGATTTGGACTTATGACAAGTCTCACATTCATGAGTGATTTTATAAGAATTAGGAAACATAAATGACATGACATTTGATGAAGGGTGAGCTAATCTCATGTGCCACAGATTTGGAAGAGGAATGAGGCTTGTATCTGCAGCAAGACTTTGATGAAAACTTGAAGAAGCTGAAATGTAGTAAATGCCATTTAGGAAAAACCCTTCACCAATCTTCTGTTTTGAAATATGATCCTGAAACACAACACTATTAGTTGAGAAAAAAAACATGACAATCAAGAGCATGAGTGATTTTTCCAACTGAGAGTAGTTTGAATGGGAATGAGGGAACAATCATGACATATGAGTACTTATGATTAGAGAAAAGCTTAAGTCTACCCTTTCCTAAGATTGGAACTTTCTTTCCATTTGCAACTGACACATGTGATGGAGATTTGAAAGTGTGAAAATCTTCTAAATGGGATGCATCATTAGACATATGATCTGATGCGCCAGAATCCACAATCCAAAAGTCATTATTCTTGCACAAATCTAAGGCAGTGGAAATTGCACAAATGATACCTGGAATCTCCTCTTGCCCTGCAATATTTGAATCAGCAAGATAGCCTGCAAACTTGCCAAGCATGGTAGTAGCCCCCTCACTGTCACAGTTGTCTTGTCTCTGTTGAATAAAAGCTGCAAACTCATTGATGAGATTGATGGGATTTGCAGTGAAGTTGTTGAGATCTTGTGAGTTAGAAGAGCTGCAACTTGCTTGATTAGCCTTAGGAGTATAGACAGGTCTAAACTGTCCCCTCGAGCTTTCATGAAACTTGTTCTTCAACTCAGGATGAAGAATCCAGCAAGTTTCCTTCACATGACCTACTCCAGTCCTTCCAATCTTTTCACAGTGTGTGCATTTCAGATCTGGGCGTCTGCCTCGATATGGTCTGTTGTTGCTAGCAAAAGCTCTAGCATCAGCAGCCCTCTCCTCTCTTTCAACAACAGCAACTTCAGCATTTTTCATCACCTTCCTTCTTGTCTCTTCTCTTTGAATGGTGGTTCTCACATTGAGAAGAGTATGCAGCTCTGGTGACATGAGAAGATGACTCTTGATATCCTCATATTCAGCTCCAAGGCTAGCAAGAAGCTCAAATATTTTATCTTCCTCTTGTCTCTTCAAAAGTATAGCTCTCTCAGTGGTAAAGGGCCTGTAGATCTCGAGCTCATTCCATTTTGCAGTTAATTTGCCAAGATGTTCAGTGAAGGTTAGATTACCTTGTCGAAGATCAGCCAGCTCCCTCTTGTTTGGAACACTCTAGCACTGTTGTTTAGATCTCCATGCATGCCATTGATTGCATTCCACATGTCAAGAGCACTTTCTGAGTATTGAAAGATTGATTGCAGCCTTGGTTCCATGGAGTTGATGATCCATGACCTGACCAGTTGATCTTGAGAAAGCCAAGCATCATACTCAGCATCGGAAGTAATGGGCTTCTTTGCTTCCTCGTTAATGTAATTTGTCCTCTGCCTTCCTCCTATAGCCAAAGTCATGGCATTGGCCCATTGAATGTAATTGAACTCATTGAGCAAGGTGGAGGTGAGACGAGATGATGTGTTGGAGTCAATGACATCTTTGGAATCAGATGAAGAGTTTCCTACAAGCTTATCCCCTCCGGCCATGATGAAATGATAATGAAGATGAAATAAAAATCAGAAACAGCAGCAGGTCCTATGAGGATCACTACTCTGATACCATGAAGAAGGTAACACAAGGAAATAGTTTGAATATGAATGATGTATTGAACTGCTAGTTTTTACAACTGAATTATGTTTGTAGCTACAATGGAAACAACTATATATAGACTAGTAAAGCAAACAGCACTAAGAAAAGAAACTACACTAAGTAAGCACTAACTAAGAAAAGATAGCACTAACAATAGCACTAACAATAGCACTAAGAAAAGAAGCTGCTGCACTAAGTAAGCACAAAGAAAAGATAACACTAACAATAACACTAACAATAGCACTAAGTAGACAGCACTAACAATAATGTACTATCACACAATTATTCAAGATAATTATTCAGCACAATGCATTCACAAATTATGGTGTTTTGCATGAAGATAAACAAAATGACAAGCAGATTTGAGAGAGCCAAAGAAAAATAATACATTCATTTATATATAAAGGTAAGAGAAATGTACCTCATTAAGTTTATTTTTAAGATTATCCAACTGCCCTTTCAGTAGTTGTGATTCTTTCTCAGCATTCTGAGCTCTACATTCCATTCGTTCAAGCTGGGAACAAGACAATTGCCAAAGTTAGTATGGTGGATGATTGTCTAAACTATAAAGACAACTAAACTTAACTCAGAATTATGAACTCACATCAGCAGTTATTCTAGCAGCCGAGAGATTAGATTCCCTCCTGATATGTGCAAGATCGTTGTTGAGATTCCCTTTTCTCCCTCTCTATGCTTTCAGAAAGATGGCTTAGCTTTCCCTCTAAAACACTTGCTTTCTCCTCAGCTGAAGCAGTGGAAGTCTCAGCTTTTGTGCGGAGGTTGATTTCACTTTGGAGCTTAACCTGGAACAATACGAAGATGAGGACAAGGACATTTTCAAATCCTACAACTGCGGATGGGCAAGAACAATATCTAAATTTAAGATGCCACAAAATGACAATTGACTACATAAGGGAAACAAACACACAGAGTATATGATGCATCACCTACTAACACAGGATCATCGGACCAGCTAGTATGTTTACATGCATTATAGATGTTACTTATTATATCAGGCAGTATGGCATTAAGAAAATGGAAACCATAATTTTGTTCTGTTTGACAAATGTATTAAAGGTATGAATTCCACTAAGGGGTCTGCTTAAACTAGTGAAAGCATAACAACGAAAAGTAGTCATTCTCCCTGGCCACAATACGAAATGGATAGGGGAGTCAACTCTTTAATAAATATGTTTATACCTCAATTTCAGTGTATGATTGTATTTGTTCGGTGAATCTTTCCTGAAAATCATGGACCTCCTTCAACTGTGGCTCCTGCAGAGCCTGTGGATGATAACAACAAGTAGCAACAAGTGCGCCCTAATCTGATTAGCTCTAATTCAGGTTTGGCTGTGAATAGAGGACTCACTAGGGAAATCAACGAATTGAAAATCAAAAGAGGATTCAATAAGGAAAATCAACAGATTCGATTGAGAGAGGAGAGGAGAGGAGGGGAACCATTTGGCGGCATTGGTAGGTGCAGAGCATGTGGTCGGTAGGTTGAAGAGGGGAAGGAGAAGGGTGGTTGAATGCCAAGGCACGACAATATTGCCTCTGGGCGACGGGGTTTTGCGAGTTTTATGTTTTTTACCTAGGGCTGTAAACCGTTCCTAAATCACCAAATATAACTGGAACGGTGAACCAAACTGGATTACTTTAACAGTTCGGTTTTGAGCATTGGCCACTCATATTTTTAAATAAGGATACTCAAACTTTTTTTTTCCCACGCAAGGCTATTAGCTATTAAAGTTTAATGACATTACAGACTGTCATTATACTTCTAAAAATACTCAAATATTCTCTTCTCCCTAGCTAGGTCTCCGACGACTTTCCGCCAGCTCTTGCAATATCCCGGCGATTTCTGGACGACTCCGACAAGGTCCCGGCGATTTTCGAGTGATTCCATCAAGATTTCCGACAAGCTCTTATGATGTCAAAAAAGATACTGTCACAGGTATGAAAAGCTACCGTCGCCAGCAATAGAAGCTACTACAATGAGATTTCCAGCAATCTCCGATGGGATCTCAAATACTATTACCGTGTCAAGCAAAAGCTACTATTACTACCTACTAAAGATACTATATGTGAGAAATAAAGCTACTACCAAGCTGTCTAAGCGAACGAAAGATATTATCGTGCAAAAGAAAAGTTACCACCAAAAGCAAAGAAAGTCACTACCGTATAAAGCTATAGTTATTATCACCATCATCAAAAGCTACTACCAAAGGCAAAGAAAGCCACTATCGTATACAGTTATAGTTACTATATATCACCATCATCAAAAACTACTACCCAAAAGCAAAGAAAACCATTACCGTATAAAGTCATAGGTATTATCACCATCATCCAAAGCTACTACAATTGTCAAACAAAACTATTATCAACAACATACAAAGATACTACCAACAAAAAACAAAGCTACTATCCAACCTAATTAATAGTCAGTGTTCAAGAGCCTTGGCTCACTTACCTCGTTCAAGCCGGGCCCTCGCGCCAGTTGCAGTGGTTCGAGGTTGGTTCACCATCTAGAGAATGAAGATTGATTTCTCCAAAACAAACCGAGATCCATCAAATATAGATGAGGCATTTGTCGTCTAGGCTTCAGGCCTCCGTCACTGCTGTGAATCGCCGAACTAGAAGAAAAGTGTTCACGAATCTAAACGAAAATACAGCCGCTCTGGTAACTGCCGGTCGCCGAGGCTTCAAAAGGTGTTGTCATAGTTTCACCTCCGTCATCTTGGCTTCAGTGATGAAGTCGTTGCTGTCGATGTAACGCCATGTACCCCCGAGATATATTCCTTAATTTAAGACGTTGGGCATTAGTATTTTAATTCTTCACATCATTTAAAGCAACATTTTATATTGACTTCTTGACTTCATGTCGACAAAGATTGACTTTTAATTCGTCAAGGTTCCGAGAAATTGTCCTTTATGAACGTTAGAGAGGACTTTGAAAGGAGTTCGTAGACATGTGACGCACTTAGTTTGGGCGACATATGTGGAAGTTATGATCTATCAAAGTTTAAGCGTCGAAATTGGATTAAAGTTTTGGCAAGGGCAATAATGTATTTTCACATTAGACACCCTAATATCCCTAATTTTTTCCCTTCTCCCTCAAGCCGCATCATTTTTCTTCTCCTTCTTCTTCTTCCTTCTTTCTCCCCGAGCTCCCTTTAATCTCCCATCTCTTTGCCAACGCTAAGAACGCTAGCTTCGGCCACCAACTCAGCTCGCTGGCACCACCAATCGACTAAGTGCCTCTTTATAATCCTAACTAATCTAAAGGCTGCACCATCATCTTCCCTCTCCGCCATCCTCAGTCTCTGCTTCTCTAAATCCAACGATCTTTCGCCATTGCACCTCCACAAACTAGCCTAGGAGATGGAGGATAGCAACACCCAAAATTCTAGGGATCTATCGAGGTCGGGAAGCCACGCATCTACACCGATGAAGTTCAATTTGATGGCTCTACGATCTCCAAGTTCCAATGACCATCTGGCCTAGCTAGTACCAAATTCGAAGTCAACACTTGCAAAAACCCTATTCCCAATCTCCATTTAAGGGCAACTCTGCCGTGAACGGCGATTAGGTTTCCTTATGCGACATCCTTAGTTATGATGGACTGCAAGTTAAATTCAGTGGGTTTGAGGAAGGTTTGTGAATCTTGGAGCATTGGAATCACATTTTGGAAGAGGAGGAACTATTGAGTTATCATCTCTTGAATGTGGAATCAAGTTTTGGAAACTCTAAGGAGCTGAGAACGATAAATGCAGTAATGACCAATTGTCTCTGATTGGGAAAGAATGAGATGAGACTCCAGTTACCAAGGAACAGAGGGTTTTTGACTCTCGGCGTACGAGGAAATATTTAGAGCATCGTCAGGCTTATGCCTTAAACAGTGAGTTGGACTTTGTTTTCTAAAGAAATGCATGTAATTAATTATTTAGCTTTAAATTTTTTGACTTAATTATTTCATTTGCATGAGGGTCTTATATGCACAAAGTAAAGTTATTTATATTTCAAAAGCAAATAAATTTCCTTTGCTTTATTGATGTTCCTTATTATTCAAGCTATTCCTAATAGAGTTTATTAAGTTTTAGCATAAATAAATTAGTTATATTTATAAAGAATGATTTCCTATTTTTATTTCGGTAACCTCTCCTGTAATCATAAAAAGGGGCACGATCAACAGAATTATATTTCATTCTATCTTGTATCCTCTCCTTTAGCTATATAAAGGGGGCATGATCAACAAACAAAAATGTTGTCTACTATCTACGATTATTCTCATTTATTTTATTGAGTTTCGGAGATTCAGAAAGTTGTACTCACAGGAAAGAAAATATATTTTTTTTCTAATTACCTTACGAGTACCCAACCCCAACAATACATCAATACAGCGATCCAGCTTCTCCGGTTACGTGCACATATACCATCACGCTCTGCTTATTTATCGGTGGACACACAAGTGCATGACCAGTTACCCCTCTTCCTAGCCGAACACCAGCTGTGTACTTGAACCTAGAAGTCAACGATGAAAACTAAGGAAAAAGGAGGGTCTTTCCTAGTTGGACAAGGAAATCAGTCCTCCACTGCCCCATTGAGGCCCACCACGCTAGCTCCGTCCACCTCTCCGAGCTAGCCACCTCCGCTGCCTTACTAGTGCTTGTCACAAACTCGGCCAAAGTCGGCTGCATCCCAGCTTCAAGGGTTGTGTCTAGGCTTCATTTAGCGTCCTTGCTCTTATTCTGACGACCCCATGGCCTCCCCGGCTTCAGTCGCGACACCCCCGAAAGCCAAATACCCAATGCACCAGCTGTTTTCACCTGCAGACCAAGTTTGGTTGGAGAGAGAGATAAGCAATAGCCAGAGGTAAGTATGTCTACCTTTCTTCCTCGAGGGTTCACCCACCTCCTCCCTACGACGCCCACCGCCTGAGATCTGTTTAAGGGTAGAGGGAACAAGAACCTCCCCCACTTGAACTGGGCGCTTCTCCTTTGGCGACAGCGAGGGAACAAGGGTCAGAGAGATTAGGGTTTGTACTTTGTAGGGTGTTAGCCCGAAACACTATCGCAAGTAGGGACGGATCCAAGGCATTGCCTAGTGGGGCTCAAGCCCACCCAATTTTTTTTTGGGTTTAAAAAAAAACTAGGTATATATTATTATTTTTGTGGTATTTATATTTGTTCTCTGCCAATTTTTATCTAATTTTTTCCAAAACACCTCTGGCTTTTGTTATTTCCCACAACTCTCCCTTCTTGACACAGTTCACATCGTTATTGAACGTGAAGAGAAAGTGATATTCCCAGCGTTGTTTTGGTTCTATTATGTCTTCTAGTTTCTGATTGATATATATATATATATATATATATATATTGTAAAATATTTTTTTTCTTCTTAAAGAATCAAAATTTCTTAAGTAAAAACTCTTTTAATTATCTTCAATCTATCTATTGAGTTTGAAATTGTAAGTACGAGTTATTGAGGTTCAATCTAATCAATTTGAAAAGAAAAAATTAGTGTGTTTTCTAATGTCTTTGATTTTCATAATATTCTTCTATTTGCATTCACATCCATTTTTAATTTAAAAACTCATTAACATTTACAGTTTACATGGTTGTAGCGGTAAAAAAAAATTTCATTCGGCCAAACTTAAAGCCCACCTCATGTTCAAATCCTGGATCCGCCACTGATCGCCAGGACCGGCTGAGGCGCCACCTCCTCGACCTCTTCCTCGTCTTCAGCTTCTTTAGGGAAAACCATACCCCCATGATTAATCATCATGCAGATCCAGCATCTCCCAATAAACCCTCATACTTGTACTCTACATGAACCATATCCTCCAGAGAGATACGAAGCCTACGATCTATCCTCACTGGATCATTGAGAGGGGGGATGATATGAACCCTAGCAATCCCATAAGGAAAACTGTGGAAATCCACTTTCAGAACCAGTCCGATCGTCTCCCCAACCAGCCTTGCCGTCGCCGGCGTCATCAGTGCCGCTGGGAGGTGTTTAATTTCAACCGAGATCTAGACAAAGTCCAAAGGCACCGCCATGATATCGGAGAAACCATCATAATCATTTAGCAAAATTATGGCACGTTGGAAGCCCCATGGACCTCCATTCTTAACACGAGCGACGTTGCGCTCATTGGTGAAGGTGAAGAGAAACCTATCACCCCCGTGCACTGATCTCAACTGGAGCATGAAGGCTCCACATCAAATGAACAGCGCTGAGAAAAGAATCAAATTGAACCGGTCGAACTGTGTTCAATTTTCCAACTAGGTAAGCCTAGGAGCAACAAAACCCTATGACAGACACTTGAGATTACCCAAGTCCACTGGCTCATCATGGTTGGTGAGAGAGAGCTTGGATGCGAGTCTAGCAGCCATTGATGCAACTGAAGCGGCCATGGATGAAGATCGGCGCCGCACAACCCGAATGAAAGTTGTTCTCTAAGATAAAGTGAAAAGAGCCCGTTTGGATTAGGGGTGGATACGGGTCCATCCGGTTCGGTTTTGGACAAAACCCATAACCCAACCCAAATTTTAAATTCGGTTTGGTTCGGTTCAGTTTTTCTATTTTAGAGACTGTGACCCACAACCTAACCCAACTCGTACGGTTCGGTTCAGTTCGGGTTCTTTTTCGGTTTTACCCGTATGTAAAATACGTAATATTATATATTAATTTTAAAAGTACAAAATTTAACATAAAGATGAAAAACTAATATTCTAATGATTATTTCATACCTAATTGACTTATGCCTCATCATTTAGCTCGTGGATCTGAAAAGCTCGCCGAGGCCCGCAAGCCCGATGGGCTTTTACCCGAAAACAACACTAATATGTCATAAGGGAATACCCATTACCAAAATGCGAACACTAAAAGCCGTTTGCGTATATGAAATCACCTAATTTTTGTCACCGATTGTGTGCAGTCGCACAAAAAAAACTCATTTGGCAAAGCCCCGGTCAATGAGGATTTTAATATGACAAAACGCTTTTTTTTTACCATAAGTATGGACGGTCAATCAATATCCAAATCGGACGAAATTTTTACGGGTTCCCAAAATATATATACTGATCACATCTGCTGGTGTCGATCGACCATATTTCAAACTGAAGTTATCGATTGCCGAAGTGTCCACTAATGTATCATACATTTATATTAGGTTTAAAATAAAACTATCGCATTATGAAGCGACTATATGAAGGAAACTTATAGGGATCGATCGACACCATCCGATGTGATCGGTATATATATTTAGTAACCCTATAAAAATTTCATCCAATTCGGACCTCATTTGACCGTCGGAATTTTCGGTACATCGAAAACAGCACTATTATGCTATAAGGGAGGACCTATTACAAATATGTGAACGCCGAAAGCCGTTTGCATATCTGAAATCACCTAATTTTTGTTACCTATCATGCGCGGTCGCACTAAAGAAATCTATTTGGCAAAGCCCCGGTCAATGGGGTTTCAATATGTCAAAACGCCTCTTTTTTTGTTGACCGTAGGTACGAACGGTCAAACCATGTCCAAAATGGACGAAATTTTTACGGGGTCCCTAAATAAATATACCAATCACATCTGCTGGTGTTGATCGACCATATTTCGAATTAGAGTTGACGATCACCTAAGT
Source organism: Argentina anserina (assembly GCF_933775445.1). Taxonomy (NCBI): domain Eukaryota; kingdom Viridiplantae; phylum Streptophyta; class Magnoliopsida; order Rosales; family Rosaceae; genus Argentina; species Argentina anserina. The sequence goes on from NC_065876.1 coordinate 17,893,484, forward strand.
GTCAACTAATGTATCATAACCTTTATATTAGGTTTAAAATAAAACTATCGCATTATGAAGCGACTATATGAAGAAAACTTATAGGGATCGATCAACACTAGCCGATGTGATCGGTATATATATTTAGTAACCCTATAAAAATTTCATCCAATTCTGACCTCATTTGACCGTCGGAATTTTCGGTACATCGAAAACACCACTATTATGCTATAAGGGAGGGCATATTACAAATATGCGAACGCCAAAAGCCGTTTGCATATCTGAAATCACTTAATTCTTGTTACCTATCATGTGCGGTCGCACTAAAGAAATCTATTTGGCAAAGCCTCGGTCAATGGGGTTTCAATATGTCAAAACGCCTCTTTTTTTGTTAACCGTAGGTACGAACGGTCAAACCATGTCCAAAATGGACGAAATTTTTACGGGGTCCCTAAATAAATATACCAATCACATCTGCTGGTGTCGATCGACCATATTTCGAATTAGAGTTGACGATCACCTAAGTGTCAACTAATGTATCATAACCTTTATATTAGGTTTAAAATAAAACTATCGCATTATGAAAGAAGCAAGATGGCTAAATAATGCGTCTCTTATACATTAGGTCAATTAGGTTAAAAATTAGGTGCGGCTGTGAGGCCGACTACACTATTTTTTTTATTAAAAAATAATAATAATGTAAAATTCTAAATATGACAAAATGATGTCGTTTTGTAACGTTGACCATTGACTTCGGGTTGTTCGGGTCGGTTCGGTTTCTAAAGGACTGAACCCAAAACCCAACCCAAATAGAATCGATTCGGTTCGGTTTTTTTATTTTCGGTTTGGTTTGATTCGGATTTCGGTTTTTTCGGATTCGGTTTGGGTTCGGGTCCAGTTTTTTTCGGTTTTCGGGTCAGTTTGTCCACCCCTAGTTTGGATGGGTCGATCTATTCTTTTTTGTTTCGATCATCACATCACTGATCACAGTACGTACGTGTGTAACTAATTTTACGTAAACCTTTATTTCCGTTATATTCCTGGACTAAATTACTTGGTTCTGGGAATTTCGATTGTCTTCAATACCAGTTAATGAAAGAATAGGAGCACGTACACTCTTGTTTTCTGAATGTGGACTGCGCCATTATCTAGTGCGAGTCTATATACGAAATAATACTAAATACTGAGCTATGAACAAACAAAATTAGTACCTCTCACTAAGTCTTGCATTTAACTGAATTACAAGATGAGGACTTGCTTAGAAATAGGGCTGTTATTGTGGAGCGGATACACAGATAATGTATTTGAAGTGGAACACAACGTACAGTCATTGAGAACAAAAGGCTGTCCGAGACATACAAGTTCCTTGAGTTGAAATAATACGAATTCTAGTATTCCTTCCAATACTGTCATCTCTCTTACAGGAATCACGGGACTAAAGTGAACCAGAACGACTAGCTTTGTTAAAACATTCTAGCCAAAGCCAGCAATGTTTCTGAAGCAGAGAGTAGACGAAGAAAACTGCAATCACCATTGAATTTTTGACGAATAGTAAGTCCAAAATCCACAAAACCGGATAGGTTTATATTCACAGGTCGCAACACACCCCTCTCAAATCACTCGTAACTCAAGCTTCACACTATCTAAACTCAATTGTATTCTCTACACTTAATAATCGCGCTCTACGCGGTTTAACTTTTACACAATAAAACAAAAGTAAATGAAAAGGAGAGAAAAAGTTCCCTTCTACACAATTGTAAGAATTCACACGCAAACCAATATAATTGAATATTTCACACAATTGACTCAAATAGTTCCCTTTCTCGATTTGCATATTGGGGAGGCAAAGACATTGCTGTTGAATCTCCATTGATTTGACTGGATTCAAAAGCTTCATCCATTGTTGATTCTTTATTGAATGCTCATAATTTGATAGGGTCCCTCTGCATCCAAATTCATGGTTCATCTTCCGCAAGCTGCACATTGTATCCATGCTTTAGGTCTGTCACAAATCAAGGTTCCAACGTAAAATGTCTAGATGTTCAATGATGATCTAATATGCTCCCAATAAAGGACAAGGATCGGTTTAGATCAGATCATTTGCACATGTTTAACTACTGAACTTCAGACGCAAAAAGAAAAAAAGGAAAAGAAAAAGTTGACAACAGATAATAGATGATAGACATGATCGGGCAGCAAGCGTCAGGTGGCAAAGACGCTTGAGAACACATAACTCACTAATCATTAACTTATGAATCTATATGATTGCATAATGGTTTTATTAATAAGGATGAAAACCCAACATCATAAATCTTCCCGTGCTAAATTGTGTAATAGACAGATACCGAAGCTTCCTACTTAAATTACAGATAAAAGTGTCACCAAAGGGCCACCTACTACTCTACATGCATGTTGAATTTAGCATAACATTGGTATACGCATGGTATGGCAAGGTTTTTTTTTTTTTCATGTTGAAAAGAGATTTATAGGCAGATAAAAAGTTTTAAAATAAAGTTTTTGATTATGGGAGTAACAAGATAATTAAAATTCTGAAAGCAATGCCCTTTCATTTGAAGGATCTTTACCACATTCAAGACACAGAATGAATTATGTTTCCCTTGAACCAGTTACATACTTACATTCCAGGCAAGTGCCATCAGAGAAAAAAAATGAAACCACATTACAGAGAATACCACAACCTAGAATTATGAAGTTCAGCTAATTAGAAATAAGATGTTTAATGATCTATAAAGAAATAATACAGAACTAAGTTTCTTGGCAAGGGCCCTTACACTATGTACACCGAGAGATACACAAGGAACTCGCCCTCCATCTTCTCAGAAAGCACTAATGTACATTAAAAATATAGGAATTGAAAGAGTATGCAACTAATCTTTGTACTAGTACACATAGATCTAGATATTAACTTCTTTTCTTTGTTTTTATGCCGTTTAGTATTGATATTCAAAATTATATATCCTCTTAATACACACGTATATTAACTGAGAGAACTATAATGAAATTACAAAACTTACCTAGACAATTTATTATGCATTTTCCAGTTCTAATAACATGACTCAATATTGAAAGCAACAGTAAGTCAACCAAAAATATACACAGGAGTTATCTTTAAGTTCTATCTCAAAATAGTTTATTTTCCAAATCTAAACAGTATTGCATACTTTAGCGTTACCTTTAACTGAAGATTTATCATATTTGTCTTTCCTCTCATCCTCATTCTTCCACTCGCTATCATCATCATCGTCATCGTCATCATTGCCCATTGCATCCCTTCCATCATTTCCTATATCACTCTCACTTGCTGTCTCCCATTCAGAATCATCACTCTCTCGGCCATATATGTCACCAGCATCACCCTCACAATGCACACCCCCATGTTTGATAGCTGCCTCTCTGAATAACCAAGCTGCACGCATCTGCTTTTTAACCAATCGTTCAGCATAATCAGGTACCTTATTTTGCCGCAATGAAAGATCAGGATCATTTGACTGAGAGCACTCATTTATGAACAGAATGGCATCTAACAAACTCTCTTTTGCAAATCCAAGCATGTCGTAAGCCTGAGCTCTTCTCCAGAGACTTTTGGCATGACGATTTAGTGGGCTGTGAAGACAAAGTGCACGTGTAGCATCACTAATGGCAGCCAAGGGCTGTTGCAACAGAAGATAACACTGAGCCCGATTACTGTAAAGAACAACTCTTTCCTTTTTGGATCTCATCGGACACAACGCCAATGCTTCCGAGTATTTTGATGCAGCTCCAGATATATTTCCTGATGAGAACAGGGAATTTCCTTCAAGCTTGACCACAAGTGCTGCTGCCTGTTTAATATGGAGATCCTCTTTTGGCATATTCTTTTCCCATTTCAATCTCTGTCTGGAATTCAACAGTTCCTCAATCATTTCTTTCGTTCTGCTACTAAAAGAGTTACGTCCAGTCCCTTGTGACTGAATACATTCCTGAAGAACATTGACAATGGAATCGCCGAATTTCTTGTTATCACACAGAGTTGTAATCTCCGCAAGGTCAACAAGTGCAGGTACAGCCTTATCAATAATCTGGATGATGGTTTCAGGAAAATTAGGTATTAATGTATTATATATTATGATGCACACATACTTGATGATAAAAAGGAGTTAATGAAGTTATGATGTGCAAACTAAAACTTGGCATTTAAAATACAATCAAGTATTAATTATATTCAGACTTTTGATAGCTTTTCACTTGGGACAGTGTTTACAATCCCCTTAAGGTATCGTTGAGATTTGAGAATACTTATGACATATCTTCCCTTTGAAAAGGTTTTTTAAGATAATAAAATATAATGCTCCAACACGTTTGCTCTGCCTAGGCACTCAAGGCTGTCGTCCGCCCTAGTGCACCTAGGCAGTCTAGGTGTTTTAATAATAACAATAATAATTATTATTATTATTTTTAGGCTGAAACAGAAGTATTAATCTAGTATTATTGTGTGCTAAACATTTTAACCATATTTTTATTTGTTAGGACTATTTTGAGATAAAAATATGCCTACAAGGCCCCTAAAAGCACACCTAGCCATCTAGGCGCTCCAAGCCTTCCCTCTGCCCTAGCGCCTAGCGAGTTTTAGAACCTTGGTCATAACACATATGATGTATCATCAAGGAAAGCAAAACCCATATGAAACAAAGAAAATAAATTGAATCTTACATAGTGGAAGGAATGGGAACCATAAAATTCAAGCTTGTAAGAAAGGAACATTAAGGGCTCATACCAGGGATCATGGAACATATGGTTGGAAAACTAAAAGAAACAGTAATATGTAGTATGCACAAACAAATGCAGAAACAATAAAGTGACAGATACCTTATGACATGTACTAGGGTCTTGAAGTAACCAGAGAAGACAATCAATAGCCATATACTGCCAATCATCTGATGAGCGAGCAATATTACACAATGCTTCAATAATACCAGGACAGCTAGCTACAGGTCCTCTACCTAGCTTATGATGACAAATTGTTCTTAGTAAACCAATACCAGCCGGAGAGTTTTCATTGACAAGGCCACCCCACATGCCAGGTAGTTTTGTTAAGAATTCAGACTTGCATATGGTTGGAAGAAACTCAGGTTTGAAGGCAAAACAGTTGATAAGCTGGAGAGACCAGCATTGCAACTGACTTGCCCATTCTTCAGCCTTTCTGGACTCCATTTCAACACCTCCCATGCCACGAGTGAGGAGATCACAGTGATAGCTTAACCTTCTGTCTACATACTGGTAGAAATGTGAATAAACAATCTCAAGTGAGCTGATTGCCAGTTGAATAGAGAGCTCAAGAATTTCACCATGACTTGCTACGGCAGGAAAAGTGGTGGCATAGGTAGCCAGGTGGCCTAAAGCTCGGACAGCGACTCTCTGTTCAACCCAGGTCAACCTTCCTCTCAAAAGTTCAACTAAGGGCGGAATTACACCAGCATGAACAGCGGTTTCTGCAAATTCTTCCATGTTCATTGTGTATGAGCCAATGATGTGAGCCGCATAGTAAGGAATGTATATATTTTGGTCATGAGAAAGCCACCGACGATTCTTGAGACCCTTGCATATGAGTGAAGCCATACAGTCAAAGATACCAAGCTGAATGAACTCAGGATCATTTGGATGTGCCATGGCCGTATTCCAAAGGCCGCTAATAGGAAGAACCTGACCATCATCATCCTGTGTAGGAAGGTCTCTAAAAAAGTTCAGGATACTCGCTCTTCGTTTACTTGGATTCCCTTCCTTCATCACACAAAAAAAGCATCCTGGGTAGGGACATTCCGAAGATGCTTTATCCATGTCCAGATGCTGCAACTTAATCTCAGGGCAGTTCAACTATTCATCAAATAACACTGCATCACCACACCATATCATTAACATGGCAGCTTAGGATCTATCGGAAATCACAGAATTAATAAAGGCTCATCATAAGGCAAGGAATACAAGGATTTCATTTAACTTCTTATAAGCAAAACTTGCAATCCTGAATTTTGATCAAATGATGTAGTCCTTGACAAAGATAAGGTAAAAAGCAGTGCTCTAGGTGTGACATTGGCAATGCGATTCTTTCTTTTTTAGTCAGGATCAGAAGATAGTAGGCAATTCATCATATAAACATATATAATTAATGATTAATAGGTGGACTTCATTACAGGTATAGTACAGGTCTGCATGGAGACTTCACTATACATAAGTAAAGAAAATTACCAAAGCATCAGAAAAAAGATAACAAATTTAGCTTAATAATAAAAGGAGGATTAGAAATTAAGACCTTACCTTGAAGCAACCACAGTACCGTTCCAAAATTCACCTGCATCCAAGCAAATGCAAAACAAATGAAAGACCAAATCATCCAAACAATACCAGATAAACATATATAAACATATATAATTAATGATTAATAGGTGGACTTCATTACAGGTATAGTACAGGTCTGCATGGAGACTTCACTATACATAAGTAAAGAAAATTACCAAAGCATCAGAAAAAAGATAACAAATTTAGCTTAATAATAAAAGGAGGATTAGAAATTAAGACCTTACCTTGAAGCAACCACAGTACCGTTCCAAAATTCACCTGCATCCAAGCAAATGCAAAACAAATGAAAGACCAAATCATCCAAACAATACCAGATACCTAGAGAAAAAGAACAAACCTATAGAAATAAAAGAAACAGAACAGAAGGCACTTAACCAAAACAAATAACAGGATACACCAACTGTAAAATCTTGAGAGAGAGAGAGAGAGAGAGGAACCCAGAATTTTGGTATACTCAGTGATAAGTCCTAAAAACATAACTGTAATTGTAAACATAACTGTAAAAGCTTTATTTGCAGAAGTCCAATACTTTCTACTTCACTAAAAGTTTGGATGTTTATCAACACCCAAGTTCAGAATCACCAAAGCTACAACATTTACTCCAAACAATTAGATCCAAACCAAAGAAGAACTAAAACCATTTCCAACTAATCAAGTGAGATCCAACCCAATCACTTGCGCAAAAGCAACATTTAGAACCCAAACAAAAAAAACAAAAAAAAGGCTCAGAGAACCAAAACACGAACCTGAAAGCAGAAACAGGAGATGAGAATTCACTGCAGTTGTGAGAGAGAATATTGAACCCAAAATGACAAAAGTGCTTTCTGGGTTCCCCAAAAGCTGCTTCCTTTAGCTATGTTCCTGCTTCCCAACAACAAAAGAAGTAGACAGGAAGAGTGTGTTTTCACTTTTCAAGGGTTTGTGATACTGACAGGGAAGACCAGATGAAGAATTGGCATACTGGTTTCAAACTAAATTCAATGACCCAATTTACACCCAATAGTTTTAATTCCTAAATCGAATTTTATTATCTATCTAGTCTTCTCCACGCGCTCTTTCGGTGAAAATACTGAAATGGGCCCGGTTGTTAGAGAGAGGAAACGGTAGAAAAGAGCGCGTGGTGTACAGACTGAACTATAATCGAGTAGATTTGCGCCCCAGAGGCAAAGGCTGGCAATCGCAATTGTGGTTGCGGTTCAACGGTCTCTTTTGTCTTGGACGGAAAATTCTATGGTGCAGTGCTGTATGTATGCGTGCAGCGTTTCTAATCTACCGTTCATACACCCCACATACTTCACGTGTATTTCAAGATACCCTCTATCCACCGTCTGATTCGGTATATATAGTATGCAGCGCTGCACTATAGACGAATCCGTCCTTGTCCCTTTTGTTTTTGAATCCCAGAATTTCTTTTTGTCGATTTTGTTAATTTTTTTATGTGACAAACTTGGTTTGTTGATTTTTTTTGTTGTTAATTACCGTCTTCCTAGTTTTGCTAGAATTTTGTACCATAATTACATAAGTTATATTTCAGGCAGAGATATTTCAGGCAAAGCTTGCGAGAAATTCTTGGTAAGAACCAAGATAATGAGAGATTGATGAATTTGGCAAGTAGGGTTTAAGAGTGGAATAAAAATTGGATCAAGAAGCCCACTCTCTCGGAGAGTTTAGGGTTTGCTAATGTGCAAATGACCGATCAGCATAAAAATGTATGTGCAAACATAGGCTATCATATCCTATGTTAACTATGTTATTCTCTGGATTATCTTATTTTTAGTTTCATGTTATAGGTGTCATGAGATGGGAGCACTTGAAAAAATTACATGTAAATGAATTGAAATTGAAGATTTTTTAGTTGAATTAGGACGTTTTAAATGAATGAAATTGAAGCTTTTTAGTTGAATAAGGACATTTTCTTACAATAGTAGAAAAAGAGATTTTAAATACACACCCATACTTAATACACCACCTATTTCAATTCTCATTCCAATATTTTTACTAAATACACCACATAAAAAACCTAAAATACCCTTGAATTAAAAAAATCACAAAATATGTCATTATGGATATACAAAGTTACTTTTTACAGTGATTATTATATTAATATATATATATATATATTAACATCGTATACATGTTCATATCGATTCTTGTTTGTTCTTACGAATCATTATAGATTACAATTATTTTTTAAATTCTTTAACCATAAAAAAGATAAACAACATGAAGAATATATATATACATATATAAGAAAAATAGATGAATTGATTGTTTGAAGAAGATGAACATTTATTTGTTAAGAATGTATGAAGATGAAATTTAATGAAGGATGAAAAATCATAATTTTTTTCATGAATTACCTTGTTTAGGACTCTAAAAATAGAAATAATATTTTTCGGTGAAAATTAAGAAATGAATTGATTGTTTGAATCTCGCACTTAATTTTCTATCAATATATATATATATATATTAATTTAAATCTCCTTGTAAATTTTCTTATTTTGATTGTTTCTAAAAATAAATTCTTAGTTTTGATAATTTAATTTGTTTTTAATTTTCTAAATTATTACATGTACCTATTTTGGTCATTCAACATACATGCAAAATGTTATTTGAATTATTGAATGATAGGGGTGTGTATCAAGAGTTTATAGGTGTGTATTTAAAACTTCTCTAGCAGAAAGGGTGTTGCTAAATATACCTAATAAATATCTAAATAGACGCAGCAACACAATTATTTGCCATACATTTCCCTTTTAATCTTAAGTTTGTCAACTGCCTCCAACAACACCAGCGTCATCTTCCTATGGCATCGTCTCCACACTCAGATTGGGTTGTGTAGCAAATCTTGCCACTCTGCTCTAGTCCATTTGTAGAAAAATTTGCGACTAAGTTTTTCTTTTCTTCTTCTAAAAAACTCATGTTTCAAAAGCTTAGAGTTGTTGAGATTAATTGAGACAATTGAGACTCTGTTTCTTGCGATTAAACATGTTGTAGTGAGATGCAACTTTTCTGTTACTTTGGTGGTAGCAAATCAAGAGCTATTAGAGATGAGAACTCCATGTTAAGAAGAAAAATACAATTATCGGCCAATCAATCCAAATCAAGTAATTGCAACAATAATGAAGAGCTCCGAGAAGTCGAAACATCTTCATTTCAAGTACTAACCCAAGTAGGTGACTATTGATCAATAGATGCACCAATCTCCATTTGATTGTACTCATGAGCGGTAATCTTCATCTACTATAAGCCAATATTGATAGAAAAATGTAAGAAAATGGCTGTTGGAAAATCCAAGCGTAGTCCAACGAATAGAAATTAGGGGTAAAATTGGAATTATATGATAATTGTTTTAGTGCTGGGTCAATATAGACATTTGCTGAGTACATTTAGAAACACTCTATTAGAAAACTAAATATATATTCTTGGAGCATTAATGAATAACAAGAGTTCTATTCTATGGATTACGAAACTCATTCAAATCTTGGAATTATGATGGAAAATTAATCGGAGTATATGGTATATGCAAAAAAAATTCTTTCATTACAAAACAATAAATTTGTCAAGGCACGTCACCTAATTTCTACTAACTCCACATGTCAGCTCATAATGATTATGGATGGAAAGTTACACTACCAGAATTAATTACTTAGATGACAACGACATTTCGTCGCATAAGATCTTATTTTCGTCAAGTAAACGTTGTCACCCAAGTACTTAGATGACGATATTAGGTATTTCATCGCCTAAGCTCACAGGTAAGATGACAAAACTACGCCTGTCACGTTATTACTAAGATGACGAAATTTTAATACTTAAATGACGAGCATCCGAGATCGTTTAGGCCCTCAAAAATAGGTTTTAGTGTTTTCTAAAATTATTTCAGATTTTGTTTGTTTTGGATTTTATTTTATTTTAACCCATGAGCGCACTTGATTAGACTTTTGTTAGCGCCCTAGAGAAATCCTAATCATGTGTCGGTAGTTGATTCTAATGGATTAGTTCCACTACATTAATCATTAGTAATAATAATAAATATTTAATACACCACAACTAATTTCGTCAAATTAATTTAAACAACATAAGTCACTCAATCATGCATCATTACATAATCTTCATCCTCTGTATCATTTGCCTCTTCTGACTCCTCGGCAGAATCCTCATATTCAATATTGTTGTACTGATCTAGTGTGGTAGGGTTGAAAGCATTGTTTATGCGAATAGCCCCAGTATCAGGAATTTGAGAAGTTGAAGGCTCTTGATATGGTTCAACAACCACGTCATCTTCATCATCATCATCTTCACCCCTTCAACAGTAGTTGCACTGCATATATTTCTATGTGACATTATGTTAACCACTTTCCAACCTCCACCAGCCTTTGGATCATCAAGATAGAACACCTGTTTTGCATGTATAGCAAGAACAAAAGGCTCATTGTCATACCAACTTGTGTATGTATTTACTGATAACAAGCTATAATCCATCTTTGTACTCCTCCGCACACTAGGGTCAGTATTGAACCATTTGCACTTGAATAGAACAATTGATATACCATCCCCGTAGATTAGTTCAACAACAGCGAGTAGCACTCCATAGTAAGGAAATTCATTCTTGTGCACCATGACACCATAGTTTTGGGTTTTATGGCTGAAATCTCGATGTATCGTCAAAATAAGGAATATATAGAAAGACCATAGTTTTTTGTTTTTCCTTCGTTTCTGTTGATTTGGAAATATATCTACATTATAAAGTCAAGCTTTAACTTAGACGACAAACATTTTTGTCATCTAAGTAGATTTGTTCATCACCTTACAAATTCTTAGACGACAAAATATAAATGTGTCATCTAAGTTTTATGCTGAGATGACAATGGAGCGGCTTGCTAACTAGGTCACCATCTTAGGCGACAAGATTACATTTCGTCGTCTAAAATACCCAACTAAGATGACAACACTATATTTTTTCATTTAAGTGGCACCTAGGTGACGAAAGTGTTCACTGAAATGACGGCTTTGTTTTCGTCGTCTTATAATTGCTTAGGTGCCGACGGATTTTTGTTGTTGTCATCTAAATGCTATTTTTTGGTAGTGTTATGTGAGCGTGAGTCTAGTTTATAATTCAATTATAATCACATCAAGAACTATTTTATAGGAATTGTGATATGTATCAATGCAAAAAAGTCAGTTTTATTAATTTTTAAGCAATGAAAAGATAAAACTTTAAAGATATTTTTGAGAGATTATGATGATATAATCAACATAAGGAATTTAATTAATGTGTATATCTATTGGAATATAAGTTCTTATTGTACAAGAAGTGAATTAAGACCACATTGAGTGTTCATACAAAATCAAAACAGCAAAGGAATCATAAATTGTCTTTTATGTAGTTTATCTTCCTCTCTTTTGATTAATTGAGAATTCCTTGGAAACTACTCTAAAACTCTAGTCGTGCCACTATATAGAAAGCCGTGTGACGTGTCAAACCACCTCTGAATCCATGATATACACGTACACGCCCATTACTCTCTAAAAGCACGAATACCTTCAAGCTAAGAAGAAGTCTAAGGCAAACCCTCTTCCATCTCCACCTTTTTTTTATCATCCATCATTTTGAGATAAAAGTGTAACAGTGGACTTGCACATTTGGTTTTCTATTCTATAATATTTGCGATATGAATATTTTGATTTTCATCTCTAATATTTGGATCTTTTAATTACTTATTAAATAAAAGCATATTAGATGATTGATTTTCCATATATCATGAAGTACGTTTAATAAATAAGGATTTGTGTGTTTATCATATCACAAATCCATGAGCATTAAGAGACTCTAGTTTATACATGTCAAGTATTGGTACGTGATTAGAAGTGCACGCTTATCTATGTGTTTGTGTGTAAACATTGCTAGGTCTAAGATTCATGTGGTCTGGTTTTAATATACAAGTGGCAAGCTCATAACAATGGCTTAAATTGATGATGAACTACTAAAGATTGAAATATATCTTAGCTAGCTTTCAATTGGTATAGTGTTAGTGTATAGTTAATTATACCTCTACATTCTTCATTCATCTTTACTATTGATTATGAGTTATGGTGAGTCATTATAAGTGTTAGTGTAGAAACCTAAATCCAAATTTCCTTTCTATTCTTTTATTAATTAGTCACTTACATGATTGATTCTCCAATCTCTAGTTCAGAATGATACCTTACTTATTCTTACTACAATTGATAGTGTTTATATATTGAGAAGTTTAATATGCCATGCGTGTTTGCCTCTTGCCATCGACACGTTCTATCACTAAATATATAGTTTTTACTTCACAATAACATGCAATAGTAATGAAACTAAGGCTCAGTTTGGTACAGTTGTGATGTGAGCAAAATGACTTTTAAAGTTGTTGTGAGCAAAATGACTTTTAAAGTTGTTGTGAGCAAAATGACTTTTAAAGTTGTTGTGAGCAAAATGACTTTTGAAGCTACTGTGAGAGAAAATTGTTAAAGTGTTTGGTAAACTGTGTTTAGAAAGTGTTGTGAGAGCAAAAAGCTATTATTTGTGTTTGGTAAGTTGTAAACAAAAAAGGCTTTTGGAATGTATAATTACCAAAATGTTAATAAATGTTTAAAGTGTTATTAAAATGGACAAAATAATTTATTCACCTTTAATTTATGTATTAATTATATGAATTATACACTACTTGCGCGAAAACTTCTTGGAGAATAAGAAGCTTCGAACTGGTTCTTGTCTCTGGGAATGTTAAACAGAGAAGGAATAGATGAATTGGATCTGGTGATATGTGGAGAACAACGAGTTGGAATTAAGAAGAAAAAAAGTGTGACGCTTGTAAATATTGAGGTATGGTTTTATGGGCATGTAATATTTAGGAAAGACTCATAACAAAATGAGTTGCCTATAAAATTTCATTAAAAGTGTTTTTGTCAAAAGCCACTTTCAAAAGCTACCAACACCTAGATTTTCAATTTCAGCTGTGGCCAAAATCAATTTGAGTAAAAAAAACTCTAGAGAAGTTTACAAAACATCGAAAATTACTCCTAAAAGCTAAAGCAGTCCCAAAAGCAGATACAAAAGCTGTGTCAAACTAGCCCTAAAATGACTCTTTTGAATTCATTTCTTTTATGTACAATATTGTTTGCACAAAGAAGTTTATAATAGATAACCACTTGGCCAAAAATCAAGGTTGATAATGGTTTTTGCCCATTGTCTGATATAGGGTTGTATCATTGTCTATTAAACAATTGTCTGATATAGAGTTTAGACAATGCACGAAAAGCATTGTCTATAATAAGTTCAGACAACTGATTGGGTTTAAACTACCATTGTCTGTAGGGGTGGGCACGGGACGGGATGAGGCTCATCCCATGTCTCATCCCACTCTTTTGAATCGGGATGAGATCGGGACGGGACGAGGGGTTTTAAGAATGCATCCCATTCGGGATTAATCCCGGTTGGGACGGGAGGGACAAATCCCACATTCCTATGAAGTTAAATAAAAACTTATATTTTTACTTTTTCATTAACAAAATAACATTCAGTAATGAAATTTTAATATAAAAAATGCATATTATATTCAAAAAATTATAATTTACCATTCTTATTTGAGTTGATATAATTTTAGAGTTATTAAGAACATAAATTAGTTTCATTTTGATACAAATATATAAGAATTTTTAAGCTTTCATTAAAGGTGGGACGAGACGGAACGAAGCGGGATAGAAATTATTCGTCCCACTTCCCATCTCACTATTATGAAACGGGACGGGATCAGGATTTCCATTTTTTATGCCCACCCCTAATTGTCTGAATGCCTGTGAAGACGATGTTTTTTCTTAAATGTACATTGAATAAGATTTACAAAGACAATGTTGGGTTTCTAGTTTAACATTGTTATTTTAGAGTGAGACAATGTTTTCATTTACAACGCATATTGATTAAGGTCACAAAGACAATGGTGTTAGTCTAGTTTGACATTGTTATTATAAAATAAGACAATGCTTTCTTTCCAGAGCCTATTGACTAAAACTCTTCTAGACAATGGGTTTTAGCCATATATTTGGTGAGAAACATTGTGTTTCTGGGTTTCATCCAGTTTTGAATTCTTCAATCACGTCAATTCAACCGATCAAACATAAACATAAACACACATTCAATCACAAAAATTAAAACGCATGAGATCTAATAATTCACCATAACATATATAATCATAACATTACATCCATCATTCCTAACTAGCTAGATGTTTTGCAATAATATACTTGACCATAGTTAGCCTACATACTTGACCAAAAGATATTATAGTTTGTTCTTTGACACATGCAGGGTACAAAATCAGCAAACTACCAACAAAGCTTCAAACCCTATTCTACTGCCCAACAACTAACTAATATGATACGTCATGAGGTACCTAGACCACTTTGTCCTCACTTTATCAATCTGCTTCTGGGTGTACTCCTGGGCTGGGGTGTTCTTGTATCTCAACTGGAAAAAAAAACCAAGTAAATGGTTACAATGTTTTATATGATACATGCATGCTCCAAAACATTAATTAACCAAAAAAATAAACTTTACCTTTTGGGTCAGCTTGCTCTTAAACTCCTTTCATTTTTGGCAAGTTGAAGCTAGAACCAACTTCTTTGCAGTATGAGGCACCACAAAAGCCAGCTAAAAATTTTGTAGTTCAATACTTAGTCCAAAGACTTCACGCTTTATGAATACACTTCACACTTGATGAATAAAAAATCAAAACTCTAAGAGATTTACCTTAACACAATTCCAAATTTTGTTTTTTTGCTCTATTGGAACTTGCTTCTAGGTGGGTTTCCAAATTGACGCCTTTTCGTGCAAGCACTCCAATATACGACTGCATTTCCTCTGATGCCTTGCCATAAGGGGTTTCATTCTTGTTAAACAAGACCATAAGGGGTCCCTCTGGCACTGCTGCAGATCTAGCTCTAACTGCTCTATCAATCATCTTTTCTAATAACTTAGCCATGACCAGCAAAAAATGGCACATATTCAGAAACAATCATATAAGATGTGAAAAAAAACTAAAGCTAGAGCAAATATATTATTGCAAGTTCAAATTGTAAGGCAATAAGCAATCATATAAGGTAGGTAAAAAGCTAATTCTAAAGCAAAAATATTACTACAAGCTCAAATAGATATTTAAAATAACATGAAAACTGAAATAACATCTAAATGGAATCTCACACAAATAAATAGTTACATTTACAATGTTAAGGAACTAAAGCAATATGCATCTGCAAGACTGATAAAACACAAGAACCTTGACACCTTTATATTAGATCAGTGAACACGAAACTTATAGTAATATTTACTATGAGCCTAAACCTTAAGGGAAGAAACATTATTAGTTATATACATAAATTGGATCAGATGAATGCATGTGATCACATCAGTTCAAACATATATTGAGTAATTAATTCTATTGGTAGACGTGATGAACCAAACATGGAAGCTAATGATGTGAATTATATTATATAATAAAACTAAGTTGCACATATAATAGACTTCAAGGAAAGCAAGTACAACACTAGAACTTTGACTATGAAGGAAGACTAGAGCACCCAACTCTTTAGTATAAACCATATGCAAATAAAACAAGGCATCAAGGTGAAACTAAGAACACATCTTATAAGAAGACTTGTACCACACTTATGAACAAGATCACAAACCCAGCCCCTAATTTAAAAAAAATATATCAACAACAAAGTTTCACTAACTTCCACAGAAACACAAACACCAATTATAATATAGGTCTGAGGGGTTTGTACATATTTTACCTCTCTTCCATATTTAATGGAAAGTAATTCAGCAATCCTTCTGCTTTGTAACATGAATCCTATACTCCTAAAATCTCTAAATTTTACTCAAATTCTCCATAAGAATATGATAGTATCATTATTCATTTCCATAAGAATCAGAAGCTCCAAATTAAAGAGTGAACAAGAAATTACCTGACATAAACAAGTTCAGTAAACCCTAGCCGTTGTGGGTGGTGAAGCTATGGCGGTGCTGCTCTGAAACTGAGGTTGTGATAGGAGTTTTGGTACCCGAGAGACACTGACTCTAATTCTGGTGGTTGTGTGGCCAGATATTGCTAGAAGATGGAGGTCAAAGAACACAAAGATTGCAGCTCCGTCACCGGTGCTCTTGATGCCAGATTCTGAAAATGGTTCTTTCCCCTAGCTTGGTTTAAACCAAACGGAGCAGATAATGAGCCGAGGGATTGGAGATCAAAATGAGGCCAATGGAATGCGGTAGCTACATGTGGTAATTGACAAAGGAAGAAACGATGGCATTTGTCTTCAACTCTAGGTATTTTGATCATCGGAAATATAAGCTAAGTAGATAGGTAGTGATGGCAAGCTCGATCGGTGGCCGGAGACAGCGCAATCAACGTTGGTAGAGAGAGGAAGAAAGAGAGCTCTGGGAAGAAAAGGGAGAAGTGTGGTCGAGAGGGAGAGAAGAAAAAATGAAGGTTGAAGGGTTTCATTTCTTTACTATTTATACCACTAAAATGCAAAGACGAAATTACCCTTGCGACCAATTTTAGAATAACTTTCTAATTTTTGTTGATTATAGGCAAATGGGTCCAAACTTATTATTTCAACGATTTTCTTCTATTCGACAACTTCAAATCGACAAACTCACTTCGATGAATCCTTCATGGTCGGGAAATAATCCTTCACACTTTTAGTATAATCATAAGTTCCAATTTTCATTACGATTAAATGTGTTCATCAAACTTTATCGATAATATCTATATCTAAATTGTTAACATTCTTTAATAAGGTAGTTAGACATATAGTGACACATTGATTTTGGTCGCAAAGAAAATATGAGTTAACCAATTGTGGTGGCGAGCTGAGATGGTGGCCGGAGTTGGTGTTTTTGACACCACTATAAGAGGATCAGAGGATGGAGATAGAAAGAAAAGTTCATGATGAGAGATTTAGAAAAAATATTTGAAGTGTGAAAAAATAATTATATTAAAATCTTAAATGAAGGAAATAGTTTGGGTTTCTAAGACAATTTAATTATTTTCAAAAACCATTGTTAATCATTCCTTGAGACAATGCATCTAAACCTCTCAATCAACCATTGTGAAACAAATATTGTTTGAGGCAATTCAGACAATGCTTCGGAAAAGAAGAAAAACCATTGTCCTCAATATGAGTATGGACAATATACGGTTACAATACCATTGTCTCTAGCGGAAATAAGGACAATGTAATTTGTCGCAAGATATTAAATATTATCTTACATGAGATCTGACAATGGTACTTATAAAACCATTGTCCAGCTCAAAACTTTAGACAATGGTTATTTTGAAAGCATTGTCTGAAAAATCAGACAATGGTTTTTTTGGCCGTGCATTGTCTATCAAGTATTGTCTATTTAACATTTTGGCCTAGTGAGCCGATCATCATCTACATCCACACCAGGTTGTTTGTTTTGATTGCTGATGTGGACCATCATCTACATCTACACCTACCCCTACATTATTCACCAAAATACCGAATTAAACATGTGACAAGATACATGAAAATGCACCATGAATGACAATAAACACTACCAAATTCACCGAACATAAAGAAACTTGGACTCCTAAGAAAATCACATATACTAAAATTAGAACGAAATATTGGTCACTTTCAACCATTCACTTACTCGACATGTTAGTGCTCGAGATAAGTTTTAACTGATAACTCTTTATACTATTCAAATTTAAATAATTAGGTCATTCTGTTAAATCTCATTCTAAGTGTCTATTCTTATCCACCACAGAAGTCAACAACTTAACGGTGCAAATATAATATGTTTGTGATATGAACAACACTACCACTATTGCAAACAAAATAAAAAAGAAACACTAAAAGATAAATCTCCAACATCACTTCTTTATCTTGCTACTCTCATTAGAGGATCACTCTTTGTTCGATGTCTTCCCACTCCCCTGGACAATCCTCTTTCCACTATTTCTCAAGCTCATATTCACTAATACCTACCTAGCATGGCATGCTGGTACACTTGTGGGGTTCATTAGCCTTGCAAAAATCTAATTAAGGGCTTGATCATGTGGAGTCCCAGCATGTGACATTGTTGTGGGACCATTATGCTTTTGCAACTCAGTGCAACTTTTTGCACCACTAGCTCATAATTCCAGCTCTAAAGGGCACGTCTTCTTCCATATATTGCTAAAAAACTTTTTAATTGGTACTATCAACTCTAATCGAGACAAAGTCACAAGCAAGAGAAACATCATTCAATACATCTAAATTGCCTCTGGTAAAGTTGTGATCAAGGGAAGAGTTTGAACTCACTTCGAATTGGGCTTCAAGGTTGCATGGTTGTGATCAGGAAAATGAGGACTTTAAGAAAAGGGTACATACTTGCACAGTTACACATTGTCACTGTCAAAATTAACTAAAAACTAAATTTAAGTCATAATCGCATACTACAAGCTATCAACAAGGAGGCTCGCATAAATGAGATGAAATGAACTTGACTGGTGTTGGCATCTAAGTTCGGCGTATTTAGCCGAAAAATATAGGTCCATGTCGATATCAGAATTTTTGATATATTTAACCGTGTGGTTTTTAAGGATTCCCCTCGTACATAGTACATTTGCAAAACTACCAACAATAAGTCACACCATGTACATACACATAGTGATGAGAAAGTGAATTGTACACATTTCCCTTTCAATGATATAATGAAATGTATTTAGCATTTCCACTTGTGGTCTTTGGAAGAATTTAAGACATGAGATTAGGAAATTATTTGAGTTAAATCAACAAATTAGGACTTTAGAATAATACCCAATCATATTAAATACAAAAATTAGAAAATAATATGTGTCATTCAAAACTACCATAAATTGACTAGATGAGGGACAATATTAGTAATTTTTCAATTCCATCAAATGAAGGAAATGAAATGCCATCCCTAGCTAGATAATATTTCTATTCCACCTCTTTTACGAAATTGGATTCCGATCAACTCATTTAATTTAATTTCCTTTTTATGTT